>NC_091449.1:2801438-3423897 GCF_964237555.1 Oryctolagus cuniculus | reverse complement strand
TCGCTGCGGCCCGCGGCCCCAGGCGCCCCAGCAGGGAGCTGGTTTGGAAGTGGAGCAGCTGGGCGACTTGACCAGGCGCCTGCCTGGGCTGCCAGTGTCACGGTGGTAGCTGCACCTGCTGTGCCACAATGCCAGCCCCAATAAGCGCTCTTTTAGTTCCATTTTTTCCACACATGTTATGAAATACCCTTGTATATTGTACATGTGATGTATAACTAATATATTTGCAACTAAACTTACTGAGTAAAAGATATACTGAAAGAGCTCATATAAAAACCAGTTTTACTGGGGCTGGCACTGTGGTGCTGTGGGTTAAAACCCTGGCCTGCTGGGCCGGGAGCCTATATGGGCGCCAGTTCGAGTCTCAGCTGCTCCATTTCTGATCCAGCTCCCTGCTGTGGCCTGGGAAAGCAGTGGAAGATGGCCCAAGTGCTGGGGCCCCTGCACCTGCGTGGGAGACCAGGAAAAAGCTCCTGGCTCCTGGCTTCAGATCAACCCAGCTCTGGCTGTTGTGGCCATTTGGGGAGTGAACCAGTGTATGGAAGACTCTCTCTCTCTCTCTCTCTCTCTCTCTCTTTCTCCCTCTCTCTGTAACCTTGTCTTTCAAATAAATATTTTTTTTTTTTGGACAGGCAGAGTTAGACAGTGAGAGAGACAGAGAGAAAGGTCTTCCTTCCGTTGGTTCACCCCCCAAATGGCCGCTATGGCCAGTGAGCTGCACCGATCCGAAGCCAGGAGCCAGGTGCCTCCTCCAGGTCTCCCACGCGGGTGCAGGGGTCCAAGCACTCGGGCCGTCCTCACTGCCTTCCCAGGCCACAGCAGAGAGCTGGATCAGAAATGGAGCGGCCAGGACAGGAACTGTCGCTCACTGGGGAAGCCGGTGCTGCAGGTGGCGGCTCACCCGCTGAGCCACACCAGCGGCCCGAGAGAGCAGGTTGCAGTTGTCACCGCTAGAAAAACATGAGGTCCTCCACATGTCCGCTGTCTTCATGCGGCTGCGCCTCGGTGTATCTGTGTTTGCAAGCATCCTGTCGTGCACCGTCAATACACACAGCTTTAATCTGTCAATTAAACATGAATAAAGAATAAGAAGGCCGGGGAATAAAACGATTGCAGCCCTGGGGGCGCACCAAGGCGACCGCCGCCCTGGCTCAGCTCCCGCTCTGCCGGCACCGGGCCCTCTCCGGCGCTCCTTAGCCGTCCGGTGTCGGTGCTTGGCAGTTGGCAAGGGCCCGAGGGTGGCGCCGAGATGCTGTGTGCTACGTGCCGCCCCCAGGGAGGCCGGGAGCGAGCGCCTTCATGATCAGCTCCGTCGAGGTGCAGCTCACAGCACGCTGGCTGTGACCATGACGTGACTGCAACAGTCTGTAAACAGAAATAACAACAACAACAACAACAGTGATAATAAGCTTGTGCGTGGATCTCGTGATAGACATCTTGGGACCCGCGTCGCGCCGGAGCCTAACCCTCTGCTTCTCCGGTCTCGGCCCGGTCTGCGTTCTCGGCTTTTTTTCCAGATACGCACTGTGGTGGACAGGCAGAAGCGGCTACACCGAGTGGGATGAGATGCTGATGGGGGCCGGCGTCCGGGCACAGCAGGTTAAGCTGCCACCTGTGCCGGCATCCCCTTTGAGTGGGGGGAGGGGGGTGGAGTCCCTGCCAGGGCACCTGGGAAGGCAGCAGAGGACGGCCCAAGTGCTCAGGTCCCTGCCTCCTGGCTTTGGCTGTCCCAATCCCAGCCATTGTGGCCATCTGGGGAGTGAACCAGCGGATGGGAGATGTCTCTCTGTGCCTCTCCCTCTCTGTCTGTAACTCTGCCTTTCAAATAAAATAAACAAACCTAAAAAAAGAACGAAAGACGTGTACCACGGAGATAGTCTTCCCCTTGATTCTGTTGACTCCGGTGAAGTGGGAGCACCAGGTGGCAGGTGACACGGGGCTGGCCCCACTCAAGTTCATTGGTCTCCAATCCCAGCGCCTCCTCTTAGCCGCCCTGGGGATGAGCGGGCACCCCGGGCCCCGCCCTGAGCCCCGCCCCTGAGCCCCTCCTGGGCCTGCAGCTGCCCCGTCTCACCCGACCCTCGCCCCACCGCGCCTGCGCTGGCTTCTCCCCACCCAGTCCAGGGAGCCGGGAGTGGAAGGAGCATTCGCTAGGCGGCCCCGCAAATCCCATGTGATTAACAATCATTACAGCCCGCGGCCTCTGACCTCCGGGCAGCGGCAGCCCCCCGCGCTAATCCTGGCAGCAGCTCCCGCCGGCCGGCCGGGGGAGGTGGGTCCTATTCTTAGCTCTGCTTCCGAGCTGGGGAGAGGAAGTCTCCTGCCCGCACCCCGCTGCGGGTCGGGGAACAAGCCCAGAACGGCCTCCAGGCAGAGCTGTGGACACAGGAGGCAGATGGGGGTGAGGGGGAGAGAGGAGCCTGCAGGGGGGAAAACTGACCAGACCTGAGTCATGTGCAGATCAATGAGCAGGTGGATTGTGTGGTATATGAATGATATCTCATTGAAGCTTTGAAAGAACGAGCTTTATCGGGGCGTGTGTGGTGGCGTAGCAGGTAAAGACACTGCCTGCGGCGCCGGCATCCCACATGGGTGCTGGTTTGAGTCCCGGCCGCTCCGCTTCGGATCCAGCTCAGACCAACCAAGCTCAGGCCATTGCAGCCATCTGGGGAGTGAACCAGCAGATGGAAGACCTCTCTGTCTCTGTCTCTGCCTCTCTCTGTGATTCCTTCCAATACGTAAATAACTATCTTAAGGATTTATTTTAGAGGGAGACAAGGAGGCAGATGGAGAGCCGGCTCTCATTTGCTGGTTCGCCCCTCAGATGCCTGCAGCAGCTGGAGCCTGCAGCTCCATACGTGTCCCCCACATGTGTCGCAGGGGTCCGAGAACTCGAGCTACCACTGGCTGCCTCCCTGGGCGGGCCCCAGCAGGGAGCTGGGGTCGGGAGCAGAACCAGGACTGGAACCCGGGCTTTCCCGGGGGAGCGTGGGCATCTTAGCCCCACAGTGAAGCTGCTCTCGGGAGCCCACGCCCCGGCGAGACCACGTGCACGTGACCTGTGGGACGCCCAGACCCTTCCTACCCCCCCCCCCCATATAGCAGAACCATTCCCAGGATGACCACATTCAAGTCATCAGCACAGTCTCCTTGTTTGTTTCGTAATAGACCATGTCTCTATTCACAAAGGCATGGAGCCGAAGGCGTGGCGTTCCGTGTGCCCCTGCCCCCACGCACAGCCCCCCGGGGTGCCCGTCTCCCCACGTCCGCAGTTCACGTGCGGCTCAGGGCAGACCTTCCAGGATGGGTTTCCACATTGAGGTCCCGGGCGGGGTGGGGGGGGCAGCCTAACCTGCCGCACCCACCGCTGCGCTGGCTCCGCCCCTGACTCCCCCCCCCCCGCCCCGTCCTGCTGGTTCCCACCCCGGGAGGCAGCAGCGAGGGCCCCCTGCCTGGGTCGCTGCCACCCCTGCGGGAGACTCAGACTGAGCTCCTGGCTCCTGGCTTTGGGCTGGCCTGGCCCTGGCTGTTGTGGGCATTTGAAGAGTGCACCAATGGATGGGCGATCTCTCTCATTATTTATAAATAAATAAATGTGCAGGCTTCTCTGTGCACACAAGATTTGGCCCACTGGGATAGAGAGCAAGGCACAAGAACAAGGAATCATATGGTGAAGCTATGTTGAGTTTAGTAAGAAGCTCCCCCACATATATCAAAATTATTTTCAGTAATCACTTGTCATACTTCTTTCAATTTGGTATTTAATTTAAAAGAATTAGACATTTTGGGGGGAAAAAAAAGATATGCTTCAGTTTTAGAGATAGCTCAAAACCTGTGAATATCTCAGACCGAACCTAAAATTTGTCCTTTCCAAATAAAAATAATTGCACCTTGCCGCTGGCACCGTGTTCTGACATTGTAATCTCTGTGCGCAGATGTAAATTCCAGTGGTCGCACAGGGCCAGAGCAGGGCCACTTCCTCTTGCAACGCCGGCGTTATCGCTGTTTATTTTGGTGACCGGTCTAAACAAAGCAGGAATATGTAGCACCAGGGGTGTTGCAGGCTCGCACTCAATGTCGCGAACTTGAGCGGGTCCAAGCCTCCTGGCTCAGGGCTGTCAGACCGGAGTCCTCTGAGTTAGCGCCTGTGTGCGGCTCAGTGGCTCCCAGAGGGCAAGCGGCAGCACCGAACGCGCTAATCCCGTGCGCGTGTGTAGAGACGTGCAGTGTCTGCGTAGCCTAGAAGTGCACATGCATCCTCACGCCTGCGTGTAGGACTTCACACTAACAGCAGCAGCCAGCACTTAGAGCAAGGACAGACACGTTTTATACAGACGCGGCTACAGTTGCCGTCTCTGGGTGAAAGTGGCAGGCAGCCCGAACGCCTGGGTTCTATTACCGTTTCAGTTCCGCCATCCCCCAGGCGGTAGCCGGGAGGGGAGACTCCACTGGACAGGGAGACTGGGACAGGGCTGAGTGTGGGAGGCGCTGGGCTCTGCGTGACACCTGCTGAGGATGGGGGCCGCGGGTGTGCTGGCTGCCTCCGTCCTGTCCCTGTCTCCTCTCTGTCCAGGTGATGCGGGGCCCACGGGGGGTCCCAGCAGGAGATGGGAGGAGGCAGGAGGGGCAGCACAGGTTGGCCAGGTCCTACTGTCCCTGCCAGGCTGTGGCTTGGCCACTGCGAGGACCAACCCGGCAAGGTGCTCTGAGTGCACACTGGCCTCTGTGAAAATAATGCAAGCGTCTGAGGAGGGGATCCTAACACTGGTTGAGTCGTGTGCATCCCACGTGGTGTGGTGGGAGGGCCTGGTTCAAGTCCCGCTGGGCTCCTGGTTCCAGCTTCCTGCTCAGAGAGACCCCGGGAGGCAGGGTGACGGCTCAGAGAGAAACCCATGCGGGAGACCTGGATGGAGCTGCTGGCCCCGGCCCAGTCACCCCAGGCATCTGGGTGGTGAGCCAGCAGGTGGCTCTCCGTCTGCCTGTCAAATAAATCAACAATTTTTAGAAATCTGGGTCATTCTAAGAAAACTAGGCTTGGCTAAGACACAACCCAATGAGTGGGCATGAAGGCAGGCCCAGAGCCACCACAGAGGGGCTTGTGGAGAGTGGTCTGTCCCTGGGTCCTCGTCATTCTCTTTCTTTAAAAAAAAAAAAAAGATTTATTTATTTATTTGAGAGGCAGAGTTACAGACAGAGAGAGGTCTTGCATCCACTGGTTCACTCCCAAGTGGCCGCAACAGCTGGAGCTGGGCTGATCTGAAGTCCGCAGCCAGGAGCTTCTTCCAGGTCTCCCACTTGGGTGCAGGGGCACAAGCACTTGGGCCGTCTTCCACTGCCTTGCCAGGCACATTAGCAGGGAGCTGTATCAGAAGAGGAGCAACCGAGACTCGAACCGGCGCCCCCATGGGATGCTGGCACCGCAGGTGGAGGCTTCACTCACCATTCCACAGGGCCGGCCCCACTCCCAATTTATATAGGGCTCTTCCTCATCTGCAGCTCTTGGTGTCTGTAGGAGGTCCTAGAGTCAGTCCAACGGGATGCCTGTGTGTTTACCACGTGGCTTTGCTGTGGAGTTGAGCAGGTTAATACCTGCGTGTCGGCTTCCACTGCTGCACAAGCTACCTACCGCCAGATCTTAGCAGCTTAAAGCAACACGCCTCATCCTCCCGTGGCTTCTCGCGGTCAGGATGCTGGACGACCCCGAGGGGGTCCCGAGCACCAGGGACAAGCCCACCACCAGTGTCAGCCGGGCTGAGGCTGGCCGGGGACGCTCTGCTCCCAGGCTCCCTCTCGGACTCGATGGCAGTCAGTCTCCCCCAGGCTCTTGGGCTGAGGGTCCAGCTCTTGGCTGGGGCTGCTCTCAGGCGCTGGTCACAGGGGCTTCTCCACAGGGCCGGGCCGTGGTCATGGGACTGGCGCCCCGTCAGCTCCGCACGGTCCTGTTTGTTAGGAGTCACCAGGGGATACGTCCAGGGTGTGAGTGCCAGGAGGCAGGGCGCTCTGGGACCCTGCCCGGAGCTGCCTGTCACCACATACGGAGGCCTCACATCAGTCCACACAGAGCGTGCTCAGGGCTCCCAGAATTCCAGGGGAAACGGAAAGAAAAGACCAGTTCGTTCTGGGCCAAAGCTTTCAAGGCTCCTGCTTACGAGGGGTCTGCAGGATGCTCGTGGAACACGCATATCAGGGGAAAAAACAACCATGCGTGGATTTCAAAAAAAAAAATTTGCACCAAAAATTGATCTTTCAATTCCGTTTTTCCGCCAAGTTGTTGTGGGTGGGATTAGTTGAGAGGGTACTTCTGGAGCGGGGTGGGCGCCCACCCAGTGGGATGGGGTGGGGGGCCGGCCACGCGGGTTCAAAGACAGTCACCCTGTGAAGAGAACGGCAGAAAGAGGGCTCTGAACCTGCGGGAGCCAGCAAGAGGCCAGGAAGGCAGCTGGGCGGAGACCTCTGTGCCGAGACACAGCCTCTGCTGCCTGGAACCACAGCGTGCGTGTGGGACCTCGCTGCAGCCGCTGGGCTGCTCGCAACACTTCCACAAGATAAAGAAACTTAGGAGGCCGGCGACTGGCTCACTAGGCTAATCCTCCGCCTTGCAGCGCCGGCACACTGGGTTCTAGTCCCGGTCGGGGGGCCGGATCCTGTCCCGGTTGCCCCTCTTCCAGGCCAGCTCTCTGCTGTGGCCAGGGAGTGCAGTGGAGGATGGCCCAGGTGCTTGGGCCCTGCACCCCATGGGAGACCAGGAGAAGCACCTGGCTCCTGCCATCGGATCAGCGCGGTGCGCCGGCCGCGGCAGCCATTGGAGGGTGAACCAACGGCAAAAGGAAGACCTTTCTCTCTGTCTCTCTCTCACTGTCCACTCTGCCTGTCAAAAAAAAAAAAAAAAAAAAAAAAAAAAAAAAAAAAAAAAAGAAACTAACTTACTCCAAGGGTGCAGTGCCTCTGGGAAGGAGACTCCAGCCCCATCCCAGCCCTCATCTTTATACTTTGTAACCAGTGACCACCTGCGGCAGCCAGGCTCCTGTGGGTGCAGGGGCTGGGTCTGTGTGGGGGTCTCAGGTGGCTGGGCTGGGTTCTCTCCTGCAGCCTGGGGTTCTGGTCCCAAGTGGTCCAGCCTGAGGCGGCTTACGGGGCTGAGTCTCTCCTTGCCCTGCTGGCTACAGCCTGGGATTCACTGTTCTCAGAGGCGCCTCCACCCTCAAAGCGGCTTGTGTGCAATCCCCCACGCGGCTTCAAGGAGAACCTGGCTCCTTTTAAAGGCCCACCGAGTTAGACCAGGCCTGACCTGGAGCCTCAGCTCCAGCCGTGGCATCGTGGGGAGCAGGGATGTAGATTCTGCCAGGGATGCAGAGAGAGAGATGGGCCCGGAGAAGCACGTGGGGTGGGGGGGAGGTGACATTTGCAGGAAGGCTTGGGAGGTGGGGGTGGGGACTCATTTCGCAGCGAGGAGCACTCCGTGGAAGGCCGTGGAGCTGGGAGCCACAGGCACGGGGAGAATCGAGCAGTTAAAAATGCCCCAGGTGCCGGCCCAGCGGACAGCTACGATTTCTGCCTCCCTAGTTTAAGTTTGGGGGCCTCCTGCTTCCTCTCTACCCCATCTCCCGGTGACCCCGGGGTCCCCTCCCTCTCTTCTTCCCCCGCATGCCCCCTTTGCTCCTTGCGCAGAGCCAGCGGACCCCCTAGGGGATGGCCTGGCGCGGGCATAGGCCCCGCAGCGGGACGGCGGGCTGGGTAGGCTGGGAGGAGCCGGGGGGGCGGGGGGGAGCGCCGGCAAATATTTACGGAGCGCGGGCCGGTGCCAGGCACAGGGCCCCCGCCAGGCGAGATAAGGGACCGCGGAGGCGCCGGGCGCTCGGGGAGGGGGAGGCCGGGCAGGGCCGGGAGCGGGCGGCGAGGAGCGCCGGGCGCGGGTCCCTCGGAGCCTGGGCTGGCGTCGGGGGGCCCGGGGCGCCGCGCTGGGCACACTCAGCTCCCGACTCAGACGCGCCCCGGGCCCCCCGCCGGGGTCGCACGGCGCAGCTCCTGCCTGTCCCGCGGCCCCGCTTTGCTCTTTTTCCTGGAGTTGAGCGGGACTGAACACAGCGAGCTTGCACCAGATAAAAACGTGGAGCTGGACTCTGAAACGGTGAAAATGCACCCCCTCGCTTGGATTAAACGAGTGCGCCCTCAGACGAAGGCAGAGGGGGAGAAATCTCTTCCAGACCCGCTCGGGCTCACCTGGACGCTCCCGCCCCGAGAGAGGCGGGGCTTAATGCGTCCCCGCCCCCGGCCTGGTGGCCGCCGCCAAAGACTCCTACTAGAGTTTGGAGAAGGACTGCGCGGAGGTTTCCGAAGGGACGCCAGCGGACTCTCGGCCAAGGGCAGGGATTCGCCCACAGCCCTGCGCCCGTGGCCGGCATACCATGGCAGCCGCGACCCTCACATCTGCGGGGTCGGAGTCGGGGGTCTCCGGGGCCTCCACTCTGTGACGTCTGTCCAAATCTAAAATGCTCCTGAAAGAAACGCTGTTCAGAAGGCTGTGGCCCAGGGGAGGCTGGCCCGTGTGGAGTGCCTCATGCAGTCCGGCCGCTCCGCTTCCGATCCAGCTCCCTGCTAATGCACCTGGGAAGGCAGCAGGTGGCCCAAGTGTGCCGGCCCCTGGCACTCCTGTGGGAGACCTGGATGGGGTTCCAGGCTCCTGGCTGTGACCTGGCCCAGAGCTGGCTGTTGTGGCCGTGTAGGGAGTAAACCAGCGGATGGAAGGTCTCTCTCTCTCTCTCTGCCTTTGAAAAAGAGGAACATTGTTTAAAAAGCACTTTGGGCTGAAAGAAAGGGAGGGGCCGGCGCCGTGGCTCACTTGGTTAATCCTCCACCTGCAGTGCTGGCATCCCATATGGGCGCCGGGTTCTAGTGCCGGTTGCTCCTCTTCCAGTCCAGCTCCCTGCTCTGGCCCGGGAAAGCAATGGAGGATGGCCCAGGTGCTTGGGGCCCTGCACCCGCATAGGAGAGCAGGGAGAAGCACCTGGCTCCTGGCTTTGGATTGGCGCAGCTCCGGCCATTGCAGGCATTTGGGGAGTAAACCAATGGAAGGAAGACCTTTCTCTCTGTCTCCCTCTCTCTCATTGTCTGTAACTCTACCTGTCAGATTAAAAAAAAAAAAAAGTACCTTGGGCTTACATCCCCACCCGAGTGGTCTCCAAACACAGCCAGAAATTGGGGATGGGGGCGGGGCTTTCCCTACTCAGATACATGGTTTGCTGAGCTTCATCGAATGACAGTGCAGAAAACGTGTAAAGTCGCTGTATTTAAATCCTGCCATGGGGGTCGGGGTTGTGGCACAGCAGGTTAAGTCGCTGCCTGTGACACTGGTTCCAGCCCAGCTGCTCCACTTCCATTTCGGTTCACTGGGAATGCACCTGGGAAGGCGGGGGCCCGAGTGCTTGGGCCCCTGCACCCATGTAGGAGACCTGGATGGAGTTCTGGGTTCCTGGGTCTGCCCAGTCCAGCCCCAAATACTGTGGCCATCTGGGGAGTGAACCAGCTGATGGAAGACCTCTCTCTCTGTCTCTCCTTCTCTGTAACTCTGCCTTTCAGATAACAAGTAAATCTTTTTTTAAAACATTTAAAATTCATGCAAAGGGCAAGGAACTTAGATCTTTGGTATCTTGTTATGATATGGATGTGTTTAGGGCGAAGTGAACTGATATTTGCAAATTTCTTTGGAATCATGTTTTTTAAAAAATGAATGCATGGGGCGTCTGTACTTTCTGTTCAGTTTTGCTGTGAGCCTGAAATTGCTCTAAAAATAAAGTGTATCAAGTAGAAAGGATGATTGATGGATGATGGATAATAAAGGAGCAGGTGGGTGGTGGATGATGCACAGGTGGGTGAGTGGAGGGATAACAGAAGGGTGGCAGATGGTGGGTAAATGATAGACAGTCGGATGGAAGATGGATGGAGGGATAACGGATAGGTGAATAGACAAACAGATCCATTAAGAATAAAACGTGGAGGTAGGCATTGGTACAGTGGGTGCCACATCCCGTATCAGAGTCCCTGATCTGAGTCCCAGATCCTGTTCTGCTGTGGCTGCTGCTTTATTTTATTTTTTAAAGATTTATTTATTTATTTGAAAGGCAAAGTTACAGAGAGAGACAGATCCCCCATTCACTGGTTCACTCCCCAATGGCCACAACAGCCAGAGCTGGCCAATCCAAAGCAGGAGCCAGGAGCTTCTTCCGGGTCTCCCACATGGGTGCAGGAAGCCAGGAGCCAGGAGCTTCTTCCGGGTCTCCCACGCGGGTGCAGGAAGCCAGGGGCCAGGAGCTTCCTCCGGGTCTCCCACGCGGGTGCAGGAAGCCAGGAGCCAGGAGCTTCTTCCGGGTCTCCCACGTGGGTGCAGGAAGCCAGGAGCCAGGAGCTTCTTCTGGGTCTCCCACGTGGGTGCATAGGGCCCAAGCACTTGGGCCATCTTCTGCTGCTTTCCCAGGCCATAGCAGAGAGCTGGATCAGAAGTGGAGCAGCTGGGACTTGAACCAGCACCCATGTGGGATGCCAGCACTGCAGATGGCAGCTTAACCTGCTGTGCCACAGCGCCAGCCCCCGGTCTTCTGCCTCTGATCCAGCTTCCTGCTAAGGTGTGTCTCGGGAGGTGGCAGATTGCTGGGTCAAATGCCTGGGCCCTGCCACCCGCGTGGAAACCAGACTGATTCCAGGCTCCTGGTTTCAGCCTGGGCCGAGCCTGGTGTTGACAGAATTCCATTCGGAATGAACCAGTAGATGGGAGATCTGTCTCTCTCCCTGCCTTCCAAATAAATAAATAAATAAAATAGTTAAAGAAAATATGGAAAAATACTAATTGTAGACTCTAGGAGGTTGGTCTATAGGTGTTGAATCTGTAATTCTTTCTGTTTTCCGTCTCTTTAAAAAAATCTCACAAACATGGTAAAAGGCAAAAACGGTCTGTGTGGATATCGCCAATGCTCCTCGTCCCACCCCGGGTGGGCATCGGAGCCCTGTGGGTCCCTGCCTCGTCTTCCGCCCTTCCACTCCCGGCCTCCTCTGCAGTCTGTCTCAGGTCTCCGCTCCTGGGACACAGCAGTCCCCCCCCAGCACCCTGCACCACTGTGCTGCCCCAGGACACCCCGGGCTTCTGCAGGCCTCCCCTGCAGTCTGTCTCAGGTCTCTGCTCCTGGGACACAGCAGTCCCCCCCCCAGCACCCTGCACCACTGTGCTGCCCCAGGACACCCCGGGCTTCTGCAGGCCTCCCCTGCAGTCTGTCTCAGGTCTCTGCTCCTGGGACACAGCAGTCCCCCCCCCCAGCACCCTGCACCACTGTGCTGCCCCAGGACACCCCGGGCTTCTGCAGGCCTCCTCTGCAGTCTGTCTCAGGTCTCCGCTCCTGGGACACAGCAGTCCCCCCCAGCACCCTGCACCACTGTGCTGCCCCAGGACACCCCCGGCTTCTGCACGGCCTCCCCTGCAGTCTGTCTCAGGTCTCTGCTCCTGGGACACAGCAGTCCCCCCCCCCCAGCACCCTGCACCACTGTGCCTGCCCAGGACACCCCCGGCTTCTGCAGGCCTCCCCTGCAGTCTGTCTCAGGTCTCTGCTCCTGGGACACAGCAGTCCCCCCCAGCACCCTGCACCACTGTGCTGCCCCAGGACACCCCCGGCTTCTGCACGGCCTCCCCTGCAGTCTGTCTCAGGTCTCTGCTCCTGGGACACAGCAGTCCCCCCCAGCACCCTGCACCACTGTGCTGCCCCAGGACACCCCGGGCTTCTGCAGGCCTCCCCTGCAGTCTGTCTCAGGTCTCTGCTCCTGGGACACAGCAGTCCCCCCCCAGCACCCTGCACCACTGTGCTGCCCCAGGACACCCTGGGCTTCTGCAGGCCTCCCCTGCAGTCTGTCTCAGGTCTCTGCTCCTGGGACACAGCAGTCCCCCCCAGCACCCTGCACCACTGTGCCTGCCCAGGACACCCCGGGCTTCTGCACGGCCGCCCCTGCAGTCTGTCTCAGGTCTCTGCTCCTGGGACACAGCAGTCCCCCCCCCCCAGCACCCTGCACCACTGTGCTGCCCCAGGACACCCTGGGCTTCTGCAGGCCTCCCCTGCAGCCCTGCTGAGGTCTCTGCTCCTGGGACACAGCAGTCCCCCCCAGCACCCTGCACCACTGTGCTGCCCCAGGACACCCCCGGCTTCTGCACGGCCTCCCCTGCAGTCTGTCTCAGGTCTCTGCTCCTGGGACACAGCAGTCCCCCCCAGCACCCTGCACCACTGTGCTGCCCCAGGACACCCCCGGCTTCTGCACGGCCGCCCCTGCAGTCTGTCTCAGGTCTCTGCTCCTGGGACACAGCAGTCCCCGCCCCCAGCACCCTGCACCACTGTGCTGCCCCAGGACACCCCCGGCTTCTGCACGGCCTCCCCTGCAGTCTGTCTCAGGTCTCTGCTCCTGGGACACAGCAGTCCCCCCCAGCACCCTGCACCACTGTGCTGCCCCAGGACACCCCCGGCTTCTGCACGGCCGCCCCTGCAGTCTGTCTCAGGTCTCTGCTCCTGGGACACAGCAGTCCCCCCCAGCACCCTGCACCACTGTGCTGCCCCAGGACACCCCCGGCTTCTGCACGGCCGCCCCTGCAGTCTGTCTCAGGTCTCTGCTCCTGGGACACAGCAGTCCCCCCCCCAGCACCCTGCACCACTGTGCCTGCCCCAGGACACCCCAGGCTTCTGCAGGCCTCCCCTGCAGTCTGTCTCAGGTCTCTGCTCCTGGGACACAGCAGTCCCCCCCCCCCAGCACCCTGCACCACCGTGCCTGCCCCAGGACACCCCGGGCTTCTGCACGGCTGCCCCTGCAGCTCCTGCTTCTGCGGCCTGTGGTCCCCAACCCCTAATTCTACGTCCTCTCTTTCCCCAAACTCGACGCTTTGTGTGTCCTCGCTGGCTCTGTTGCCTGCTCTGCCTCCTTCCACGAGAAGGGGGAGGGGGTCCCACGTGGGAAGGGGTTGGTTTGCTTTGTGGATTGACAGGTGAGCGACACACAGGACAGGGCCTGGCACATACTAGGGGCTCGATCTAGAGCTGTGGGATGCCCTGGGGAGCGGACAGGGCGAGGATGAAGCACCGTGGAAGAGTTCGGAGCCTGGGCTTTGGAGTCAGTGTGCCTCGGGCCGTGTCTGGCTGCCCCCACCAGCGTGTGGCCGCGGCTGCGCCTCTGTCCTGGAGCGTCCAGCCCAGGAAAACGGGTCCTGGCGGGGACCCCCTCGGCGGCAGCCCCCTGGGGACACGGTCTGGCGCGTTCTTGGAGAGTGAGTCACAGACTTCCCACACAGCCCAGCAGTTCTGCTCCTAGATCTGCCCAGCAGAAAGACCCATGCCACATGGGTGGACGTGTGGGGCGGCGAAGACCCACACCCCACGTCGGAGTGCCCGGGTTCCAGGGGTACAGAGTGGGGCCTGTCCCTACAGTGGACTCTCAGCCACACAAAGGAAGCCCTGAGCGGTTCATGAGGCGTGTGCACCGTGACGGCTCTGCTGAACCGCGGCACACACCAGTGATGCCGTCTCTAGTGGGCATAGAGACCAAGAGTGGACGAGTGGCTTCCGGGAGCCGGAGGCGGGGACGGGCACGCGGGGCCGTCTCGGGGTGCGCAGGCTCTGTGCCGATCCTTGCTCAGTCCTGCAGATGGATTAAACGTGACTGAATCATGCATGTAAAACGAGTGAATGCTAGGGTACATAAATAACGCCTCAATAAAGCTGTTTGAAAAACAGACACACAGGAGCTAGCGTTGTGGCGCAGAGGGTTATCGGAGCCCGTTCACGGCCCGGCTGCTCTGCTTCCTCCGATCCAGCGCCCTGCTAATGCACCTGGGAAGACAGCAGAGGATGGCCCGGGAACTTGGGTCCCCGCCACCCACGGGGGAGACCTGGATGGAGTTCCTGGCTCCTGACTTCGGCCTAGCCCAGCCCTGGCCATTTGGGGATTGAACCGGCAGATGGAAGATCTCTCTCTGTGTGTCTCTCCCTTTCAAACACAGAAGCCGTAGTAGTGCGTGTTTCGAGAGCAGTCCCCTTGGAAACGTGACATGGGGTAGACACTCAGCAAGATGGTTTATTCATTACGTGCCCCGTCACTGTGAGGACGCGGGCTGCTTACCGGGGGAAGGGGTGGGCTGAGTTCCGTGGGCGGCCAGGAGCAGGCAGGGAGCAGGTCCCAGGTCCCTCTCCAGAGCTGGCTTCAGCGGCTCTGGGACCTCCGGCAGGCCACCCTTCTCCAACCAGCACCCCGGGGACCTCGATCCCAGCACACAGACCTCTGGGCGGTGAGACAAAGGCCACGTGTGTGTGTGTGGAATGCTCGGCACAGCCGAGGGCCCGAGGAGCACCCACTCCTGCTCCCCGGGGACTCCGCCTTGTGCTTGGGCCACTTACTGGTCGAGGCGTCAGTTTCGCCCGGCAAAATGGGAAAGCCAGGCTCCGGCTCCAGGCCCCCTGCCCAGGGAGCTCGGTGTTGCGCCGGGGCTGACGGCTGGTTCTGCAGGCAGAGTTAGCTCACCGGGTAGAGGAAGGTGGAGCAGACCCCGCACAGGGCCCCCGAGGCGGGTTGTGCGCTGGAGACTGGCAAAGGCTCTTGGAAAACGGGGATAAAGGAGAATGCTGTGTCCTGACACCCTTAGGAGACCGCTGGGTGGGAGTCCAGGTGTGGTGCGGCCCGGGGGCCTGTGAGGGGTCTCCGGGTGGTGCGTGGTGTCACAGCGCTGTGTGCGTCAGCCTGGGACAGCGGGATGGCTTCCTGCTCTCCTCCCACAGGGCTCCTTCTGGGGCAGTGCTTGCCTGGAGCCTCCGTTCGCCCCTTCTGTGAGCGGGGCCGTGAGCAGCCGTGTGTCGCTCCAGCCGTGTCGCTGGGGGCTTTGCTGTGTGCACACCCTGGGGCGCACGTGCAAACTACAGCGTCACGGGGCCTCCATCGCCTGTGTGATCAGCTCTCTGCTGAAACACCGCCGGCGGCACACGCCCGTGCTGCCTGCCCTCGCAGGCCCAGTGTCTGGCCGCGCCCAGCTGTCACCAGAGCGGCCCATGTTTGGATACGGTAATGGGGAGCCACGAAGGTTCCAGGGGGAGAGTGGCTTTGATGCACTAAGAGCATTCTTTCTTTAAGATTTATTTTATTTATTTGAAAGGTAGAGTCACAGAGAGAGGTAGAGACAGAGAGAGGTCTTCCATCTGCTGGTTTACTCCCCAAGTGGCCACAACAGCTGGGGCTGGGCCAGGCCAAAGCCAGGAGCCAGGAGCTTCTCCTGGGCCTCCCACGTGGGCGCAGGGGCCCAAGCACGTGGGCCATCTCCCACTTTCCCAGATGCATCAGCAGGGAGCTGGATGGGAGAGTGGAGCAGCGGAGACGCGACCCAGCGCCCATAGGGGATGCCGGTGCTGCGGGCTGGGGCTTTGACCCGCTGTGCCACAGCACCTCAGCCCCTGCCCCCGTCACTCGAGGTGAGTTGCAGGCTCCAGGGGGACCTGGCTCCCAGCTAGTGGCCCTCATCCGTGTGTGCCCATGCTTGATGGCTGCCCATTTCACAACTGGACGGTCAGCTCGGCAAGGAGCCCAGGTGCTCTCGCCCAGCACCGGCTCAGACACGGCTAATTCCCCGGGCCGCCACCATGTGCTGGCTCTGTCCCGAGGTGAGGAAGCGCTGAGCGGGGGCCTGGGTGGCCGTCCCTCCCTGCCCCGACCCTCGCAGCTCCTCTGCCTGTGCGGTCCCACAGGGCAGCCACCAGCCACTCGGCGACCACTTACTGGGCCCTCGAAAGTGGACAGAGGGCCTGCACTTTTCACTTTTACTTGAACTTCATCGACTGGTTCTACACTGGAGCGGAAGCAGCCTCCTGTGGCTCGCGGCTGCCGTATTAGACGTTGAAAACCTAGAACATTCTATCACCGCGGGAGGCTGTAGAGTTCCAGCTCCTTCTCTTGCCCCAGGGCCCGGCACGGCCTGGTGCACGGGAGGGGCGTGGTGTTTGTCCAACGAAGCCATCTGCCTTCTCACACCCATAGCTCCCCCCCGACCCAGTGACCCAGGCCCATTGCTCCAGGAGCCGCCCCTCCGCCCACCTCCCGCCTCCACAGACGGCCTCACTCCCCTGGGTTGCACGAACTCACATTTATTCACTGACAGAGGCACAGGGACAAACCTTAGCTCACTGGGGACCCCCCAGGGTCTGGCAGTTCCAAAGAGGTGGTGGTGTCCAGTGTGTCTAGGGGGGGACAGGGAGGCAGGGGGTCCCCCACCAGGCTCCTTCCCTGGGCCAACTGTCCTCCGCCTCCTTCCGGGTCGTCCTGCCTTAAGACACGTGTTGGGGTGAGCAGTTCCTAACCAGCCTCAGGATGGGGGGAGGGCGGTGGGCGTGGGGAGGGTGGGGCCGCCCGGGGCCTCCTCCCCTCAGTGTCGGGGGCTTGAAGGGGAGGGGTGCGTAGCCAGAGGAGGGGGCCTCTCTTGCTTCCCTCCTGCATCCGCACTGCAACCGGGGGGCACTCAACGGCAGGCGGAGGACCGCTGTGAGGGTCAGGAGGCCAGGCCGCCCAATCCGCGCAGGTGAGCTTTGCTGTCTACCTCTTCCTCCTCCATCTCAAAGGCCGAGTGGTCCTGGCTGTCGAAGCAGGAGGCGCTGAGGAACACAGGGGGTGCCGGCGGGGACCGGGGCGGGGTCCCGGGGGAGGGCGGCTCCTCCTTGATGTGTGCTAGGGGCAGAGGGAGCCCGCCCTCCTCCTGCTCAGCCTGCGGGGCTGGCGGGGGCTGCGGGGCCTGGGCCTGGAGCGCCTGCAGCGCGGCCGCCCTCTCCAGCTCGGCGCGGTGGCAGCGCTGGTGGCGCAGGAGGCTGTAGGCGCGGGAGAAGCGCCGAGGGCAGCGCGGGCACGGGTGCGGGGCTGGGCCCCCCGCGTGCACCTGCGCGTGACGGGCAAGGTCAGCCAGCCGCTTGAACTCCCGCTGGCAGCGCACGCACTGGAAGGGGCGCGCCCCGGAGTGGGTCACCCCGTGCTGCCGCAGGTGCGCCCGGCGGCGGAACCCTTTGCCGCACTCCGGGCACCAGAAGCGGGGCTCCCCGGCGGGAGGCCGGGCCGGGGCGGCGTCCCCTCCGTTCTGCCCGCCTTCTCCCCCCTCCGAGGCACCCCCGCACTCCGCCCCTTCGCTCCCCTCGGGCCCCTTCCCTGAGTTCCGTCCTGCCGAGGCCTTGTCGTCTTTCTTGGCTGCCCCGGGCAGCGGGGCCAGCAGGCTGAGCGCGCCGTGGACGCGGCGGTGCTGGCGGAGGTAGGAGGCGAGGCGGAAGGCCAGGCCGCAGTCCGGGCACACGAAAGGACGGTCGGTGGAGTGGACCAGGCGGTGGCGAGACAGGGACCAGGGCCTGGCGAAGGCCTTGAGGCAGATGGAGCACTGGTGTCGCTTGGGGCGCGGCGGCGGCCCCCCTTCGCCCTCCTGTTCGCCCTCGGGGCGCAGACACGGGTGCGCCTTGAGCTCGCCCTTGGTGGCGAAGGCCTCGCGGCAGCGGAGGCAGAGCAGCGTCCAGTCGGCCTGCAGCAGGACCTGTTTCTCCTCCTGTCGCCCGGCCGCCAGCGCCAGCTCGGCGCTCAGCTCCGCGGCCCCGACCTCGGCCTCCTCCGGCTCGGACTCCCGGGGCTCGGCGCTCGTGGGGGCCGCCGACGGTTCCGGCTCTCCGGCAGGCCACGCCTCAGGCCACCGGGCCGCCTCCTCCGCGGCCCCCGCGGCCGCCGTGGTGGGCTGCTCCGCGCCCTCGTCCTGCGGGCCCCAGCTGGGCTCAGCCGCCTCCTTGGCCACCCTGTCGATGGCCAGCTCCACCTCGCCGCCCGCGTGCTCCTGGGCCAGGTGGCGCCGCAGCTGGGCGGGCTCCGGGAAGGTGCGGGGGCAGGCGGCGCAGCGCAGCGGGGGCTGCGGGCCGTGGCCGCGCAGGTGGCGGGAGAGGTGCGCAGGCCGGCGGAAGGCCTTGGGGCACAGCGGGCAGGCGTGGGGCCGGAGGCCGGAGTGGCTCAGCCGGTGCCGTGAGAGGTAGTAGGGAAAGCGGAAGAGGCGACCGCAGGTGGGGCAGGGCAGGGGCGCCCGAGGGGCTCCCGCGCCGCCCCGGCCCCGGCCTCGGCCCCGACCGCGGCCCCGGCCCCGGCCCCGGCCTCGGCCGCGGTGAGGTGGGCTGCCCTGGGCGGGTGGCGGGGGCTGCGGATCCATGCCTGTGGGAGAGATGGAGACATAGGGTAGGGGCCGAGGAAGGGCAGGAGCGTGGGGCGTGGCGGAGAGTGAGGCAGAGAGAGAGAGAGAGAGAGAGAGAGAGAGAGAGAGAGAGAGAGAGGCAGGCGGTGATGGAGACAGCCAGGGGCGGATGTGCAGCCAGGGCAAGGGGTGAGGGGTTTGAGAGACAGAGGCCGGGAGAAATAGAAAGTGAGAAGCAGAAGGAGGGACAGACAGACAGACAGAGGCAGAGATGGGGGAGACAGAGATGGGGGAGACAGAGATGGGGGAGAGGCAGAGGCACAGGGAAAGCCACACACAGAGACAGTGACACAGAGAGCCAGAGCCAGACACCCCCCAACACACACAGATGGGGGAGACAGAGGCACAGGGAAAGCCAGAGACATACAGACACCCCCCCCCACACACACACACAGAGACAGAGAGAGAGCCAGACACACCCCCACAGAGAGAGAGAGAGGCAGAGGCACAGGGAAAGCCAGACACACACACACACACACACACACACACACACACACACAGTGGGGGGAGACAGAGAGGGAGAGGGAGACACACACAGAGAGGCACAGAGACACAGGGGAGAGTGACATAGTGAATGAGACAGCGATGGGAAAGGGACAGAGATCCAGGCGCACATAGATGGGGACACACAGTGTCACAGAGACAGGGAGAGGACATGCAGAGCACATGAGACAGAGGAAGAGGGACAGAGATGCAGGGAGGGACACACGGACACACACACAGAGAGAAGGGGTGACAAAGAGATGGAGAGGCCAGCGGCAGCGCCAGGGCAGAGGCGCCCAGGTGGGCCCGGGGAGGGTGCAGGGAGGGGGCAGAGCCGCGGCCAGAGGGCGGACACGCAGGGAGACAAAGTCAGAACAGCTGTCGCTCGGGGCCCCCACCCCGGCCCGGCGTGCGGGAGGGGCCCGGGCGCAGGGGTGGGATTCAGCGTGCAGGCCGCGGGGGGGCTGCCGGGCAGCCGCGGGGGGCTGGGGGGGCTCGACCCCGGCGGGGGAGGGGCCGGGCTGCGGGGACCAGGGGAGGAGGGGGGCTGGGGCTGGGCGCCGGCTGCGGGGCAGCTCGGGGAGGGGGCCGCGGCCGGCGCGGGGTCCCCGAGGGGGCGGCGCGGCCCGCGGCCCCCCGGGGCGCGATCGGCAGAATCGGCGGCGCGGCCGCGGCCTGGGGCTCGGCGCCCCGGGCTTACCTCCGCTCCTGGCTCCTTTCTTCCTTGCCCGCGGCCGGCCGAGGGCGGACGGCGGTGGCGGGGAGGGAGGGGGCCCGGGCGCGGAGGGGGTGGAGGAGGAGGAGGAGGGGAGGAGGGGGAGGAGGAGGCTGGGCTCGGTGTCCCCGCCTAAGTCTTCCCCCCGGAAACCGGGCTCTCGTCGGGGCCTGCAGGAGGAGAGTCCGGCGGGGAAGCCGGAAGCGGGGGCCGCGGCGGGGGCGCGCGGCTCCTCCGGGCTGCCGGAGCGGGGAGGGGGCCGGCGGGGCGGCGGGCTGCAGCTCCCCCGCACGCGCACACGCACACACGCACACGCACACGTTCATTCATTCACTGGCTCCTTCCTTCGACAAGCTTGCACCTTGCGGGTCCGGTGCGTGCCAGGCGCTGCGGGGCGCAGGACGGCGGTGAATGGCGCAGAAGGCGCGGGCCCCCTGCGTGGGAACCGGGCTGCAGCCTGCGCCAGGCTCCGAGCCTCAGTTTCCCCTCCGTGTGCGTCCGGGGTCCGGGGTGCAAGTGACCAACAGCTGCTAAGCACCTACTGTGGGCCGGCCCTGGCCTTGGTGCTGGAGCGGCCGCGGCCCTGCGGGCTGGGAGCTCCAGGTCCGACGGCGGAGGCCGACAGACACAAGCCGCCACACAGGGCGCTGGGGGGACGCAGCGACTGAGACTGCGGGAGCTGAGCGCTCCCTGGAGCGGGGGCGATCCCCGAGGGCCTAGTGGAGGCAACACTGTTGGGGCTGAAACCAACAACACGGCCGTTTCTGCAAAAGCGAGGTGGAGAACCGGCCACCCTGCGGGAGTGTACCTGCAGCTTGGCGCCCTTGGTTTCAGGTTAAATTCGTGCCAGGCATTGTTGGCAAGAGTGTGGGCAAACAGGTCCTCAGAAGTTGGAACAGCCCTGAGGAGCCAGCAATTCTAGGAATGTATCTTTTAGAGATCTGCTCAGAGCCGTGAGGAAAAAAAAAAAAGTTGTCTGTAGCAGGTTAATCTTGGCGGGGTGGCCCAGCGGGGCGAGTCACGGAGTGCTGAGCGCATCCGAGCAGATTGGAGTAATCAGTCCTGATTGAGCCGCTCAGCGGAGCACCGCGTGTCCAGTGAAGAGTGAAGACGCGCAGTGTGCAAACAGGTGGGAGGGAGAGCCGGCCTTGGTTATCAGCGGGCTGTGTGGGGAGAGGCCGGTGACACAGGCCGCTCCCCGGGCTGAGCCACTGTTCTGCTCTGTCCTGGGTGCTTCCAGCTTGAAATCGTGGGAATGTGCCCCAGACTGGAAAAAAAAAGTAATAAAAATAAATGTTAGCTTATTCTTGCAGGTACATTCACAGATGTGAATCCAGTGACTTCTTCTTCTTTTTTTTTTTTTTTTTTTTTTTTTTTTTTTTTTTTTTTTTTTTTTGACAGGCAGAGTGGACAGTGAGAGAGAGAGACAGAGAGAAAGGTCTTCCTTTTGCCGTTGGTTCACCCTCCAATGGCCGCCGCGGCTGGTGCGCTGCGGCCGGCGCACCGCGCTGATCCGATGGCAGGAGCCAGGTGCTTCTCCTGGTCTCCCATGGGATGCAGGGCCCAAGCACCTGGGCCATCCTCCACTGCACTCCCAGGCCACAGCAGAGAGCTGGCCTGGAAGAGGGGCAACCGGGACAGAATCCGGCCCCCCGACCGGGACTAGAACCCGGTGTGCCGGCGCCGCTAGGCGGAGGATTAGCCTAGTGAGCCGCGGCGCCGGCCTCCAGTGACTTCTTAAAGCTGTAGGCAGCCTAGGCCCCCCCCCCCTTTTCCAGGTCTTAGAGGGAGGTTCTTGGAGGTTTCAGAAGCGGTGAACGAGGGCGGAGAAACGGCCGGGAGCCGGGAGCCGGGAGCCAGGAGCCGGGAGCCGGGAGCGGGAGCCTGTGGTTTTCCGGGATGGACGCGCGTCCGGTGAAAGTGTAAAGGTGTGAAGACGCCCGCGGAAGCAGAGCTCCAAATCCAGGGGCGGGGTCCCGCTGGGAAGGGAGAGGCACTCAGAGCTGGGGAACCGGATGTGTCTCTTGCTGCTTCCTTTTCTTTTTAATATTTTATTTATTTGGGAAAGAGGCAGAGGCAGAGAGAGAGAGAGAGAGAGAGAGAGAGAGAGAGGTCTCCCATCCGCTGGTTCACTCCCCAAATAGTCACAATGGCCAGAGCTGAGCCTATCCGAAGCCAGGAGCTTCTTCCGGGTCTCCCACATGGGTGCAGGGACCCAAGCACTTGGGTCATCTTCTACTGCCTTTCCAGGCCACAGCAGAGAGCTGGATCAGAAGTGGAGCGGCCGGGACTCGAACTGGTGCCCCATGGGGTGCCGGCACTGCAGGTGGAGGATTAACCCCCTGTGCCACACGCCGGCCCCTCTCTCGCTGTTTCAAAGCTGGCAGGTAGCACATGGACCTATGTGTATGGGGTTGTTGTACTTGGTAAATAACATGTTTTTTTTTTTTTTTTTTTTTTTTTGACAGGCAGAGTGGACAGTGAGAGAGAGAGAGACGGAGAGAAAGGTCTTCCTTTGCCGTTGGTTCACCCTCCAATGGCCGCCGCGGCCGGCGCGCTGCGGCCGGCGCACTGCACTGATCCGATGGCAGGAGCCAGGAGCCAGGTGCTTCTCCTGGTCTCCCATGGGATGCAGGGCCCAAGCACCTGGGCCATCCTCCACTGCACTCCCTGGCCACAGCAGAGGGCTGGCCTGGAAGAGGGGCAACCGGGACAGAATCCGGCGCCCCGACCGGGACTAGAACCCGGTGTGCCGGCGCCGCTAGGCGGAGGATTAGCCTAGTGAGCCGCGGCGCCGGCTAATAACATGGGTTTTGACAAAAGTAGCATTGAGTATGAGCGTGATAGTAGGCTGCCACTCCCAGGAGAGTTCCAGACTCTCATCAGCCCACGCAGAAACCCTACCCCCGTGTCCTCCCAGCACCCCTGGGGCGGCTGTCGCTATGGATCTGCTTTCCTGTGACATCATACAGTATACGCTCTCGTGATTAGCTGCCTTCGCTTAGTGTGTTTTTGAGGGTCCCCCATGTTGTCACCGGGCCAGTGCTTCATCCCTTGGCACGGCTGAGTGGTATTCCGTCGGGAGTAGACCCTGATTTGCGCGTTCCTCTGTTGCCGCGCGTCTTCCGGCTAGGTCACAGTGCTGTTAGGAACGGGTTTTGCTTGGGCAGCTGTTTTCCATTCTTCACAGTGTGTGCCTGGGGCTGTGTGTGTGCTGGTGTACCACTTATATTCTGAAGTCTTGAAAGACTGAGAAAAAAAGTAAAGCACACACACCAGAAACGCGTCCGGGAAGGGGGCGGGAAGGGCCATTTGGAGCCGAGAGAGGAGGGCAGGGCACCTGGGGGGAGCAGGGAGAGGCCGGGCTGCAGGGCCGCTGGGTCGGCCTGGTGGTGCAGCCTGGGCTTGGACTCACTCCCAGCACACCCAGGGTTTCCACAGGGGAGACACGTGATCCGAGTAGTGTCTCAGAGGCACTCCCGCGGGACCCGGTGCAGGCCCAGCCGGTGCGGGGCGAGCAGGTGGGGGCCGGGCGGCTCCCTGGGCAGGGGCGGGGCCTGGCGCCTGTTGGCTCAGGGATGCCCTCCTGGATGCATTCCCATCACAACCACAGGCTCATTGGCTCTCCTGTCCCCAGCGCCGACTCCCTACCCGGTGCTGTCCAGGTGCCCAGCGGTGCATAGAGAGCCCATCACCCCTGAGCCGCACTCCCACCCGCAAGGCGTTACCTCTATGCTTACCCCACCACCACCCTGGTTTTGCACATCCTGTGGCCTCAGGTGCTTGTGAGCCACCGCTCACGGCTCAGCTCCCCTCCCAGTAGCACGGGGCTTCTGCCTCTTTGCTTAACTGCTCTATTGAGAGCAAGTATTTGTGGGTAAATAGAGGGGAGTTAGGGTGGGAGGAAGGAGGGCCCGGGCGTCGGGTCCCGGGGTGAGGGGCAGCGTGCTGAGGGGGTGGGGGACTGTGAGTGAGCAGGTGCAGGCATCCGCCCCCCCCATCCGTACACGGGAGCCCATGGAGGCCGGGAAAGCAGCACCTGGCTACTCACTTGTGTTTCGGAGGGGTCGAGATGGCCCTCGGGGTCTCTCACGTTCCTGGTCCCTCCCAGCCTTGATGAGCACGTCTCTTAAATGGGGCTGCAGCGAGGTGCAGAGCCCAGCCCAGGGTCTGGCACGAGGGAGACGCTTGGGACCCATTCGTGCAAGCTTCTGAGAACAGGTTGTGGTGGAGGCCAGGTGGGTGGGATGTCCGCAGGCCCCTGGGGTCCCTGATCACTCCTGCCTCAGGAGACCATGTCCAGAACAACACCTGGTCCTGAGCGACACGGCTCCTAGGGGGCAGTGCCTGTCTCTAAGGGGTGGTGCCTTCTCTAAGGAGGCAGCGTCTGTCTCTAAGGGGTGGTGCCTGTCTAAGGGGTGGGTCTTGTCACTAAGGGGAGGTGCCTGTCTCTAAGGGTGGTGCCTCTCTCTAAGGGGGTGGTGTCTGTCTCTAAAGGGGCAGTGCCTGACTCTCAGGGGGCAGTGCCTGTCTCTAAGGGGGCGGTGCCTAAGGGGTGGGTCTCATCCCTAAGGGGGCAGTGTCTGTCTCTAAGGGGACAGTGCCTGTTTCTAAGGAGGCGGTGCTGCTAAGGGGTGGGTCTTATCTCTAAGGGGGCAGCCCCTGTCTCTAAGGGGGCAGTGCCTGTCTCTAAGGGGTGGGTCTTATCTCTAAGGGGGCGGTGCCTGTCTCTAAGGGGTAGGTCTTATCACTAAGGGGGCGGTGCCTTCTCTAAGGGGTGGTGGCTGTCTCTAAGGGGTGGGTCTTGTCATTAAGGGGGTGGTGCCTTCTCTAAGGGCGGTGCCTGTCTCTAAGGGGTGGGTCTTGTCACTAAGGGGGTGGTGCCTTCTCTAAGGGGTGGTGCCTGTCTCTAAGGGGGTGGTGCCTGACTCTAAGGGGGCAGTGCCTGTCTCTAAGGGGCGGTGTCTTCTCTAAGGGGTGGGTCTTGTCACTAAGGGGGCGGTGCCTTCTCTAAGGGGTGGTGCCTTCTCTAAGGGGGTGGTGCCTGACTCTAAGGGGGCGGTGCCTGTCTCTAAGGGGTGAGTCTTATCCCTAAGGGGGCGGTGCCTGTCTCTAAGGGGTGGGTCTTGTCACTAAGGGGGCAGTGCCTTCTCTAAGGGGGCAATGCCTTCTCTAAGGGGTGGGTCTTGTCACTAAGGAGGCGGTGCCTTCTCTAAGGGGTGGTGCCTGTCTCTAAGGGGACAGTGACTGTCTCTAAGGGGGTGGTGCCTTCTCTAAGGGGTGGGTCTTGTCACTAAGGGGGCGGTGCCTTCTCTAAGGGGTGGTGCCTGTCTCTAAGGGGACAGTGACTGTCTCTAAGGGGGTGGTGCCTTCTCTAAGGGGCGGTGCCTTCTCTAAGGGGTGGTTCCTGTCTCTAAGGGGCGGTGCCTGTCTCTAAGGGGTGGGTCTTGTCACTAAGGGGCGGTGCCTTCTCTTAGGGGTGGTTGCGAGGTGGGAGGGACAGTCTCAAGGCTGAGGAGCACGGGCCCTCTCTAGTGGGCGGTGGGGGATTTCCAGGGAAGAAGCTGCTCCCTCACGGTTTTCTCCACGCAGTGTCTCCTTCCGTGAACGCGTGTTCAATCGTGAAGCGCTGCGAAGGCTGCATTGAACTGGTTATACGATGGCTATGCGATGCCATCTGCTTCCGAGACTGGGCACTCCTGGGAGTGCCTCAAGAGTCCCGACCCCAGCTCTCCTCCCCTCGGAACGCGTCTCCCGGCTCTCCTGGTGGGCTTACGACCCGCAAGGCCTCTGGGTCCTGCGGCTCAGCGGGGCCTGCTCTTGGATGTCCTAGGCATGGGCACATGTGTCTGGTTTCTTGCATCCGGCCTCTTGGCTTCCATCCATGTAATGGTGTGTACATTGTCTCATTTATTCTCTTGTTTAAGAAAGATTTTTATTTATTTATTTATTTTGACAGGCAGAGTGGACAGTGAGAGAGAGACAGAGAGAAAGGTCTTCCTTTTGCCATTGGTTCACCCTACAATGGCCGCCACGGTGGGCGCACTACGGCCGGCGCACCGCGCTGATCCGAAGCCAGGAGCCAGGTACTTATCCTGGTCTCCCATGGGGTGCAGGGCCCAAGCACTTGGGCCATCCTCCACTGCACTCCTGGGCCACAGCAGAGAGCTGGCCTGGGAGAGGGGCAACCGGGACAGGATCCGGCGCCCCGACCGGGACTAGAACCCGGTGTGCCGGCGCCGCGAGGCAGAGGATTAGCCTAGTGAGCCACGGCGCTGGCCAAGATTTATATTTATTTTTACTTGAAAGGCTGAGTTACGGACCAAGAGGGAGGGAGGGAGAGAGAGAGCAAGCACTTCTCTCTGATGTTTCACTCCCCACATGGCCTCAATGGCTGGGGCTGGGGCTGGACCAGGCCAAAGCCAAGAGCCTGGCACTACACCCAGGGCCTCCCACGTGGGTGCCGGGCCCAGCGCCTGGGCCGTTTCCACTGCTTCCCCAGGCACATTAGCAGGGAGCTGACAGTAAGTGGAGCAGCCAGGACTTGAACTGGCGCTCACGTGGGAAACTGCTGTCACTGGTGGTGGCCCAATCTGCTGTAACACAATGCCAGCCAGCCCCCCACTCATTCTGTGTTGTATAGTATTGCATAGCCTGACGTACCAACATTAGTTACCTCGGGGGGTGGGGGGCATCTGCTGATCGCTCCGATGCCTGCAGTGGCGGGGGCTGGGCCAGGTGTAGCTGGGAGCCAGGAGCTCAGTGCAGGTCTTCAGGTGGGTGGCGGGCACCCAGTTACTTGAGTGGTCACTGCTGCCTCTCAGCACTAAGGGGCGGTGCCTGCCTCTAAGGGGGCAGTGCCTTCTCTAAGGGGGCAGTGACTGTCTCTAAGGGGGTGATGCCTTCTCTAAGGGGCGGTGCCTTCTCTAAGGGGTGGTGCCTGTCTCTAAGGGGCGGTGCCTGTCTCTAAGGGGTGGGTCTTGTCACTAATGGGCAGTGCCTTCTCTAAGGTCAGTGCTGCGACCCCGGGCACTTGGACATGGACAAGAGGGTCTTAGCCACCGCTCAGTGCCTGCGCCCTGAGGGTTGTGTTTTTGGGGGACATTCCAGGGGTGCCGAGGGCTACCGCTGTGAATGTTCTCACCTGTGTCTCCCGGTGCAGGTGCAAGTGCTGGTCCCGGGTCTGTGCCTAGCAGAACACCGCACCGCGCACCGTGCAAGGCGTCAGCATAGCGAGCACCGAGCCACGGGACGGTTCACACTTAAGAAGCCGCGGAGGGACTCCTGACCACCCCCACACACCCTTCCCTAAGCTTGTTCTCCCCGTTTTCTGGCCTTATTACAAAGGTGTCGCCCCAAGCCGTCACTCCTGACACCCCTTGCCACACACGCACGCACACGCACACAACCAGATGCCACCTCCAGTCCTCCCCTTCCTCTTGGCCAGCTGGTCCAGGCCCCACACCTCCCTCCCACGCTGCGCCCCCCAGGTCCTTCTGCACTCAGCAGCCCGACCGCAGGGGTGCCCACAGCCCTCCCGGCTTAAAACCCAGCTGCCCCGCGCCAGCTGCGGCCCCCCGGGCCTGCGGCGTGTGGCCCCTGCCTGCCTCTGCGCCCCCTTCCCCAAGTCCCCCTCACCCTGCAGGGCTGCCACCACGAGCCCCTCGCCAGCGCGGCCTTCCCGGACCTCCCGCACCCCCATTTAGAGTGGCACGGCCTCGACCCTCGATTTCTTGACTTGCAACCGCCGGAAATTGGCTGCTTCCTTCATTCATGGGTCTCCACCACCCGCATTGCGCATGCATCAGAGTATACTCCCCCCCCCCCGCCCCCAAGGAGGGCCAGGGTCGTCTGTTTCGCTCTCTGTGGGATCCCGAGGGGTCTCAGTGCCCGGCAGGGAGTCAGCGTTCGGGCGTGGCCCGCAGGGTCCACGCCTCCTGATGGGCGGGACCCGTTCCCCGCTCTAAGGGGCGGGGCGGGGCCTCCTCCTGGAAGCGTCTCTAAGTTTGGTCTCCAAGGGGCGTGTCCTACGGGATTGAAGGCTGCCATCTGTTGGAGGTGGACTGCCTTCCGCTTGGGTGGGCGATGGAAAGGCTCCGATTTATACGGCAGACTGGCAGCCGGGAGGGAGGGGCCCATCTGTCTCAGGCGGCCCGCCTGAGTCGGGGAAGGGGGCAGGTCAGAAAAGGAGTTGGCAGTGACAGACAGGACGAGGTTTATTGGGGTCCTGGAGACATCGGGGCATGGGAAGAGGGGACGAGGTCGAGGCTCAGGGCGGGGACCCCCTCGCCAAGCCCCCCCCCCCTTGGGATTGGGAGGAACGCAGACACAGACAGACCGATGGAGATGGAGAGAGACGGACTGGGCGCGCAAAGTCGCCACCTCGCTCTACTGAGTTCGTGCGGGCCGGGGAATGCGCACCTGCCCACGCGGCACAGGAGAGGGCGCGGCTGCCCTTCTCACGCCGGGGAGGGGGCGGGGGCAGCCCACGGCCCGGACCTGCCCATTCCGAGTGGACAGGCGTGTGTGCACCTGGGTCAGTCCATCCTACGGGGCATGGGGCAGGGTATCTTGGACCAGCCTATACCAGTCTATTCTAGTGTCAGGGATGGGAGGAGATGGCCGGGTCGATCCACTCCGCAGTAGGGAGGCGGAGCTCAGCGCAGGGCGGCCCACCCTGGTCCTCATCAGCTCAGGGACTGGAATGGAGGGGGCGAGGAAGGCAGACTCCAGCTGTATCCACTTCCTGGGGGGCACCAGCGATTCTGGGGGGTAGCTTCTGGAGGGGAATCTTGGGACATGTCCCCCCCCCCCCCAACCCACATTCCCCAGATCAGGGTCATCGGGAATCATGGCTCTTCGGGAGCGGGGCAGTGTTCCCTGGGCGGCGCCTGCCTCTGGTTCCGAGGGCCCGCAAGCCGACAGCAGCTCGTGGACGCCCGCGCGTGCTGAGCCGCGGCTCCGGGGCTGTGTGTGGATCCGCAGGTGCCCGGCGCGGCGGGCCGGTCAGTCCATGCCCCGGTGGAGCTTCAGGTGCCTGGAGAGGTTGCTGAGCGTGATGAAGCCCTTGCCGCAGACGTGGCAGGGGAAGGGCCGCTCGGTGCCGTGCAGCAGCCGGTGGCGCTTCAGGTAGCACTCGTGGCGGAAGAACTTCCCGCACTCGAGGCACGGGAACGGCTTCTCGCCCGTGTGCACCAGCACGTGCCGCTCCAGGTCGCGCGGCGAGCGGAACAGCTTCTCGCACTCAGAGCAGCCGAAGATCTTCTTGCCGCGGCCCGAGCCCGACGCGGGCTCCCCGGGCGCGCCGTCCCCCGGCGGGGCCGCGGCCGCCGCCGCCTCGGCCCCGCCGCCCTCGCCGTGGCTGACCCGCCGGTGCTCCTCCAGGGCGGCCAGCGCCGCGTACAGCGCCCCGCAGTGGCCGCAGCCGTAGGTGGCGGGGCCGGAGTGCGCCTCCAGGTGGCCGGCCAGCGCGGCGGCCGACGCGAAGAAGGTGCCGCAGTCGCACTGGTACAGCGTGTCTTCCGACGGCTCGGCCGCCGCCGCCGCCTCCCCGCCGCCCTCCGGGAGCGCCCCCAGCTCGGGCACGCCGCCCCGCGCGGGGCCCAGGAGCAGCCCGCCGTCCCTGGCCGGAGGCGCGGCGCCCACCTCCGCCGCGGCGCCCTCGCCCCAGGCCTGCGCCGGGGGCGCGCCGGGCCCCTGCAGGTCGTGCGTCAGCTTGTGCCGCTCCAGCAGCGCGGGCGCGTTGAAGTCGCGCTCGCAGCGCGGGCACTTGAAGGGCTTCACGTCGGTGTGCACGGCCCAGTGGGCCGCCAGCTCGCGGCCGTGGTCGAAGCGCCGCGCGCAGGCCCCGCAGGCAAACGGGGGCAAGGAGGCGGCGGCCGCGGCGGCCGCTTCGGCCAAGCCCCAGCCGCCGGCGCCCGCCCCCTCCAGGCCCTCGGCGCTGCCCGCCGCGGCGCCCCCGCACACGGAGCAGGGTCCCACGTTGCAGCAGACCGAGCAGGGCGCGCTCAGGGCGGGCAGGCCCGAGCCGGGCTGCAGCGGCGACGGGAGCACCCCGCGGTGCTGGCGCTTGAGGTGGCGGCCGAGGCTGGAGCGCGAGGAGAAGCGGAGCTCGCACACCAGGCAGCAGTAGGGCTTCTCCCCGGTGTGCACCACCTGGAATGAGACGCACGCAGGGCGACGGCAGGCGTCAGCGCCCCGGGGGCCCGACCTGCGCAGGCGCGGCACTGCCGCCCAGCCCCGCGGGCGCCGGCGGGCCCCGGGGATCGCTCCCAGATCTGGGGGATCAGAGCCTCCCGGGAGGGAGCCCAGAAACCCGTGCTCTGCCCGCGGCCCGGCCAGGCGGCAGCCGGGGCGCTGTAAGAGGCTTGGGTGGCAGCGGGTTTTTTGCGTCTGCCCATTTGTGATGCCGCCTCCAAACGTGGTGTGTGGGGGACTCGATCCACTGTCACTGCGCTTGCTGTCTTCCCCGCCGGCTTCCTCGCTGCCTGGGGTGCCCGTGGTGGCAGCTCCCACGGCGAAGCCCTGCCGGCCTAGAAGTCTGCTTCCCGCCCCGCCCCTGCCTCACACCTCTCACAGCACTCCCCTCAGCTGGGCGGCCACGTGTCTGCTTTGTTCCCCTGTGCCCGCATACAGCAGGTGCTCAGGAGCGGTTCAACCCACTGGTGGGCAGGGTGAGGCCTCCGAGGTCATGCATATCCCTCCCCCCCATCCTGAGTGTGGAGGCTTCGAAGCAGCGGGCACCCGGTCACTCCGACAGATGACCACCTCCCCAGGAGTGCAAGCTCTGTGGAGGCAGAGGGCCCCTTGGCTACCAGGGGTTGAGCAGGGAACACGCGCAGTCACTGCTGAATGAGTGGAGCCTCCACGAGGCGCACACGGTGGGGGCAGCGATTCGGGCCATGCTCTCCTTCCTGGGCTCCTGGCCGTGGACACAGGGGCCAGCGGGAAGGAAAGGCTGGTGCTGACTGGCCAGGGTCCCTGGGCGGGGACGCAGGGAGAGCCCTGGCCAGGGTCCCTGGGCGGGGACGCAGGGAGCCCCGGGCTCCTCGCCGGCGGACTCACCTGGTGGTGCAGCAGGCCGGTGGAGTCCCGGAAGCCCTTGGGGCAGGCGGAGCAGCGGTAGGGCCGCTCCCCGGTGTGCGAGCGCAGGTGGTTGGCCAGGTTGAAGCTGTGCTTGAAGCCCTTTCCGCAGCGCGGACACGCGTGGGGCTTGAGCGCCGTGTGGCGCGCGAAGTGGCGCCGCAGGTCCGAGCGGTAGCGGAAGCTCTTGCCGCATTCACTGCAGTGAAAGGGCACGCGGGGGGCGGCGGCGGGCGGGGCCGCGGCGGGGGCCGCCGGGGGTGCGGGTAGCGGGGCGTCGTCCATGGCGGCGGGGGTGCAGCGGCCGGTGGGCGCTCTCTCTGCAGGAGGGAGGCAGTGGGAGCCGCTGAAGGGCCGCCCCCAGAACCCCTGTCCCCTGGGAGGCACCCTCCGAGGCCATGCGCGCCCTTCCCACTTCCAACGTCCCCTGCGCCCCTCCCACTGCCCTGCACAGCCTACTCTCCCGTCCCCACTCTGTCAATCACCTGGAACGGTCCAGTCGGCCTGCTGTGAGGCCCCGCCCCCTATGCCCCGCCCCCACTCCTGGCCCCGCCCCCTCGTGCAGTACACTGGGCGCGCCGGGGGTATATGTGGGCAGAGCCCACTGCAGGCCTCCTTGGGGGAATCGGAACCACCGTGCTGTTACCCCCCCATCGCTGCGCCCCGCTCTTCTGCGCGGACACCTGCCGCCACGGCCTCCCGCACCTCCCCCGTTAAGGAAGCCCCGAGCGCGCCTACACGGCTCCGGGCCCATCTGCGCCCCCCGCGGCCCCTCTCTTCCACCGGGAGGGCCTGCCCGTTCCACGGAAGCGCTCGGCCCCGCGAAGCCTCAGTGGGCTTCCCGTCACTTCTGTGCCTAGGCCCCGCCCCCGCCTTGCCCAGGCCCCGCCCCCACCACGGGCCACGCCCACACCAGCACCAGCTTTGTCTAAGCTCCGCCCCCACCATGGAGCCCCGCCCTGCTTTTGCCTAGGCCCCTCCCTCCCCCGTGGAGCCACGCCCTTTGCCTAGGCCCCTCCCTCCCCCGTGGAGCCACGCCCCCTCTTTGCCGAGGCCCGGCCCCCACCGTGGAGCCACGCCCCTGTACAGCCCCCCGCCTTGTCTAAGCCAGGCCCACAGCCTACCCACAGCCCCTAAACCCTGCCCGTCGCCACGCTAAGCCCCGCCCCGGGCTCCTCCCACCGCTCGCCCCGCCCCGTCCCGCCGAGCCCCGCCTCCCGCTCCTCCCGCAGGCTCCGAGCCGGCCCCGGGCCCTGGCGCCCCGAGCAGGCCTCGAGAGCCGGCCTTTTGTGCCCCTCCCCCTGCCCCTGCGGGGCAGCGCCGGGAGGCCGCGGCGGAGGCGGGTCCGGCGGGCCCGGGGCCACCGGAGTCCACCTCGCTCGTACGGAGCGGACGTCCTGGAGGCCCGGCGTGGCCCCGGGAGGCCGGAGAAGTCGGTCGGCTTTCCTCTTTAATTACTTACACCTCCCTCTGGGCGCCGACATTTTGGGCAGCGGGGGCAGCGTCACTTCCACCCGGGGGGCCCCTCGACTTCCGCCTCGCTCCCGGCCCCCTCACCCCCCTTTCCCGCCCTCTCGGCTCCCCCTCGCCCCCCCGCCCTTCTCCCTCTTTCCCTTCCTTTCCCCAGCCCCGGAGGTTAGGGAAGCCGGGCGGCCGCCATCTTAGGTGAGGGCAGGACGAGGGGCGGGGCCTGGGGGGTCGCACGGCGCCATAGAGACTGAGGGCAACCAGGTCAGCGCGGCGACGCTAGGAGGCGCTAACGCAGGCGAGGGCGATGCGATTCCCCATTCCTGCCTCAAACCCGTTCCTGAGGCACAGCACTCCGTCAGGGGTGACGAGGACCTGAAACGCGTCGAGTGCGCCTCAGAGATAAGACGGGCACCGCATTCTCGCTGAGCCCTCCGCGGCGCTAAGAAGCCGGCCCGGCGCCATGTTAGTTACGGGCAACGGGCTGCCATTTTCCCGCTTCTCGTGCGATCGCTATGGTCGGGTCCCCCGGCCGGGTGCTTCGTGACAGAAAAGACACTTATATCGATGTAGTGGGGACGCGGCGGCGGGTGCTCGGGCAGACGGGGCGGCCCGCTGTGCAGGCACGCCTCGCCCGCGCGGCCGCTCCCGGTGCTTAGGACCCAGCGCGTCCCCTTTGTTCCCCGCGGGCGCGCGGGCCTCGGGCGGGGGAGCGGGCGGCACCGCCCCGCGTCGCCTCCCAGGGGCGGGGCCGGCCCCCGCGCGCCGCCGCCGCCCGCCGCCGCCGCCGCCCCTTCCCACGCACCGGCCCCGCCGCCCCCCGCGCGGCGCGCGCGCGCGCACCCTCGCGAGCCGGGCGACATGCAAATGAGGTACCCGAGAGGCGGGGGGCCCGGGCGGGGGAGGGGAGGCCGAGGGCGCGCGCCGCCGGAGAGCGCCCCCCGACACCTGCGCGCGCCGCCGCGCGCCCCGCCGGGCCGGCCCCGGGCGCGCGCGCGCGCAGACCCCCTTCCGGGCGGCCCCGGCCGGCGGCGGGCCGCGGCGCCGCTCATTGGCCGCCGCCCCCGCAGGGCCCGCCCCGCGCGCCGCACGGGCACGCGCCTGCACGCGGGCCGGGGGTAGGGGCCAGTTGGGGGTACCGCGCCCGGAGAGCCCGGGAGCGAGCCGTTGGCCGGGGGCGAGGCGTCCGGGTTCCCACGGAGACGGCGTGCGGGGGGCCGCCCGCAGCGCGTGCGCTCGCCCTTCTCGCGTGTAAACCTCAGGCTCCGCGTGGGCGGGCGCTGGGGCGCGGGGATGGCGGTGGTGCGCCAGCAGCCCCACTGGGTGCTCCCGAGAACCCTGGCAATGCCCACTCGCTGGGTCCCAGCGGAGCCGGACTCGAACCCAGGACCCCCGGCCTCGGCATGTCCATTTCTTCGCTTTCCCCGGGGCCGCTGGTCTGAGCGCTGGCCCGGCCACTCACTCGCTGACACGAGGGAACTTGGGTGGAGCTGGCTTCCCGTGCCTCGGTTTCCCCACTTGCAGAGCGAGGGCGGGGAGGGTTGGTGTGAGCGGATGCTGGCCGTGGTCACGGCTCCCTCCGCCACCTGTCCAGGCAGGGGGGTAGAACGGAGCAGGTGTCCCAGGCTTAGGGACGTGCTGGAGCCACACACAGCAGTGACAGGGCTCAGCCCTTGAGCTCAGGGCAGCTGACCCGAGGCCCTGGACTCTGTAGCCACTGGGATGTTAACTGGCCACCCACGCACGGGCCAGCCCCGCCTGCGCCCCTAACGCCCTTGAGCCAGCCGAGGGCGCTGGGGTGGAAGAACCTCGGGGGGCTTGGCCCGCGTCCTCCCGTGGGTGGACTCTGTCCGTCCTCCCAGACCGTGGTGACCTTGAACTTCGAGGGAGGCGTGGGGCACACACAGAACCTTGTCCCCCTGCCGCCGCCGTGACCCTGGTCATGACCATGAACGCCCCCCACAGCCAGCTCCAGGCGCGGAGAGAGAGGGGCAGGACAGGTGTCTGGGGGCACCGGGGGTGCCCGGGCCTTCCCAGCCCTGACGCTGCCCCCTCTCTCTTCTTAGCCAGCTCCAGTGCCTAGACCCAAGCCCCCCACTGCTCCATGGACACCCCCAGCCCAGACCCGTTGCCTTCGCCTTTGCCTGGAGAGGAAGACAAACCTCTGGCCTTACCTCCTCCCGTCCCCCCGGGCCGCCGAGGCCGCCAACCTGGGGGGGGCGCCGCCTCCCACCGGACGCTCAAGGCCTCCCTCCCCCGCAGACGGGGCCGCCGCCCCAAGTCAGGGCCGGATCCGCCGCCGCCGCGGGCGCAGGGGGCCACGGCCCCCGCGGGCAGCGGCGCAGGCAGGGACCTGCTGCTCATCGACGACCAGGGAGTGCCCTACACGGTCTCTGAGGGGTCGGCGGCCGCGGGGCCCGAGGGCTCCGGCTCCAGGAAGGCCCCGCACTTCTGCCCGGTGTGCCTGCGGGCCTTCCCCTACCTCTCCGACCTGGAGCGCCACAGCATCTCGCACTCGGAGCTGAAGCCGCACGCGTGCAAGGACTGCGGGAAGACCTTCAAGCGGTCCAGCCACCTGCGGCGGCACTGCAACATCCACGCTGGCCTGCGGCCCTTCCGCTGCCCGCTGTGCCCACGCCGCTTCCGCGAGGCGGGCGAGCTGGCGCACCACCACCGCGTGCACTCCGGGGAGCGCCCCTACCAGTGCCCCGTCTGCCGCCTGCGCTTCACCGAGGCCAACACGCTGCGGCGCCATGCCAAGCGCAAGCACCCCGAGGGCTTGGCGGTGCCCCTGGGCCCGCCGGACCCCGGCCCCGAGCCGCCGTGGGACGACGAGGGCATCCCGGCCACCGCAGGGGCCGAGGAGGAGGAGGAGGAGGAGGAGGAGGGCGGGCGGGAGCCGGCCTGACCCGCACCCCCGGCCCTCTCTCCCCGGGCCAGGTTTAGAGCTGGGAGTCCAGCTGGTGCTGGGCCTGGGCCAGGGGGCCGGGACCCCCTTCTGTTCCGTCTTCCCGCTGCGGGAGGGGGCGGACGGTGGGGACCTCAACTCGTGGATCCTGCTGCCTTCTGCCGCGCTGCCCCCCGACGGACAGGCCCTCGGAGGCAGGGGCCGCGGAAATAAATCGTGCCTACTGGCTTCTGTGTGTGTGCGCTGATGGCCACCTCTCCGGGGAGGACCCCCTTGTGCCGTGCCTCGTGTTAGCGTGATGCCAAAGAGGGGGGCGGGGGAAGCCACGGCTCCTCCCCCTGCCCCCGCGGGACCCCAACGTGCTCCCAATAAATATGCAATCTGAGTGAACGTGGAAACTTACACGGGCGTGATTCCAGGGCCGCCTCGCCGCCCTCCGCCCCGCCCCTGTCCCGAGAGCCAGTCCACGGCCGGGAAGGCGAGGCCCAGGCCCAGCGGCAGGTGTCAGCCAGGAGTTAGAGAGAGAGGGGCGGGGCTGACGCCGAGGCAGGCGAGCTCGTGGGCGTGGGCGGGCGCCTTAGAGGGGGCTGACTTGGGGTGGGGGTGAAGGAGGTTTAGCAGAAAGAGCAATGTAGGGAGACTAGGGGGGCTCAAAGGGGAGCCTTTAGGAGAGGTGGGGTCTAACCCTAGGGGATGTTGCTGAATGGTGGGCTAGACCGGACTGGGCGTACGTGGCTGCTCTGAGCGGTAGCAGCGCCAGGATCAGTCCGAAGGGTACTTAAAATGGGGGACCCCCCGACCCCACCGCCAGGGTTCCCATTCAGTAGGGTCTGGGGCCGGCCTGCGAGTCCTACCCTGAGAACGGCTGGTGAAGGGAGTGACTGACAGGCTCACGCGACAGGTGCAGCTTCCCCGCTGGGGGACCCGCGGGCAGGGCTCAGCCCCTGCAGCTTGACGGGGCAGGGCTTATGGTCAGGAGGCGGGGCTTAGGGGAGGGGCGGGGCTCAAGAGGAGGAGGGGCGGAGCGAAGAGGACTTTGAGGAGGTTAGGATTCCTGACGATCAGGCACTGAGGTGGGCGTGGCTCAGAGGCAGGGGGCGGGGCCTAGGCGTGCGCCCGGAGCCAGGGGTGTGGCTTTCGGCGACCTCCCGGGCGCGTGGGCGGAGCCCTGACAGGCGGGCGTGCAGTGCGCAGGCGCCGCCCGCAGCCGCGAGCCAGTGCGCAGCCGCTGCCGCCGCCGCCGCCGCCGCCGCCGCCGCGTTCCGATTCTCCACGCCGGCGCCTCGGGAACGGGCGCCACTTCCGCTTCCGGGCGGGCGGCGCGGGGCTGCCGCGGAGGGGGGGCGCGCAGGGGGCGGCACTTCCGGTCGGGCCCTCGGGTCTCCCCGGAGCGGCGGCGCCTCCTCCGCCTCCTCGGCCTGCTCCCGGCGGAGACCCCGGCGCCGGTGAGTGACGGGGCGCGGGGCGCGGCGCGGGCGGGGGGTCCTGCCCTGGCCCGCCCCCGGCCCCGGGACATCGCTCTCCCGAACATCGGTGCTTCTCCCGCCGGGGCCTTGCGGGGCAGCCCCCGGCACGGCGCCCGCGTCAGACCACCCCAAGTGTCCCCTGCCAGCGGCCCCCCGCCGGGGCCCTGTGCATAGCCCCCCGTCGTCGCCTCGCCTCGTCCAGCGGAGCCCCCCGGGCGTCCACTGCCTCCTGCCCCCTCCGCCCCGGCCACCCCGCTTTGTTGGTGTGAAAATATTCCGGTCATCGCCCAGAAATGCCTCTTTCCTGCAGACCTCCCAGAAATTCCCCCGCAGAACACAGCCTCGGCCGCCCCGCGGGGTGCGGACCCCTTCAGGGGGAGGGAAGACCCGCCCCCTGCCCTGGCCTGCTCAGCCTGGGTGCGCTTCTCCCAGCTTCTCCCGCACTCCGTGGCCGCCGCCCGGGACCCCAACCCTGCAAGGGGCGTGCGCCCGCCTAGAGACCCCAACCCTGCAAGGGGCGTGCGCCCGCCTAGGGAAGACCCCAACCCTGCAAGGGGCGTGCGCCCGCCTAGAGACCCCAACCCTGCAGGGGCGTGCGCCCGCCTGGAGACCCCAACCCTGCAGGGGGCGTGCGCCCGCCTAGGGAAGACCCCAACCCTGCAGGGGCGTGTGCCCGCCTAGGGAAGACCCCAACCCTGCAGGGGCGTGCGCCCGCCTAGGGAAGACCCCAACCCTGCAAGGGGCGTGCGCCCGCTTAGAGACCCCAACCCTGCAAGGGGCGTGCGCCCGCCTAGAGACCCCAACCCTGCAGGGGGCGTGCGCCCGCCTAGGGAAGACCCCAACCCTGCAGGGGGCTTGCGCCCGCCTAGGGACGACCCCAACCCTGCAGGGGAGTGCGCCCGCCTAGGGAAGACCCCAATCCTGCAAGGGGCGTGCGCCCGCCTAGGGAAGACCCCAACCCTGCAGGGGCGTGCGCCCGCCTAGGGAAGACCCCAACCCTGCAGGGGGCGTGCGCCCGCCTAGGGAAGACCCCAACCCTGCAGGGGGCGTGCGCCCGCCTAGGGGCCCCAACCCTGTAGGGTGCGTGCGCCCGCCTAGGGAAGACCCCAACCCTGCAGGGACGTGCGCCCGCCTAGAGACCCCAACCCTGCAGGGGCGTGCGCCCGCCTAGGGAAGACCCCAACCCTGCAGGGGGCGTGCGCCCGCCTAGAGACCCCAACCCTGCAGGGGGCGTGCGCCCGCCTAGAGACCCCAACCCTGCAGGGGCGTGCGCCCGCCTAGGGAAGACCCCAACCCTGCAGGGGCGTGCGCCCGCTGCCTGCATCAGGGACGGAGGGGCTCGCGGGGTCTTTCAGCCCACCCGGTTCTCCGTCTAGTGGAGGGGCCGGCTCAGAAACAGGCAGATGGGTTAACAGCGTGAGCGTTGCTCTGTGGGTTCTCGGGGAGCCTGAGACACTCGGACAGAACTCGAGTTTGGGGCGGTGACTTAGCCAGGCAGAGATCGGGGTGCACAGGCAGCGGGGGCGGCGCGTGCAAAGGTCCTGGGGTGGCCGTGAGGTTGGTGCGTGCATGGGCAGAACGGGAGGGAAGGCTGCTGTCAGAGGGCCTTGGAGTGAGCGCTGTCAGCTCCCGCCGAGCTCGGCTGGTCTGACCCCGCCCCTGCACTTGTTCAACAGCTGTCAGACGAGCAGTCTCGGGCCTGGAGATGCAGCAGGACGCAGTCCTGCAGGGGTGTGCGCGCTGCGAGGGCGCACAACTCGAAGTTCCCGTGGGAGGCAGGGGTGGCGTTCCGGAGTGGGGGTGCCGTCCACGCGGTCAGTGACACAGCACAGTCCCCGGGTGTGCAGTCCTCTCTGGACAGCTGGGAGGCACCAGGGTGTGCTTTAAACATGGGCGTGCTGGAGAGGAGGAGTGGGTTCCGCGAAGCACTGACCTCCCCGGCCCGCGGCAAACATTTGCCAAGGCAGGCACTGCCCTAGGTTTGCAGACAGGCCGGACGGAGCCTGGAAGCCTCGGCCTGCGTGGAGTCGGTGCTGCGGGCATCGAGAGTGACGGGGAGAGGGAGCCCACAGAGCAGCATCTGGGGTGCAGGCCGGGGCAGCAGTGGCTGACCGGTCATCCAGGGGCTCCCTGGTCCAGCAGGGGGGGCAGGATTCCTGGGAGTCAGCCTTCCAGCTCGGTTGACGGTCCTGGGGTAGGAGCGGAGCGGACACGCTGCAGGCGCAGCCAGGAGGTGGGAGCCGTAGGTCGGCGTGAGGACTCCGGCTTTAGCTGTGAGAGAGGGGGTCTGCGGGGCTCTGGGCTTGGGAGGCGTGGTTGGGCCTTACCTCTCCTGCCTTGGGAGGCGTGGTTGGGCCTACCTCTCCTGCCTGTCAGACCTCTGTAAGGTGGTGGGGTGATGGAGCCAGGCAGCCAGCTGAGCTCCGTGCTCCGAGACAACAGGCCGGACGGGGACTTGTACTGGGACAGGCCAAGGGACTCGGGCTGGGTGGGGCACAGCGGTGGAGTTGGCAGCCCCGACAGCATGTGGCCGGTGTGCATGTCCTGGGGGAGCCCCACCACCTGCCTGCCGCCCTGGGCCCTGCTCCCTGGGTGGTGTGACTGAGGAGCCCGGTCCACCTCTCAGGCCCTCGGCCCTCCTTTGCCTCTGTCAATCATCATGACAGGGTTGTGATAGGGCTGTGGGAGGAGCCCTCACCTGGTGTGTGCAGGCCCTGCACTGGGTCCCGGCCCCTAGGGCTGTGGGATGTGGGCTCACCCTGGTGTGTGCAGGCCCTGCACTGGGTCCCGGCCCCTAGGGCTGTGGGATGTGGGCTCACCCTGGTGTGTGCAGGCCCTGCACTGGGTCCCCGCCCCTAGGGCTGTGGGAGGAGCATGCTTACTTGGTGTGTGCAGGCCCTGCACTGGGTCCTCTGGGCCTGGCATCACAGAGACCCTGAGTTGGACACTTTTCCCTTCCTCCCCCACCCCTGTTTCCCACTTACAGCAGGGGCCCAGCAGTGGCACAGGGCTCTTGGGAGGCACCAAGGCGAGGGACACACCCTGCCACTGCTGTGGGACTTCTGCGTGAGACCCTCCGCTGCTTCTGCCCCTGGGAAGGCACCAGCTTAGACTTGGGTCCCCTGGGAGATGCACTGGCTCTTAGTCCCCAGTGGAAATCACCAGGGACCCCACTAATCCCCCCTTTGGCATCTGCCCACCCTCCCCCCGACAACAGGACTCGTCTGCTGGCAGACCCCTGCCCATGCTGGCGCTGCTTCTGCAGAACGTCCTCTCTGGGGGTCCTGGTCCACTTAGTCTCTTCCTGCCCATAGCCAGGCAGCCATCTGTGGCTGTGCGTTTGGTGTGCACATGTGTGTGGGACACATCTGTGGCTGTGCGTTTGGTGTGCACATGTGTGTGGGACACATCTGTGGCTGTGTGTTTGGTGTGCACATGTGTGTGGGACACATCTGTGGCTGTGTGTTTGGTGTGTACATGTGTGTGGGATACATCTGTGGCTGTGTGTTTGGTGTGCACATGTGTGTGGGACACATCTGTGGCTATCTGGTGTGCACATGTGTGTGGGACACATCTGTGGCTGTGCGTTTGGTGTGCACATTTATGTGGGACACATCTGTGGCTGTGCGTTTGGTGTGCACATTTATGTGGGACACATCTGTGGCTGTGCGTTTGGTGTGCACATTTATGTGGGACACATCTGTGGCTGTGCGTTTGGTGTATACATTTATGTGGGACACATCTGTGGCTGTGCGTTTGGTGTATACATTTATGTGGGACACATCTGTGGCTGTGCGTTTGGTGTGCACATTTATGTGATATACATCTGTGGCTATGCGTTTGGTGTACACATTTATGTGGGATACATCTGTGGCTATGCGTTTGGTGTACACATTTATGTGGGATACATCTGTGGCTATGCGTTTGGTGTACACATTTATGTGGGATACATCTGTGGCTATGCGTTTGGTGTACACATTTATGTGGTACACATTTATGTGGGATACGTATGTGGCTATGCGTTTGGTGTACACATTTATGTGGTCTGTGGCTATGCGTTTGGTGTGCACATTTATGTGATATACATCTGTGGCTCTGGGTTTGGTGTATACGTTTATGTGGTTATATCGGTGGCTCTGGGTTTGGTGTATATGTTTATGTGGGATACATCTGTGGCTGTGTGTTTGGTGTATACATGTGTGTGAGATACATCTGTGACTATCCGTTTGGTGTATACATGTGTGTGGGATACATCTGTGGCTATCCATTTGGTGTATACATGTGTGTGGGATACATCTGTGGCTATCCATTTGGTGTATACATGTGTGTGGGATACACCTGTGGCTGTGTGTTTGCTGTATACGTGTGTGTGGGATACCTCTGTGGCTGTGTGTTTGGTGTATACGTGTATGTGGGATACACCTGTGGCTGTGTGTTTGGTGTATACATGTGTGTGGGATACATCTGTGGCTATCCGCTTGGTGTATACGTTTATGTGGGATACATCTGTGGCTGTGTTTGGTGTATATGTGGGATACATCTATGGCTATGGGTTTGGTGTATACATGTATGTGGGATACACCTGTGGCTATCCGTTTGGTGTATACATGTGTGTGGGATACATCTGTGGCTATCTGCTTGGTGTATACGTTTATGTGGGACACATCTGTGGCTATCCGTTTGGTGTATACATGTGTGTGGGATATACATCTGGGGCTGTGTGTTTGGTGTATACATGTGTGTGGGATACACCTGTGGCTGTGTGTTTGGTGTATACATGTGTGTGGGATACATCTGTGGCTATGCGTTTGGTGTACACATGTATGTGGGATACGTATGTGGCTATGCGTTTGGTGTACACATTTATGTGGTCTGTGGCTATGCGTTTGGTGTGCACATTTATGTGATATACATCTGTGGCTCTGGGTTTGGTGTATACGTTTATGTGGTTATATCGGTGGCTCTGGGTTTGGTGTATATGTTTATGTGGGATACCTCTGTGGCTGTGTGTTTGGTGTATACATGTGTGTGAGATACCTCTGTGGCTGTGTGTTTGGTGTACACATGTGTGTGGGATACACCTGTGGCTGTGTGTTTGGTGTATACGTGTGTGTGGGATACATCTGTGGCTATCCGCTTGGTGTATACATGTGTGTGGGATACATCTGTGGCTATCCGTTTGGTGTATACATGTGTGTGGGATACACCTGTGGCTGTGTGTTTGGTGTATACGTGTGTGTGGGATACACCTGTGGCTACGCGTTGCCCTCTGAGCACTGCCTTAGCTGCGCCTCCTTGGCTTTGCTGTGTGTACTTGCGTTTTCCTGTCCCTTTGGGGTTTCTTCCCAGCCCTCTGTGCTTTGGGGAGATTCGGAGGGCGCCGTTTGCTACGCACACAGCTGCACGCGTTTGCTGAGCACTCAGATGGCCCACAGGTCCAGTCCTTGCGCGCTTAGCGAGGGACCAGACAGGGAACACACAGCCGTAGCTAGCTTGGTGGCAGTGGCTGAGGCAAGAACATGCTGTGGGGGCTGGAGAGCGATGGGGGAGGGGGCTGCAGGATGGGGGGAGGCTGCAGGAGGCGGGGGGGTGGTGGTGGTGGAGAGGCTGCAGGAGGGCGGCCGGGGAGGGGAGAGGCTGCAGGAGACGTGGCGGGGTAGGCAGTGGGGGGGTCGCCCAGTGAGGCCCTGGGGAAGGAGGCTCCCGCAGACGGAAAACTTCTCAACATGTTATTCACACCACTTTTCCATCTGTAGCCAGTGCTGTGTGCACACCATCCTCACCCCAGACAGGCCCCCGCCCTGAGGGAGCACCCCAGACAGGCCCCCGCCCTGAGGAAGCACCCCAGACGAGGCCCCGCCCTGAGGGAGCACCCCAGACGAGGCTCCCACCCTGAGAGCACCCCAGACGAGGCCCCGCCCTGAGGGAGCACCCCAGACAGGCCCCCACCCTGAGGGAGCACCCCAGACGAGGCCCCGCCCTGAGGGCACCCCAGACGAGGCCCCGCCCTGAGGGAGCACCCCAGACGAGGCTCCCACCCTGAGGGAGCACCCCAGACGAGGCTCCCACCCTGAGAGCACCCCAGACGAGGCCCCGCCCTGAGGGAGCACCCCAGACAGGCCCCCACCCTGAGGGAGCACCCCAGACGAGGCCCCGCCCTGAGGGAGCACCCCAGACGAGGCCCCGCCCTGAGGGAGCACCCCAGACGAGGCTCCCACCCTGAGGGAGAACCCCAGACGAGGCCCCGCCCTGAGGGAGCACCCCAGACAGGCCCCTGCCCTGAGGGAGCACCCCAGACGAGGCCCCGCCCTGAGGGAGCACCCCAGACGAGGCTACCACCCTGAGGGAGCACCCCAGACGAGGCTCTGCACCCTGAGAGCACCCCAGACGAGGCCCCTCCCTGAGGGAGCACCCCAGACGAGGCCCCGCCCTGAGGGAGCACCCCAGACGAGGCTCTGCACCCTGAGAGCACCCCAGACGAGGCTCCCCGCCCTGAGGGAGCACCCCCAGATGAGGCCGTCGCCCTGAGGGAGCACCCCAGACGAGGCTCCCTACCCTGAGGGAGCACCCCCAGACGAGGCCGCCGCTCTGAGGGCACCCCAGACGAGGCTCCCTGCCCTGAGGGAGCACCCCAGACGTGGCTTCCCGCCCTGAGGGAGCACCTCAGACGAGGCTGCCGCCCAGAGGGAGCACCCCAGATGAGTGTCCCCACCCTGAGGGAGCACCCCAGACGAGGCCTCCGCCCTAAGGGAGCACCCCCAGATGAGGCTCTCACCCTGAGGGAGCACCCAAGACGAGGCCCTGCCCTGAGGGAGCACCCCAGACGAGGCCACCACTCAGGGAGCACCCCAGACGAGGCTCCTGCCCTGAGGGAGCACCCCAGAGGAGGCCCTGCACTGAGGGAGCACCCCAGACGAGGCTCCCTGCTCTGAGGGAGCACCCCCAGATGAGGCTCCTGCCCTGAGGGAGTACCCCAGACGAGGCTGCCCGCCCTGAGGGAGCATCCCAGATGAGGCCCCCGCTCTGAGGGAGCACCCCAGACGAGGTCCCCGCTCTGAGGGAGCACCCCAGATGAGGCACCTGCTCTGAGGGAGCACCCCCAGACGAGGCTGCCACTCAGAGGGAGCACCCCAGATGGGGCTTACCGCTCTGAGGGAGAACCCTAGACGAGGCCCCCACTATGAGACCCCAGAGGCCCTGCCCTGAGGGAGCACCCCCAGATGAGGCTCCCTGCTCTGAGGGAGCACCCCAGACGAGGCTCCCCACTCTGAGGGAGCACCCCCCATTTTGAGGGAGCACCCCAGACGAGGCCCCCGCTCTGAGGGAGCACCCCCCATTTTGAGGGAGCACCCCCAGATGAGGCTCCCTGCTCTGAGGGAGTGGCCTCTATCACAACACTTGGGGCAGCGGGGGAGGAGATGGGGTCCGCTCCCAGCCAAGCCAATTGGTTCAGCCACAGACTGGTGCTGACTTTTTTATATGGCATTTTTAGAAAAGGACTTGAGAGGTCGGGGGGGGGGGTCTTCCATTCAGTGGTTCACTCCCCAGATGGCCGCAGTGGCTGGAGCTGTGCTGATCCGAAGCCAGGAGCTTCCTCCAGGTCTCCCACATGGGTGCAGGGGCCCAAGGACTTGGGCCATCCTCCACTGCTTTCCCAGGCCACAGCAGAGAGCTGGATGGGAAGTGGAGCAGCCGGGGCTTGAAGCAGCGCTGCAGGCAGGGCCCAGCCCACTGTGCTGCAGCGCTGCCCCCTCGGAGCCTGGCTCCCCATTTGTCCAGTGATGTTTCACGGGCTAGAGCAGGGGCTCGGGACGGCCGAGGTGCTTGGACCAGTGGCTGGCCTGCAGGCGGTGCCCCCACCCAGAGCCCCTACCTCGTGTGCTTTCCTCCCAGCCCCGCTGCCATCCAGAGCTGTGTCCCACTTACTTGCTCTGCCGCCCCGCCCCGCCCCGCCCCGCCCCGCCCCGGCGTGCCTGTGCTCCTGTGGGATCAGGTTAAGTGCAGGGGAGTCCCGTCCAAGGAAGAAGACACCAGAGCTGCAGACTAAAAATACCCCCTCCAGGTGGGGGAGGGGCACAGTCTCCACCTGCGCAGGGTAGCTCGGGCTGGGTCCGGGCGGCCCCACCCCCCCAAGTGGGCTGGGCACCTGCAGAGCCAGGGGCAGGCCCACCTGGTGGGCTCTTCAGCCACCACCCCAGCCTGGGGGTGGCCGGAGGCCCCTGGGTGGGGCTAGGAACTGGGAGATAATCCAGGAGCTCGGGTCCCGGCCGGGGCGGGGGGAGTGGCGGGCAGACTCGACCAGGCCAGGGTGTGCCTGCCAGTGGGGAGGGCAGGGGCTGGGCACCTGCTGTGGGCCCTGTGCTGCCCTCGGCCACGTGCTCTGAGGCAGGCCCGAGGGCCTCCAAGGGTGGGGGCTGCCGTCCTCCCCGCCGTGGAGAAAGTGCGGGTCCCCGCGCCGGCCCTGTCGGATCAGGCCACCTGCCCCCCCCCCCCGCCTCCTTGTGTTGGAAGCACGCACGCACGCACGCACGCCCCGCCGGTTGCCCTGCCTCTCGGGTAGTGAGGCGGCTGCCGGGTGTCCCCTGTCTGGGAGCCGCCCACCCGTGAGCCGCACACGGCGCCTCGCGGCTCCCCCCAGTGCACCTGGGCGCCCTGTGCGGCCACACTGCTCGGGCGCACTCTCTCCATCGCCCTTACCTCAGGGGGCCGAGGGTGGGGGTACAGCGGAGCCCGGGGCGGCAGGCACGCCCCCGAGGGGGACAGTGGGGTCCCCGGGAGGACAGGGGCCAGCGGGGGAGGCCCTGGGCTGCTCCCTCAGCTGGGCACAGGGGCGCGGCGTCCGGCCGCAGACCAGAACTCCCCGGGCGCCGGGCGCCTGCCGCGTGCTCAGTGCCGGCCCTCTGTCCACAGGTCTCCTCCCGCCGCCGCCGCCGGAGATGGAGGCGAACCCAGCGGGCGGCGGCGCCGGGGGCGGCGGGAGCAGCGGCCTGGGCGGCGAGGACGGGGTCCACTTCCAGAGCTACCCCTTTGACTTCCTGGAGTTCCTCAACCACCAGCGCTTCGAGCCCGTCGAGCTGTACGGCGAGCACGCCAAGGCCGTGGCCGCCCTGCCCTGCGCGCCCGGGCCCCCGCCGCCGCCGCCGCCGCCGCCGCCGCCGCCGCCGCAGTACGACTACCCGCCCGCGGCCCCCTTCAAACCCAAGGCGGAGGCGCCGTCCTCGTCCTCCTCCTCCTCCTCGTCCTCGTCGTCGTCCTCCTCCTCCTCCTCGTCCTCCTCCTCCTCGACCTCCGGCCAAGCCAAGAAGCCCGACCCGCCGCTGCCGCCCGCCTTCGGGGCGCCGCCGCCGCCGCTGTTCGACGCCGCCTTCGCCGCGCCGCAGTGGGGCATCGTGGACCTCTCGGGGCACCAGCACCTGTTCGGGAACCTGAAGCGCGGGGGGCCGGCCGCCGGGCCGGGGGCGACGCCGGGGCTGGGCGCCCCCACCGGCGCCCCGGGGCCGCTGCCCGCCCCCGCGCAGACCCCGCAGGGCCCCGCGGCCGCCGCCGCCGTCGCGGGCGCCACCTGCGACCCCACCAAGGACGACAAGGGCTACTTCCGGCGGCTCAAGTACCTGATGGAGCGGCGCTTCCCGTGCGGCGTGTGCCAGAAGTCGTTCAAGCAGTCGTCGCACCTGGTGCAGCACATGCTGGTGCACTCGGGGGAGCGGCCCTACGAGTGCGGCGTGTGCGGCCGCACCTACAACCACGTGTCCAGCCTCATCCGCCACCGCCGCTGCCACAAGGACGCGCCGCCGCAGCCCGGCCTGCCGCTGCCGCCGCTCGGCCTGCCCGCGCCCGGCGCCCCCGCCCCCGCGCCCGCGCCCGCCCCGGGGTCCTCGGGCCCCGCCGCCGCGCCCGCCGCCTCGGCCGAGGGCAGCGCGGGCCCCACGGGGGCCGCCGCGCCCCCCGCGCCCGCCCCGGCCGGCGGCGAGGGCCCGTTCGCCTGCCCGCTGTGCTGGAAGGTGTTCAAGAAGCCGAGCCACCTGCACCAGCACCAGATCATCCACACGGGCGAGAAGCCCTTCTCGTGCTCCGTGTGCGGCAAGAGCTTCAACCGCCGCGAGAGCCTCAAGCGGCACGTGAAGACGCACTCGGCCGACCTGCTGCGCCTGCCCTGCGGCGTGTGCGGCAAGGCCTTCCGCGACGCCGCCTACCTGCTCAAGCACCAGGCGGCGCACGCGGGCGCGGGCCCGGGCGGCGCGCGGCCCGCCTACCCCTGCGACCTGTGCGGCAAGTCCTACTCGGCGCCGCAGAGCCTGCTGCGGCACAAGGCGGCCCACGCCGCGCCCGCCGCCGCCGCCGCCGCCGCCAGCGCCCCCGCCGGCGCCGAGGCGCCCAAGGACGGCGCGGCCTCGGGCCCGCAGCCGCCGCCCGCCTTCCCCCCGGGGCCCTACCTGCTGCCCCCCGACCCTCCCGCCACGGACAGCGAGAAGGCGGCGGCGGCCGCCGCGGCCGTGGTGTACGGCGCCGTGCCGGTGCCGCTGCTCGGGGCCCACCCGCTGCTGCTCGGCGGCGCCGGGGCCGGCGCGGCGGGCGGCTCGGGCGCCGGCGGCCCCGGGAAGACGTTCTGCTGCGGCATCTGCGGGCGCGGCTTCGGGCGCCGGGAGACCCTCAAGCGCCACGAGCGCATCCACACAGGCGAGAAGCCGCACCAGTGCCCCGTGTGCGGGAAGCGCTTCCGCGAGTCCTTCCACCTGAGCAAGCACCACGTGGTGCACACGCGCGAGCGGCCCTACAAGTGCGAGCTGTGCGGCAAGGTCTTCGGCTACCCGCAGAGCCTCACCCGCCACCGCCAGGTGCACCGGCTGCAGCTGCCCTGCGCGCTGGCCGGCGCCGCGGGCCTGCCCGCCAGCCAGGGCGCGCCGGGGGCCTGCGGGTCGGGGGCGGCGGGCGCGGCCGCGGGGCCCGCCGACGGGCTGAGCTACGCCTGCTCGGACTGCGGCGAGCACTTCCCGGATCTCTTCCACGTCATGAGCCACAAGGAGGCGCACATGGCGGAGAAGCCGTACGGCTGTGACGCGTGCGGCAAGACCTTCGGCTTCATCGAGAACCTGATGTGGCACAAGTTGGTGCACCAGGCCGCCCCCGAGCGCCTGCTGCCCCCCGCGGCCGGCGGCGCGCAGCCCCCCGACGGCGCCGGCGGCGCGGACGCGGCCAGCGCGCTGGACAACGGGCTGGCAGGAGAGGTGGGCGCGGCCGTGGCGGCGCTGGCGGGGGTGTCTGGGGGCGAGGACTCGGGCGGGGCGGCGGGGGCCGGGGCTGGCGGGGGCGCCGGCGCGGGCCCCGAGCGCTTCAGCTGCGCCACCTGTGGCCAGAGCTTCAAGCACTTCCTGGGGCTGGTGACTCACAAGTACGTGCACCTGGTGCGGAGGACCCTGGGCTGCGGGCTGTGCGGCCAGAGCTTTGCGGGCGCCTACGACCTGCTGCTGCACCGCCGCAGCCACCGGCAGAAGCGCGGCTTCCGCTGCCCGGTGTGCGGGAAGCGCTTCTGGGAGGCGGCCCTGCTGATGCGCCATCAGCGCTGCCACACGGAGCAGCGGCCCTACCGGTGCGGCGTGTGCGGGCGGGGCTTCCTGCGCTCCTGGTACCTGCGGCAGCACCGCGTGGTGCACACGGGCGAGCGGGCCTTCAAGTGCGGCGTGTGCGCCAAGCGCTTCGCGCAGTCGTCCAGCCTGGCGGAGCACCGCCGGCTGCACGCGGTGGCCCGGCCGCAGCGCTGCGGCGCCTGCGGGAAGACGTTCCGCTACCGCTCCAACCTGCTGGAGCACCAGCGGCTGCACCTGGGCGAGCGCGCCTACCGCTGCGAGCACTGTGGCAAGGGCTTCTTCTACCTGAGCTCCGTGCTGCGCCACCAGCGCGCCCACGAGCCGCCGCGGCCCGAGCTGCGCTGCCCCGCCTGCCTCAAGGCCTTCAAGGACCCCGGCTACTTCCGGAAGCACCTGGCGGCCCACCAGGGCGGGCGGCCCTTCCGCTGCTCCTCCTGCGGCGAGGGCTTCGCCAACACCTACGGGCTCAAGAAGCACCGCCTGGTGCACAAAGCCGAGGGCCTGGGCGCGCCCGGGGCGCCGGCGCCGGGGGCGGGGGCCCTGCCGGGGAAGGACGCCTGACCGGGGCTCCCGCCCGGCGGTGTCCAGGCCGCTCGTCACACTGCGCCCTCCCCGCTGTCCCCCCCGTGACGCCAGAACTCCAGGCTAGCCCCCGCCCCCCGGCCCTGCAAACTCGGCACCGGGTCGCCCCCGTGCCCCATCAGACACTGCCCGGTCCTCCGCCCAGCCCCGTTTCGTAACCCTCGTCAGTCGCCCCCTCCCTCCCCTCGGCGTTCTGCCCCCAGCAAGCCTCGGGGGCCATGGGTGTGAGCCGCCCTCCCCGCCGGACAGCGGCTGACCAGCGAGCAAGGCGGGAGGGCACGGGGGCGCTGCGTGCTCTTTTGGGTGTGGGGTGGGGGCGGGGTGGCAGACGCGGCTTGTACAGAGTGGAGACTAATAAACCTTGTCCACAGGGTGCCGGCGTCCGCCTGTGCATCTCAGAGACGGGCGCCTGGGGATCGGGCCCCCTCTGCCCCCCACTCCGCTCCTGGGGAGGCCTCGACGTCCGGGTGCTTTCGCCCCCTAGGGCGCCCTCTCCTGAGGCCCCTGGGAAAGCGGTGAGCTGGACCTGCCCCTCGCCCTGGGGAAGCAAGAGGGCACACAGCGCCCGCCCCTAGGAGCGGCCGGGGCAGTGAGCCGAGCGTGCTGCGACGTGCGTTGGGTTTCCCGCTTGCCGGGAGTCCGGTGCCTCAGAGGCCCCCAGCACGGTTGGGGCTTCAGCCCGAGTGCCTGGCTACTGGGGCTGGAAGATGGAGCGGGGTAAGGGGTAATCACGCCAGGGCAGGTCGCGAGCGGCCAAAGGGAGGGCAGGGACCCTGGGTAGCTGCCTGTTCTCATTAATGAAGGCCCCGCACGTGCCTGTGCGGTGCAGGCGGGCGGAAGCTCATTTCCGGCGAGCTTGGGGTGGTTATACCCGAGCAGGTACTCCCCAGGTAAAGTGGGCACGTCCCTAGGCGAGGGCTTAGCCGCCTCCACCTTGGAGAATTTCGGATTGGGTGGCCGCAGAGAGGAGGGGCGGGGTCGGGTATGTGTGTGCTGGACCTTGGGGTGGGTCGATTTGCTGGCTGGAGCCTGGATACCACCCACCGGCCATCTCATTCACACGGCCACTCGGCTCAACGCCTGTTTCGGCAGCAGGAGCCGTGGACTGCAGCCATGGGGCAGGGCTTGGCCGCTGTCCCTATGTGAGGGCACTGCTGGGCTGGCCCCCGAGGGTGGGAAGAAGGAAGGTCGGATTCGGATGCCAGACGTGTTGAACCGGCTCAGTAAAGGGTTAGGCGCAGGGAAGTGGCCCCGGTTTCTGGCTTGGTCCTGGTGGCCTGGGGGTGGGGGGTGGGCAGGAGTTGGGTTTGCTCCTGATCTGTGTGTGCGGTGCCTCCCGGAGGAGGCTGGGTGAGCAGGAGTGTGAAAATCGGGGACTCCCTCCTTGACAAGCGCCAATCACCGGGCCCCTCTGTCGTGCCCAGTTTCTGAGACCAACCCCCTTCTAGGAGCGAAGACGCCCCCTCCCCAGAGCAGCCTGGACACGAGACCAACAGGGCCTTCATAAAGTCCTTTAATAGGAACGGGAGGGCTCTGGCCCACACCAGCCACCCCTCTGACTCCTGGGGCCCCGCAGCTGTGCCCCCGGTTCCCCGGTACTGCGGGAGCCTGGATGGGGGAGGGGCGGCCACCCTGGGAGCAGCTCTCGGAGTCGGGATCCACAGCCTGGCTTGCATCCCGCAGGTGCCAAGGCTCTCAGCGGTGGCCTGGGCACCCTCTAGCTGGACGTGATGGGACCCCGGTCTCCCGGTGGACGCCTGCTGCTTGGGGCGGGGAGGGGGGGCGGGCTCCCAGGTCCAGTGCAATCCAGTGAGGTAGGCAAAAAGTCCACCCTGGCCCTCCCGAGGGGAGCCCCCCGACGGGCCAGGATTGTGCGCAAGAGGCCTGGACCAGGAACACAACGCCGATTCTCCCCCACAGCCGTGCCCAGGCATCTAGAGAGGAGGCAGGCGGGGTGCGCGGTCCGCCCTGGTCCCGCGCGGAGCTGGGCACCTGCGCCTTCCTCACAGAGGGCCGCGGGGAGTCTGGGCCTCTCCCCCGCGCCCGCCCCCGCCTACGGGTCGTTCTCCGCCTTCGTCTCGGCGCGCCCCGCCCCGCACGCGCTCCCGGGCCCCCCGCCCAGCCCCGGGCCTGGCCCGTGGAAGTGCGTGCGCTGGTGCTTGCGGAAGTTGGAGGAGTTGTTGAAGGTGCGGTCGCAGAGGCCGCAGCGGAAGGGGCGCTCGCCCGTGTGGATGCGCGCGTGGCCGCTGAGCACCGAGGACTGCGTGAAGCCCTTGCCGCACACGCCGCAGTGGTAGGGCCGCTCGCCCGTGTGCACGCGCTCGTGGTCCCGCATGTCGGACGAGCGGCGGAACGGCTTGGCGCAGAAGCGGCAGGCGAACGGCTTCCCCACGGCCGCGCCGGCCGCCGCCGCCGCCAGCACCACCTCGGCGCGCTCGGCCGGCGGCCCGGGCCCCTGCCCGCCCGCCGCGGCCGCCTCCGGGGGCCTGCGCGGGGCTCCGGGCTCCACGCCGTGCCGGCGCTGGTGGCGCAGCAGCGGCGCCAGGGCCTTGAAGGCCCGCGGGCACCGGGCGCAGCGGTAGGGCCGCTCGCCCGTGTGCAGGCTGTAGTGGGCGCGCAGGCTGGCGGGGCCCGGGCAGCGGTGGCCGCACACGTGGCACCGGCCGGGGTCTCCGTCCGCCCGGGCCAGGTGGCCGTGCTCGTGGAACAGCAGGTCCGACACCAGCCGGAAGGCGGCGGGGCACAATGCGCAGCGCAGGGAGCCTGGCTCCGGGGGCTCGGGGACCAGCGTGGTGTCCGTCACCTTCACCACCTGGATCTCGATGAGGTCACTCGGGGGCGTGGGCGGGCGGCCAGCGTCGGGCAGCAGGACCTGGGGGGGGGGGGTAAGAGGAGGAGGAGGGGAAGCTGTGGCGCTGCACAAGACCTCTGCGGTCTGCACACCCCCCGACCCGCACAGCCCCCGCTGCCCGACGGGGACTCTGGGTCCGGCCCCTAAAGGGACCTGCGCCTGCCCGGAGCAGCCTGAGCGGCCTGCCGACCACACCGAGTGTCCGCTGGAGACCCTCCGAGGGCTCCGAGGGCACCCGGACCCGCTCATCTCGCCGACCCCGAGGACGGCTCCCCTCGGAGTGCAGCCCCCCCCCCCCCGTCCTGGCTCACTCTGATTTCCTGTCCTTTATAGAAGGAGTCGCCAGCAACCTCCGAGCGCTGTCCCTCTGCCCGCAGGACACCCCCGGCTCCGGGAGAACAGAGGCCCAGCGCGGCTCGGACACCGGCCTCCCGGAGCCCGGGGCCGCGCTCCGTAAGTGCGCGCGCGCGGAAAGAACGGACGTCCCCGCCCCCCAGGACTTCCCTAGGGCAGGGTCCCTCCCCGCATCCCCGGGACCCGACCCCAACCCTCCCGGGATCACCCAGGGTCACCCTCCCCAACACTGCCACCCGGCTCCACTAGCCCCGCCCGGGATTCCCGAGCCCGCCCCTCCGCGACTCCGCCCCTGATCATGCAAATCAAACCCCGCCCCCAGTCACCGCTGGCCTCGGGCCCCGCCCCCTCAGCTCCCCCAGGACGGAGCCCTGAATACCTGCCCGCTACGCCCAAGCTTCCCAAGTCCCGCCCCCCCGCCCCCATCCCCTGCACCTCGAGACCCTCACCCAGGCCCCCTTTTCACCCGCACCAGGTCCGGAGGCTCCGGGGACCGCGACTCCGGGGTCGCTGAGCTCGGGCTCGGGGGCTCCGGGCGCGCGGCGGCCATCTTGTGCCCGAGTCCCGCCCCCGAGGCCAATGAGTGCTGCGGAGGGGGGCGGGGCTCGGGCCGGCGACGGGCTACTGCGCAGGCGCCCTGCGGGGTGGCGGGGGCGTGGCTGTGGCTGGCGGGGCGGGGCTGTGGCTGGAGGGGCGTGGCGGGGCGCTCCCCGAGCCGCGGCCGGGAGGTTTGGCGCGGTTTTCGCGTTACCGCTGGTGCGGCGGCGGGGAGCAAACCGAACGCCCGCCGCCGTGAGCCGGCGCGAGCAGCCCCCCGGCCCCGGGATTGAACCTCCGCGGTGTGGCAGAGAAAACCTTTTCGGGGTTGGCGCGGCTCGTGGTGACGTCATGGCGCCGAGTTCGCGAATGTGAGGTATTTTTTAAAGTTCGCGATGACGTCATGGCTCCGAGTTCGCGAATGCGAGGTTTTTTTTTTTTTTTTCCCCCAAAGCCCGTGGAAAGAAACCCCGAAAACAGCGCGGACCTGAGAGGAAGCAGAGCCCACAGGTGGGCGTGGCGTCTGGCGGGAGCAGCCCGGGGCCGCGCGTGTCCGGCAGCACCGAGGACCGGGCCCCGGGCGGGTCCGCAGCGACGTCCGGATCTCGCCTCCGCGTGGACTCAGGGTGGGGCCGCGCCTCTCCCTTAGCGCGTCCCGTGGGAGCGGGGAGTCCGCGTGGGAGCGGGGTGGGGCCGCCTCTCCCTTAGCGCCTCCCGTGGGAGCGGGGAGTCCGCGTGGGAGCGGGGTCATGCCGGCTGCAGGCGGGCTAGACCACGGCCGGTGTCGGGGGCCCAGTGCATGCTGGGTGGCACTGGTATTCAAGCCCCGTTTGGGTGTCCACGCAGGCAAAGCAGCCACAGTGCCGACGCCTTGCCCCTAAAGCAGGTTTTTAGAAGATTTATTTATTTACTTGAAAGGCAGAGAGAGCTACCGGGAGGCAGAGAGAGAGAGAGAGAGAGAGAGAGAGAGAGAGGTCTTCCATCTGCTGGTTCACTCCCCCACTGGCGGCAACGGCCAGAGCTGCACCGATCCGAAGCCAGGAGCCAGGAGCTTCCTCCTGGTCTCCCACGCAGGTGCAGGGGTCCCAGGACTTGGGCCATCTTCTACTGCTTTCCCAGGCCACAGCAGAGAGCTGGATGGGAAGTGGAGCAGCCTGGACTCGAACCGGCGCCCATATGGGAAGCCGGCGCCGCAGGAGGCGGCTTTACCCGGTGAGCCACAGCGCCGCCCGGCCCCTAAGGCATTTAGGCCCACGTTGGTTCTGTCCTCACGCTGCAGCCTGCTCACTCAGATACACAGAGCTCTCACTCAGATGTCTTCTATGATGGACCAGTTCTGCACACAAAGGCTGGCAGTGACACAGTGACTCCTGCGCCCCCTCCCCAGCCCCTCCCCATGCATTACAGACACAGCTGAGCCCTGTGTCCTTCCATACCCGCCCAAGGCATGCATGGCTCTGTCCGGCGCTCCCAGCACGTCTCTAACTTTGCTGCATCAGTGACCTGATATGCTGTCCTGAGCCGGTGCTGTGGCGCAGCGGGTGAAGCCTATGGGCGCCAGTCGGAGTCCCGGCGCTCCACCTCCAACCCAGCTCCCTGCTAATGCGCCTGGCAAAGCAGCCGAAGGAAGCGTTTAAGTCCTTGGGCCCCTGCACCGTCTTGGGAGGTCTGGGTGAAGCTCCAGGCTCAGCCATTGCTGTCGTTTGGGGCGTGAACCAGTCTGTCTCTCCCTCTCTCCCTGTACCTCTGCCTTTCAAAGAAATAGATGTCTTTTAAAAAAGAAATAGTAGGGGCCAGCGCTGTGGTGCAGTGGGTTAAGCAGCTGCCTGCAGTGCTGGCTTTTCACACGGGCGCCGGTTCAAGTCCCGGCTGCTCTGCTTCCGCTCCAGCTCCCTGCAAAGCGCCTGGGAAAGCAGCAGAGGATGGCCCAAGTCCTCGGACCCCTGCACCCGCGTGGGAGACCCAGAAGAAGCTCCTGGCTCCTGACTTTGGCCTGGTCCAGCCCTGACTATTACGGCCATTTGGGGAGTGAACCAGCAGACGGACTATCTCTCTCTGTGTCTCTCCCTCTCTGTAACTCTGAATTTCAGATGAATAAATAAATGTTTTTTAAGAATAAAAAATTGTACCTTCAACTGTAGCCATCCGCAGAACTTGTCCTCACTGTCCTCGCTGACACAGGTTTGGTGGTTGTCTGCATGGGCACCCGCAGTCCTCACTCGCTGCGCGGTGTGGCAGCCTCCACCCGGCTACGTGACAAGCGCTTGTCCTCACGCTCACACACCTTAGGTCGGATCCAATTTCTTGTCACGACTACAAGCGCTGCACCACAGATGTGCGGGCCCGGGTCTCCTTGAAAGGGAGCAGTACTCTGTAGGTTGTGTTCCTGGGGCTTGAATGGCTGGGTCAAAGAAGAGGAATACCTTCGGCCTCGATACGGCCACTGAGCCGGGCAGCTGACCTCTGCAAAGCTGTCCCTGAGTGTCACGAGCGCGGGCGTTTGTGCCTTTGCGGGCCCTCTCGGCCACAAAATACATCGCAGATTATATTCCAGACAGAGCCCAGGCTGCCTCTGTTCTTGTGATTTAACCGAAGCCGAACGTTTTCATGGTCCCTAAGAGCCTTGTGTACACCTGCTGACTGATGGGTAAGTGAGCTCTCGCTGCCAGCTTCCTGTTGGGGAGTGCGTGGTGCCTACCTCGCGCGGTTGCCAAGGAGTCATGGTGAGGCTGGATCCTGGCGGTCACGGCCAGGCTCCTGCAGGACCCGAGGCTCATGTCTGCCACAGGGAGGCCTCCAGAAAACGGCAGGAGGAATCCTAGACCGGATCCAGAAGAAGCAGGGTCTGGCCTGGCTCACGGTGGCCCCTGCTTGCCGCGAGCTGTGAAGCCCTGACCACATCACTCCTCCCTGAGCCTGGATCCCCGTCTTTGAGAATGAGTCGGCTGGAGGCGGCGTTGAGCCCAGCGTCTAAAGTGCCCCATGTGCGTCAGAGCGCCTGGGTTCAGCTCCTGGCTCTGGGTCTGGGTTCCAGCTTCCTGCTTATGGAGACCCAGGGAGGCAGTGATGATGGCTCAGTACCTGTACCCATGCAGGAGAAGACTGAGTTCCTGGCCCAGCCCCAGCTGTCGTAGGCATCTGAGCGACCCGACGGATGGATGCTCGTTCTCTCTGTCTCTCAAATAAAACAATAATGATGACGATGACACAACAGAGCTTGGCGCTGCGCTGCAGTGGGTTAAGCTGCAGCCTGCCACACTAGCCGTCTGGATTTGAGCAGATTCAAGACCTGGCTCCCTGCTAATGTGTCTGGGAAGGTAGTGGAAGGTGGCCCAAGTACCTGGGCCCCTGTCTCCCACGTGCAAGGTCAGGTTTCCTGGCTCCTGACTTTTTGGCCTGGCTGATGGCTATTGTGGCCATCTGGGGGGTGAGTCAGTGGATGCAAGCTCTCTCTCTCTCTCTCACACACACACATACACACTGCCTTCCAAATAAATAACTATCTTTAAAAACAACAGTTTTGTAGCCGGTGCTGTGGCGCTAGTGAATTCCTGCATTGGAGCGTTGGATGGGGGGTGCCTGAGTGAATGGACACAGAGCTGGCAACAATTCTGAGGTCCTAGGCCCGCAGGCATCCTCAGATCTGCCTGTTGGGACTGCAGTCAATCACACTGACAATTTTAACTGACTGAGAACTCAAGTGTCAGGCAGGGACCAGCCCTTGGAAGTTGAAAATGAAACTTCTGGCCGGCGCCGCGGCTCACTAGGCTAATCCTCCGCCTAGTGGCGCCGGCACCCCGGGTTCTAGTTCCGGTTGGGGCGCCGGATTCTGTCCTGGTTGCCCCTCTTCCAGGCCAGCTCTCTGCTGTGGCCAGGGAGTGCAGTGGAGGATGGCCCAGGTGCTTGGGCCCTGCACCCCATGGGAGACCAGGAGAAGAACCTGGCTCCTGCCATTGGATCAGCGCGTTGTGCCGGCCGCGGCGGCCATTGGAGGGTGAACCAACGGCAAAAGGAAGACCTTTCTCTGTCTCTCTCTCTCTCACTGTCCACTCTGCCTGTCAAAAAAAAAAAAAAAAAAAAAAAGTGAAACTCCTGCAGTTAAGAAGGAGTGCAGAGCTGATTATACGCATCAACACGGATTCGATGTGAGGACTGAAATCGTGGCCAGTCACAGCGCGGGAAGGATGCTCACCACGTGAAAATCTCATTCTTCAAGAAACACTGCATATTTTTATTAATTTACTACCTGGCATGGCTCGGTGCATAGAATACCCTCTATTCTGCGTTTTCTGATTTGCTCTTCCTACCCTGATTTTGTTCTGCATACGCCGAGGTCACTGTACATCCTTAACTACATCTCTGACCATCAACGACGTAAAAATAACCGACAGTTCAGACACGCAAAACCAGGAAGCCTCCTTTCACCCCTAATTGTCATTCCCCTGCCACTCGCACCGATTCTGTCGGCACTAAAGCGGGAATGTGGGTTACCCAGACCAAGAGCCTTCAAAGCCCCACACCAATCTCCCTGGAGAAGGACTGCGAGAGGTGCCGCAGGCCCTCTGGACGCAGGTGAAGCTGTAATTAAGCTTAGTCCTGGCCAGCGCCGCGGCTCACTAGGCTAATCCTCCGCCTGTGGCGCCGGCACACCGGGTTCTAGTCCCGGTCGGGGCACCGGATTCTGTCCCGGTTGCCCCTCTTCCAGGCCAGCTCTCTGCTGTGGCCAGGGAGTGCAGTGGAGGATGGCCCAAGTGCTTGGGCCCTGCACCCCATGGGAGACCAGGAAAAGCACCTGGCTCCTGCCTTCGGATCAGCGCAGTGCACCGGCCGTGACGGCCACTGGAGGGTGAACCAACGGCAAAGGAAGACCTTTCTCTCTCTGTCTCTCTCTCTCACTGTCCACTCTGCTTGTCAAAAAAAAAAAAAAATTTTTTTTTTAAATTAAGCTTAGTCCTCCCAAACTGGTGCGATTCCAGCTCACAAAAACTTAGTGAACAGCCAACACTGTGGGGAATAGGAAGATACGTCAACGTTCCCCTTACGGTTTAGCAAAAAGCTTAGTACAGTTTTATTTCAGGCTCACAACGTTGTAGGTTTAGCATTGTCACCCAGTTTGGGGAAAATTAATCCTTTCTTTCAGGCAGAGGGAGAGAGGGGTCCTCCATCTGCTGGTTCATCGCCCAAACGGCCACAGCGGCCAGGGTGGGCCAGGCTGAGCTCCATCCGGGTCTCCCACGTGGGTGCAGGGGCCCGTACTCGGGTCATCTGCTGCTTTCCCAGGGGCATTAGCAGGGAGCTGGGTCAGAAGTGGAGCAGCCGGGACTCGAACCTCCCAGGCTACGGCTTGATGCAACCACACCGCCAACCGTCAGGTACGAATTTAAGCTTACAGGGCACTGGAAATGTGTGTGAGGCAGTGGCTAGTCTTTTTCTTTCTTTTTAAAGATTTACTTATTTATCTGAAAGAGTTGCACAGAGACAGGAGAGGCAGAGAGAGAGAGAGGGAGAGAGAGGTCTTCCATCCGCTGGTTCACGCCCCAGTCGGCCACAACGGCCGGAGCTGCGCCGATCCGAAGCCAGGAGCCCGGAGCTGCACCCGGGTCTCCCAGGGGGTGCAGGGGCCCAGGACTCGGGCCGCCTCATGCTGCTTCCAGGCCGTAGCTGGGAGCTGTGGGAAGTGGAGCAGCCGGGACTCGAACCCGCCCCACTGGATGGAGCGCCGGGCGCCTAGCCCGCCGCACTGCAGCCCCCCGGGTGTTTTGAGTGGTTCCTTCCCCACTCCGGACTCCCTTTTCTCCTGTCTGTAATGCGGCGGCCGTGCACAAACACGAGGCCGCACGCGGGAAGCTGCTCCGTGGCCAGTCACGGTGAGAGGCAGCGTGGGCCCGAGCGGAGCGCGGACCTTTCCGCCCCGAGCCCGGAGTTTCCGGCCGGAGCACCTTCGCAGCCTCGCCGCTGCGCCTGTCCTCGGAAGTAGGGATTGCGCTCCTGCAGCGGGGCCTTCGCTGGCCGCCGTGTCCGCCCGGAGAGGCGGCGCCGGTGACGGGCCCGGCGGGCGCAGGGGGCGGGCGGCCCCAGCGCCGCGGCGCTCCCTCCGGGAAGGCGGGGACAGAACCCCGGGATTCACGGCTGGGGGCGGGCACCATCGAGAGCTGGGCGGTGCATAGAGGGGACGGGGCGGAGGGCAGCGAGAGGCGGCGTGCGGCTAGACGGGCAGGGGCCATAGAGAGGCCCGCCGCGGCTAGAGGGGCCGGCGCGGGGCGGTGTGGGGAGCGCGGTTGGCCTCCGGAGGAGCTCGGCGTGGGGGCTGGGGTGCCGGCCGGGCTTTCGTGTCGCTGCCGTTTGCAAACGGGGCGGGTATCTGTTACCTCGTAGGGTCGTGGAACAGCAAACAAAAGGCCTCATAATGGCAGCTGTTGGTCGTTTGAACTCACTGGTGGCGGTTCTGCGCACACGCTGCTGCCTGCGATGCCAGCGCCGCCTATGGGCACAGGTTCGAGTCCCAGCTGCTCGACTTCCGATCCAGCTCCTGCTGACAGCCCGAGAGAGCAGCAGGAGAGGGCTCAAATGCATGGGCCCTTGCCACCCACGTGAGACCCAGGTGGAGTTCTGGGCTCCTGGTTTCACCTGTTGCAGCCCCAGCCATTGTGGTCATTTGGTCATGAACCAGCAGATGAATGGTCTCTCTGTCTCTCTAACTCTGCCTTTCAAATAAATAAGTAAAAATAAGAGAAAGAGATGCCAACAGCTGGAGCTAGAACAGTTTGAAGAACAAGTTAACAGCAACATGGAAGTAGAATGCGCACACAGAGCAGGTATCCGACTATACAGATAGACCACGTGTTTGGACAGGGACGTGGAGCAGGTGCCGGGCCATTTCAGCGTGCACGGCGGTGGAGCAGGGCTTCCCCACCTCAGCTGTGGGCTGCACGCTGCGGCTTCGTTCAGAGCAGGTGTGGTTCGGGGAGAAGTGACTGCAGAGGGCTGACGGGCACAGCCTGGGCCAGCGGGCACGTCAGCAGCCCGGCTGAGGCTTGGCCTCTGGTCCTCTGCCCCAAGCCACAGCCCCAGTGTCGTCGGCAGGAGAAGCCCTGCCGATCCGGCCGAGGTGCCGCTCAGAGCGCCAGCCGTCACAAGCCAGGAAGGCTTGAAGTGCAGGGAGGCCCGAGGGGGCCCGAGCTCCCGGCACGGAACAAGGCACAGGGGCTGCAAGCAGGACATCTGAATAAGGCTGTGTTTCCGTGAATGCTGCGGCTGTTGGTTCATGCACGGTAACAGGTGCCCTGTACAGGGGCAGTCCCGTCACCGGGGACCTGGGCACTGTGTGGGCATCTGCTTTGAATGGCTCTGAACGTCTTGTTTGGGAGGCAGAGGGACAGGTCTCCCGTCTGTTAACTCCCCAGATGCCCACAAAGAAGCCAGGAGCTCCATCTGGCCCTGAGGAGGCGGGAGCCCAAGTCCTCCAGCTGTCTCCCCCGCTGCCCCGGGCGCTGGGGCCCAGAGCGGGGCCGGGACTGGACCCGGACTCCCCCGCGGAACCCGAGTGTCTCAGCTCACTCCTGAGCCGCCTAGGCCGAGTGCCTGCTCCCTCACAGCTGTCTTTCCTGTAGCTCCAAATTCTGTGCCGCCTGGTTCAGAACGCTCTGTCTATTCTAATGTGGGATTCGAAATTCTGTGATTTATTAGAGTCAAGTCTATACGTGAATAACTCTAAAGTGGCCCAAAGCCAGCAGTGTGTGAGGAGCACACAGACACAGGATCGCAGGGCGCTTAAAAATGCGTGGAGAAGGGGTGCATGGGAACCGCCGCGGGTGGGCTGACGGAACTCAGGTGGCAGCGTCCGTGCGCGCTGCTGTAGGACCAGGATCCCGGAGCGGAGGTGGCCTCGGGCTGAACCCCAGGGCCGCTTCCGGCCCGAGGCCGCTGCAATCGGGTTCTCTTTCTTCTGACTTCTCCCTGCCCGGGGACACGCGGCTCCCCGCTGTCCCTTTTGCACGGGCTGGTTTTAAACTGTGAGAAAACACACACAAGATGGATCATTTTGACCGTTGTTAAAGGCCAGTCGCCGGGATCCAGTCCAGTTACACGGCAGTGCCGCCGTCTCCGCTGTCCACCTGTGGAACAGTCTGGCCACGGAGCCGCAACTGCCCGGCCCCGCCTGCGGCTCCTCGCCCTCCTGGTCTCGCAGCATCGGCCTCTTCTTGGGCCCGCACTGTTGCTGACGTTTTGAGAGAGAGAGAGAGCGAGAGAGCGCGCGTCTAGAGGGCCTGTGTTGCGGGGACTGTGCCAGGCCAAAGCCCGAAGCTGGGCCCTCCACCAGGGTCTCCCGCGTGGACGGCGAGGACCCAAGTCCACGGGCCGTCCCCGCTACATCAGGAGGCTGCACTTGAAAGCTGGGCTGAGGCCAACTCGGATCTGACATGAGGTGCAGGTGTTCCGGGAAGGTTCTTGTTTATTTGTTTTTTAGGATGCAGTGACTTATTCGATTAGTTACTTCTTTGGGAGGCAGAGTGACAGAGAGGCGGGAGGGACAGAGAGGCCTTCCATCCGCTGCCTCCCTGCCCAGTGGCCACACGGCTGGGCCAGGCAAGCCCGGCGCCTCGTCCCAGGCCAGGCGGGTGCAGGGCCCGGCCCTCGGCCACCGTCCGGGGCTCCTAGGCGCGGGGCAGGGCGCTGACCCGAAGGGGGGCCGCGGCGGGGCTCACCCCTGCCCCAGGCTGGCTGCCAGGGTAAGCGCTGCCCGTCGCCTCTCCCTTTCCGCTCGGCCAGTGCCCTGGGGCTTGGGCGTAGCCTTCAGCGGGCAGCGAGGAACAAGACGAAGGCCGTGACCTCCCGTGGGTGGCCGTGCTCGCCTAGAGGCCCGTCCCGCACGCGTCCTGACGTCATGACCGCTGCTCAGGGCGTCCTGACGTCATGACCGTTCTCACCTAGACGACGGTCTCACGGCGTCCTGACGTAATGACCAATGCTCAGGGCGTCCTGACGTCATGACCATTCCTCACCTAGACGACCGTCCCTCAGGCGTCCTGACGTAATGACCGTTCCTCACCTAGACGACCGTCCCTCAGGCGTCCTGACGTAATGACCGTTCCTCACCTAGACGACGGTCTCACGGCGTCCTGACGTAATGACCAATGCTCAGGGCGTCCTGACGTCATGACCATTCCTCACCTAGACGACCGTCCCTCAGGCGTCCTGACGTAATGACCGTTCCTCACCTAGACGACCGTCCCTCAGGCGTCCTGACGTAATGACCGTTCCTCACCTAGACGACGGTCTCACGGCGTCCTGACGTAATGACCAATGCTCAGGGCGTCCTGACCTCATGACCATTCCTCACCTAGACAACCGTCCCTCACGCGTCCTGACGTCATGACCGTTCCTCACCTAGACGACCGTCCCTCACAGCGTCCTGACATCATGACCGCTGCTCAGGGCGTCCTGACGTCATGACCGTTCCTCACCTAGACGACCGTCCCTCAGGCGTCCTGACGTAATGACCATTCCTCACCTAGAGGACCGTTCCTCACGGCGTCCTGACGTCATGACCGCTGCTCAGGGCGTCCTGACGTCATGACCGTTCCTCACCTAGACGACGGTCTCACGGCGTCCTGACGTAATGACCAATGCTCAGGGCGTCCTGACCTCATGACCATTCCTCACCTAGACAACCGTCCCTCACGCGTCCTGACGTCATGACCGCTGCTCAGGGCGTCCTGACCTCATGACCATTCCTCACCTAGACGACCGTCCCTCACGGCGTCCTGACGTAAAGACCGCTGCTCAGGGCGTCCTGACGTCATGACCGTTCCTCACCTAGACGACCGTCCCTCAGGCGTCCTGACGTAATGACCATTCCTCACCTAGACAACCGTCCCTCACGCGTCCTGACGTCATGACCGCTGCTCAGGGCGTCCTGACGTCATGACCGTTCCTCACCTAGTCGACCGTCCCTCACGCGTCCTGATGTAATGACCACTGCTCAGGGCGTCCTGACGTAATGACCGTTCCTCACCTAGACGACCGTCCCTCACGCGCTCTGACGTAACGACCGCTGCTCACGGCGTCCTGACGTAACGACAGTTCCTCACCTGGACGACCGTTGCTCATGTCATCCTGACGTAGACGACTGTCTCTCATGGCACTCTGAGGTACTGACCGCCCCTCTCGGCGTCCTGACGTAACGACCCTTCTTCACCGAGACCACCGTCGCTCACAGAGCTCTGACGTAATGACCATTCCTCACGGCGTCCTGACGTAACGACCGTTCTCGCCTAGACGACCGTCCCTCATGGAGCTCTGACGTAATGACTGTTGCTCACCTAGGAGATTGTTCCTCATGGCGTCCTGAAGTGATGACTGTTCTTCACCTAGACGACCACTGTCACGGCATTCTGAATAACGACCGTTCCCAGTGGATACCCACCCCCCACCGGGATCCCCCCTGAATGCTGGCCTCCCCACCTGGATCCCCCCCCTGAGCTCTGGCCTCCCCCACCTGGATCCCCCCCAGCTCTGGCCTCCCCCACCTGGGTCCCCCCCCTGAGCTCTGGCCTCCCCACCTGGATCCCCCCCCCAGCTCTGGCCTCCCCACCTGAATCCCCCCCACAGCTCTGGCCTCCCCACCTGGATCCCCCCCCAGCTCTGGCCTCCCCACCTGGATCCCCCCCCAGCTCTGGCCTCCCCACCTGGATCCCCCCCCCACGAGCTCTGGCCTCCCCACCTGGATCCCCCCCCAGCTCTGGCCTCCCCACCTGGATCCCCCCCCAGCTCTGGCCTCCCCACCTGGATCCCCCCCAGCTCTGGCCTCCCCACCTGGATCCCCCCCCCAGCTCTGGCCTCCCCACCTGGATCCCCCCCCAAGCTCTGGCCTCCCCACCTGGATCTCCCCCCCCCGAGCTCTGGCCTCCCCACCTGGATCTCCCCCCCCCGAGCTCTGGCCTCCCCACCTGGATCCCCCCCCGGCTCTGGCCTCCCCACCTGGATCCCCCCCCCGAGCTCTGGCCTCCCCACCTGGATCTCCCCCCCCCGAGCTCTGGCCTCCCCACCTGGATCCCCCCCGGCTCTGGCCTCCCCCACCTGGATCCCCCCCCACGAGCTCTGGCCTCCCCACCTGGATCCCCCCCCAGCTCTGGCCTCCCCACCTGGATCCCCCCCGGCTCTGGCCTCCCCCACCTGGATCCCCCCCCACGAGCTCTGGCCTCCCCACCTGGATCTCCCCCCAGCTCTGGCCTCCCCACCTGGATCTCCCCCCAGCTCTGGCCTCCCCACCTGGATCCCCCCCGGCTCTGGCCTCCCCCACCTGGATCCCCCCCCACGAGCTCTGGCCTCCCCACCTGGATCCCCCCGCAAGCTCTGGCCTCCCCCACCTGGATCCCCCCCCATGAGCTCTGGCCTCCCCACCTGGATCCCCCCCCCAGCTCTGGCCTCCCCACCTGGATCCCCCCCCAAGCTCTGGCCTCCCCACCTGGATCTCCCCCCCCCGGCTCTGGCCTCCCCCATCTGGACCCCCCCAGCTCTGGCCTCCCCACCTGGATCCCCCCGAGCTCTGGCCTCCCCACCTGGACCCCCCCGGCTCTGGCCTCCCCACCTGGATTCCCCCAGCTCTGGCCTCCCCACCTGGACCCCCCCCGGCTCTGGCCTCCCCACCTGGGTCCCCCCCCCGGCTCTGGCCTCCCCACCTGGATCCCCCCCCCCAGCTCTGGCCTCCCCATCTGGGTCCCCCCCCCCCGGCTCTGGCCTCCCCAGGTCCTCAGCTCTGGCTTCCCAGTGGACAGCCTCTTCCTTGAGCCAGACTGCTCGGCCTCTCCGTCTGTGAATCCCAGGAAGGATCCCGGCGCCCGCAGGAGGCTCGGCCCTCACGGAGGCCTTCCTCTTTCGCAGGGCTGTGGCTCACAGCGCTTTCCGTTTCCAAGAGAACACCGCCAGTGTTTAGATGTCCACGAAGTGGCGCACCGACTTCCGCTCTAACCCCGGCACACCTCCGTCCGCATGGACGTGCCCGTCCCAGGCACTGCGTGGGGACGCTGCGGTCCGCTGTTTGGACTGTGCGGGTGGACAGCTTTCCACTCGGGGCGGTGCGTTCGTGGCACGGAGCGGCTCTTCGCGCAGCTGTGGCTGGACGGCACCGCGCCGCCCGGCTCCGCCGTCTATTGGGACAACACGCCGGACTGCAGACTTCACAACAGAGGGTCTGAGTGCTTGGCGCTGGACACTCAGAGCACAGCTTCAGCGCCGGCCGGCCCCCTGGCCGCGTCGCCTCCCCGTGGAGGACGTGACGACGGGGCGCTCCATGAGGCAGTCTAGCCCCCACGGTGGGGGCTGGCGTGACGGAGCCGTGATTAAGCCTGGGCGCCAGTTCTGGTCCCGGCTGCTCCGCTTCCAATCCAGTCCGCAGCTAACGCATGGGGGAAGCAGCAGAAGGTGGCCCAAGTGTCGGGCTCCGTCCACCCGGTGGGAGTGGGGGATCCGGACGTAGTTCCAGGCTCCTGGCTTTGGCCTGGTCCAGCCCTGACCATTGTGGCCATTTGAAGAATGGACCAACGGATGGAAGGTCTCCCTCTCTGTCTGCAACTCTGCCTTCGAAATAAATCTTTTTTAATTTTTAATTTTTTTAATTTTTTTTTATTTTTGACAGGCAGAGTGGACAGTGAGAGAGAGAGAGAGACAGAAAGAAAGGTCTTCCTTCCGTTGGTTCACCACTTCACCAATGGCCGCTGCAGCCAGCGCGCTGCACCAATCCGAAGCCAGGAGCCAGGTACTTCTCCTGGTCTCCCGTGGGGTGCAGGGCCCAAGCACCTGGGCCATCCTCCACTGCACTCCCTGGCCACAGCAGAGAGCTGGCCTGGAAGAGGGGCAACCGGGACAGAATCTGGCGCCCCGACCAGGACTAGAACCCGGTGTGCCGGCGCCACAAGGCGGAGGATTAGCCTAGTGAGCCGCGGCGCCGGCCATAAATCTTTTTTTTAAAACCCCACTTTCCCCAAACTGAACTCGCTCTGCAAGACCAGCCTCAGCCCCCTCCAAGGGTGAGGAATCCGGGACGCGGTGGCTTCCCAGGAGGCCACACCTCTCAAAGGTTCCACAGCTTCGGCACAGCTGCGCTGGGGACCAAGCCTCTGGGGCACACAGGAGCCCCGTGCGGGCCTGAGACGTCGCCTTCTTGTGTCAACTCCTGTCAGACTCTCCCGCCTTGAGGCTGAGCTTGGCGGCGCTGCCGCGCGTGTGCCGTGGGGTTCGCAGTGGACGCGTGTCTCAGTCCTGTTGGGTAGTTGTGCAGGAGCGGAACGGCTGGGGCACGAGGTGGGATTGTGCACGTTTGAGGGACGCGCCAGGTTCAAGTCCTGCAGCGCCTCGCGCTGGGGCCCAGGGCCTTCACACACCGCTGGTCGCTGCAGGCGCCCACACCGTCCATTCAGCTTCCCTTCCAGGCCCTCCCTGTCACACCTGCCCCCCAGACTGGACAAGGGCCTTCAGCAAGGAAGTGGCGGACACGCCCACCCTCGGTGACTCAGGCCTGCGGCAGGGCGCCATGTAGCACCGGCAGGTCAGTGTAACGTCCCCCTACTCGGTTCCCCTCTCCCAGGCTCCTACCTGGCCGTTGGGAACGAGGGACCCGTCAAGTGAGATGCGGACGGGATGTTTCGGTGGACTTCTGACAAGGGGTGTTAGCGTGGCCTCCAGACACAGGCAAGGGGTCCAACATCATCGTCATTCAGAGACGCCGGTTGGAACCGGACGGACGTGCACTGCACCGCCGCTGGTGGGGCTGACGTTAAAGGGACTTTGGCACCAAGCACGCGCAGTCTCCGGCATCCGCACACAACAAGTGGGGGCTGGCATCCGGCAAGGGGTGAGTCCGGGAACATTCTGACTGTGTTACTCACAGTGGACTGAGACGCACAGCAAACATCCACTACCACAGAGATACCTAAGTAAGTAAGAAAGTACGTAAGTAACGGGCGGTCGTGCAGGGGGATCTGCCCAGCGCGGGAGTTGTTGATGACACCATTGAGGATCGCAGAGAGTGCTGAGTGAAGGAGGCCGGACACAAAACAGTACCTGTGGCGCAGTGGTCTTTGCAGGAGCTGGGCATTGGCGTGGTGGGGAGCGGGCGTGGGCACTGGCGTGGTGGGGAGCGGGCGTGGGCATTGGCGTGGTGGGGAGCGGGCGTGGGCACTGGCGTGGTGGGGAGCGGGCATGGGCATTGGCGTGGTGGGGAGCGGGCGTGGGCATTGGCGTGGTGGGGAGCGGGCGTGGGCATTGGCGTGGTGGGGAGCGGGCATTGTGGCACAGAGGCTTAGGCCACGGCTCGCAACACTGGCCTCCCATTTCAGAGGGCCGGTGTGCGTCCTGGCTCCGCGCTGGATGCCGACTTCTTGCTAATGCTCCTGGGAGGCCGGAGATGGTGGCCCAAGTACTTGAGTCTCGGCCACCTGTGGGAGACCAGGATGGAGTTCCTGGCTCCTGGCTTCAGCCTGACCCAACCCCAGCTGTTGCAGGCTCTTGGAGAATCAACCAGCAGATGAAGATCTCTGTCTCTCTCTGTCTCTGTCTCTGTCTCTGTCTCTGTCTCTGTCTCTCTCTCACTGTATCTTTCCAATAAATTAATTTAAAATATTTTGAAGTTGGTCGGAATGGTGGCTGTCCTTGATGAGGGTTACTGACCAGGGGGGACATAAAGAAGAAACGTTACATGGCCCAGTGAGTGTGCTGGTGCTTGGGGGTGACATGCACACATCCATCCGTCTCTAATGAGTCTTAAGACTGTGTAGTTTGCCTGACTTACACCTCGACGTGAGGGAAAGAATGACGACCTCTCTGGTAGATAAGGAAACGATTTGCCGGACGGGGAATGAAGCCACCGAGCGGCGCTCAGATCCATCTAGAGAGACATGAGGTCTGGACTTTAAAAAAAGATTTATTAGAGGCCGGCGCCGCGGCTCACTAGGCTAATCCTCCACCTAGCGGCGCCGGCACACCAGGTTCTAGTCCCGGTTGGGGCGCCGGATTCTGTCCCGGTTGCCCCTCTTCCAGGCCAGCTCTCTGCTGTGGCCCAGGAGTGCAGTGGAGGATGGCCCAGGTGCTTGGGCCCTGCACCCCATGGGAGACCAGGAGAAGCACCTGGCTCCTGGCTCCTGCCATCGGATCAGCGCGGTGCACCGGCCGCGGCGGCCATTGGAGGATGAACCAATGGCAAAGGAAGACCTTTCTCTCTCTCTCTCACTGTCCACTCTGCCTGTCAAAAAAAAAAAATTAAAAAAAAAAGATTTATTAGAACGGGAGGGGCAGGGAGGGAGAGAGGGGGCGGGCACATCTCCCATCTGCTGGTTCACTTCCCAGATACCTACAACGGCTGGGGCTGGGCCAGGCCAAAGCCAGGAGACTCCCTCGGGATCTCCCACCTGGGTGGCAGCAGCCCAAGCAGTAGGGCCAGCATCTGCTGCTTTCCCGGGTGCATTAACAGGGCGCTGGGTCAGGAGCAGAGCAGCCAGGACCTGGCTCTCCAACAGGGGGTGCCGCTGCTGCAAATGGCAGCTTAACCCCCTGCACCACAGGGGCCGGCGCTGGGGCACAGCGGGTAGAGCCCCAGCCTGCAGTGCCGGCATCCCATGTGGGTGCCGATTCCTGTCCCAGCTGCTCCTCTTCCAGTCCAGCTCTCTGCTGTGGCCTGGGAAAGCAGTGGAAGATGGCCCAGGTCCTGGGGCCCCTGCACCCATGTGGGAGACCTGGAGGAAGCTCCTGGCTTCTGGCTTTGGATTGGCGCAGCTCCAGCCACTGTGGCCAATTGGGGAGTGAACCAGCAGATGGAAGACCTCCCTCCCTTCTCTCTCTCTCTCTCTCTCTCTCTCTCTGCCTCTCCTCTCTCTGTGTAACTCTGACTTCCAAATAAATAGATAAATAAATAAATCTTAAAAAGCAAGCAAGCAAGCTCTGTGCTTCTCCACCCACATTCCCTCTCTGGCCCTTGTACCCGACGTCGCTGAGAGGTAAGAAGGCCTATTTTGCGTTGCACCCCTGGCTCTGGGTCTCCGTCTCATCTAAGGACCTTCTCCGAAACCCCAGCCTTGTGAGGTGCAGCTGCGAGCCCTGGGAGACTGGAGGTGGGGGCGCACGTTGGGAAGCTTTGGGCTCTGTCGCCCCCGCCAGGCGCCCGGGAGAGTCCTGGTAGTAGCAGGTGTCAAGTCCACACCAAACCAGGCGCAAGGTGGCCCGAGGCGGGCAGGCAGGCAGGCAGGCGCTCCCGTCCCGTCCCGCCCGCACCTGTGTGACCTCAGAGGCCCGGCCACGGCAGACACTTCAAAAAGCATTGGTTGGCGCAGCAGTTAAGCGGTCGCTGGGGACACCTGCCTGTCACGTGGGAGGTCCTGGGATGAAGCCCCGCAGCCACTTCCAATCCAGCTCACCACGCCTGGGAGGGCAGCGGGCCGTGGCTCAAGGACCTGGGCCCCTGCCACCCGTGTGGGAGACCCGGGTGGAGTTCCTGGCCCCTAGCTCCGGCCTGGCCCACTCCTGGCCATTGCAGGCATTTGTGGAGTGACCCAGCGGGTGGAAGGGCGCTCTCTCTCTCTCTCTCTCTGTCTCTGTCCCTCTCTCCTCTCTTTCTCTCTATCTCTGTCTCTCTGGCTCTATCCTCTCTGTCTCTTTGTCTCTCCCCTCTCCTCTCGCTCTCTCTCTGTCTCTCTCTTTCTGTCTCTGGCTCGCTCGCTCTCTCTCTCAGATAAGTGAATGAATGAATGGATAAATATTTGTTGAACGAGACTCAGGACAGCGGAACGAAAGGCTTTTGGAACTTCTCCTTGCAGGGTGTGTGTTTCCTACCGGGAGGGTCTCACGCGAACACCCTCCCCCTTGCCACTGAGCCCCTCATGGCTGCCAAGCGCTCTCCGAACGTCAAGCAATGTCCTCCGACCCCAGGCGCAGACTCTTGGGCGCCTCTTCCTTGGCCTGCATGGAGGGCAAGGGCCGTGCTCCGAGGGGGAGGTCCCGGGACGAGAGGACGGCGCCGTGGGACGGGCGGGGCCGGCGGGGAGCCCTGCCTGGCGGTGCTCGGTGAGCATCCGCGGGGCGCAGGGCGGGCGCCATGGACCCGCGAGGGCGCCACTGGGGGATCCCAGGGGACACAGGACGGGCAGAGACCAGGGAGGCCCCGGGGCGGGGGCCCTGGGAGTGGGCAGTGGGAGGCGACGGGAGAATGGGATGCAGGCTTTCGTAGGCGACAGCTCTGGTGGGGTCCCCGGAAGGGACCTTGGCGTTGGGGAGTTTGGGGGAGCAGGGGTGCGGGGGGGGGGAGAGGGCTCCCCGACGGGGAGGAGGAAACCTGGAGCGTTCCGGAAAGGGAGCGGGAACCGCGGGCCACACCGCCCTGCGGCGGTTTCTCCCGTGGCGGAGCCGGGGCGTCGTCCACGCCAGAGCCCAGGCGACACCTGGGGTGCCTCTCCTGGGGTCAAGGCCAGGGCGCACCTTGCCCACTCGGCCGCCCTGGGGGTGAGGCGGTCAGGCAACACGGCGGTCCGTGCCCACGCCGGCCCAGCCACTGCGCTCTCTGCCCCGTCTGTCTCTTTGTGAAAAGACTTATCCATTTGGGAGGCAGACAGAGAAAGAGGTCCCTCTGCTGCTTCACTCCCCAGATGGCCAGGGCTGGGCCAGGCCGAAGCCAGGAGCCAGGAGCTTCCTGCGGGTCTCCCACGCGGGTGCACTGGTTCCGGGCCCAGTGCTCCACCCCCAGTCCAGTTCTCAGCCGATGCCCGCGGGAGGGCGGTGAAGATGGCCTGCGCTCACACGGGAGACCTGCATGGCGCTCTGGGCTCCTGGCGTGGCCTGGCCCAGCCCTGGCCGTGTGGCCATTTAGGGAGTGAACCAGCAGATGGGAGACCTCTCTTTCCTTCTGTCCGTCTCTCTGTGACTTTTCCAAGAAATCTTTCTTACTTTTTTTTTTTTTTTTTGACAGGCAGAGTGGACAGGGAGAGACAGAGAGAAAGGTCTTCCTTTGCCGTTGGTTCACCCTCCAATGGCCGCCGCGGCCGGCGCGCTGCGGCCGGCGCACCGCGCTGATCCTAAGGCAGGAGCCAGGTGCTTCTCCTGGTCTCCCATGGGGTGCAGGGCCCAAGCACTTGGGCCATCCTCCACTGCACTCCCTGGCCACAGCAGAGAGCTGGCCTGGAAGAGGGGCAACCGGGACAGAATCCGGTACCCCGACCGGGACTAGAACCCGGTGTGCCGGTGCCACAAGGCGGAGGATTAGCCTGTTGAGCCGCGGCGCCTGCCGTTACAAGAAATCTTTTAAAAAATGTTCACTTATTTATTTATTTGAAAGGAAAGAGAGGTCATTCACGTGCTTCCCAGACACCCCCACGGCCAGCCAGGGTCGGGACCCGAGGACCTGGGAGTGGGGCGCACGTTGGCCGGAGGCTGAGTAACCGGGACACGGGCCCGGCCCCCTGATGGGGGATGTGGTCCCCCGTCCAGCCCGGAGCTCATCCTAAAGACCGGTCGCCTCTTGTCGCACCTGTGCCCCTAAACAGACTCGCTCCGTGGCCACGCTGAAGGGGCAGCAGGAAGAGACCCAGAGGGACGGGCGGCTCCCACGCTGGCCAGGCGCTCGCCATGGGCCCAAGGCCCTGCCTTCCGCACGCTCCCGTCTCACCCCGGGCACTCTGGCCCTGCGTGTGCCCAGCACCCTCTGCCACCTGGCTGTCCCAGCCGGCCGGGGTGACCCAGCGTCTCCCGCCGGCTCTGCCCCCCACATTTTGCCAAGTTGGCCCGCTGCACCCCACGGCTACTCAGGGACTTCCCGCACGGTTGTGGAGGCCAAGGCCAAGGAACTGAGGGAGACTAGAGCCCGGTGCGGTTTCCGGCCACCATGTCTTCTCTGCAGGGAGGGGACACCACCCTAGCCGGCCCCGGGCCACTGACTGCCCCTCCCTCGCCTGTTTGCCCACCCTTGGGTTCCCCCAGCTGTCCAGTGGGTGGCTAGCAGCAGCAGATGGAGCGCTGGCCCCTCTGGCTTTGGTTCCTATCTGGACAAAGACCTTTTGTTGCTCTTTGTCCTGTAGAAAGAGGGCCCCCTCCAGGGAGGCACTGCAGAGGGTGGCTGGCTGGGGTGACCCAGCGACTCCCGCCTGCTCCGCCCCCTTTGCCCTTCCTGGGGCTGGAAGACCGAGGGTTGAACAGAGTCCCTGTCGCAGGCAGTGTGAGCTGACGTTTGGGGGCTCTGCCCCCTGCAGCTGGAGGGGAGAGAGACTGCCCAGAGGGGCACAGGGCTTTTCCTGGAGCCTTGGAGGCTGGGGTGGGGGCGCCAGACAGACCGGGAGCAGAGGCTGGGGTGGGGGCGCCGGGTGGACCGGGAGCAGAGGCCGACAGAGGCCGGGGTGGGGGCGCCGGACGGACTGGGAGCAGAGGCCGGGTGGGGGCGCCGGGCGGACCGGGAGCAGAGGCCGGGGTGGGGGCGCCGGGCGGACCGGGAGCAGAGGCCGACAGAGGCCGGGGTGGGGGCGCCGGGCGGACCGGGAGCAGAGGCCGGGGTGGGGGCGCCGGACGGACTGGGAGCAGAGGCCGGGGTGGGGGCGCCGGGCGGACCGGGAGCAGAGGCCGGGTGGGGGCGCCGGGCGGACCGGGAGCAGAGGCCGGGGTGGGGGCGCTGGGCAGACCAGGAGCAGAGACGCGGCAGACCAACCTTGGCGTGGGTGGAGAACTCGGAGTGGCTCACTGTGGCACTCCGGGCTGGGTTGGATGAGGCCAGGATTTTGCAAAGGGGTCAGGTTGTGAAAAACCACGAGTGCCCAGGTGAAGGGTTCCTGCTGTAGGCACAGACGGGGGGGGGGGTGCCTTTTAAGTAGCCATGTCAGAGCCTTCGGAGCCGGCAGGCTGGTGAGGGGCTCCCGGGAGATGTCCGGCTGTGGGCAGGGGTGCGGGGAGGAGGTCCCGGGCAGGCACCAGCTCGCCAGCCTTAGCGCGTGGAGCTGTCAGACCCTGGTGTGGCGCGGGGCTGTGAAGCCCGGGAGTGGCGGGGGGTGGGGGGAGACGTGGCCGGGCCACCGCACGGGGGGCCTCGGATTCGCACCACTGGACTTGGGCTTGGTCCCAGGGCTGACGGGGACCGAGGACGGGGTTTGTTCGTATGGCGCACGGGTGTGAGAGGAGCGAGCCGGTGTGGGAAGGCAACTGGAGGCCATATCGGCGAGGAGGCTGGTGCAGGGTGCAAGAGGAGAGGCAGGGCTGGGGCCGACGTTGGGGGGGGGGCGTGGCTCTGTGTGCATTTCAGGGGCGGGTGGCACGGGGCCTTTCTGGTCCTCAGCCTCGTGTCCCGGGGTGGGCAGGGGTTTGGAGCACTGGGGCCGATGATGCCCGACTTCCGGTGGGCGACAGAATCCCTTCACTCTGTCATTCAACATTGGAGTGCACCCCTGCCCTCTTCTAGGACCCTGGCTGGGTCACAGAAGTCTTGATTTTAAAGTTACTTTCATTTTATTAGAAAGGCAGAGAGAGAGGTCTTCCACCGCTGGGTCACTCCCCGGGTGCCTGGAGCTGGGCCAGGCTGAGGCCGGGAGCCCAGAGCTCCGTGAGGGTCGGCCAGGTGGGCGGTGCGGCAGGAAGCCAGGGCAGGACGGGGCTGAGACCTGAACCCAGTGTGGGGTGCGGGCCTCCCGGGCGGCGACGCGGACGCTGAGCCAAACGCCCATCTCCGCTGGATCGGACCACAGAGTAGACCGGGGCAGAGCCGGACAGCAGGGGAGGCAGAGTAACACCGATCAGAAAGGAGCTAGGCCCTCACAGGTCCTGACGGGGACAGGACATGGGTGGGTCAGGCCAGGGACACCCCCCCCCCCCCGAGTGACCCTGCCCCAAATGCCAGCAGTGTAGACGGAGGGTGTCACTGAAGCCCTCTGGGGGCTGTGACCCCGGGTGCGGGAAGGCGACAGTGGCCGGTACTAAGGGGGGGGACCCTCTAGGGCAGCGCTGTCCAGCAGAACCAGGATGTGGGCCCGGCATGATGCTGAAAAGTCTTTAGTAGCCATGCTGAAAAAAAAAGGCAAAAAGAAACCGGTGGTGCTAATTTTAATGAATGCCTTACTTAACGCAGTTACTATCCAAGGTAATTATCAAATGTGATTCATGGCCGGCGCCACGGCTCACTAGGCTAATCCTCTACCTTGCGGCGCAAGCACACCAGGTTCTAGTCCCGGTTGGGGCACCGGATTCTGTCCCGGTTGCCCCTCTTCCAGGCCAGCTCTCTGCTGTGGCCAGGGAGTGCAGTGGAGGATGGCCCAGGTGCTTGGGCCCTGCACCCCATGGGAGACCAGGAGAAGCACCTGGCTCCTGCCATCGGATCAGTGCGGTGTGGCGGCCATTGGAGGGTGAACCAACGGCAAAAGGAAGACCTTTCTCTCTGTCTCTCTCTCACTGTCCACTCTGCCTCTCAAAAAAATAAATAAAAAAAATCTATTAAATGTGATTCAGCGTGGGAAGTGTTCCTTGGGGGCGGGCACCCGTGCCGTGGGTGAAGCCAGCACTTGGGAGGTCCCCGCCTCTCTGCTTGCAGCCCAGCTCCCTGCCAAGGCCTGAGAAGGCCTGGAGGAGAGCCCAAGTGTCCGGGGTCCCTGCCGCCCACGCGGGAGCGCCTGCCTGCTGACTTTGGCCCAGCGCCAGCTCTGTGCAGGCATCTGAGGGCCGAGCCAGCACACGGAAGATCCTCTCTCTCTGTCATTTTTCCTTGCAAAGAAATAAAGGTTTTAAAAAGTAAAAATCACTCAGGAGATGGCTTCTGCCCCCACCTCGGGTACTGCATCTTGGGCGTCTGTTTGGTATTGTGTACCTACAGCAGGTGTCCGGGCCGACGCACAGTGTGAGGGGCTGGCCGCCCCCCCCACCCCCAGCAGGGGCCCTGGCGGCCCCCATCACTGCCACCGGGGGCCCTGGCCACCCCCCTTCCCACCTCCCCACTGCCACCTGGGGGGCCCTGGCCGCCCCCTCACCCCCGCCCGGCCTTCCCCGGGGGCCCTGGCCGCCCCCCCACCCCCGCCACCCAGGGGGGCCCTGGCCGCCCCCACCCACCCCTGCCCGGGGCTCTGGCCGCCCCCCACACACCCGAGGGGCCCTGGCCGCCCTCCCACCCCTTTCCTGCCCCCCCACCGCCACCTGGGGGGCCCTGGCCGCCCCCTCACCCCTGCCCCGCCTCCCCCGGGCGCCCTGGCCGCCCCCCCACCCCCGCCACCTGGGGGGCCCTGGCCGCCCGCCCACCTCCTTCCCACCCCCCCCACCGCCCCTCCGGGGCCCTGGGCCCCCCCCACCCCCAGGGCTCTGGCCGCCCGTCTGGAAGGCATAGCTTGGGGAAGCCGATCTCGGGCTGGGATTAACGATGCTGCTTCAATGGAGGGAGGTTTCCTGGGGAAGGCAGAGGGTTTCCAACTGCAGCTGAAGGTCGCCAAGTCGAGACCCCGCTCCCAGTGCGCCTAGGAACTTCATTTGTGTGCATTTTAAATACTGCCCAGTACAGGGGCCGGTGCCGGGGCGGGTAGGCTGTCTGCCTGTGGCACCAGCTGTCCGTGTGGGCGCCGGTTCCCTGGTTCGAGTCCCGACTGCTCCTCTTCTGATTCAGCTCTCTGCTGTGGCCTGGGAAAGCAGTGCAGGATGGCCCAAGTCCTTGGGCCCTGCACCGGCGTGGGAGACCCAGAAACTCCTGGCTCCAGCCTGGCCGCTGCGGCCATTTGGGGAGTGAACCAGTGGATGGAAGGAAGCCTCTCTAACTGCCTATCAGCTAAATAAAGCTTTAAAAAGTACTTTTCCCAGTAGAACGTTCACGTGAACCCCCCCCCCCCAAGATTTGTGGTCGAAACCGTCTTGCAGCTGCCCGGGGTCAAGTGTCCACTCGGGGCCGGTGAGGTTTGAAGAAGGGGAAGCGATGCGTGCGCCGCACGGGCCCGCGGCAGGTGCTTGGTGTGCGGTGAGCGATGGGCAGCAGGCGCCGCTGGACAGCGCCCTAGGAGGTGGCCCCGCCGCGGCCTCGAGGGTCACCCGAGCCTGCGAAGCGCCCCTCGCCCTCGGGCGGAGGAAGTGGACACTCCCGGGCGCTCCAGGGCCCGGTGGGACGTCAGGCCCGAGACTCAGCCGCGGGCTGCCGATTTCTCAGGCTCCGTCCCAGCCGCTGACCGGCCCTGTCCGAGACCCCGGCGGCACCGGCCGCTCCCACCCGGGGGGCTGCGTCCTCGCCGGCGCTCCGCCGGGGCGGAACCTTCGTGCGGGCCCCGCGCGCGCTTCCGGCCGGCGCCTTTTCCCAGGGACGCCGCCGCCCCTCGCGCCCCCGCGCCCGCGCCCCCGGGTCCCCGCGTCCCCGGCGCCGCCGGCCCGGAGCTGCCCCCGGAGTCTCGGTGCCGACGCCGGCGCTCGCCAGGGGGAAGCCCGGCGCCGCCCGGGACCTCGGCTCGCTCCTCCGGACCCGAGAGGCCGCCGCACCGGGTACGGGGGCCGGGATGGGGGGAGGAGCCTGGGCAGGGCCGGGGGTGTGGGCTGGGGCGCCGGGGTGGGGCGCGGGGAGCCCGAGGGCCCCGGGCGGTGCGGCGGACCTGGGGTGGGGCCGGCTGTGCACGCGGAGGGGGCTTGGGACCGGGAGTTGGGTGGGGGGAGGAACCCGAGGCCCCGCAGCCCGCGGCGGTGTGGACGGAGACCCGCGTGCCAAGTGGGGAACTGGGTCAGCGGGGCCCCGGGGGTGGGGCCGGGGGCGTCCGCAGCGCCAGCCGCGCCCCGAGCCGGGGAAGGGGCGAGGGCGGGCCGCCGGGACCCCAGGAGGGCTCGCAGCGGGAGACAAAAGAGGCCGGGGCTGCGGGCCGTGTGCGGGTGCGGGTGCGCGCGGGGCCGGGGCGAGGACCCGCGAGGAAGCGGCGGGTCGCGGCCACGCCTCGCCGGGTTCGCCTGGACGGCGCCTGCGAGGTGCCGGCTGGAGTCCTGGGGTCTGGAGGCTGGGGCGGGGGTCGGCCCCCCATTTCCCCAGGGGTAGTGGCCATCGTAACCCGTCTTCCCTCCACCGCTTCCAGCCGCCGGGTCTGGAGGTGCAGGCTGGGGCGGGGGTGCGGCCCTGGGGGGGCGTCCCCCCATTTCCCCAGGGGTAGTGGCCATCGTAACCCGTCTCCAGCGCTCCCAGCCGCCGGGTCTGGAGGTGCAGGCTGGGGCGGGGGGCGGCCCCCCATTTCCCCAGGGGAAGGGGCCATCGTAACCCGTGTCCCCTCCACCGCTTCCAGCCGCCGGGTCTGGAGGTGCAGGCTGGGGCGGGCCCCGGGGGACGTCCCCCCATTTCCCCAGGGTAAGGGGTCATCGTAACCCGTGTCCCCTCCGGCGCTCCCAGCCGCCGGGTCTGGAGGTGCAGGCTGGGGCGGGGGGGGCGGGCCCCGGGGGGCGTCCCCCCCCATTTCCCCAGGGGAAGGGGCCATCGTAACCCGTCTCCCCTCCACTGCTTCCAGCAGCCGGGTCTGGAGGTGCAGGCTGGGGCGGGGGCGCGGCCCTGGGGGGGCGTCCCCCCCATTTCCCCAGGGGTAATGGTCATCGTAACCCGTGTCCCCTCGCCGCTCCCAGCCGCCGGGTTTGGAGGTGCAGGCTGGGGCGGGGGGCGGCCCCCCATTTCCCCAAGGGAGGGGTCATCATAACCCGTCTCCCCTCGCCGGGTCTGGAAGCGCAGGCTGGGGCGGGGGCGCGGCCGGGGAGGCCCAGGGGGGCGACCCCCATTTTCCAGGGGAAGGGGCCATCGTAACCCGTCTCCCCTCGCCGCTCGCAGCTGCCGCTCCCGATGCTGCTGCTGCCGCCGCGGCCGCCGCACCCTCGGGCCGCCTCCCCGGAGGTCATGGACCCACCGCCCCCCAAGGCGCCCCCGTTCCCCAAGGCGGAGGGCGCGCCCTCCACGCCCTCGGCGGCGGCGGGGCCTCGGCCCCCGCGGCTGGGCCGCCATCTGCTCATCGACGCGAACGGGGTCCCCTACACGTACACGGTGCAGCTGGAGGAGGAGCCGCGGGGCGCCGGGGCCCCGCGCGAGGCGGCCGCGGGCGAGCCGGGCCCGCGCAAGGGCTACAGCTGCCCGGAGTGCGCCCGCGTCTTCGCCAGCCCGCTGCGGCTGCAGAGCCACCGCGTGTCGCACTCGGACCTCAAGCCGTTCACGTGCGGCGCCTGCGGCAAGGCCTTCAAGCGCTCCAGCCACCTGTCCCGGCACCGCGCCACGCACCGCGCCCGCGCCGGGCCGCCGCACACCTGCCCGCTCTGCCCGCGCCGCTTCCAGGACGCCGCAGAGCTGGCGCAGCACGTGCGGCTGCACTGAGGCCCCGCCTCGCCGGGCCACCCGCGCCACTCCCGCACGCTCCCTGGCTCTGCGGAGGTCACCGCCTTGCCCCGGGCCTCGGTTCCCCCGTCTCCTTCCCACCCCCCGCGTCCGGCCGTGCGACGAAGACCGAAGCCGCCGGCCCCGCCGAGCTCCGCGCTCCCCTGCGTGGACAGCGCGACCGGAGGGGCAGGGGCCCGGTCCGGCTCGAGTCTGTGTCTGCCCCGATCTGCCCCTCCACCGCCCCCCCTTGGCTCAATAAACATTCCGCACTCGGTCCCCGGGCTCTTCTTTGCGTGCGGCGCGGGGCGCGGGGCGCGGGGCGCGGGGCGCGGGGCGCGGGGCGCGGGGCGCGGGGCGGCCCCGGGAACCTTCCTTCCGGCGCGTGTTTCCGGCCGGAGCCGTTTCCCGCACGCCCCGGCGCCCCGCCCCCGCCGCTGCAGCCGCGGACCCTCGCCCCGCGCTCCCGGGCTCCTCCCGTCTTTGCGGGCGCCGCCGGCCTCCGCGGGAGCGCCCGTGCTGCCGCCCGCGCCGCCGCCCGCAGCCGCGGAGGCGGTGCGGCGCCGCCCCTGGCCGCCCGGACCTCGGAGGCCGCTGCACCGCGTACGGGGGCCGGGAGGAGGGCGGGCCGGCGGAGGGCACCTGCGGGCCGGCGTCCCGGGGGGCGTTCCCCGCGCGGGTCCCGCGAGCCGCAGGTGGTGGTGGATGGGCGAGGACCCCGGAGGACCTGCAGGTAGGTGGGCGAGGGGCGTGGCCGCGGGGCGGGCGGGAGCCTGGGGGTCCCGAGGTGGCGGCCGGCCGGAGAGGGCGTGGGCCGCGGGGAGGCGGGAGCGGCCTCTGCGTGACCACAGGGACGCGGCCGACGCCGGAGGCCCGGGTGGGGGCGCGTGGGCGGCGCTGGGGCGGGGTGAGGCCTGGAGGCCCGGGGGGCGGGGTCCAGGGCCGCCCTCCGAGGAGGGGCCTGGGGCGGCCGCCCTGGACCCCGGGAGCCCCGGAGGGTGCGGGTGGAGTTGGGGTGGGGGGCGCGCAGCGGGCGCTCTGAACTCCGCTCTCCCGCCCGCCAGGCCTCAGCCACGCCGCCGGATGCTGGTGCTGCCGAGCCCCTGCCCGCAGCCCCCGGCGCGTGCCCGCGCGCAGGCCATGGAGGCCCCGGAGCCGGGCCCCTCGTCGTCCGCGGGGTCCCCGCAGACCTCGCCCCCTGCGCGGCTCAGCCACTACCTGCTCATCGACACGCAGGGCGTCCCCTACACGGTGCTGGTGGACGAGGCGGCGCCGGGGCCGCCGCGCGCGGACGGGGGCGCGGCGCAGAAGAAGTGCTACAGCTGCCCCGTGTGCTCGCGCGTGTTCGAGTACATGTCCTACCTGCAGCGCCACAGCATCACGCACTCGGAGGTGAAGCCCTTCGAGTGCGACACCTGCGGGAAGGCGTTCAAGCGGGCCAGCCACCTGGCGCGCCACCACGCCGTGCACCGCGCCGGCGGGGGCCGGCCGCACGGCTGCCCGCTCTGCCCACGCCGCTTCCGGGACGCGGGCGAGCTGGCGCAGCACAGCCGCGTGCACTCGGGCGAGCGCCCCTTCCAGTGCCCGCACTGCCCGCGCCGCTTCATGGAGCAGAACACGCTGCAGAAGCACGCGCGGTGGAAACACCCGTGAGCGGCCACGCGCCGCCCCGCAGGCCCCGCCCGCATCCCCTCCGCAGGCAGGGCTTGGGGAGGAGCGCGCGGAGGGGGAGACCCCCGACCCCCGCCCAGCCCTGGCTGTCCGCGGTGGGCCCCGGGCGCGGCGTGCGCGGACTCCGTGGCCTCTGGGAGGCAGCCGGGGCCCAGAGCTGCGTCCCGCTGCCTACTCCCGGCCAGGGCCCGAGACTGGACGGACGGACGGCATCCGGTGTGTTTTGGGGTCCCCGAGGTGCAGTGCACCGTGACAGACACACCGCTGCAAGCATTGACTCGCGAGTGCGTGGGACGCCGCGCTTCTGTGCCATTAGCGCCCTCTGGCCTGCGCGGGTGGACGAGGCTCCCCTCTGAGACTTAACCACGCACGCACGCCTGCGCTGCAGAGAGAGACCCATGTAGGGCGCGCGGCCCCGCGGGGCCCCTGCCCGCAGCTTTCCCGGGGGCGCAGGCGCGGCCGGCCGGGCCTCGGGGTTAATAAACGCCTGCCTTCCCACCCCGCGTGCCTTGCCTGCTCCGCGCGAGCCTCCCGCCGCGAAGGGGCCGCGGCTGTGCCCCCTACCCCGCCGTCTGACTGTGGACAGGTGCGGGGGCGGGCTTGCTGCGCGTGTCCACCACCGCGCGGTGCCGGGAGGGGTCGGATTCCCCCATTCTACAGGTGAGCACACTGAGGCCGGAAGCACGTCCTCCGGGCTGGCACGCAGCCTCTGAACCCCTCATTTCCCGGGGAGAGGGGGACCCTCCCCTTCCTGGGAACCGATCGTGGGGTCTGCCCTGGCCGGGCCCTGGGTACACACACCACGATCTTCCTCCTCTTCAACTTTCCCACACCGCCCTCCCCTTCTCGGGGGACCGTCGCCACCCACCCGAGGGACCCCTGCAGCCAAACCATCTCGCTGGGATGGGAATTTCGTGACGCTCCCTGCCTGAGCTTCGTGCAGGGCGGGGGAGTGCTGTAAGGGGCCGTCGCGCAAGTGCGGCCCCCGGCCTCTGCCGAAAACGGCGGGGTCTCACCTGGGTGCCAGGGCTCCGGGAGGAGAGGCGCCGGGCCGGCTGGACCCTGCCTCGCCGAGTTCCCCGCGTCCCGCTCCGCCGCCCAGTCCGGAGACCCGCTCCGCCGCCGCCCCGCCCGCTCGCGGGCGGGTGGGCGCCTCCCTTCGCTCTCTGTGACACTTTGCAGACGCTCCCCCGCGCCGGGCATGGGCGCCGCCGCCGCCGTCGGTCCGCGGCCCAGATTCCGCGCGCGGGTGGGTGAGCGCGGGCAGCTCCGGCCCCTCGGACCCGGGGCACGGGGCGGGGGAGGTGGGGAGGGGGATGGTGGCCGCGTCCGCACCCTTGGCCTATTATTGCAGGGACAATCCCCCCCCCCGCCACGGCCGCTCCCCCTCCCACCCGCGGGACAAAGGGCGGGGGCGGGGGGCGCATGCCCACGCGTGACCTTCCCCCGCACTGCGCACGCGCCCAGCCCCCCCCGTCATGGGGGAGGGGCCCTGCTGGCTCCAGGCGAGTGCGGGGGAGGGGCGTGGGACGACCGGGAGCCGGGAGTCGCCGCGCGTGGGCCGAAGTTGGGGCAGCTTCTCCCTGCACCTGCGGCTCGGTTGGGCCTGCAGAGACCCCTTGCGGGGGGTCCTCGCCGTGCGGGCCAGGGGCTCCCTGTGCCCCAGCAGCCCCGGGGTGCCCAGGCCCCAGCCGTCCGTCCGGGTCTCGGCTAGGCGCCCGCAGCTCTGGGTCCTGGAGCATGGGGTCCCCTCCCCCCCAGACCCCGGGCGGGCCCCTCCATCTGTGGCTGCTGTTTCTGTCCAGTGCCCCTGAGGCGCTCCGCTGCGGGGTCCACAGAAAGCCCGGCGATGAACGAGCGGAGCGGCCGGAGGCGGACGAGTGAGGACGCGGGGCCGCGGTGGGGGGCGGCCCCGGCGGGGCCTGCGGCCGCCTGGCGCGTGACCGCGGGCCTCTCCTGTCCAGTGAAGAAAGACGATGAGGGCTTTGAGGTCTCCGTCCCCTTCGAGGAGGCGCCCCCGCTGGACTCGCAGCTCTTCTACAGCCTGAACTCCTCGCAGGCGGGCTTCGAGGGTGAGCGGCGGGGGCGCGGGGGCGCGGAGGCGCGGGGCCGCCGGCCCGCAGGGTGACCGGTGCGCTCCCCGCCGCAGAGCCCGCGGAGGCCGCGTCGCCCACCCTGGCCCTGATGAACAGCGTCAAGGCGCAGCTGCACCTGGCCCTGGAGAGGAACTCGTGGCTGCAGAAGCGCATCGAGGACCTGGAGGAGGAGCGGGACTTCCTGCGCTGCCAGCTGGACAAGTTCATCTCCTCCGCGCGCGTGGACGCAGGTGGGCGCGCGGGCCGCGACCCCGTGCCCCTGCCCCCTCCCGTGCTGGTCCAGGACCAGCAGCAGCCCGGCCGGTTTACTGGCGGACCCACGCGTGCTGACCGCCGCCCAGCCCCAGCGGGGCCCCTGCTGCCCCTCTCTCTGCGAGCCCCCTCCTCCCCAAACCCGGCGCCACGCACGGGCCCGTGGTGCCCGTGCCCACGCTGTCAGGATCTGGCTGTCTCCCCCGCGGATGATTCCCGCGACGGTCGGGCCCCTGGGGAGCCCAGTACAGGGCCTTTCCAGCACCCGTGTCCCCGGGGAGCGCCCCCGGTGCAGCTGGAGGCCTTGGCTGTCCCCGGCCTACCAGGCCCAGAGCCCCTGTCTCCCGGGCTCCCACTGCCCTCCAGGGGCTCTGCGGGTCAGCGCGGCCGCCAGGCGTCCGGCCTGGGCCCGCCGTTCACCTGCGGGCTTTGCTCTCCCCCGCCCCCCATCCCACCCCCAGAGGACCACTGCCGGGCCAAGCCGGGGCCCCGGCGGGCGGAGGGGGACAGCCGCGGCGGCGCGGGGGGCGAGGCCTCGGACCTGGAGTCGGCCGCCTCGTCGCTCAGCGCCGCGTCCGAGGAAGGCAGCGCCGGCGAGAGGAAGAGGCAGAGGCCGCGGGCGGGCGCCGGCCGGAGGCGCTTCGGGAAGCCCAAGGCCCGGGAGCGGCAGCGGGGTGAGCGGGGGCCGAGGCCCCGGGGCGCGCGCCCTGGCCCCGCGCGCCGCGGCCCCGGCCCTGACCGCCGCCCGCTGTCCCCCCGCAGTGAAGGACGCCGACGGCGTGCTGTGCCGCTACAAGAAGATCCTGGGCACCTTCCAGAAGCTCAAGAGCATGTCGCGGGCCTTCGAGCACCACCGCGTGGACCGCAACACCGTGGCGCTGACCACGCCCATCGCCGAGCTGCTCATCGTGGCCCCCGAGAAGCTGGCCGAGGTGGGCGAGTTCGACCCCTCCAAGGAGCGCCTGCTCGAGTACTCGCGCCGCTGCTTCCTGGCCCTGGACGACGAGACGCTCAAGAAGGTGCAGGCGCTCAAGAAGAGCAAGCTGCTGCTGCCCATCACCTACCGCTTCAAGCGGTGACCCGTGCTCGCTCAGATCCAATAAAGAAAGACGAGAGACGTGACGCTCGGGCAGACGGCGCCCGGAATTTAAGTTAAAAAATTAAAAATAAAACAGAGACGTGACGCTTTGGCACAGACTGGGCCCCAGCGTTTTCCTCGGAGGGGAAGCGAGGGGTTGGGGAGCACAGGGTGGGGCGAGCCCCCCGGGGGCGGCGCCGTGCGTTAGCGGCGCGGGGCCCGACGACCCCCGGCATGGGCGGTCCCCGGGCGCGGCGCGGCGTGGCACGGCGGCCGTCTGCCGCCAGGGGGCAGCAGCGCGACGTTGGCCGCGTCCCGGAAGTGGTGCTTCCACCGCCTTCCACGCGTGCGCGCGGCGGCAGGGGTGCGAGAGCGCGGACGCAGTTGCCAAGACAACCGGGAGCGGGCGGTCGTGCTTAACGGTCGGGAACTCGGACTCCTTTTAGGCAGGGAAAGCCTCGCGCACGCGCAGTGGGGGCCCTGGAACCCGACACCGCCACCCCGCCTCAGACCGACCTCCGCGCAGCCGCAATAGCCCGCCTCAGCCCCTGCGCAGGCGCGCAGAGCCGCGCTGGCAACCTCCGCAGCGGCCGCGCGCGCCCTCCAGCCCGAAGGCTGCTGCTGCCTCGCGCAGCCGCCTCAGGCGCTCCGGAGAGTCGGCCCTTCCTTCCTTCCTCTCTCCCATCGGGAGAGCCAGGTGCCGAGAGCCCGGACCCCGCCCCCTTCTCTGGACCCGGGCCCCGGACCCACCTCGCCTCCGTCCTCCCTCCCTTTTCGGTTCCCGCCGCCGGAAGGAGCCGAAGCGCCGCCGGAGAGAGCCGAAGCCGCTTCCGTGAGGGAGGGGCTTCCCGAAGCCGCGGCGGAAGGAGCCGAAGCTCTCCGGTAGGGGAGGAGTGCGCGAGCGGACTCTCCGGAAAGAGCCGAAGCCTCTGGCGAGCGCCGAAACCCTCGGAAAGGTCGTCGGCAGTGGCCGATTGCTTAGGCGGGTCCGGCGGAGCAGCGCGGCGGATCTGCAGAGGGAGAGACTGGGGCGGTTGGAATTGTCGGGAGGAGCCGAACCCGCGGAGAGGGCTCTGCGCCGAGGGACGCGAGGACCCGCGAACACAGCCGGACGGCGAGGCGCTGACTTCCGGAAAGTTACGGAAACCCGAGACGCCGGCCAGGTCCTCGCTTCGGGCGTTTTCGGAAACCGCCGAGGCCGACCGTCCGGAAAGAGCCGACGCGCTTCGGAGCCAGGCTCGGGGGCGGGGCTCGCGGGGGTCGGGCGGGGCGAGGGGCGGAGCCTGGGCGGGGCGGGCTGCCGGGGCTTGATTAGGTAGGAGGCGGTACAGCGCCGGCGGCGGCCGGAAGTAGCCGAAGCTAGCGGCGGAAGTAGCCGAAGCGGCCGGAGCGGGCGGGCGGCGAGGCGAGGCGAGCGCTGCACAGGGCCCGACGCGGCCGCCTCAGCATGTCGGACTTCGACGAGTTCGAGCGGCAGCTCAACGAGAATAAACAAGGTGAGGGCGCCGGGGTGGCGGGGCGGCGCGGGAGGGGTGGCTCCTCGCTTGGCTCCTCGGCCCCCGCCATTTTCCCCCTCGTTTCCCATTCCTCGGCGCCGCGCGATCCACCCCCCCTCCCGCGGCGCGCCTCGCTCACGTGACCGCCCGCGGCGCGGCGAGGGGCAGGGGCGGCGGGCGCGGGCCCGTGGCGCATGCGCACGGCGCCCGCCCGCGCCCACGTGGTCCCCGCGGAGGTGGCGAAGGGGGACGCGGCGCGCTGGCGCCGGAGTCGTCGACCCTAGCTCTGCTCGCTCTCTCCCTTTCTTGGCAAAGACGATTAGTATGTTAGATCCTGTAATCCCCTTCTTTTTCGCCCGCTGCTGCAACTCTTCCGCTTCCGGTTGTGCCGGGGCTGCGTCTCCACGCCCCCTTTGTTTCAAAATGGCGGTCTCGGGGACGGCCCCCTCCCCCTCGCGTGGACCGGGGCCCCTAGCTGGGCCTCCTGCGTGTCCGCGCGGAGGTGGGACGGCGCGGCTGCGGGCCGAGGCAGGCAGTGCCCGGCAGCGCCCCGCCGCCCGGGGCTGCGTGCCCGCTTCTCGCGTTCGGCGAGAGTGAGGGCGCCGGGAGCAGCGGAGGTCCAGGGGCCCAGGCCCGAGCTGGGGCGGGGGTGGACGGAGCCCGCCCCTCCCGCGGCCTGCCTGCCGCCTGAGTACCGAGGGTGCGGTGTTCTTTGCTAATGTTTCTGGCTGTAGAGATTCCTCATGGGGCGAGCGAGCCCCGCTGCAGGGAAGCTGCGCCCCTCGCTGGGGGCCGGCGCTTTGTTCGGTCCGCCCGCGTTTCCTCGCGAGCACGGCCCGGGTCCCCCCGCTGCGGGAGGGGCTCGGAGGGCGGACACGGAGTCGGGCGAGCCGGGCCGGCTGCCCTCCCGCCGTCGGCTAGGCCCTCGGCGCACCTGGCGCGCGGGGCGGGACGGCGCCTGCTCGAGCCAAGTTCCGGTCGCGTTCGCGTGGCGTCCTGCGGTCAGCGGGGAGGAGCTGGCGCGGAGTCCGGCAGGTGTGCGGCGCCTCCTCCGGGGCCCACGTGTGCCCCGTGCCGTGCGTGGGTCTTTGTCCCAGCGCGCCAGTCTCCCTGCGTCTCTTGGCGACCTGTGCCTAGGGGATTTCCTTGTTTGCGTCCGGGCGCCCCGCGGGCGTCCCTTTCCTGCGCGCTGCTGAGCCTCGGCGGCGGGACGCCTCCTGGGCCGGTCCCCGTGGGCAGCAGAGCTGCTGGGGCCGGCGCCCGGCGCCCGCGCGGTGCTCGCGTGCTGGCTGCGGGCCGGCGCCCTCGTCTCTGTCTTCCGCACCCCAGCGGGGTTTCTCTGTCTTTGCCTTCCGCGGAGGGAGTGTCGTCGTGCAGGTTGGAGGCGGACTGTCTGCTCCGCCGGCCCCGTGTCCAGCAGTGGCGGGTGCAGGCTGCTGGCGCGCGTCCCGGCCGCCCGTCCTGTGGCCGAGCCTGGGTGCAGGTTCTGGCTGGGGATGCAGGCGGTGCTCCCGGTTGTGCGTGCTTGAGCGTGCGTGGTTGGGGGCAGAGCACGCGCAGCCACGTTGGACAGTGTGTGACACGGAGGCCACGGGGGCGTGGACCTGTCCTGCGCTGCGTGTGGTGGCCCGGTCGGGCCCGTGCCGGGGCGCGCGGTGTCCTGCGGAGGTCCTGGCGGGACCTGGAGTCCCTGGTCCTCGCCCCGAGGGGATGGAGGCATATTGGTCCCGCGTGGCCTGCCTGCAGGAGAGGGATGACTCGAGCGTCCTGCATCCGGGCACATCACATCACGCCTGGCTCCGTGCTCCTGGGCCGGACGTGGGGGGCTGTGGGTGCCAGCCGGTGCCCGCGTCTTTCCTGAGGGGTCGCTGGGTCCCTTCAGGAAAGCATCATTGGGTCTCTTGATTCCCCAGCGTCTAGCCCTGCCCCTCTCAGGGACGACCCTGGGGTCAGGCCCCTCAGCCCTCGAGGGGGACCAGGAGCCAGCCTCCTCTGTCTTCTCTGGCTCCTCAGCCCTTGAGCATCCGCAGGTATCTTCACCCCCGGGGCACTAGCAGGCCCTGTCCGCGGTCCCCTCTGCTGTGGACCCAGGAGGCCTCTTCTCTCCCTTCCTCCTGCAGTCCCTGCCCTTGGGGGTGGCCTCCCTGGGTCTTGGGCGTAGCCACCAGCGTGCAGGGTGGGCTGGGCCCGCGTCCTCCCTCCACTCAGCCCAGCCCCTGCCTCTCGCCTTGCGCAGAGAGGGACAAGGAGAACCGGCACCGGAAGCGCAGTCATAGCCGCTCGCGAAGCCGGGACCGCAAGCGCCGGAGCCGGAGCCGGGACCGGCGCAACCGAGACCAGCGGAGCGCCTCGCGGGACAGGCGGCGGCGAAGGTGCCCGGGCCAGCCTGGGTGTGGGGGGCGTCTGGGTGGCCCCACAGCCTGCGTGGCCTCGTGTCTGTCGGGTGGGGACCAGCTCTCCGCCGAGTCTGGCGTTTCTTTCACTTCCCCGCTGGCGGTGCTGGGGGCTGCGGGTTCTGTCTGCCCCGACCCCGAGGGCTCTCCTTACAGAGACGACTTGATGAAGGGCGGGCCGGGGGCTCTTGTCCTTGGCTGCCACGCTTGGGGCTGGTCCAGGCCAAGGCTAGGACCCCGAAACTCCATCCTGGCCTCCCCGTGGGTGGCAGGGCCCAGGCACTTGAGCCGTCTCCCCCGCGTGGCCTTCCCAGGCGTGCTAGCGGGTTGCGGGCTTGGAGGTGGCACGGCTGATGGCGTGGCCGATGCCCGGCGCAGGGCTGGCTCCCGCCGCGGGCTGGTTGCCTTGAGCTGTTCTGTGCTGCTCTGGGAGGCTGTCTTCCGGGGCTGCTCTGGCTCCAGTCTCTCTCCCCTCCTCGCAGTGGGGCACTGTCTGCAGCCTCGGCTCCCGGGCTCCCTCCAGGGATTCTGCTTTCCCGCGCCCCCCCCCCCCCCCCCCCGCCCAGTGCCTGCAGGGACACTGGTCTGCCCTGGCCCGCCTCCTCCTCTCCTAATCCTGGTCTGGGAGTTGGCGGGGGGAGATGGCAGGGCCGAGGGGGCTGCTTGCCGCTTGTTCTCCTCGGCCCTGCCCCAGCCTTGGGACTCAGTGAGCTGGGGGGGAGTGGCCTGTGGGGCAGTCGAGGGTCCCCAGTCACCCCTCCCCTACCTTTCCCTCCCACCCCCCAGCAAACCTTTGACCAGAGGCGCTAAAGAGGACCACGGTGGATTGATGTGAGCGTCTCTCCTGCCCCTGTGCCCCCGCGTCTACACCTTTCCCTCCCTCACTGCTGTGTGCCTCTCCCTGCCGTGTCCACACCTTCCCCTCCCTCACTGCTGTCCACACCTTGCCCTCCCCCTGCCCGCATCCACACCTTCCCCTCCCTCACTGCTGTCCACACCTTGCCCTCCCCCTGCCCGCATCCACACCTTCCCCTCGCTCACTGCTGTGTGCCTCTCCACTGCCCTCGTGTACACCTTCCCTTCCCCCTGCCCACGTCCACACCTTCCCCTCCTCCTGCCCGCGTCTACACCTTCCTCCTCACTGCTGTGTGGCTCTCCCCTGCCGTGTCCACACCTTCCTCTCCCTCACTGCTCTGTGCCTCTCCCTGCCCGTGTCCACACCTTCCCCTCTCGCTGCCCACGTCCACACCTTCCCTTCCCTCACTGCTGTGTGGCTCTCCCTGCTGTGTCTACACCTTCCTCTCCCCCTGCCCACGTCCACACCTTCCCCTCCCTCACTGCTGTGTGCCTCTCTGTGCCACGTCTACACCTTCCCCTCCCCCCTCCCATGTCCACACCTTCCCTCCTCCCTGCCCGTGTCCACATCTTCTTCTCTTGCCTGTGTCCACACCTTCCCCTCCCTCACTGCTGTGTGCCTCTCCCCACCCATGTCCACACCTTCCCCTCCTCCCACCCACGTCCACACCTTCCCTCCTCCCACCCGTGTCCACACCTCCCCCCTCCTCCGTGCCCGTGTCCAGCCCTGGCCCCCGCTCTGCCTTCAAACCAGCACCCCTCCCTAGGCCTGGGTCCAGATCCCCTCTCCTGGGGAGAGTGGAGTTCGTGGGGGGTGGCCTCTGCGGAGCCTGGGAGGGGCCCTGCGGCTGTGGGTCAGACTGAGGTTGGCCGCCCGCTCTCCCCGCCCCCAGTCGCTCCCCCCGCCATGAGAAGAAGAAGAAGGTGCGTAAATACTGGGACGTGCCTCCCCCTGGCTTCGAGCACATCACCCCAATGCAGTACAAGGCCATGCAAGGTAGGCCCGCTGGCCGCGCCTGGGGGGCTGCAGGAGGGCACCCGAAGTGCCCGTGGGGGTGGGGGTCTCCAGCTGAGTGTGTGGTGGGTGGTGCCCGAGCTCCGCGCCAGGCTTTCCTGACGCCTCGTCTTGTGCCGTCTCCTCCAAGCTGCGGGTCAGATTCCAGCCACTGCCCTCCTCCCCACCATGACCCCGGATGGTCTGGCCGTGACTCCGACGCCGGTGCCCGTGGTTGGGAGCCAGATGACGAGGCAGGCCCGGCGCCTCTACGTGGGCAACATCCCCTTCGGCATCACTGAGGTACTGCCCCTTCTGCCCTCCCTCTCCCCCGCCCCTCCCCTCCCCCGTTCCCTTCCCCCAACCTGCACGGGTCAGACTCTGCTCCTGCGAGACCCCCCCGGCCCCCTCCCAGACGGACGGATGGAGTTGAGCCAGCCAGGGGCCGGGCTGGGGGTGGCCCCTCCCTCCCTCCTCCTCCCTCTCCCGTCTCCCCTCCCACACCCTCCTCCAGCACACAGCTAACGTACCTACACATCACACGTACGTGTCGGAGAGAGACAGAGAGGGAGACTCGACACAGGCACACGCAGACACACGCAGACGCACGCCCGTCTTCTCTGACACGCCTCTCCTTCTGTGCCGCTGTCCCAGCCTTTCCCACAGCCCTCCCTCCCTCCCATGGTCGCTGCTCTGTTTTGATGCCCTGACCTCCTCCCTGCCACCTTCCCCGCCGCTCCTGTCCCCCGACCCTCCCCACCCCTTCCCGTGGCACCCCCTGAGAATCCCGAGATCAAAGAGTTGTTTCCATTTCTCTTTAAAGTGAAATATTGTGGGGCTGAGATCCCTCGTAGCAACAAAAAGTTTGCTACCATCGTCGAAGGCAAGTAAGGTCCATTCTGACTTTCTCAACCTGCACTTTGCTACATTTGATAAACCAGCCCCCGGACTCCAGGGCCAGGTCCCTCCGCATCACTCTTTTCTCCTCCCCTCCCGCCCCTCCTCCCGCCCCGCCCCCACCTCTGGATCTCCTCGCTCTGCTCTGTCCTGGTCGCCCTGCCCGCCCCTGTGGCCTCTCTCTCTCTCGGTTCCTGCTCCTGCCTGTCCTCATCTGCTCCGTCGTGTCCTGGGTCCTCTCCTCCCACATGCTGTCTCCTCCCCTGCCCGTCTGACGCCTGCTGTCGTCTCCCCGATGGCCTGGGGCCCCCGTGGCTCCCTCCCAACCTCCGTCCTGTCGGCCGCATCGACCCATCTCCCGCCCTGTGCCGCCTCTCGCTGCTGCCTCCCTGTCTTCTCTCACCTTCCTCTTGCTTTTGGCCCTTTCGCCCCCTACTCCCCATATTTCACTGTCCCCTCCCCCTCCCCTCCCTCACCCCTCATCCCTCCCCCTTACCCCCAAACCCCTCTGTGTCTCCCTCTCTCACCCTTCCCCTCCTCTCTCCACCTCCCTTCCCCCGCCCCCCCCTGTCTCCTATTCCCTCTGCAGGAGGCCATGATGGATTTCTTCAACGCCCAGATGCGCCTGGGGGGGCTGACGCAGGCTCCTGGGAACCCTGTGTTGGCTGTGCAGATTAACCAAGACAAGAACTTTGCTTTTCTGGAGGTGAGCGGGCCAGTGCTGGGGTCGGGCATGTGCAGTCCGTCCTTGTCCCTCGGCTGCTCTGGTGTGCTCTGAGAACCCAAACCTGCCTCCAGCCCGCCCTCTGCTGGCGTGTGGCCCAGGCACCTGTCCAGACCCCTGGACCTGTTCCTGAAGACGCTGTGCTCCTGCCTCGCGCGGCTGGGCTGGGCCGGCTCCCTCGGGTTGACCGGCGGTGCTCCCAGACCGACTGCTGTGGACCGTGGGTTGGGGTCGGAGCCCTGGTCTTGCCGGACGCCGTGAAGGCACAGAAGCGGGCTTGTGGCCGTAGAGGCTGCTGAGCGGTGCGCTCGCGCTCTGTGCTTGTCTCAGGGGCTGTCTGCTCGGCGCCTGCGTAGTGGCGCTCCCCTGGGACCTTCTGCACCGAGCCCTCTTCCCTTGCCGTGCCTGTGGGTGTCTGGGGCGCTGGTGTCTTCGCTCCCTAGAACACTGGGCCCTGGAGGCAGGATGTGGCCGGCACGGGACGTGGCACATGGGGTGTGAAAGGGAAGAGAAGCCCTGGGGGCTGTCCCTCACCCCCTCTCTCCTGTCTCTCAGTTCCGCTCTGTGGATGAGACCACCCAGGCCATGGCCTTCGACGGCATCATCTTCCAGGGCCAGTCGCTGAAGATCCGCAGGCCTCACGACTACCAGCCCCTGCCCGGCATGTCGGAGAACCCCTCCGTCTACGTGCCTGGTGAGTGGGGGGCCGGGCCCCTTCTCAGCCCAGCCCGGCTGTGTAGGCATGGTGTGGTGCTTCCCCACGCCCTGAGTCGGGCGGTCCCCCTGCGTGGCCGAGGTGGGGCCTGGCCACAGCGGCTGGGCTGAGGTCTGCGTGAGGACACACAGCTGCTCGGGGGCTGACGAGGACCAGGCTGCAGGTGCAGCAGCTGGTGTGGGACTTGCAGCCTGGGCCTCACCCCTGCCCTGGGCCTCACCCCAGCCCTGGGCCTCCAGGCCTGGGGACCTCGGAGGGTGCAGGGCTCCCAGTGTGTGCCCTGGGTCCTGTGTTCCAGGCCATTTCCACCTGAGTGGGCTGCATGAGGACTTCCCAGCATGCAATAGCTGTCTCTAGGAAGTGTGCAGGCTGCCCTTGGCACCCGGGCCAGGTTGCCGTCAGGGTCACTGAGGATTTGGGCTTGAGACCCTCCTGTTGGGGGTGCAGGAAGCACTCTGGCCGTGGAGGCAGCTGGTGCCGCTGTAGGTGAGCGGGAGGCCCAAGGTTGATGATGCGTTTGTGGAGCCCGGGGCTGCCTGGTTGAACTGTCCACCCGGCCTTTGTCCATCCAGGGCCAAAGGCTGGCACCCAGCAGTCCCTGGGCGGCGTCGGGGCTGTCCTGGGGCAGGGTGCCGTTTACTGCGAAAGCTTGCTAGGCACGAGGTGGTCCGTAACTTGCCCAGGGAGGTGAAGTCAGTGGGGTCCTTGCCCGGCCAGTGCCTGCCCGGCACGGACTCAGGGCGTGACTCCTGGTCCGCTCCCTTGGTGACAGCTGTCGGCCGGGCGGAGCAGTGGGAGCGTGGCTGGGCAGCCTGTGTTCTGGGAAGGGCACGGCCGGAAGCGCGGCTCTGCCGGGGGGTTCCCTGTCAGGGCCTGGCGTTCCCCCAGAGGACAGTAATTGTAATCTGTGCAGAGGCTAGAAGCAAAAGCACGGGTCAGGAAGCAGTTGTGGGGAGCAGGTGCTGGCCTGCGGGGCACCCTGCTGCCCGGCATCAGGTCAGGCTGAGGCACACACTTGGCACGGGCCGTTAGCATGCACCCAGGGTGCGAGTGTTCTCCCGGCTCCTTAAAGGGAGACACCCAGGCCTGGGGAGCCTGGCTACTGCCTCCCTGAGACTTGGCACGCCGGCTCAGAGCCCGAGCGCGGCGTCTGGCTACGGGGGGACTGGGCAGTTGCCCCCAGCCTGCTGGGCTGTCTCGGGGAGCACGTGGTTGAGTTCAACTTTGGGGCTGCCTTTTTGACTCCGGTGTTTGCCTTGTGCCTCGGCTTCCAGTTAGTGTTGTGGCCAGGGCTTCTGTGCACAGCGTGGTGCACGCCTGGGCTGCAGGAGCACCTGGGGGGACCCTGCTCCTGGCCCGCCTGCCGCCGGTGCTGCCAGGCTGAGTCTCCCGCACTCCGCTGCTGGGCTGGTCGGGAGCTGGCGGGGTTGGTGCCTGATTCTGTGGGGGAACATCAGCACGGCCAGGAGGGGCCGGGGCGGGAGAGCAAGCCCTGGGGCAGCTGAGAGTAAGGTCGAACTTTATTTCAATTTTTTTTTAAAGAGCTATTGTTTGAAAGGTGGAGTTAGAGAGAGAGAGAGAGGTCTTCCATCTGCTGGTTCACTCGCCAATTGGCCGCAATGGCCAGAGCTGCGCCGATCCGAAGCCAGGAGCCAGGAGCTTCCTCCAGGTCTCCCACGTGGGTGCAGGGGCCCAAGCACTTGGGCCATCCTCCACTGCTTCCCCAGACCACAGCAGAGAGCTGGATTGCAAGTGGAGCAGCCGGGACTCAAACTGGCGCCCACATGGGATGCTGGCAGTGCAGGCGGTGGCTTTACCCGCTGTGCCACAGTGCCGGCCCTTAAAGTTAAACTTTAACTGAGCCCCTTCTTCCTTAGTTTTGAGTTGATCTCGCATTCCTTGGCCTGCCTGTTCCTCCCCAGGGTCAGGATGGAGGTGGGTGACAGCGCTCCCACTTGGTACCTGGCGGGTGAGGAGGAGAGGCCGTATTAACTGGGTCTTTCTGGGTATTTATTTGAAGTGGAGAAGGGGGAGGGAGACAGAGGCACTCCCACTCACTGGTTCAGGCCGAAGCTGGGAGCCTGGCGCTCCATCCGGGTCTCCCCGTGGCGGCTGGCAGCTGGGTTTGTTGCAGCGCAGGGCCGGCTGCGTTGGCCGGTTCTGAAGCAGCGGCGAGGCTGGATGGGGCTGGCATCCTGGTGGAGCTGCTGGCCCTGCAGACCTCTGTCCGTGCAGTGCCAGTGGGAGGGCGGGGCGGGGTGTGGAGCTCAGTCAGAGCTTGGAAGCCATGCGGAGTCCCCGGGGCAGCCCCTGCCCCACCCCTCAGGCCGAGAACTGCCTCCCTGAGGCCAGGGCCGTGGGGAGACTCCCCAGGCCTGAGGGCCACGCTTGTAACTTGGCAGTGTGCCTTGGTCAGTGCCGCGCTGCTGGTTTGTGGCTACGGCTGAGGGCGGCTGGGGCTGGAGGCACAGGGCTTGCGCTCTGAGGAGCCGGCTCCACTGCCGTGTGCCGCGGTGCACAGCGTGGACAGCTGGGTGTGGCATGACCCCACCACCCCGTACCAGGTCCTGTGGACGGCCCAGGATCCTGGGCCCATGGACGTGACCTGTCACGGAGTTGAAGTCCTCCCCTCTCTCCCGGTAGGAGTTGTGTCCACCGTGGTCCCTGACTCTGCTCACAAACTGTTCATCGGGGGCTTACCCAACTACCTGAATGATGACCAGGTTAGCCCTCCCCCGCTGCAGACACAGACACACACTCCTGTCCTGATGGGGTCCGGGCCTGCCTGCTCCCCCCACCCCTGCCCCTGCCCTGATGGGGTCCGGGCCTGCCTGCTCCCCCCACCCCCCACCCCTGCCCTGATGGGGTCTGGGACTGCCTGCTTCCCCAACCCCCCACCCCTGCCCCTGCTCTGATGGGGTCCGGGGGTCTGGGACTGCCTGCTTCCCCCACCCCCACCCCTGCCCTGATGGGGTCCGGGCCTGCCTGCTCCCCCCACCCCCAACCCCTGCCCTGATGGGGTCTGGGCCTGCCTGCTCCCCTGCCCCCTGCTGCCCACCTCTGCCCCTGCCCTGATGGGGTCTGGGCCTGCCTGCTCCCCTCACCCCTGCCCTGCCCTGATGGGGTCTGGGTCTGTCGCAGGTAAAAGAGCTGCTGACCTCCTTCGGGCCTCTGAAGGCCTTCAACCTGGTCAAGGACAGTGCCACGGGGCTCTCCAAGGGTTACGCCTTCTGTGAGTACGTGGACATCAACGTCACGGATCAGGTGAGCCCCAGGCCCCGGCCATTTGCTGCCCTTCCCCGCCCTGCGCTGTTGCAAGCCGAGGTCTCCTCGGGATGGGGCGGGAGGCGGCCAGCCTGGAGCAGGGCCCTGTGTGTGGGGCTTGCCCCTTCCCTTGGTGTTGGCTTTTTCTGGACTCTCAACTGCCTTCGCCTGCCCTTCCTCCCCCACTGGTGCCCCGGCCCCGGGGGAGGTGCTGGACTTCCGGCCTCTGACCGGCACCTCCTCCCTGCGCCCTCCCCTCCCGTCCTCACACAGGCCATCGCGGGGCTCAACGGGATGCAGCTTGGGGATAAGAAGCTGCTCGTGCAGCGGGCGAGTGTGGGAGCCAAGAACGCCACGCTGGTGAGCCCCCTGGCACGTCACCTTCTGTTGGCTAGAGGGCCCCCGGGCGGGAGGGGCAGTGCTGGGGACTGGGAGGTGGGTCTTCCCCTGGGGCAGCCGAGGGGCGGGGGTGAGTGGAGGGAGGTGGCCGGGCCCCCGTGACGCCGCTGCCTCCCCTGGACCCGCAGAGCACCATCAATCAGACGCCCGTGACCTTGCAAGTGCCGGGCCTGATGAGCTCCCAGGTGCAGATGGGCGGCCACCCGACCGAGGTCCTGTGCCTCATGAACATGGTGCTGCCCGAGGAGCTGCTGGACGACGAGGAGTACGAGGAGATCGTGGAGGACGTGCGGGACGAGTGCAGCAAGTACGGGCTGGTCAAGTCCATCGAGATCCCCCGGCCCGTGGACGGCGTGGAGGTGCCCGGCTGTGGAAAGGTCAGGGCGCCCGGCGGGTCTGGTCTCCCGGGGCCTAGGGGGCGCTGGGGCTCAGTGCTGGAGGGACCGGGCCTAGGGGGCGCTGGGGCTCAGTGCTGGAGGACCGGGGCCTGCGGGGGCGGGGCCTGCGGGGCGCTGGGGCTCAGTGCTGGAGGGACGGGGGCCTGCGGGGGCGCTGGGGCTCAGTGCTGGGGGGGCGGGGCCTGCGGGGGCGGGGCCTGTGGGGGCGCTGGGGCTCAGTGCTGGAGGGACCGGGGCCGTCCCTGCTACATGACTGCAGGCGTCTGGCGGCTGCCCGGGCTCGGCGGCCTGCGTTTCCCCGGGTGCTCACCTGGGTGTTGACGGGCAGTCGCTGGAGGGAGCCGCGCTGGCTGGAGGGGAGAGGGGACAGGGTGCTGAGGTGGTCTGCGGGCGGAGAGCAGGGCAGCGGGGCTGGGGGCCTAACTGGGTCTGGCAGGTGGAGGTGGCCTTCCGGTCGTGAGGGGGGCGCGCGGTGCCCCGTGGTTTGCGCAGGCGCAGGAGGCAGAGGGGTGGCGCTGGCCTGGACAGAGGGACAGGGCTGGCTCGCCGAGGCCCACCGGGACTCTGCATCTTGCAGATCTCAGCTGGTTTGGGAGTTGGAAGGGCGGGGAGCAGCCCACGGGATTCGCGGTGTGTGGATGTGGGCGGGTGTGGGGAGCAGATGGCCCGGTGGGCTGGAGGAGCCAGCTCTGCCCCCCAGCAGAGGCTGCAGGAAGCGGGGGCCTGCCTGGATGTCGGTGCTGGGCGGCTGGGCCTCTGGGGTGGACTGAAAGGTGGCCCGGCCCGGGCTGCCCGTCCTGTCCTCCACCCGCGGCCCGCACGGTGGGGTGTTCCTGTGCTCTGGGGCCGGCCGGGTTCCGTCTGCCCGCCCTGCGTGCCGGCCGTCACCGGCCCAGGCACCCCGGGCCGTCGGGTCCAGGCGAGGCAGGGCCCTGTGCCGCCTGCTGGGCCGTCCCGAGTGGCCGCGCTCACGGGCCGCCTCTTGTTCCCGCAGATCTTCGTGGAGTTCACCTCTGTGTTTGACTGCCAGAAAGCCATGCAGGGGCTGACTGGCCGCAAGTTCGCCAACAGAGTGGTGGTCACCAAGTACTGCGACCCCGACTCCTACCACCGCCGGGACTTCTGGTAGAGGCGGTGGGGGCGGAGCGGGGCGGGGCCGGGGGCGGCTCCCCCTCCACCCCTTTCCCCTCCGAAGAAGGGCAGAGGAGTGACGGCCGAGCGACAGCGGCAGCACCTGGACGGCGGCGACGGGGCGGGCGGGCGGCGCACGGCCCGCGGACCCGCGCACCCACGCACGGGCGGGGTGGGGACGGCCCCGCGCTCCTCCCGACAGCCTCTCCTCCCCAGCCCTCTCCCCTCCCACGTAGGAACATAGCGTGTTTATATTTTATGGCCAAACTATTTTGAATTTCGTTGTCCGGCCCTCCGTGCCCTGCGCCCCGGCCCTGGTTTCTTACGTAGTTGACTCCGCCCCTGGCCCCGCCCCGCCGCCCCGCCCCCTCTGTGGCAGTTTCATATTTGCTAAGACGAATTTGCTCATTAAACATTTTGTTGTATTTTACTTGGCGGCGGTGCTCTGTGTCCGGTGTCAGCGGCCTCCTGGCCTTCGGGTCTGGGCGCGGGGAGGGTCCCAGGAGCCGCGCCTCGGGGCGGGGGCGGGGGCGGCCCCTCGGGGCGGGCGGGCGCGCGGCACTCGGCGCGGCTCCGGGGCGGCGGGCGGCGGGCGGGCGCGTGGGTGCGTGGGTTCGTGGCTGCAGCCGGAAGTGGCGTCAGGACGCCAGTGACGACAGCGCGCGCCGGAAGTGATGCCGCCGGAGGGCCGGGCCGACGAGCGGGGGCCGTCGGGCGCGGCGCGGAGGGGCTGCGCGCGACACTTCCGCTTCCGGCCCGTCGCCGCCTACGGTTGCTTCCCGTTCTCCGGGCAGCTCCCCTCCCCCGCCCGGCTCTCTGCGCCCCTCCCGGGCGGCGGGGCGGCGGGGCCGTCGGCGTGCGGCTGTCCGCGCGTGCGCCGTCGCCCGCGGCCCGGCGCGCGCCCCGCGACACCGAGGCCGACCGGGGCCAGGGGCTGACCGCCATGACCCCCCGCAGCCCGGCGTGAGGAGGGCCCGAGGTGAGCGCAGGGCGGAGCGCGGGGGCGCCGGCCGGGCCGGGCCTCTCCGTCGCCTTTCGGCCTCTGGGTGTGGGGCCTGCGTGCCGGGGCGTGCCGTGCGTGTGTGTCCGAGCCCGCGTCGCTGCGGGCGGTGGTCCGCGATGGCCAGGGTTTCGTGGGTGACTTTGCGGGCTCCTGTGCCTGGAGCCCCCTGTGCGCGCCCCGCGCTGCACGGGCTGCCCTTGTCATTTCGGCCGCCGTGCCTGTCACTTGCAGCCCCCAAGCCGCCGTGCGGGTCGCGGGCCCCAGCGGCTCGGGCCGGGGTCTGCGCCCGCCCTTCCGCGTGCGAGCCGCGGCGGTGGGCGCCGGTGCGGGGCGGCAGCCGCGGGAGTCGCCGAGTCCCTTGAACTCTGGAAGGCCGCCGCCTTGGCAGCGGTGTGTGTGGTCTTGGGCTCGGCGCCCTGCGGGCCCGGGGGTGGCCGTGGCCGGCCCTCTGCGCCTTGTGCGCCCGGCCTGCGTTTGCGGCCAGCTTGCCGGGTGCCGGCGGCTGGGCTGGCCCAGATCAGACCCCAGACTTCGGGGTCTCCCGGTTACGGTCCGGTTCTCCCGTCGTCTTACGTGTCCGCCCCAGGCCTCTCCCTGTGTCAAGGCCACTGGGTTCTCTGTCTTCCCAGCTTGCCGGCTGTGCGTCCCCTGGTCTGTGCCTGTCCCTCCCTCCCTCTCTCCTTCTCACGTCCCTTCCTGGGTGGGCTTGTCCTGGGACCCCGGCCACTTCCTTATAGCTGGTTCCTTCTGTCTCCAGGCCCCAGGCTCTCTGCCCTGAGTTCAGCCGGGAGAGGTGTGCGTGCCCCGGGCGAGGGAGTTCCCTTCTCTGGTCCCCTCCAGGGTGGCGGTGAATCCGGGCGTGGAAGGACAGAGGATACATGGAAAACACCAACGGGCCGGGGCCGTGTGAGTGCTGGGACCTCACTCAGGGTGATGGGTGGGGGGAGGCCGGGGGTCAGGTGTGGCGGGGCCATGTGAGTGCTGGGACCTCACTCAGGGTGATGGGTGGGGGGAGGCCGGGGTGCAGGTGGGCCGGGGCCGTGAGTGCTGGGACCTCACTCAGGGTGATGGGTGGGAGGAGGCCGGGGTGCAGGTGGGCCGGGGCCGTGTGAGTGTGGGACCTCACTCAGGGTGGCCCGGCGCAGGGGGCGGGGGAGGGAGGCCGGGGTTCAGGTGGGCCAGGGCCGTGTGAGTGTGGGACCTCACTCAGGGTGGCCCGGCGCAGGCGGGGGGAGGCCGGGGTGCAGGTGGTTATCTAACCTCTGGGCAGCAGGGTGTTGTGGGAGATAATAATGGCTGAGTGCCCTTATCTCCGCTCCCTGGGCCTCAGGCTCCCACGCCCTCTGCTCGGGGACCTCACTCCTCACTCCTCGTCTGTGCCCCGTGCTGCCACAGCTCCCCTAACCCCTGCCTGGGGAGGCGTTTGGCTCCCACTTTGTTGACTGAGTGAGTTTCCGGGCCAGCCTCTGATGGGAAGAGCTCCCTCCAGTCACGGTGCGCACGGCCCGCCGGGGCTTGTGGTTGGCTTTAGCCGTGCAAGGGGACAGCGTGCGCAGTCACGGGTACTGCCGTGACCCTGGGGCAGCGCCGGGCAGTGAGGCGGAGCCCGTGGGGCGGGGCGGGGTGGAGAGTGCGTGGCAGGCCAGAGGGCCTCGTGGCAGCGCCGGTGGCCTGTGTGTTCCCTGGTTTACCGCATGCACCCCGTTTCACGGCAGAGAGAAGGGAGGCGCAGGTGTTCTCCGCCTGCGGGGGCGCTGGGTCTGGAGGCGCGCGGGCTGCGCCCGGCCCGGCCGGCTGGGGCCCCTGCCTGGCATCTGCCGCTCCGCTGTGCTTCGCTGAGCAGGGGCCTGGCCCGTTTGGGGAACTGAAAGGAGGATGGGAACTTTGAGAGCGGAGGCCGACGGGGTCTCGTCGCTGAGACCCTGAGGGCAGCGGGGAGCCACGGGAGGCGTGGGAGCTCAGGCTCCAGGCAGACCATGTCTGGTTTGTTTCCCAAGGTCCTCTCCCCTCTCAGATGCGGTGAGCTGCCGGCACCCGCCCGCCGCCCCGCCTGCACAGCCCGGGGGGCCCGCGCCCCTCGCCGCGGCCGCCGGGCACCATGTCCACCTCGTCGCTGCGGCGCCAGATGAAGAACATCGTGCACAACTACTCGGAGGCGGAGATCAAGGTCCGCGAGGCCACGAGCAATGACCCCTGGGGCCCGTCCAGCTCGCTCATGTCCGAGATCGCCGACCTCACCTACAACGTCGTGGCCTTCTCCGAGATCATGAGCATGATCTGGAAGCGGCTCAATGACCACGGCAAGAACTGGCGGCACGTGTACAAGGTGGGCGCGGCGCGGCCGGGGCGGGGCGGGGCCGGGGCGGGGCGGGGCGGGGCCGGGTGTTCTGCACTTAGCAGGCAACAGGCAGGACCTTTCTAAAGGTTTTGGGCTTTGTGATTTAAATCTACTTAAAAGTGTTTGTTGTTTGAGAGGCAGAGTGGTGGGGAAAGGGGTAGAAGGGGTAGGGGCAGAGCGAGCGAGCGGTATCCTCCTTCCCCTGCTTCACGCCCCAGATGCCTGAAGCAGCTGAAGCCTGGAGCCCAGAGCACCGGCCGGGTTTCCCGCATGGTGGCAGGGGCCCAGGGTTGAGACATCGTTTGGTGCAGGAAGCTGCGTGGCGGGGTCTTGGACTGGCACCTGTGGGGGTGTGGACTCCCCACGTTGGGGCTCAGCCTGCCGTGCCTCCGTGCCCCCCCTAAGTGACATGCTTGGGCGGCCCACCGGAAGGCGGCCGTCCCTCCTGGGTGTCAGCCCAGTTCCTGTGCTCATGTGTCCCCCCCCATGCCAGCTTCTGAGGGCCATTCGGGGGTGGCCACCTTCAGGGTGGGATGTGCGTCCCGGGCCCTGTCCCGGGGTGGGGGGTCTCACTCCCAGGCTGCACGCTGCTTCCATGGCTGACGCTGGGGCGGCAGAGCCCAGGAGACCAGGTGCAGACAGCGAGTCGGTGAAGGGCGGCGCGGGGGCGCGGCAGCAGGCTGCTGTGCGCTCTGGCCGGGTGCTGCCGGCGTTCGCCACAGCTCACGCTGCGTGCTAGGTAGACCCCCGTTCAGAAAGGGGAAACGAGACGGCGATTTAGAGAACACCGTCAGGGCGTGAACCGTGCTCTGCAAGTGCAGAATTTCTTTCTTTCTTTTTTTTTTTTTAAGGACTTATTTATTTGTTTACTTGAAAGTCAGAGTTACACAGAGAGAGAGAGAGATTGGCCACAACGGCCGGAGCTGCGCTGATCCGATGCCAGGAGCTTCCTCTGGGGCTCCCATGCAGGGCCAGGGGCCCAAGGACCTGGGCCATCTTCTGCTTTCCCAGGCCACAGCACAGAGCTGGATCAGAAATGGAGCAGCCGGATCTTGAACCGGCGCCCATATGGGATGCCGGCACTTCAGGCCAGGGTGTTAACCCGCTGTGCCACAGCGCCGGCCCCTACAAGTGCAGAATTCCCACCGTGTGGGTGATCCTGAGCTACCTGAGAAAGGTTGGTTGGGGTGGGCGTCTGAGCTGGCCGTCACGTGGCTGCTTGGGGTGCCAGCGTCCGGGTGAGAGCACCTGGGCGGAGCCCTGGCTCTGCTCCGGACCCCGCTCCCTGCTGGCGCCCACCTGGGGAGGTGGGATGGAGGGCCCCTGCCAACCACACACGTCCCTGAAGTGAGCTGTGGGTCCTGGCTGTCGTGGACACTCGGGGAGTGAAGTAGTGGATGAAGAGCTCTTTAAGAAAGAAAACCAAAAAACACAAACGCAGCAGAAGTAGCGGCTGGCGGTGTGTTGCTGGGATTCTGCGCGCTCTCGGTTTGTGTGGAGAGAGGTGTGGCCCAGCGTGCCTGCCCTCCTCACCCCGCACACGCGTCTCGGGCCTTGGGCAGCACTCTGGTTCCAGCTGGCCCTGCCTGGGCCCGCCCTGGCGCTCTTCCTCCTGGGGCCGGGGCCTGGGGCCTGGGGCCTGGGGCCTGGAGGCTGGACTCAGCTTCTGGTTGGCGGGACCTGGAGCCAGCCCTTGGACCCCGCCCCCGTGGGAGGAGCAGGTGCGCACGGGCCAGGCCTGTGGCCGCCGCTTGTCCTCTTGGACCTGGCCCCCTGTCTGTCCTCACCTCCAGCCTGCTTGTCTCGCCCATCTTCTGGAGAGAAGGCCCATGCCTGCGGCTCGAGTCCATGCCGTTGCCACACGCTGAGGTCGGGGCACGGGTCAGGGCTCGGGCTGAGTCACAGGTGCAGTCAGTGACTGCTCATTTATGGGGAAGGCCTGGGCGGCGTTTGTGTCGCTGGGAAAAGGCCTGTGCGGAAGTGAGGAGGAGGAGGGTGCTGGGGACCCTGAACTGCACCCCAGGAAGCCCCCCCCCCCGTTGTCCTCCCTGTCACCAGCCTGCCGCAGCCCCCTGATGCTTGGAGCTCCCGCACAGGGTCTGTGGGGTGCTGGTCTGGGCTTTGCTCAGGGGTCCCAGGCTGAGGCTGTGGGTGTGGGGCTCCCGTTCTTGACCTCTGGCCACAGGTGCACGGAGGGAGAGGGAGGTCTCTGCTGGGGGTGCTGTGGGTCAGCAGGCGCTGCTGCAGAGAGCCTGCAGAGCTGGTGCAGGCACGGGGCGGGCTGAGGGGGTCTCCCGGGGTCCACAGCTGGCCAGCTCCCTCAAGCTTCAGTCCCCCTGCTGAAGGGTGGGCACGGAGCCACCATGAGCCGTGGCACTCATCTGGCCCCTTAGAGTCCTTGTGCCGACCCGTGCTGGCACAGGGGAGCCCTCTTTCCTGGTTGATGCATGGGGCAGCCGAGGCCTGGGGAAGGGAGGTGGCTTGCAGGGCTGTGGCGGAGCGAGGTCTGGGCCCACAGCACCAGAGCCCACGTGCCCCTGCCCCGCAGCGCTGCCTGGCTGGCGTCTGTGCGTCGGATCATGCTGGGGAGGAAGGTCAGCTCTGGGGCCCTGTAGGCCAGGGCTCTGCCCGTCCCGCCTGCGTGGCCTGTTCTCCGCCCGTCCCGCCTGCGTGGCCCAGGGCTCTTCCCGTCCCGCCTGCGTGGCCCAGGGCTCTGCCTGTCCCGCCTGCGTGGCCTGTTCTCTGCCTGTCCCGCCTGCGTGCCCTGGGCTCTGCCTGTCCCACTTCCATGGCCCGGGAGCCAAGTCTTGGGGAGCACCTGTGGCCTGTGCAGCCCTCATTGCCCTTGAACCCTCCCCATTACCCAGTGAAGAGGCTGTCTGCTCCCATTCTCCAGGTGAGGAGACTGAGGCACAGAGCAGGTCACGCCCAGGTGCTGCAGAGCCGGAGGCAGAGCCCCACAGCCCCCCCACCCTGACTGCGCCCCAGCCCCCTCTGACCCTGACTGTACCCCCCTGCCCCTGACTGCACCCCAGCCCCCCACCCTGACTGTACCCCAGCCCCCTCTGACCCTGACTGCACCCCAGCCCCCTACTTTGCCCCCCACCCTGACTGCCCCTGCCTGTCTGGGGAGCGCAGGGCCCCAGGCTCTGCTCTGAGCTGGACGTGAGCGCTGGGCGCAGGACTGAAGTGCTGCTGAGTTCGGCTGTGTCCCACGTGGCAGCCTGGGCGGCAGTCCTGGCCGCGCTTCAGTCCTGACTTCCTGCTCTGTGCAGCCTTGGAGGCAGCAGGCGACACACAGCTCCGGTGTTGGGGTCCCTGCCACGTGTGGGACCCCTGGGTTGAGTTACTGGCTCCTGGCTTTGGGCTGACCCAGTGCAGGCCGCTGAGGACATTTGTGGAGGGAACTGGTAGATGGGAGATCTCTCACTGACTGTTTCTGTGTCTCTATTTTTCAGATAAACAATTAGAGAAGGAAATTGGGGGACTGGCCTTGTGACGTGGCTGGTAAAGCTGCTGTCTGCAATGCTGCACCCTTTGTGGGCGCCGGTTCAAGTCCGGGCTGGTCCACTTCCCATCCAGCTCCCTGCGAACGGCTTGGGAAAAGCACTGGAAAGCGGCCCAGTGCTTGGGCCTTGTCACCTGCGTGGGTGAAGCTCCTGGCCTCGCCCTGGCCCAGCCCCAGCTGGTGTTGCCATCTGGGGAGGGAACCAGTGGATGGAAGGTCCTTTGTAAATTTTATTTTTTTTTTAAGATTTATTTATTTGAAAGAGTTACACAAAGAAAGGAGAGGCAGAGAGAGAGAGAGGTCTTCCATCTGTTGGTTCACTCCCCAGTTGGCCACAATGACCGAAGTTGCGCTGATCTGAAGCCAGGAGCCAAGAGCTTCTTCCAGGTCTCCCATGCGGGTGCAGAGCCCCAAGGACTTGGGCCATCCTCCGCTGCTTTTCCAGGCCACAGCAGAGAGCTGGAGCAGCCGGACTTGAACCAACGCCGGCACTGCAGGCAGTGGCTTTACCTGCTATGCTACAGCGCCAGCTTCTGTCTCTCTAACTCTGACTTTCAAGTAAAAAACATCTTTAAAGGAAAAAAAAAAAGAACACATAGGGGGTCAGGAACCTGGCCCACAGGCCAGATCCCAGCCACCTGGGGGACACAGCCAGGGCCGCCCTCTGCTGCCGAGTGCTCAGAGCGGCGAGCAGACGCCTGAAACCGACCTACTGCCCCGGCCTGTGCGGGAAGCCCGCTGACCCTGGCTTAAACTAGTTCACTCTGACACAGCAGGACGTCCTTCTTTCGTTGTCTTTTTTTAAAGTTTGTTTTGATTTATTTGAGTGGCAGAGAGAGATCTTCCATCCCCAGTTGGCTTCCCACATGCCTGCAGTAGTTGGGGCTGGGCAGGCCAAGCCGGGAGCTCGTTCTGGTCTCCCCGTGGGTGCCCGGGTCACCACTGCAGTCTCCCAGGCCCTGTTCGCAGGGAGCTGGCGTCGGGCGCGGAGCTGGGCCTTGAACCGTGCGCGCTGCATGCGTGCGGCTGTGCTAACCGGCAGCCTGACCGGGACCAGACGCCTGCTGCTGCTCCCGTCTCCCTTTGTTTCGGTGGCTGAGTGTGAGTTTGCCCGTTTCACTGGGGAAGCCTGTTTGGTTCACAGCCCTAAAATCCGGCGAGCTCGGGAAATGGAAAATTTTCTGTGACGCGTGTGGCGCAGAGCCTACGTGGACGGGGGCGAGGTCCCCGTGCGTCATGGCTGCTGCCGTACTCCTGCTCAAGGGCTCGCTTAGGTGAGGGGTGTGAGCGCTGCTGGTGCGCACTTGGGCGGCCTGGGCGCGGTGCTGGGCGGCTTCCTCTGCGGCCTGGGGATGCGTGCCGGTGCTCTCCTGCCCTCTCCACCTGGAGGGCCGGCTGGGCTCTGCTCCCTGACGACTCTCCCTGGACCCCTGACCAGGTCGGTGCACTGGCGCCTGCTGCCTCTTGCTGGCCTCTGCTCCGCTTGAGGGCGTGGCGGCTCTGGGAGCCCCAGAGGCCCCTGCAGCATCCAGGCCCCAGTGCAGCCTGGGAGAGCTGGGGCCCTGGCCTGCTCTGTGCATGGGGCTTGAGCCCAGGTCAGGAGGAGTGACAGAACCCCTGCTGAGTGGTGTGTTCCCCTGCACTGCCTTGGTTAGGAGGGAGCTGTCCCCACGTCATGGACACAGAAGGCGGCAGCAGCGCTCCTGGGACCCGCCCACCACCTGCCCCATGCTCTGTGTCCACGTGTCCTGTCCTGGGCCAACGCCGGGCCTGGCTCCTGCTCCTGACCCCCTGCCCTGGGCTGACGCCAGGCCTGGCTCCTGCTCCTGACCCTGTGCTCTGTGTCTGCACATCTGTCCCTGGGCCGACGCCAGGCCTGGCTCCTGCTCTTGACCCTGCGATCTGTGTCTGTGTGTCTGTCCCTGGCTGACGCCGGGCCTGGCTCCTGCTCCTGACCCTGCGATCTGTGTCTGCACGTCCGTCCCTGGCCGACGCTGGGCCTGGCTCCTGCTCTTGGCCATGGTTCCCAGGATCTCCCTACCCCCCACTCCCCACCCGCCCTGTGCTCTGTGTCCGTGCGTCCATCCCTGGCCGACGCCGGGCCTGGCTCCTGCTCCTGACCCCGTGCTCTGTGTCTGTGCGTCTGTCCCTGGCTAACGCCGGGCCTGGCTCCTGCTCCTGGCGGCAGCTGTCCACCTCGGTGGTGTCAGTTCCCTCGTCAGTGTGCGGTGTCACGTTCAGCAGTGAAGCCCCGTGTCGGAGTCCTAGGACAGCAGACGGCAGCCTGAGGTGCTCTCCCGCGCGGTGTAACTCCGGGAGCAGTGGACTGTGGCTCTGTGCCCGCGTGAGGCCCAGGCGCCGTCTCTTCTTGGTTACTTGGATCGTGGCGGCGCTCGGTCCTCGGCGTCGTTCTGGGCGCAGAGCCGGAGGGGACCGCCCCACACACACGTCTGGAGCCGGGTGCCGTGAGTGTGCGCGTGGTCTCAGGGCTGTCCCCGCATCTGCCCGCTGCAGGCCATGACGCTGATGGAGTACCTCATCAAGACGGGCTCGGAGCGCGTGTCGCAGCAGTGCAAGGAGAACATGTACGCCGTGCAGACGCTGAAGGACTTCCAGTACGTGGACCGCGACGGGAAGGACCAGGGCGTGAACGTGCGCGAGAAGGCCAAGCAGCTGGTGGCCCTGCTGCGGGACGAGGACCGCCTGCGGGAGGAGCGCGCCCACGCGCTCAAGACCAAGGAGAAGCTGGCGCAGACCGCCACGGGTGAGGCCCCCGCAGCGTGGACCGCGCCTCCTCACCTGCACCCTGTGCCTGCCCTTCCCCGGGACCTGCCCCGCAGCGCTGCGCCCCCTCGTGCCTCTTGGCTCACGCTGCGGGCCCTGGAATCGAGGGTTCCTTCTGATCCCACACATGCTAGCCGGACGCCGCCTCACTGCTGGGGTGTAGGCCCCAAGCGCGGTCCCGTCCGAGAGTGCCCAGTGCCCTGGCCTAGGGCTCCTCAGGTGTGGGCTCAGGGGGCGCGGGAGAGCGTGGCCTGGGCAGGCGCAGAAGGAAGGCAGGGCTGGGGCGCAGGGGCCCCAGAGTCACAGCCCCCAAGGCCTCTGGGTCTCTTTTTGTCTTGTTGTTTGAGTTGTTTGGGAGTGAGCGAGAAGAGCTCCAGTGGCCCATGCACTCAGTGACTGGGGCCCAGCAGCCGGGACCTCACCAGGCATCCACGCGAGGGCCTCAGGGAGGAGTGGTAGCAGCTGGAGACGCCAAGCAGAGGCTGCCTCTCTGGCTTCGCTGGCGTGGGCTGGTCCAGGCCCCTGGAGCCCTGCCGTGGCTCTGCAGGCTGGGTTCTCGATTCCCCACAGTCTGACACTCTCTTTCCTTCAGTTGGTAGGCCAGCCCTGGCCTAGGACAGGCTGTGTGGAGGGGCTGGGGGAAGAGTGGGGCTGTTAAGGGCCTGCAGGCCTGAGCCCGAGGAGCACCAAGGTTGGTGTTGTGGTCACAGCAGGCTCCGCTGTGGTCACGGGCAGGCCCCGCCGCCGCCTCCTGCGACTGCCTTGGTGCCTTTGTCAGCTGACATGTCGGGCGGGGCTTGGAGGTTTAAGGGTAGAGAGTAAGAGAGGGCCACAGATGCCCCCTGGAGCTGCTTGTGCAGCCGGCCCTGCAGGGACACTCACTGTTCTGGCCTGAGAGGTCCCCGCCAGGGACAGGAGCCGGAGCCTAGGTGCGCGGTGTCAGCCGAGCTGACGCACCTTGCCCGTGGCGGGGGGAAGTGGGGAGGGCAGGGTCCACTCTGGGCTGGCAGCAGGGCATGGGGCAGAGTGGGGGTTGGTGAGGCGCTGGCTGTGGAGGCGGAGGCGTCCCAGCCTGGCCACAGTCCATGCTCGTGTCCTGGCTCCCTTTCTCTTCCTCTCCCTGGAACCCACTGCCCTGCCCAGCCAGGCCCGGGACCCCGCCGTCTGCGGGACACCCCCTCCGGAGCTCCAGCTTTCCCTGCTGGAGGCCCTGGACTGTGGCAGCCCCAGCCAGGGCCCGGGGGCACCGCTGTCAGCAGATGCCCAGCCCTGGACCCTGCCCGTCCGCCTTGGTCTCCCTGGCCCTTGTCCCATCTCTGCCTCTGGAGGCCTGGGGTGTGGGCACGGAGGGGCTTGGAAACGGAAGCCCTGTCTGGGTCCTCGGTCTCACCCTGTCCCCCTCCCCAGCCTCCTCTGCAGCTGTGGGCTCCGGGCCCCCGCCCGAGGCTGAGCAGGCCTGGCCGCAGAGCAGCGGGGAGGAGGAGCTACAGCTCCAGCTGGCCCTGGCCATGAGCAAGGAGGAGGCCGACCAGGTACGGGCGCCACCGCATCACGGCGGCTGTGCGTGCGCCTTCTGTCCTGCCGTCCTGTCTCATACCATCACCGCCCCTGCCCGCCTCTCTCTGCCCTCTCCCTGCTGCTTCTGCAGGTCGACTCCCAGGCCTGGTCCTGCTCTCGTCCCTCCTCCTCCCGTGGGAGCCTGGCCTGCCCCGCCCCGCCCCAGGCTCGGGGCCTTGCTCTCCCTCTGCCTGTTGGCCAGCTCTGTCTGCGGCCCCGCCCGGCCCTCACTCTCTCTCTCCCCAGCCCCCATCCTGCGGCCCCGAGGACGACGTCCAGCTCCAGTTGGCCCTTAGTTTGAGCCGAGAGGAGCACGACAAGGTCAGAGCAGCCTCCCCGCCCTTCCCGGCCCCCAGGACCCTCCCTCAGCCCCAGCCCTCGGTGCCCACGGGCAGCCCTCAGCACCTTAGCCGCAGGAGCCTGTGGACGCCGGGAGAGGGGCTGTCCACCTGCCCCGCTTGCCACGGCTGCTCCGCCTCAGCGGGGCCAGGCAGGGCGCCCCTCGGGGCTCCACCCCCCGGCCTGCCCTCTCCCTCGCGTCTCACCCCTTCCATACATCGTGCCGACCCCGTGTCAGTGTGTCGGGGCGGGAGGCGGGGGCTGGGCGGCCGTGCCTGCTGCGCGCCGGCTGACGTCCTGGCTGGTGGTGGCTGCGCCCTTGCAGGAGGAGCGGATCCGGCGCGGGGACGACCTGAGGCTGCAGATGGCGATTGAGGAGAGCAAGCGGGAGACGGCGGGCCAGGAGGAGGTGAGTGGGAGGCGCCCTGCCCGCTTCCCGGTGCCTCTGTGGTCAGTGGGAGCGCATTGTTCTCCTTGGGGCTTGGAGCCCGGCCAAGCGAAGTGAGGGAGGGTGTGGCCCCACCAGGCGTCGGGGGAAGGGTGCAGGGGCTCCCTGTCCTCTCACCTTCTTGGGCTCCTGCCGTCCGGGAGCAGGACAGGTGGGGCCCCGCCCCCAGTCTCCTTTCTGCCCTTGGTGTGTCCTTGGCGCATCTGGGCTGTGTGGGTGTGCAGCAGACCTCCCCAGAGCTCACTCCCTGCCGGCTCTGTCACGTTTCAGCTCTGTGACTGGCAGTTCAGTCTGAGGGCACACCGTGTGGCTTCATGCTCCGGCCCCCCCACCGCTTCTCCATCTCCTCTCTGTGCTGACCCAGTGGACACCCCCCACTGCCTTCCCCGTCTCCTCTCTGTGCTGACCCAGTGGACATCCCCAGCGCCTTCCCCATCTCATCTCTGTGCCGACCCAGTGGACACCCCCCAGCGCCTTCCCCGTCTCATCTCTGTGCTGACCCAGTGGGCGCCAGTGCTGCCCTGTGTGGGCCACCCTCCCACCTTCCCCGTCTCATCTCTGTGCTGACCCAGTGGACACCCCCCAGCGCCTTCCCCGTCTCATCTCTGCTGACCCAGTGGACACCCCGCAGCGCCTTCCCCGTCTCCTCTCTGTGCTGACCCAGTGGACACCCCCTAATGCCTTCCCTGTCTCATCTCTGTGCTGACCCAGTGGGCGCCAGCGCCTTCCCCATCTCATCTCTGTGCCGACCCAGTGGACACCCCCGAGCGCCTTCCCCATCTCCTCTCTGTGCCGACCCAGTGGACATCCCCCTACTGCCTTCCCTGTCTCATCTCTGTGCTGACCCAGTGGACATCCCCCAGCGCCTTCCCCATCTCATCTCTGTGCCGACCCAGTGGACACCCCCCTACTGCCTTCCCTGTCTCATCTCTGTGCTGACCCAGTGGACATCCCCCAGCGCCTTCCCTGTCTCATCTCTGCTGACCCAGTGGACACCCCGCAGCGCCTTCCCCGTCTCCTCTCTGTGCTGACCCAGTGGACACCCCCTAATGCCTTCCCTGTCTCATCTCTGTGCTGACCCAGTGGGCGCCAGCGCCTTCCCCATCTCATCTCTGTGCCGACCCAGTGGACACCCCCCCACCTTCCCCGTCTCATCTCTGTGCTGACCCAGTGGGCGCCAGCGCTGCCCTGTGTGGGCCACCCCCTCACCTTCCCCATCTCATCTCTGTGCCGACCCAGTGGACACCCCCGAGCGCCTTCCCCATCTCCTCTCTGTGCCGACCCAGTGGACATCCCCCTACTGCCTTCCCTGTCTCATCTCTGTGCTGACCCAGTGGACATCCCCCAGCGCCTTCCCCATCTCATCTCTGTGCCGACCCAGTGGACACCCCCCTACTGCCTTCCCTGTCTCATCTCTGTGCTGACCCAGTGGACACCCCCCAGCGCCTTCCCCATCTCTGTGCTGACCCAGTGGACACTCCCCACTGCTTTCCCCGTCTCCACTCTGTGCCAACTCAGTGGGCGCCAGCGCTGCCCTATGTGGGCCACCCCCCACCTTCCCCGTCTCATCTCTGCTGACCCAGTGGACACCCCCCAGCGCCTTCCCTGTCTCATCTCTGTGCTGACCCAGTGGACACCCCCCAGCGCCTTCCCCGTCTCATCTCTGTGCCGACCCAGTGGACACCCCCCAGCGCCTTCCCCGTCTAATCTCTGTGCTGACCCAGTGGACACCCCCCACCTTCCCTGTCTCATCTCTGTGCTGACCCAGTGGACACCCCCCCACCTTCCCCGTCTCATCTCTGTGCTGACCCAGTGGGCGCCAGCGCTGCCCTGTGTGGGCTACCCCCTCACCTTCCCCATCTCATCTCTGTGCTGACCCAGTGGACACCCCCCAGCTCTTCCCCGTCTCATCTCTGTGCCGACCCAGTGGACACCCCCCAGCGCCTTCCCCGTCTCATCTCTGTGCTGACCCAGTGGACACCCCCCAGCGCCTTCCCCGTCTCATCTCTGTGCTGACCCAGTGGACACCCCCCACCTTCCCCGTCTCCTCTCTGTGCTGACCCAGTGGACACCCCCCAGCGCCTTCCCCGTCTCCTCTCTGTGCTGACCCAGTGGACACTCCCCACCTTCCCTGTCTCATCTCTGTGCTGACCCAGTGGACACCCCCCCACCTTCCCCGTCTCATCTCTGTGCTGACCCAGTGGGCGCCAGCGCTGCCCTGTGTGGGCCACCCCCTCACCTTCCCCATCTCATCTCTGTGCTGACCCAGTGGACACCCCCCAGCGCCTTCCCCGTCTCATCTCTGTGCTGACCCAGTGGGTGCCAGTGCCGCCCTGTGGGAAAGGCTGGGAGCTGGCCTGGCCTTGCTACCTGCTGCTGTTCAGAGCAGGTTGTGGGAACGGCCCCTACTTGGAGGGGTGGGGGTGGGGCTCCCTCCCCGGAATGGGCAGTGGGTAGATTGTCATGGGCCATGGGACCCCCTGTGGCTCTTTTGACAGGTGGAAAGGCCTGCCTAGGCCGGTGTTAGCCGGAAGGTTCTCGGACCAGGGCAGAACGGTGGGGAGTGAGATGGTGGTGCCCACCTTGCCTGCCTCCATTGGGTGCCCTGGGACAAGACTCAGTTCCTCTCTCCTCTTGGGGCCCTTTGTGGGTGTGGGTGTTGGGGGGAATTCCACTCCAGGGGAAAGGGACTCTGGTCAGCTGGGCCCAGTCCTGTGCTCACCCCCAGAACTTGGGTGCTGCTTGAGTGAGTGTGTGTGTGTGTACATGTCCTGTCCTGTGTGCACTGCAGAGCTGGGGCGCACGTGTGTGTGTGTGTGTGTGTGTACTGCAGAGCTGGGGTGTCTGTGTGTGCACTGCAGAGCTGGGGTGTGTGTGCACTGCAGAGCTGGTGTGTGTGTGTGTGTGTACTGCAGAGCTGGGGTGTGTCTGTGTGTGTGTGTGTGCAGAGCTGGGGCATTTGTATGTGTGTGTACTGCAGAGCTGGGGTGTCTGTGTGTGTGTGTGTGCAGAGCTGGGGTGTGTGTGTGTGCAGAGCTGGGGTGTCTGTGTGTGTGTGCACTGCAGAGCTGGGGCGTGTGTGTGTGTGTGCACTGCAGAGCTGGGGCGTCTGTGTGTCTGTGTGTGTGTGCACTGCAGAGCTGGGGCGTGTGTGTGTGTGTGCACTGCAGAGCTGGGGCGTCTGTGTGTGCACTGCAGAGCTGGTGTGTGTGTGTGTGTGTGCGCACTGCAGAGCTGGGGCGTCTGTGTGTCTGTGTGTGTGTGCACTGCAGAGCTGGGGCGTGTGTGTGTGTGTGCACTGCAGAGCTGGGGCGTCTGTGTGTGTGTGCACTGCAGAGCTGGTGTGTGTGTGTGTGTGTGCGCACTGCAGAGCTGGGGCGTCTGTGTGTCTGTGTGTGTGTGCACTGCAGAGCTGGGGCGTCTGTGTGTCTGTGTGTGTGTGCACTGCAGAGCTGGGGCGTGTGTGTGTGTGCACTGCAGAGCTGGGGCGTCTGTGTGTGTGTGCACTGCAGAGCTGGGGTGTGTCTGTGTGTGTGTGTGCGCAGAGCTGGGGCATTTGTATGTGTGTGTACTGCAGAGCTGGGGTGTCTGTGTGTGTGTGTGTGCAGAGCTGGGGCGTCTGTGTGTGTGTGCACTGCAGAGCTGGGGCGTCTGTGTGTGTGTGCACTGCAGAGCTGGGGCGTGTGTGTGTGTGTGCGCACTGCAGAGCTGGGGCGTCTGTGTGTGTGTGCACTGCAGAGCTGGGGCATCTGTGTGTGTGTGTGTGCACTGCAGAGCTGGGGCATCTGTGTGTGTGTGTGTGCACTGCAGAGCTGGGGCGTCTGTGTGTGTGTGCACTGCAGAGCTGGGGCATCTGTGTGTGTGTGTGTGCACTGCAGAGCTGGGGCGTCTGTGTGTGTGTGCACTGCAGAGCTGGGGCGTGTGTGTGTGTGTGCACTGCAGAGCTGGGGCGTCTGTGTGTGTGCACTGCAGAGCTGGGGTGTGTGTGTGTGTGTGTGTGCAGAGCTGGGGCGTGTGTGTGTGTGCGCAGAGCTGGGGTGTGTGTGTGTGCACTGCAGAGCTGGGGTGTGTGTGTGTGTGTGTGTGTGTGTGCACGGCCTGTCCTGTGTGTGTGTGCACTGCAGAGCTGGGGCATGTGTGTGTGCACTGCAGAGCTGGGGCATCTGTGTGTCTGTGTGTGTGTGCACTGCAGAGCTGGGGCGTCTGTGTGTCTGTGCACTGCAGAGCTGGGGCGTGTGTGTGTGTGTGCAGAGCTGGGGCGTCTGTGTGTGTGTGCACTGCAGAGCTGGGGCGTCTGTGTGTGTGTGTGTGCACTGCAGAGCTGGGGCGTGTGTGTGTGTGTGTGTGTGTGTGTGCACGGCCTGTCCTGTGTGTGTGTGCCGAGTGGGCAGTAGGGAGGTGGATGGAAGGAGGCATCCAGTTCCATGGGTTGGGGGGACCACCTAGTTCCTTGGGGGGGCAGAGGTGAGCAGATGGGGGATGCTTAAGGTGGGGGCCGCGCAGGTGTCTGCAGGGCTGGCTCGGGCCCTCTCCGTCATCCTGCCCCGGCTCCAGCCAGGGCTGGCTGGGACTTGGGGGCGTCTCTCTCCCGTGCCCTCACGCTCCCCTCTGTCTCCTGCTGTAGTCGTCCCTCATGGATCTCGCTGACGTCTTCACAGCCCCAGCGCCTCCACCGGCCTCTGACCCCTGGGGGGGCCCAGCACCCATGGCTACCGCCATGCCCACGGCTGCCCCCGCCTCGGACCCGTGGGGGGGACCCGCTGTCCCTCCAGCTGCTGATCCCTGGGGCGGCCCAGCCCCCACGCCGGCTGCTGGGGACCCCTGGAGGCCTGCTGCCCCCGCAGGGCCCTCTGTGGACCCTTGGGGAGGGAGCTCGGCCCCCGCAGCTGGAGAGGGGCCCACACCTGACCCGTGGGGAAGCTCTGATGGTGAGTTCCCGACGCCCGTGTGCCAGGCGGGGGGTGGTGCCCTGGGTGCCCTGGGGTGGGGCTCAGGAGAGGGCATGGGATGGGGACCTGTAGGGAGACACTGCTCAGCCGTGGGGCGGAGAGGTCAAGCCAGAGCCTTGTGAGGGGCGGTGGAGCACAGCGGGCCAGGGGCCCTGCTGGGTGAGGGGCGGGGAGAGGTGCAGCAGCGGGACCTGGTGAGGGGCGGTGGAGCCCAGCGGGCTAGGCGCCCTGCTGGGTGAGGGGCGGGGAGAGGTGCAGCAGCGGGGCCTTGTGTGTGAGAGCCCGGGGCTGGGGAAGGCTCCTGGGGAGAAGACGAGCACCTGGAGGTGGGCCTCGGGAGGTCTTGGGTCTGAGTGGCAGGCGAGGGTGCTAGCCCTGCTGTGCCTCCGTGGTCACCCAGGAGGGGCCTCGCTCAGTGGACCCCCGGCCTCTGACCCCTGGGCACCGGCTCCAGCCTTCTCAGACCCCTGGGGGGGCTCCCCTGCCAAGCCGAGCACCAACGGCACTGCAGGTACGAGGTGGCTCCGGGCCTGGGGGTGGGGGTGAGAGTGGCCGTCCCGGGTCCTGAGGCACAGACGCGGGAAGGAGATGGGGGTCGGAGGAGGGCAGGTGCTAAGTGGAGCCTCCCGCCCCTGCCACCCCCACAGCAGCTGGGGGCTTTGACCCAGAGCTCGATGAGTTCTCTGACTTCGACCGGCTCCGCACGGCCCTGCCAACCTCTGGGAGCAGCACAGGTGAGCCCCCTGCCCCCTCAGTGCAGCCTTCGGGCCGGATGTGAGGGTGAAGCGTTCGGTGGACGGAGCCATCCGTGCGTCTGTCTGTCTTGTGTGTGAGGCAGGTGGATGGAGATCCCACACCCGTTGGTTCACTCCCCAAACGCCCGCAGCGGCTGGGGCTGGGCCAGGCTGAAACCAGGGCCCGGAGCGGCACCCAGGTCCCACCAGGCGGCAGCGCCAGCTCCAGTCATCCCTGCCGCGCCCCAGGCTGTGCACTGGCAGGAAGCTGGGTTTTAAGTGGCGCCTTAGCCGCTGCCCCACCTGCAGTGGGCAGAGAAGAGCGGCTTTGTTTTGAGTAATCGTGTATTCAGAGAAAGCGTCTAGAAGTGGCACAGAGAATTGTCCTTTTGAGATTTCCCCCTTGAAGGCCGGCCTCTGACGACCAGAGTCTGGGGGGCGGCCCCAGCAGGCGTCCTGCTGGCTACAGGGCCTGGCCGTGCGGGCGGCTGGGTAGCCCCCCGGCTCTGCAGGCTGCCCCTCTCTTGGCAGTGACCTGTTGGGGAGTGGGTGGGAACCCCACTTCAGAGAGTCTTAGGAGGCTGTTGTCAGCGCCTGTTGGAGCTGAGCACCCGTGTCCAGGCCCACGCGGTGCACAGGAGCTCGGGGCAGGGCAAGCGCCTGGCAGTGCTGCCCGGCACGCTGCCCGAGGGGCGACCGGGCCGACTTCCGGCCTGCCGTACTTCGCCGTCCCGGCCCTGCCCGGCGCGGATCCGTGGGGGTTCTCAGGTGCAGTCTGCAGCTGTCGCCACACCCCCCTGTTGCTCTGCATGGAGGGGCCTCCTGGGCCGTGAGCAGCCCCCGCTTTCCCTGCTGGGTGCAGACGGCCCAGGGTTCCCCCAGACAGGCTGCTGCGGGGTGTAGATAGGGCCCTGGCGTCAGAGCCACCCCACTGAGTCTAGGCCTTGCCTGAAGGCCACCCCTGCCCCTCAGGGCCTCCCCCAGTGCTCTTGGCCCAGCGGCCCCTCAGCCGCACCCTCTGTCTCCCCTCTGCTCCCCTGCTGTAGTCTCCCTCTGAGCCCCTCTTCTGGTTCCTTCCAGGCGAGTTGGAGCTGCTGGCAGGAGAGGTGCCCGCCCGCAGCCCTGGGGCATTCGACTTGACTGGGGTCGGGGGGTCTCTGGCTGAGGCTGTGGGGAGCCCCCCGCCTGCAGCCACCCCCACCCCCACGCCCCCCACACGGAAGACACCGGAGTCATTCCTGGGGCCTAATGCAGCCCTGGTGGACCTGGACTCGCTGGTGAGCCGGCCAGGCCCCACACCGCCAGGAGCCAAGGCCTCCAACCCCTTCCTGCCAAGCGGTGAGTGTGGCTCATGCCCTGGGTGCTCCCTGTGGGTGCTCCCTGTGGGTCCCGCCGGAGCAGGTGCCTTGTGGGGCTGGGAGGAGACAGGCTGGGCAGGCCAGCGCCTGCTGACCCCTGACCCCTGTGCTGTGTTCTGTCCTTTCTGTCCTGCAGGAGCCCCCGCTGCCGGCCCCTCCGTCACCAACCCCTTCCAGCCAGCGCCCCCTGCGACGCTCACCCTGAACCAGCTCCGCCTCAGCCCTGGGCCCCCGCTCCCTGGGGCACCACCCACCTACATCTCTCCCCTTGGTGGGGGCCCCGGCCTACCGCCCATGATGCCCCCGGGCCCGCCGGCCCCCAACACTAACCCGTTCCTCCTATAATCCAGGGCAGGCCCCCCATCTGCTCCCTGGGAGATCAGTGTTGTGAGTGCATGTGACACGGGGGACCCCCACCCCAGAGCCCTCCCCCTCCTGGGGCCCACTCACACTACACTCTCTTCCTGCATCCCCCAGCCCATCTCCCCCGGCGAGAAACTGGACATGAGGGGGAGGGGCAGGGGCGCTGGCTAGAGGAGGACCCCTTTCCCGTGGCATTAGAAGGGGGAGGGATAGCTGGGGTCCCCCCCACTCCCCTCCCTCCCAAATCCAGCCCCCCAATCAGTGTTTGAGCCTCCCCGTCCCCTCTGCACCCCTCGGTGAACCCTTGGTGATGATTTTGGCAACTTGGGGAATAAACGACGATTCTCGCGGGTGTGGCTCCCGGAATTCCCATGCAGGACTCGTGTGTCCCTCCGGGCCCGGGATGGCATCCAGTGTGCCCCTGGGTGGCAGCTGCTCGTCCTCAGAGACAGGTGTCCCTGAGCCTTCCAGCTCCTGGGGTGGGAGAGGGCTGAGGCCTGCAGAGTTGCAGCCACCCACCCCTCATCAGGCCCCACCGGCCCCACCCAGGGGAGCCGATGGGGTTCAGACGCCTGAGACGGATGGGCTGAGGTCACATCTGGGGAGCGCCATCCTGAGGGAAGCCTTGGTCACCCAGTGAGGCACACGGCGTGGTGTGGCAGTCTCCAGCCCTGGGGGCCAGCCGTGCCCAGTACAGCCCACAGGTGCTCTGGCCACGCGTAGGTGAGGTCCTGCGCTGATTGCTCAGACTGGGAGAGGGGGAGGTGGTGCCATCCCGGGGGCTCTTGGCATGGTCGCGGAGGCACCCAGGCCAGCTGGTGGAGGAGGAGGACGTGACCCTTAGGATGGTGAGGGCCGGGTCCCCCCGATGGGCAGGGCTGGCACCACAGCACCACGGGTGTGTATGACACCCTGGACAGCCCTGGGATACCCCAGTGGCTCATATGGGGTGCAGAGTGAACGAGTGTCTAGGGACAGAGTTCCAGGCTGTTGGTGTCAGGGCCGGTTTGAGGCCCGGCTCAGAAACCCGCCCTCCTGCAGACCAGGGTGTCGAGGGGGTTGTGCGGGGCCAGCTGATGGGTTCTGGAGCTCCACCTGGGGTGGCTGCCTCAGGATGCAGCCCCTGGAGGCCACGGTCACCTGGGAGGGCAGCCCCCTTTCTCCTGGAGGAAGTGGGAGGGCTGCCGTCCCTGCCCGGCGCAGGGGGGCGGGGGCGGGGCCGGCCCTCCGGGGTGCCTGTGTCTTCCACAGAGGAGTGAAGCCTTTGCTGAGGGGGGGGGCAGTAGTGTAACCATCTGCGCCTGCCGGGCTGGGGAGGGGTGGGGGGTGTGGGGCCCCGTCCTCCCCACCCCCGTCCTGCCGCAGCAGAGCAGGACGTCCCAAGAAGCAGCAGCCCTGCAGCCGGGAGGGCGTGTCTGGAGGACTCAGCCACAGCACTCTCCCCGGGCTTACTCTGCCACAGCGCCCTGGCCACCAGTTCTCAGCAGGGGCTGTGGGGGTAGGGAGGCCCCTTGGAGGCCTGAGTCGTCGTGGGTGTGGATGGCCGCCTCCCTGCGCGGAGCACACGTGCTCTCCCTGGGCCGTGTGTGTGCCTGCACGATGGTCATGGAATCTGCCCACACGCAAGCTGCGGTTTTGAGTGTGTGGCCTGGAGCTTGGTTGAACCGGGAGGTGTGGCTGTGGCCTGGGGGGTCCCCCTCCGGCCGGTGCGCGTCTCATCTTGGGTGGGGGTTTGGCTGTGGAAGGAAGACCTCGTCCAGGTCGCAGGAGGTGGGGAGACCGTGACTCGGTCTCACGGTGGCGGGTAAGTGGGATGTACACCTGAGGAGCAGGTGGGGCCCTGGCGTGAGGATGGCGTCACCGGGGGCAGAGGCTGAGCAGTGGGATTGGATCAGGGGTTCCTGGTCAACTCCGCTCTCCCCGGAAATGCAGGGGTGGGCCTGGGAGGGTGGAGCTTAGCAGGGAAATGCAGGGGTGGGCCTGGGAGGGTGGAGCTTAGCAGGGAAATGCAGGGGTGGGCCTGGGAGGGTGGAGCTTAGCAGAGAATTGTGTCCTCCCCAGGGGACGAGTGGCTCTGGTCACGCTGGAGGGGGGTGTGGGGGTTTCTGGCCTGGCTGGAGAAGGGGTGTGGGGGTCATTTGTCGTGCTGGTGGGGGTGTGTGAGGTGTCTGGAGGGGGTGTGGGGTGTCTCTGGAGGGGGTGTGGGGTGTCTGGAGAAGGGGTGTGGGTGTCTCTGGAGGGGGTGTGGGGTGTCTGGAGGGGGTGTGGGGTGTCTGGAGGGGGGTGTGGGGTGTCTGGGGGGATGTGGGGTGTCTGGAGGGGGTGTGGGGTGTCTGGAGGGGGTGTGGGGTGTCTGGAGGGGGTGTGGGTGTCTCTGGAGGGGGTTGTGGGGGTCTCTGGCCCAGCAGCTTTGTTCTCTGCCCACTGCTGGGCTCTCCTGTGGTGTGGATGCGATGCTGGGGACCCGACAATCCCCGGTTCTATGGGTTTGTCCCCAGCAGGAGGCAGTAGAGGGGGGGGGCTCTGGCCAGACAGAAGCTGTTGCCCGGGAGCTGGGACTCTGCACAGGGCAGGAGGGGTTTGCCCCTCGCTGCCCAGCGCTTGGAAGTCGGGTCCCTGCGGCTGCGGCGTTTGTGAGGCCTGGTTCGCCCACCGCTGGGCTCTGTGCTCTGGTTGTACGGAGCGTGTGTGAACTAGGAGGCTTACGGGGCGGTGAGCTTCACAGCCTCAGGAAGAGGCTCGCTGGCCCCTCAGCTCCCCTCACCCCAACGCCTGGCCCCGCCGCACCCTGCTGGGGGTCCCGTGTGCTGTGCTGGGACCCACCGCACCCTGCCGGGTGTCCCGTGTGCTGTGCTGGGACCCACCGCACCCTGCCGGGGGTCCCGTGTGCTGTGCTGGGACCCACCGCACCCTGCCGGGGGTCCCGTGTGCTGCCCCTGGCCCCGCCGCACCCTGCCGGGGGTCCCGTGTGCTGCCCCTGTGAAAGCGTTCCTCTTGCTGTCTCGTTTCCCGGGGACTGGGTCTCCACTGAAATTCTTGTGTTTGAAACCCTTTCCAGGATTCCTCGTGGATAGCTTCCTCCTGGGAGCCCTAGTGGGGACGTGGCAGGTGTTCCGAGTGCCTGGGGAACACCTGCGTCTTCCCTGAAGCTCCGTGTTCCTTAGCCGCCAGCGAGTCCTGTGCCTGCTGGGGGCTCTCCTCTCGGCAGGAGGAGGCTGCAGTGCGGGCCGCGGGAAGCGTAGTGCAGGCGGGCGGCGCGTCTCGGCGAGCTGCGCAGACGGCAGGTCGGTGGTTGGAGTGGGCCGGCTCGTGTGCTGGGTGCCAGTTGTCCTGCTAACGCAGGTGTCTGAATTCATGGAACACACAGTCACTCTGCTTTGTGAGCTCTGCGGGGTGTTCCTCCCGTCAGAGGAGGGTGCTGTCCACCTGGGGTGTGTCCAGCCAGGAGGGCCCTAGTCCCTGTGAAGTAGCAGACCCGGGGGCGGGGGGAGGGGCCCAGGGCGCGTGAGCTGTGTGGCCCCCAGCGGTTAAGGAACTGCCTGTGACTCCGGCACCCCATGTGAGCGCCACTTCAAGGCCCGGCTGCCCCACCTCGCATGCTCCCTACTAATGTCCCTGGGCCCCTGCACCCACGTGGGAGACCCGGATGAAGCTCCAGGCTCTGATTTGGCCGAGCCCTGACCGTTGTGGCCACTTGGGGACTGAACCAGCAGATGGAAGCTTCTCTCTCTCTCTCTCTCTCTAACTCTGCCTTTCAAACAACGACATCTTAAATACCTCAATGGATATATTATAATTGGGTAAGTCATAAGAAGATAATTTTGTGAAAAGAATTTTTTATGATTTGTTTATTTACTGGAAGGAGTTACAGAGAGACGAGAGACAGATCTTCCATATGCTGGCTCACCGCTCAGATGGCTGCACGGCCAGGAGCCAGGAGCTTCCTCCAGTTCACCTGTGTGGGGGCAGGGGTCCAAGCACTTGGGCCACCTGCTGCTGCTGTTCCCAGGCCGTAGCAGGGAGCTGGATCGGAAGAGGAGCAGCCGGGCGGGAACCAGCGGCTATATGGGATGCCGGCGTCGCAGGAGTTGACTCTGCCAGCTGGGCCACAACGCTGACCCCTTCAGGTTTGTTCTAAAGATCAATTTCTATGAAAGAGTGACAGAAATTTCCCCCCACTGGCTCACTCCCTGGTGGCTGCGATAGCTGGGTCTGGGGCAGGCTGAAGCCGGAATCATCAGGTCTCCCCCACAGTGGCGGGGGTGCAGGTACTCGGCCGTCTTCCACTGCCTCCCTAGGCCCGGTCCCAGGAAGTCAGAGTGGGAATGGAGTGGCCAGGACCCAAACAGCGCTCTGATACGGGACGCTGGCGTCACCAGCGTGCCGAGTGCTGGCCTAGCCTGCGGCGCCAGCACGGCTGCCCCACGTGGAGACCCCTGAGCCGTTCAGAGCACATGGTTCCGTGGGGTGGGGTTCGTGTTCCAGCTTTTGCTTGTCCGTTTTCCCCGCACCGTTTGTCGGAGGGACTGTCTCTTCTCTAGGGTGTTTTAGCTCTGCCGAAGAGAAGTTTCTTGTAGATAGGCCCTCACTGCCGGGGTTTCTGTTCTGTCCCATTGGCCTGGGTGGCCCTCTATGCCAGGACCGCTGGTCTGGCCTGACGCCGGGTTCTGTGGTGCCTCCAGCTTGGTTACCGGGCAAGGGAAGGCTGCCTGGGCCGTTTGGGGTCTTCTGTGTCCTATCTGAGCTTTGGGTGTTTTTGTAGTTCTGTGAGCAGCGTCGTTTATATTTTGATGAGAACTGCATTAACTCTGTAAACTGTGTTGGGTAATTTAGGTATTTTATTTATTTTTTTAATGTTTTAAAGAGATTTACTTATTTATTTGAAAGTCTGAGTTACAGAGAGAGATTGATCTTCTCTCCGCTGGCTCATTCCCCATATGACCTCATTGGCCAAAGCCAGGAGCCAGGAGCTTCTTCCAGACCTCCCATGCAGATGGCAGGAGCCCAAGCACTTGGCCCATCCTCTGCTGCTTTCCCAGGTGCATTAGCGGGGAGCTGGGTCAGAAGTGGAGCAGCCGGGCCTCAAACTGGCCTATATTGGATGCCAGTGTCACAAGTGGTGGCATAATCCACCATGCTACAACATCAGCCCCAGTTTGGACATTTTATTTTTTATTTTGAATTATTTTATTTATTTGAATGACAGAGAGAGAGAGGTAGACAGAGAGGTCTTCCATCTGCTGGTTCAGTCCAGAAGTGACCGCAATGGCCAGAGCTGCACTGATCCAAAGCCAGGAGCCAGGAGCTTCCTCCAGGTCTCCCACACGGGTGCAGGGGCCCAAGGACTTGGGCCATCTTCTACTGCTTTCCAGGCCATAGAGAGCTGGATCGGAAGTGGAGCAGCCGGGACTCGAACCAGTGCCCATATAGGATGCTGGTGCTGCAGGCAGCAGCTTTACCTACTTCCCCACAGCGCCGACCCTGGACATTTTAATGTAATTCTTCCAATCTGTGGACATGGGAGGTCTTCTCTCAGTGTCCCGTTTAATTCGTTCTCTTGCAAGTGTTCGGCAGTGTTTACTGTGTAGGTCTCTCAGCCTTGGGTGAGTGTGCGCTGTATTTAATTTTGGGCAGTTGTGAATGGAGCGGGCCTGGAGTCTCCTGCTCAGTGAGTCCGACTTCCGTCCTGTCTGCATGCCCCTTCCCTCTCTTGCCTGTGGACTGCGGCTAGAACTTCCAGGAGTGTGTGGAGTCAGAGTGGTGAGAGGGGCCGTCCTCCAGGTTCTGGAAGAAGCAGACTCCGCTTTTCCCCGTTCAGTGTGGCCTTGGCTGTGGTGGTCATCGATGACCCTGAGTACGTTGAAGCACAGTGTTCCTTTTTTAATTTTTTAAATTATTTGAAGACAGAGTTACAGAGAAGGCGGGGGTGGGGAGGTGGAGAATTGATCTTCCAGTCGCTGGTTCACGCCCCAGATGATAGCAATGGCCAGGGCTGGGCCAGGCCGAAGCCAGGAGTCAGGAGCTTCTTCTGGGTTTCCCACCTGAGCGCCATCGTCTGCTGCTCTCCCAGGCACATTAGCAGGGGGCTGGGTGGGAAGTGGAGCTGGATCAGGACGCAAACCGGCGCCCACATGGGATGCCTGCGCTGCAGGCGGCTTCCCCGTTGTGCCACAGCACCGAGGAGCTGGAGAGGTGCTCTGTGCTGGCACAAGGCTTGCCGCTAGCCCCATGCCACCGCTGAGCACTTGAAACACGGCTGGGGTGATGGATTTTCTCTCTGTCTCTCGTGAACTTAAACACCCACATTGGCCATGCTGTGTTGGACAGTACTCGGCGGATGCCGGAGTTTGCTCTGAGTTGTGGTTTCCGGGCCAGCAGGGGGCACCAGAGGCCGCCTGTGCTTGGCTGGAGCAGTCAGGGTTTGTGGGAAATGGCTGGGTTCCTTGGTGGACTGTGCTCCTGCGAGGTGCCGCACGCAGACCGTTCAGTGGAGGAATTGTTTCTTTTTTTCTTTTCTTTTCTTTTTTGACAGGCAGAACCGGGACAGAATTGTTTCTTTTTTTTTTCTTTTTTTTGACATGCAGAGTGGATTGTGAGAGAGAGAGAGAGAGACAGAGAGAAAGGTCTTCCTTTTGCCGTTGGTTCACCCTCCAATGGCCGCCGCGGCCGGCGCACCGCGCTGATCCGAAGACAGGAGCCAGGTGCCCCTCCTGCTCTCCCATGGGGTGCAGGGCCTAGCACTTGGGCCATCCTCCACTGCCTTTCCGGGCCACAGCAGAGAGCTGGCCTGGAAGAGGGGCAACCGGGACAGAATCCGGCGCCCCGACCAGGACTAGAACCCGGTGTGCCGGCGCCACAGGCAGAGGATTAGCCTAGTGAGCCGCGGCGCCGGCCTGGAATTGTTTCTTAAGGCACATTGAGTCTGCAGCCTTTGCCCCCACCCCCGTCTCCCACACAAGCCCCGAAGACACTCATGTGCTCTCACTCCTGGCCTCGGGCACGGCCTCACCTCGCCGCCTTCCAGCCCAACACAGGGCAGTGCTTCTCCCAGGGGCCCCAGTGTTCCCCTCCGACAGCCACGTGGACTGGCCCATGGTCCCCCTGCAGACGCCGTCAGCGTCATGAGCTGGCTCGTGTCTTCCCCAAACCCAGAGCCCTAGCCCTGGCACCTCCCAGTGTGACTGTTACAGGAGGCACTGACCTTGACCCAGTAGTTTGGAGGTCTGTGTGGAGCAAGGCCACGTGTGAAATAGCCACATGCTGTGTGGAGGGGCAGGGCCCCGTGCAGGGTGGCTGCATGCTGTATGGAGGGGTGGGGCCCTGTGCAGGACGGCCACATGCTGTATGGAGGGGCGGGGCCCCGTGCAGGGCGGCCACATGCTGTATGGAGGGGCGGGGCCCAGTGCGGGGTGGCCACATGCTGTGTGGAGCAAGGCCACATGCTGTATGGAGGGGCGGGGCCCCGTGCAGGGCGGCCACATGCTGTATGGAGGGGCGGGGCCCAGTGCGGGGTGGCCACATGCTGTGTGGAGCAAGGCCACATGCTGTATGGAGGGGCGGGGCCCTGTGCAGGACGGCCACATGCTGTATGGAGGGGCGGGGCCCATGCAGGGCGGCCACATGCTGTGTGGAGGGGCGGGGCCCGTGCAGGGTGGCTGCATGCTCTTTGGGTGTATCCCAGGAGCAGTGGGGAGCGCCACAGAGGTAGGGGTGTGTGTGTGTGTGTGTGTGCAGGTAGGTAGGTCATGGCTGCATTAACACGATGATCTCCCGGGTGATGCGATCCCGGAGCAGGGGTTGAGATGGCCTCTGCGGGAGTGCCCAGGACACCCGTGGGGACCCAGAAGCCGGCACAGCGCAGAGGGTGGGAAGGGCTCTGTGGAGGGCCAGCATTCCCAGCGTTCCCTGACTGAGGGTGGAGGCGGGGAGCCCTGTGGCCGGGGCGCCGTGGGCCCAGAGGGGACCCCCCTGGCGGAAGTAGGGAGTTGCTCAGTGGGAGAAGCTGCGGTGGAGGACGGCGCGCGGCTCGGCCGGGTGTCGGCGCTCGAGGAGTTGGGGAGCTGTGCTCGGCCAGAAGCCAGCGCGCGGTCCTGGTGGTTGGGGTGACAGGGCACGCTCCTTGGGGTCCCACCCAACATGGCTGCTGCCGAGGACAGGGACACCGAGCAAGGTCCGCTGCCCTCCTCGGGCACGGGCTCAGGGCTGGCCGAGGTGGGCCTGGCGTTCGGGGGGTCAGCCCATGCAGCACGCAGCTGAGCCCACACCGTGCACGGCTGGGAGAGCGAGGCTTCCACCTGGTTTATCCTGCAGCCGCCAGGAGCAGCTGGAGCGAGGCCAAGCTGGAGCCAGGAGGCTGGGACTCCGCCTGGGGCTCCCAGGTGGGCGGGTGGTGGGGACCCAAGTGCCCGGGTGCGCGTTCACAGGAAGCCGGGGTTGGAAACGGGCGGGGCCTTCCCTGTGCGTCCCCAGCAGCGACTTCTGCCCAGCGCCCGCCCCAGCAAGCGTCCCCCCGCCACCGCAGCGGTCACGCCTCGTTCCGACCGCGCAGGGTTCAGGTCCGCCGTCTGCATCCGCACCGGGCACCACGCACGCTCCCACGTGCCTGGCGCGCGGGCGGGGGGTGCCGAGCGCGCAGTCTGCGGCTCATCGCCGCAGCGTGGGCCGCTCACCGCCCAGCAGAACCACCTGTGGCGTTTACGCCTCGCCCAGAGGGTCAGGTGCGGCGGGCGCGGCCTCAGCACACCTGGGATCCAGAGACAGACCCAGACTGTGCGGTCAGACCCGCGTCTGAGCACGGTCCTCGGGTCACTGACCCACCTCCACGCTTACAGAGCCGGGCGCACCTGCGGCGCAGGCCGCGGGTCACGTCAGTTTGCATGGAAATCGTCACGGGCTCACACCCGCGCACGCTGCCGGCCCGGCTCGCAATTGCTCAGGCTCAGGCAGGAAGCCGCGCCCAGCTCGTGACCGCCCTGTTTTGAGAACAGACTTCATCCATCTCATAGGTACAACTCTGAGAGCATGACCATCCCTCCCTCCCTCAACCCCTTCCTTCCTTTTCCCCCTAAGGCATCACCAGCGGTGATACTCAGCGGGTTAGAGATACGAAGGCCAGAGCCGCACGGGAGCATGACCGACCACCCGGCTCCGCAGCTGCGTTTCTCTGTACGTGCTCTGTAGACAGCTCTGCTTTTGTTATTGCTTTTATTTATTTATTTTTTTAAGATTTATTTATTATTTGAGAGATAGCGTTACAGACAGTGAGAGGTTGAGACAGAGAGACAGGTCTTCCTTCTATTGGTTCACTCCCCAGATGGCCGCATTAGCTGGAGCTGCGCCGATCCGAAGCCAGGAGCCAGGAGCTGCTTCCGGGTCTCCCACGCGGGTGCAGGGGCCCCAGTGCTGGGGCCATCCTCCACTGCCTTCCCAGGCGCATTAGCAGGGAGCTGGATTGGAAGTGGGCCAGCAGGGACTTGAACTGGCGCCTGTATAGGATGCAGGCACTGCAGGTGGCAGCTTTACCCGCTACGCCACAGCGCCGGCCCCTTTATGTAACTAAGAAACGCTTTTGTTAGTGCTCACTCTGGAGCGTGTGTTCTCAGGTGCCGGTTCACGGCCCCTGTGTTCAGAGCCCGGCAGAAGCAGGCCTGTGGGCTTTTTCTTTTGGGTGGGAGGACCCCAGTTGGCCTCAATTGTGGAAATGACCAACCCCGCCCGGGAGCACCCTTCCACTCGACCTGCATGCCCACTTTACAAAGATTTCTTTATCTGGGAGAGAAACACACACACACACACAGAGAGAGCGAGCGAGCGAGCGAGACGGAGAGACAGAACGCACGCCCTGTCTGCTGGTTCACTCCATAGATGGCCACAACAGCCAGGGCTGGACCAGGCTGAAGCCAGTTCTAGGAACTCCATCCGGGTCTCCCGTGCGGGTGGTAGGGGCCCGAGTACCTGGCCGTCTTTGGCCTTCCCATGTAGTGGACTGCAAGTGGTGTAGCTGGGGCATGAACCAGTGCTTTGAGAGGGGATGCTGGCGTCACAAAGCGGCGGCTTAACCTGCGGAGCCGCCATGCGGGCCCCTGCACCCGTGTCAGTGTCTTGGGCTAGGGGTTCTTCCGTGATGGAGGAGACAAGAAAATGCGGTTCCCCAGGCCCCTGGAGGGGCTGGCTCTGGGTGTAAGCTGCTCGGGGCGTTTCCCGCCGGGCACTGTGGGCGCACAGGAGCCACCTGCCCCCTGCTGGGCCGCGCTGGGGCTCTCCTTGCCCGCTCCCCACCGCAGATCAGCGCCTGAACCGTCTCCTGGTTTCCACTTAGCAGGGGCCACGTCCTCCGAGCCCATTCCCCGCAGGTGTGTCCCACAGGAAATGGGGAAGGAACGGCCCAGCGCTGCTTCGGGCGGGGCGGGGCGGGGCGGGCGGGAGGACGGTGGGCCCTGCCCCTCGCCTCGGACCCCATCGCCGTGGTTTCATCTGAGAACAGCTCTCAGCTGGGGGTCCCGGGGCTGGGTGCTGGAAACCAGCTGCCCTGCTGCCAGGTGGGCCTGGGCGGAGCCCGGGAGCCGCCCCTGCGCCCCCTCCCGCCTGAGCCGCTGGGCACGGAGGGGACCGTCCACTCTTCAGGTACGTGGCTTCTCGGTGGGCCGGGCGGAGGGGCGGCTGCGGGCTCCTTGCCCCAGAGCGGCCCTGTTCCACGTCGGGGGGAGTGGGCTCTGCGGAGCGGAACCTCGGCGGTGCCCACTGAGACAGCTCTGCAGCGTGGAGCCCCGGTGTCCCGTGTCCCAGCTGCTGCCTTCCCTGGGGCGGGACACTGACAATGAGCTGGGCGAGTGCGTTCCCAGGGGCGCCTGTGCCCCACGTTGGAGCGCCTGCTCTCTCCCAGTTCCAGCTTCCTGCTAGGCACTCAGAGGCTCGGCCGCGGCTCTAGCAGGCGGGTTGAGTTCCAGGCTCATCGCTCTCTCCTCCGCCCTCCAGCCCCAACAGCTACTCTTAAAAAAATCATTTTCCAGACTCAGTGCTCTCTGCTGGTTCACTCCCCCAGTACCTGAACAGCTGGGGCCCGGCATGCGCGGAGCCAGGAGCTGACAACGCAGTCCACGTGGGTGGAGGGGGTCCAGTTACTCCCGTGAGCGCTGCTGCCTCCCAGGGTTAGCAGTTGGAATCTGGAGCTCGAGCCGGAAAAGGGACCCTCGGAAGTGGGCGCCAGTGCCTCAAGCACCCGGCAAATACCCGCCCACGTCTCCTCTTGCTTTTATTCCGTCTGTCGCATCAGTATCTGTGATGTCCGTGTGCGTGGCAAGGAGTGGTTGGGAGGTGCGGATGGGCAGTGAGGTTTCTTCCCGTCTGGGCTGTCGTGAACAGTGAGGTCTACACGGGTCCTCCAGCACCTTTCCTGAGTGTGGTGGATGCTGAGCTTTTTGGAACATTCTAGACGTTAGTCTTTTGTTGGATAAGGACTCTGCAAATACCTTCTCCCGTTCCGTGGGGTGTCTCTTCACGCTGCTTCTCCCTTTGGGGTGCAGAAGCTGCCGAGTTTGATGGAACCCCACTTGTCTAGTTTGCCTGCACTTTTGGGGTCTTAGCCAAGAAGTCATTGCCCGCACCAGTGTCTCCGAGTTACCTCCCCTACTTTGTTTTAGCAGCTTCAGGCTTGCGTTCAGGTCTTTGGTCCATCTTTTTTTTTTTTTTTAAATTTATTTATTTTTTTATTTTTTTGACAGGCAGAGTGGACAGTGAGAGAGAGAGAGACAGAGAGGAAGGTCTTCCTTTGCCGTTGGTTCACCCTCCAATGGCTGCTGCGGCCGGCGCACTGCAGCCGGCGCACCGCGCTGATCCGAAGGCAGGAGCCAGGAGCCAGGTGCTTCTCCTGGTCTCCCATGGGGTGCAGGGCCCAAGCACCTGGGCCATCCTCCACTGCACTCCCTGGCCACAGCAGAGAGCTGGCCTGGAAGAGGGGCAACCGGGACAGAATCCGGCACCCCGACTGGGACTAGAACCCGGTGTGCCGGCGCCACAAGGCGGAGGATTAGCCTAGTGAGCCGCGGCGCCGGCCCTTTGGTCCGTCTTGACTGGCTTGCACATGGGGAGGTAATTCCATGACGCTGGGTGATGTGCTAGTACTCCGTGGGGACTTCGTGCGTCTGTTGTTCGTCACGGATGTTGGCCTGTGCTTTCCTTCTGGTGCTGTGTCTTTGTTTGATTTCGTACCAGATTAACACCGGTCTCACAGAAAGAGAGCTTGGCGGGCGTCATCCCGTCCAGTTTGTGGGTGGCTTCAGGTGTGTTGGTCGGTTCCTCTGCCAGTGTTTTGAGGAAACGAGGGAGGGTGGAGTGGAATCTGTGTGTGTGGTCCACTCACCTCATGTGAATGTAGAAGCCGCAGATGGTGTTAGAGTTTGGCCACGAAGCCGTCCCCAGGCCCGGGGCCTGACCTGGGAGGCTTGCTGCTCGCCGGGGGTCTGTTGGATCCCTGTATGCTCGGGGTTCCATCTCGGCAGGCTCCCGGATCCAGGAACTGCTTCGTCCAGGTTTCCAGTAGAGTTTCTTACGACCTTTTGCAATGGCATGTTTCCTACCTCTCACTGTATCTGAGTTTTTTCTCTGTTAGCCTGCCTAAAGGTTCATATCTTTTCTCTATCTTTTAAAATACAGTTTTTAATTCTTTGATCTTTTGTATTTTTTTTTAGTTTCAGTTTCACTTATCTCTATGTCTTTTGACTGAGGAATCGAATCCATTCACGACCAAGGTTAATCCTGATAGAACTAACTCCTCACTGAGTCGGTCGGACACTCACTGAGTGTCGTACGTGTTCGCTGGCTTTTCCTGCCGCACGCTGTCTACCTTTGTGTTTTGGTGGCTTCCTGTCATGGCAATACTGGGTGTTCCTCCTTTGCTCCTTTGTCTGCTTTGTTACTGAATTCTCTGCTGTCACAGGTTTGCTTTCTTTCTTTTTTATTTTTATTTTTTTTTTGCCAGGCAGAGTGGACAGTGAGAGAGAGAGACAGAGAGAAAGGTCTTCCTTTGCCGTTGGTTTACCCCCCAATGGCCGCTGCGGCTGGTGCATCACGCTAATCCGAAGCCAGGAGCCAGGTGCTTCTCCTGGTCTCCCATGGGGTGCAGGGCCCAAGTACTTGGGCCATCCTCCACTGCACTCCCGGGCCACAGCAGAGAGCTGCCTGGAAGAGGGGCAACCGGGACAGAATCCGGCACCCCGACCGGGACTAGAACCCGGTGTGCCGGTGCCGCAAGGCGGAGGATTAGCCTAGTGAGCCGCGGCGCCGGCAGTCATAGGTTTTCATAATTGTTGCTATCATCCGTTTACTTTTTGTTCTTTTTAGTTTTTAAATTTTATTTCATCTTAAAAAAAAAAAAAAGATTATCACTTGCCTAAAAGGCAGAGTTAGAGAGAGAGAAGGGGGAAGAGGGAGGGAGAGAGAGAGATGTAGATATCTCCCATCCGCTGGTCCATTCCCCAAAAGGCCTCAGTGGCTGGGGCTGGGCCAGGCCAAAGCCAGGAGGCGGGAGCCTCGTCCTCGTCTCCCATGTGGGTGCAGGGATCCAAGTCTAAAGCTAACGCACGCTTCCCCAGCTGCGTTAGCAGGAGGCTGGATCGGAAGTGAAGCAGCCGGGCTCGAGCCTGTGCCGCTACCTGCTGTGCCGCAACGTCCGTCCCTGTTTTTTTTTTTTTTTTTGTCATCGTATTTATTTATTGCTTTAAAATTATTTGAGAACAACTTGCCCTAGCTTGTCAGGAGACGTTGGTGCCGCATGTTTTCTCACGCAGATGAGCGACCTGGTGGGAGGCCTCGTCAGTGAGAGAACTGTCACTCTTGTTTCTTTATCTTTTTTTTTCCTTTTAAAGATTTATTTATTTGAAAGGCAGAGTTACAGAGAGGAAGAAGCAGAGAGAGAGGGACACACACACACACACACACACAAAGGTCTTCCATCTGCTGGTTCACTCCCCAGGTGGCTGCAATGGCCAGAGCTGCGCGGATCCGAAGCCAGGAGCCAGGAGCTTCTTCCTGGTCTCCCACGCAGGTGCAGGGGCCCCAGGACTTGGGCATCTTCTTCTTCTTCTTTTTTTTTTTGACAGGCAGAGTGGACAGTGAGAGAGAGAGAGACAGAGAGGAAGGTTTTCCTTTGCCGTTGGTTCACCCTCCAATGGCTGCCGCGGCTGGCGCGCTGCGGCCGGCGCACCGCGCTGATCGGATGGCAGGAGCCAGGTACTTATCCTGGTCTCCCATGGGGTACAGAGCCCAAGCACTTGGGCCATCCTCCACTGCACTCCCGGGCCACAACAGAGAGCTGGCCTGGAAGAGGGGCAACCGGGACAGAATCCGGCGCCCCGACCGGGACTAGAACCCGGTGTGCCGGCGCCGCAAGGTGGAGGATTAGCCTAGTGAGCCGCGGTGCCGGCCGACTTGGGCATCTTCTACTGCTTTCCCAGACCACAGCAGAGAGCCAGATCGGAAGTGGAGCAGCCGGGTCTCGAACCGGTGTCCACATGGGATGCCGGCGCTGCAGGCCGCAGCTTTTCGCCACGGCTTGGGCCCCTCCCCTTGTTTTTGACATTCTAATTTTTACCAGTCTGTCTGTCTATAGATCTCTGTGTTTATCCTGACTGTGCTGTGGGTCGGGGATCCCCGAATTCTGTTGTGGGGATCGAGCGCCATGGCTGGGCTTCGTCCAGGGTCTTGTCTTCCTGCCTGTGAGCAGGGATGCAGGGGCTGTGACCGGGAGAGCAGGGTTGACTGAACGATGGGGGGACGGCTGCCCCTGGCTTCTTCTGGGGCGCAGTCGCTTGTCTGGCGTGGCTCTCCTCCATTTCCCAGTTACGGCCTCACCGGGTGCAGGACTCGGATAGAGGTCGTTTTCTTTGAAGACCTTGCATCTGTCAGCGTCCTCCTCCGCCCTGTAGGGCTTCTGCTCGGAGGCCGCTGCGTGGTCCCCTCTGCACGTGCCCTGATGCTCTCTGAGGCGTCTCCCGGGCGCTTTCCCTGGGCTGCGGGGCCCCTCCGGGAGGTCTGCGCGCTTGAGTCTGGGGTCCTTCGCGCGTCCTGGCCCTGGAGGTCCGTGTCTCTTTCAAGACTTGGCACGCTTTCAGTCTTAGTATTTTTTTTAAAGATGTATTTGAAAGGCAAGGAGGCCGGCGCCGCGGCTCACTAGGCTAATCCTCCACCTTGCGGCGCCGGCACACCGGGTTCTAGTCCCGGTCGGGGCGCCGGATTCTGTCCCGGTTGCCCCTCTTCCAGGCCAGCTCTCTGTTGTGGCCCGGGAGTGCAGTGGAGGATGGCCCAAGTGCTTGGGCCCTGCACCCCATGGGAGACCAGGAGGAAGCACCTGGCTCCTGCCTTCGGATCAGCGCGTTGTGCCGGCTGCGGCGGCCATTGGAGGGTGAACCAACAGCAAAGGAAGACCTTTCTCTCTGTCTCTCTCTCTCTCACTGTCCACTCTGCCTGTAAAAAATTAAAAAAAAAAAAAGTGAGAGAGAGAGAGAGAGAGAGACTGAATATGAGCGTGTCCCTCTGCTCCTTCACTCCCCATGCCTCAGCAGCCCCGGCTGGGCCAGGCTGAAGCCAGGAGGCAGAAACTCCCCCCAGGTCTCCACATGGGTGGCAGGTCCCAGGACTGTGGCCGTCATCTTCCCAGGCGCATTTCCAGGAGCCTGGATTGGAAGTGGGGCTGCTGGGAAACATGAAACACAAGGGAACAGTTTGCTGGGACACCCGATGGCACAACCAGACTGCAGCCAAGAACTGGAGGAGAAGTTGAGAGCTGGCGCTGCGGCGCAGCGGGTTAAAGCCACGGCCTGCAGCGCCGGCATCCCATATGGGTGCCGGTTCGAGCCCGGCTGCTCTGCTTTTGATCCAGCTCTCTGCTGTGGCCTGGGAAAGCAGTAGAAGATGGCCCAAGTCCTTGGGCCCCTGCACCCACATGGGAGACCCAGAAGAAGCTCCTGGCTCCAGATCAGCGCAGCTTCAGCCATTGCGGCCAACTGGGGAGTGAACCAGTGGATGGAAGACCTCTCTCTCTCTCTCTCCTTCCCTCCCCCTCCCCCTCTCCCCCTTTCCCCCTCTCCCCCTCCCCCCCTTCCTCCCTTCCTCTCTGTGACTGCCTTTCAAATAAATAAACCTTTCTTAAAAATATCAGTATATAGCAAGGTAGACTTGACTTCATGATGCTGATGTGGCTACGTGCTAACTACTGGTCACGTGGCAAAGTGCACGTGTGTACACACACACACACACACACACACGGAAGAGACCCCGAAGCTCTTGGGAAAGAGACCTAGGTGGCCGTGTCTGCTGGAGTGGGGCCTGAGAAGCGGGGGCCGCCGGCATCCTGCGGTCCTCGCACCACCGCCGGCCTCTCCCTGGGTCCCTGGTCGTCCGCGTGTGCGTGTCTGGGTGGGGTCCTGAAGCTCTGCCCCCAGCTCTGCACTGCAGTGTTCCCCTTGAGTTCACGCCCACAGACAGCTCTCCCGGGCCGGAGGAGAGGGGCCGACGCCGTGTCCGTGGGCGAGGAGCTCCGTGGCTGTGCTCGCCCACGCCCTGCCAGAGTCAGGGTCTCTGGGACACGGGCCTTTGCAGGACCCTCACTCTGTGGTGCCACCCTCCACCCGCCTGGCCAGGGCAAGGACACGGCTGATCAGGGAGGCAGGGGCGGTGCCGGTGCAGAGCTGCACACAGCCACAGGGCCCGGCCCTGATCGCCCGCAGAGATGGCGTTAGGCTGCCGCCTGCGGCTTCTGGGAGAGTGGGGATCTATCCCCTCGAGCGAATCTTCTCTCAGGGCGTCAGCATCCGCCTCTCCCAGGGGTGAAGGACAGCTTCCGGCGGTGACGGTGAGGATCCTGACGAGCAGGCACAGGGATTTCCGTGGCCGCTGTGGGATCAGAGCGGCGGCACCGCGCCACGTCGAGCCGTGCGCTAAACGGCACGGTAGGTAAGTTTATTTGGCACTCACAATTTTTGAAATCGACGTATGAGTGATGTTTGAAACATTTACAGAAAATGTGCATTTTGAGAAAAAGACCTTGCACAGATCTCAAAACGTTTTGCACCAAAATGTGTCTTTTAGTTCCTTATTAGAAAAGATGTATTTATTTATTGGGAAGTCAGAGTGAGAGAGGGAGGTGTTCCAGCTGCTGGTTCACTCCCCAGATGTTGCAGCGGCCAGTGCTGGGCCAGGCGGAAGCCAGGGGCCTCCTCTGCGTATCCACTAGGGTGGCGGGGCCGTCTGCTGCTGCCTGTCCCAAGCGTGTTAGCAGAGAGCTGGATCGGAAGTGGAGCAGTCGGGACTCGAACTGGCGCCCGTGTGGGATGGCGTCTTTACCACTGTGCCAGGTTGTCGGCCCCAGGTCCACCTCCTGTGAACTCCTCGAGGCGCCCCCACGGGTGGTGGAAGGGAAACGTGTGGGGCACGGGGCCCCCCACACTGCTTCCTGTTGAGCTCACGCCCGCACCCTCTGACGGAGTCTGGTCTCCCAGGATGTTGAATTGCACTGTGCTTAGCAGTTACAGGTCTAGCTCTTCTGAGCCTGGGGCTCCATCTCCCTCCTCAAGTTGCTGTGCGTCCCTGATGTCCACGGGTCTCCCACGGGGCCTCTGCTTGGGCATCCAGACTTCCTGTTTTTTTTTTTTTTTTTTTTTTTTTTTTTTTTTTTTTTTCCTTTCTTTCTCAAAAGCACTTTTTTTTAGGCCGGTGCCGCGGCTCAATAGGCTAGTCCTCCTCCTGCGGCGCCGGCACCCCGGGTTCTAGTCCCGGTCAGGGCACCGGATTCTGTCCCGGTTGCCCCTCTTCCAGGCCAGCCCTCTGCTGTGGCCCGGGAGTGCAGTGGAGGATGGCCCAAGTACTTGGGCCCTGCACCCTCATGGGAGACCAGGAGAAGCACCTGGCTCCTGCCTTCGGATCAGTGTGATGCGCCGGCTGTAGCGGCCATTGGAGGGTGAACCAATGGCAAAAGGAAGACCTTTCTCTCTGTCTCTCTCTCTCTCACTGTCCACTCTGCCGGTCAAAAAAAAAAAAATAAAAGCACTTTTAAAAAAGATTTATTTGAGAGAGTTACAGAGAGAGCCAGAGCGAGAGAGAGAGAGAGAGGTCTTCCATCCGCTGGTTCACACCCCAGATGGCCACAATGGCTGGAGCTGCGCCGATCTGAAGCCAGGAGCCAGGAGCTCCCTCCAGGTGTCCCACATAGGTCGGGGTCCAAGCACTTGGGCCATCCTCCACTCCTTCCCAGGCCACAGCAGAGAGCTGGATTGGAAGTGGAGCAGCGGGACTCAAAACAGTGCCCATGTGGGATGCTGGCACTGCAGGTTGGGGCTTTAACCCACTGTGCACAGCGCCCCCCCATCCTGAAATGCACACACGCGAGTGGAGCCGTCCACCACCGAGCCATGAGGGTGCACTCCGAGGGCTGTGCTGCCAGCTGTTCTGCTCGTGTGAACGTCACAGGGTCACTTCCACACGGGTCTGCAGCACAGCCACACGGGGAGATGGGGCTGATGGGACAGGCAGCGCGTGGACAGAACACCGAAATGCGACACGTGGCCGTGGAGGGACTGCCATCACAGCTCTCTCGGACATCGATGGGTGGCTCCACTGGACATTGTGAGTAGGGAACACTGAATGTCCTCCCCAGTGAAGCGCCCGCTACCCAAACTGTCCTGTTCAACCCTTTTGGAAGCCTGGAATCCAACAAAAATTTTGCAGCGACCAGGGGACGCTGGTGACGAGTGACACGGCTGCATCTCACTAAGCGAGAGCTGGGGTGAGAGCTCACCCTCGGCCGTCCCCGCCCCCGGCCAGCGCCGCTGCCCAGGCCGGAGGGGGAGCTCTGTTCTCAGGGTGTCTGGCTTGGCACTGACCTGGGGCTCGCCGACTGTGGGTCCCCACGGCTGCAGGGTCAGACGTGGTTGAGCACAAGTCCAGGCAGACGTGTGGCCGCGCCGTCCGAGGGAAGGGTGACTGCTGGGACAGAGTGGATGGGAGGGAGAGGCGAGGGAAGGAGAGGAGGGGGGCGATGAGATCTGAGAAGCCCCCGGCGGCCTCCATCCAGCCTGCACGAAGAGCCAGCCGACCTGTGCTGAGTGTGGAGAACTTTGGAGTTTGTGCATTAAAGGGAATCAGAGCCAGCCGACCTGTGCTGAGTGTGGAGAACTTTGGAGTTTGTGCGTTAAAGGGAATCGCCGTCAAGCCTTTGGCTGAACACGGAGCTGACGTCGGAGACATGTCAGCCGGAACTGGGAGGAGAAAGGACCCGACCTTGACAAAGGTAGTTTCCAAAAGTCACAGCAGACAAACAGAAATCGCTCAAAACGCTGAAGACTTCAGCCTTCCACGAGCCGCCAAGACCAACAACCAGCCCGTGGGAGGCGGGGAGTCTGCCTCCCAGCTGGCCACGCTGAACGTCCCCTGTTCTGGGGAAGTGACGAAGGCGCTGGTTAGAGGACACGGAGAGCGATCGTCCGCGGAGGAGCCCAGACGTTGTTCTAGGTGCGGCGGAGGCTGAGCGAGGCCCCGTGCCCCGCACAGGGAGCCGGAGGCAGACTCTGCTGGGAGGGGCCCGTTCCCGTGCTGGAGCATGAGGTGAAATGCCTCCAGTCCAAGCACTCAGCAGCGAGCTTTGGAAGCCGCTAGAGAGTGTATCCAGTATAGCACAAGTGTAACAGGCCATAGTATCAAAGTGTACAGTTCCGTGTAAACTGCCGGATACAATTGTATTTCCCAGGTGCAGCAGGATGTTTTTGGATATATGTGTATCTAATATATATAGCTTAGAGTGGGTCTTTTTTTTTTTTTTCTTTTTTTTTTTTTTTTTTGACAGGCAGAGTGGACAGTGAGAGAGAGAGACAGAGAAAGGTCTTCCTTTGCCGTTGGTTCACCCTCCAATGGCCGCTGCGGCTGGCGCACCGCGCTGATCCGATGGCAGGAGCCAGGTGCTTTTCCTGGTCTCCCATGGGGTGCAGGGCCCAAGCACCTGGGCCATCCTCCACTGCACTCCCTGGCCACAGCAGAGAGCTGGCCTGGAAGAGGGGCAACCGGGACAGAATCCGGTGCCCCAACCGGGACTAGAACCCGGTGTGCCGGCGCCGCTAGACGGAGGATTAGCCTATTGAGCTGTGGCACCGGCCTAAATCTTTTTTTTTTTTTAAGATTTATTTATTTTACTTGAAAGAGTTACACAGAGAGGAGGAGAGGCAGAGTGTGTGTGGTGGGGAGGGAGGTCTTCCATCCGCTGGTTCACTCCCCAATGGGCCGCAACAGCTGGAGCTGCACTGATCTGAAGCCAGGAGCCTCTTCCAGGTCTCCCACGTGGGTGCAGGGGCCCAAGGACTTGGTCCATCTTCTACTGCTATCCCAGGCCATAGCAGAAAGCTGGTTCGGAAGTGGAGCAGCTGGGACTCGAACCAGTGCCCACATGGGATGCCAGCAATGCAGGCGGTGGTCTTTCCCACTACGCCACATCGCTGGCCTCAAATCTAACTAATTAACATGTATTTTCTCGCATCTTTATTATTTTTGTGGCGTGACTCTGAGGCTTCCGAGGACACTTAGGGTTGTTATTGGCAGTCGCCGTGGTTTGCAGTAGCTCACGTGGGCTGATGCTGCCGTCTGTCGCAGTTCTGTGTCCTTTAGCCTCCGTCTCCTGAGCGTCCCCACCACGGCCCCAGCCCCCGAGGGCCGCCAGCCCACCCTACACTTCCGTAGAGGAGCATGTCACGCTGGGCGGGTGACATTGTGTGGCCGTGTCTTTCTGTGTCTCAGCAACCTCACAGCGTGGTGTCCTTCACGCTGTCCGTGCGGCTGAGATGGCGGGACTTAGGGAAGTGCCATATTTCAGGGCCAAACCCAGTGACACCATTGCTCAGACCAATGCCGCAGAGTTGTTTTGTTTTTTTAAAGATTTATTTGCTTATTTGAAAGGCAGAGTTAGAGAGAGAGACAATCCCCAAGTGGCCGCAATGGCTAGAGCTGTGCCAATCCGAAGCCAGGAGCCTCTTATGGGTCTTCCACGTCGGTGCAGGGGCCCAAGGACTTGGGCCATCTTCCCCTGCTTTCCCAGGCCACAGCAGAGATGGATTGGAAGTGGAGCAGCCGGGACTAGAACTGGTGCCCATATGGGATGCCAGCACTGCAGGTGACACTTTACCTGCTACATCACAGTGCCGGCCCCTATTGTAGCAATTTAAAATGACTTCAGTATCAGGGTCATATGCACTCTTGAGGTTTGGGAAGAGTGAGATCAGATCACACTCATTCAACTTTAAATGTTTGGTAGAATCTTGAATGAAGCCTTCCAGTCCTGTGTGTGTGTGCTTGCTTGTTTTCAAAAACATTTATTTATTTTGCTTGAAAGAGTTATACAGAGAGGAGAGAGAGGAGAGAGAGGAGAGAGAGGAGAGAGAGGAGAGAGAGGAGAGAGAGGAGAGAGAGGAGAGAGAGGTCTTCCATCCGCTGGTTCACTCCCCAGATGGCCACCATGGCCGGAGCTGTGCCTATCTGAAGCCAGGAGCCAGGAGCTTCTTCCGGGTCTCCCATGTGGGTGCAGGGGCCCTAGGACTTGGGCCATCTTCTACTGCTTTCCCAGGCCACAGTAGAGAGCTGGATTGGAAGAGGAGCAGCCGGGTCTTGAACTGGCGCCCACGTGGGATGCTGGGGCTCCAGGCCAGGGTGTTAACCCGCTGCGCCACAGCGCTGGCCCGTGGAGATTTCTCATTACTGATCCAGTCTCCTCGTTATTGGTCCGTTCCATTCTACTTCATGACTCACTCTTGGTGAACTGTGTGTGCCTAGGAATTCAGCAGTTTCTTCTGGAGAATGCAGTTTGTTGGCCTGTGGTGTTCCTGGTAGTTTCCTGTGATCCTTTGTCTCTCCGTGGTCTGAGCTGTCAACACGGGTGGATCTGAAGAGGTTCTGCTAAGAAGCCATTACTAAAAGACAAATACTGTGCGACTGCATTTTTACGAGGTGACCTAGAAAGGTCAGGTTCATAGGATGGCGGCTGGAAAGGCAGGAGGACTGGCAGTGGAGGCCGTGTTGAAAGGGTGGAGAGACGTGTGGAGATGGGCGGTGGCGCCGGCCGGCGAGCCTGGCGCGGTCACTGACGCCGTCCGCTGGCCGCTTGGAAGCGGTTGTGACGATCACGCTTGTCCAGCACAGTTCCAAGGCGGTTGAGGCGGCCGCAGGGCCATGCAGGCGTCTGTAGGGTGGCGCTGTGACCTCCGTGTAGCTGGAGCCCCAGACGTGGAGGAGGGAAGCAGCGGCATCAGTGGGGAAGTTCAGCCTGAAGCTTGCCGGCTCTTTGAACAGATACTAAACTCTTGTTCCAAGGAGCTAAAAATCCCTAAATAGAGTGAGTGCAGAGAACACGAAACGTGGGCGAAGCACATCACACTAATAAAGGCCAAGAGTAGAGTGAGTTCTTCTTGCTATTGATATTTACTTCTGCTGGGATTTGAGTACAGAATCTGTATTTTAACTTAAAAATCAATGATGGTGGGACTGCACGTTTGTCCTGGGGAGCGTTCACTGTCCTCCTGAGGTAAACGCTGCAGTTGTTGAGTAAAAGTGGACAGACACACGTGCATCTTTCTATATATCATTTATTGGTGACGCTCACACTTTAGTACCTATAGAAGTCAGTAGGTCTTGCAGACAACAAAGGGGAAATCGTGGAAATGGAGCTGAAATTTCAAAATGTTTCAAAATATAAACCCAGGTCCTAAGGAGAACAGCACCTTGCGTGAGGTCAGCCGACGCGCTGGGCAGGGTGCGGGGTGTGGGGGTGGGCACCAAGTGCAGAGGAGGAGAAGGTGCCGGCTCCCGGGGCCACGGAGCAGCAGAGTTGCCACAGCCAGGATGGGGAGATGGGACAGCGGTGGCCGGGGGGGGGGGGGGTTGATGCTGTGCGTCTATACCTAAAGCCCATGAAATCTGAACTTATTTCGTGTTAACCCCAATTTCACAAAGCAAAACTAATATGTATAATACTTTAAAATATTGTGTTCCTGACTCATAGACTGACTGTTTCCTGGTTAGCTCTTGTACACACGTACACCCAGCATCAACGTCCCTCGTTCCGGTTACGACCACACAGCAATTCCCTGGAGACGTCATTGTCGACACAGTTGTATTCTCTTTGCCTGAGTTAGGGTGGAGGACTGACAAGGTCTGGACCCCTCGCAGGACAGATACTCAGGAAGCCTTGAGCATCACGGACTGCATTTGCGATGGCGAGAAATGGGCGCAGTGGTTCTTTAGTGGAAATTTTGGTGAAACTGAAGATATGGAACCCGTCTCTGACGTTATACAGGGAAACCACCCCAATGTCCATGTCCAGGAAGATCCCCACGCGTTGTAATGAGGGCCCCACCAAGAGAGGCGTGAGAGGTGTGGTGCTGGCGAAGAAGCAACCTTCTCGCAAACCCAGGGTCCAGTAGCCGCGGTCCGAGGCCAGCAGGACGGGCCCCTTGCGGTTAGCCGACTCTCTGCAGACCCCCACGTTCCATTCTCTGCTGCTGCCCACGTCCACCTCCCAGTAATGGCGTCCAGAAGTGAACTCCGGGGAGCCCAGGACGCACAACGTGTAGTTATGTCTCTCGGGATACTTCCTCCAAGTCTGTTTGTACAGCCCACAGTGGACGGTCTTCCGGTCCTCAGAGATGACCAGGCATTTGTGGGCCGCGTCCTTGTCCAAGGTCACATCCACTGCGGAGAGGAAAACCGGAAGTTCAGCCGACGCGTTCTAGACTCTTCACAACGCACCCCTCCCCCTCGGCTTCTCTGCCCTGAGCATCTCCCCAGGGAAGCCTCCCGGGCCCTCGCTGCATCCCATCTCATACAGAGAATGAGGAGCTGTGCCTGCTGCAAGTCTGATTCCCACAGGCTGCTTCTTGCTTTAAATTATTGGATCGCTTAAAGATTTTTCTTCTCTTGAAGCATAAAACAGGAAGACTGTTTACTTTCAAGATTATGACACATCACAATTCTGAGAGGATACAGGCATCTGCTCAATGGAATGATGAAGCGTTCCTGGGTGCAGATCAGTGGTGGACGTCCCAGTTTGCTTCCACTTTGTCCCCTTTCCCTTGCGTCCTGTTGCCTAGGGAGTCACAGGGCAGGGTTTGCTCTCCTGTGCTATAAAAAGATGGAGAGAGACTGCAGAAGTCCAGGGGTGAGGTGAGCTCTGGGAAACTCAGAGGGAAGGACGCCCCGGCCCGGGTGCAGGTGCGTTGGGCGTCAGGGCAGCCGCTGCTCCAGAGCCGGCACGAGGGAGTGCTGAGGGGCAGGTGACCTGCAGGAGAGCGGCTGTGGCGTGTGGCGCCATCTCCAACCAGCCCAGCTGTCAGGGCGGGGGCGTGGGGGTGCTCTGTGGCACGTGCCCGTGTCTGGAGCCCGTGGGCACCTCTGCAAGGAATCTCGGGGCCAGTGCCTTTCCTCGGCTCCCTGGTGACTCGGCTCAGAGGCCACACCCAGTCTTCCTACAGAGTTGACAAGCAAGAAGGCATCTGGACAGAGTCGCCATTCCAACCCAGGTGCTATGGAACAGACGCGTCTCTCCCCACTGACACTGCAGAGTGAACGCCCAGCAGAGCACGCCTGGCCCCGATTCCATGACCAGGTCGGGGAGCCGTGAGCCAGGACACTCCGGGGGCCTGGTTCAGGAACCCGGCCGTCTGGTCTGGGTCCTGACCACGCTGCACCTGTGCAGCTCAGCTTGCGGGTAACTCGGTGCGATACGGACTCAGGCACTGCGTCTCCTGTTCTGGCTCAGAGAGGCACGTGCACACCTCGGGGCTAAGGCCTGGAACCTGGACCGGGCCATAGGAGCTGACCACAGACAGCCCCGGGCAGCTGCCCCAGCCTTGCCCCGCTCACTATGGTCAGCGTGTCTGGGGCTTCCCGGGTCGCGACAGCTGCCGGCTGTCACTGCTGTGTGTGGCTCACGAACCAGCAGCACTGGCGACTGAAGGTCAGAAATCCAGTTTCTCAGGAAAGCCGGGGGCCACAGCACCGGGGTCTGCATTTCAACAGGATCCTCAACTAATTTGTAGATGCTTGAGTCTGAGAATCGCATTGCAAACCACGTTTCATTTCAAAACTGGATGCAATCACACAGGAAAAAAACAACTTAATAGTGCATTTTCTTTAATTCTCATGAATTCAAAATATCTTTACATATGTAAGCAGCCACATTTAAACAGCTAGTTACCATGGGGCCGGTGCTGTGGCGTAGTGGATAAAGCTACCGCCTTCAGTGCCCATATGGGCACTGGTTGGAGTCCTGGCTGCTCCACTTCCAATCCAGCTCTCTGGGAAGGCAGTGGAAGATGGCCCAAGTCCTTGGGCCCCTGCATCTGCACAGGAGACCCGGAGGCAGCTCTGGTTTTAGATTGACACAGCTCCAGCCATTGTGGCCATCTGGGGAGTGAACCAGCAGATGGAAGACCTACCTCTCTCTCTCTCTCTGTGCCTCTCCTCTCCCTCTCCTCTCTCTCAAATCTTAAAAACAAAACAAAAAACAGCTAGTTACCAGTGGCTTCCTTATTGGGTGTAATAGCGCTAGGGCATGGCCTAAATTTTATACTTTTATAACCATGTTTTAAAAAAAGATTTCTATTATTTATTTGAAAGGCAAAGTTACAGAGACACACAGAGCAAGAGAGCGAGATTCTGCATCTACTGGTCCACTCCCCAAATGGCTGCAACAGCCAAGGCTGGGGCAGGCCAAAGCCAGGAGCCAGGAGCTTCATTTGGGCCTCCCACGTGGGTGCAGGCGCCCAAGGACTTGGGCCATCTTCCACTGCTATTCCAGGCCACAGCAGAGAGCTGGAGCAGCCGGGACTCGAACCAGCACTCATATGAGATGCCAGCGCCACAGACAACGGCTAAACCAGCTGCACACAGCACTGGCCCCTTTCATAAACCTTTCTCGGTGGTTGTTTCCATTCTCAGTTGAGAACAGTTGCTTCTGTAGGAGGTATAAGAAGTTCAGGCACAGAATCTCCCTTGACCACAGGGGTCGCGCACTGCCTTTGCGGAGCCCTGCGTGGCCCCGATGGCAGACTTACCTTGGAACTTGAGCATCCTGGGGTTCATGGACAGCACGGCGCTCAGATGGGGCTCCAGCTCCTTGACGGCGTCCACCAGGTCCCTCAGCTGGAACGCAGACTTGATGTCCTGCTTCCGAGAGACCACAGAGCAGCCAGGGCACAGGAGACCCTCCCCGTCGGGCTCCCTCTGCAGGGAGTCGGTGCAGCGCAGGCAGCAGGTGTAACCACACTTCAGATACACGGGTTTTTGGAGGTGACCGGAGCAGATAGGACATCTACATGCCTCTTTAAAGTGTTCAGCCATGGCCACTGCCTAGGGAAGACAGGTGTGTTAGTGTCCGAGTTGAGTGACTAATAGAGATGGCGTGGGCCTAATGCTTGCAATCACTCATACTAGGTATTGAAGACACCACCTAAGCACAGATATCAACAGCTCATGGCCCCAGACTCCTGATAGATATATTTTAAAATTTATTTACTTGAAGTCCGAGTTATAGAGAAGGAGAGATATGCCATTCACTGGTTCACTCCCCAGATGGCTGCAATGGCCAGAGCTGGACCAATCCGAAGCCAGGAGCCAGGAGCTTCCTCTGGGTCTCCCACACAGGTGCAGGGGCCCAGGGACTTGGGCCATCTTCTGCTGCTGTTCCAGGCCACATCAGAGAGCTGGATTGGAAGAGGAGCAGCCGGGGCTTGAACCGGCACCCATATGGGATGCAAGCAGTGCAGGCCAGGGCTGTAACCTGCTGTGCCACAGCGCCGGCCCCAGCAAATGTAATGTAATACTGTGTTTCTGTAGGGCGGTGCCGATCTGGATTCGGGGACGCTCCCCTGTCTGAGCTGTTGAGATTGGATGTGGCAAAAAGCCTGTAGCTCAGAGACATGAGAACAGAAGCGAGGAGAGTGAAAGTGGGACTGTGCCGAACCAGAGGTGCTGCCGTGGGCTCTGGGCCGGCCGTGAAGATGCAGCTCGGGCCGCCCGCGCCGCACGTGGCAGTCCTGGCTCCTCTGCACCACAGGAGGTGGGGGAAGGCGGCCCGGGGATTCAGACCCTCGCCACGCACCTGGGAGGCCCAGGTGGAGCTCCAGGCTCCTGGCTTCAGCCCGGCCCAGCCTTGGCTGTTGCAGGCATTTGGGGAGGGAACCAGCAGATGGGAGATCTGTTTCTCTCCTTGTCTCTCTCTCTCCATATATATTTTATTTATTTGAAAGGCAAAGTGAGGGGGGGGTTCACTCCCCAAATGGCCACAACGGGGAGAAGAAGCCAGGAGCTTCTTCCAGGCCTCCCACACGGGTGCAGGGGCCGCTGCTTTCCCAGGCCACAGCAGGTCCCTGCCTTTCAAACAATGAAAACAAAAATTTACAAAGACAAGTGCTTCCACACGGCAAAAGAAACAAGCAACAATGAGAAGGCAGCTTTTGGAATGGGACACAATGTTTGCAAAGACTATTTCTGATAAGATGTCAGTGTCCAAACGATGTAATTAGGAGCTCATCCAGTTCAATAGCAAAAAAAAAAAAATTTTAAAATGGGCGAAGGACACGCATAGGTATCCCCCCGAGGAACACACACACGGCCACGTTCTTGAGACGGGGCTCAGTTCCACTCCTCCCCAGGGACAAGCAAACCAGACCCACAGCGAAACATCAGCTCATACCTGTCGGGTGCTGGTGTGAACGGTCAGAGGCGCTGGTGTGGATGCGGGGAGACGGGGACCCTCGTGTGCTGTCGATAGAAACACAAATGGTACCGCACCGTGCAGAGAACGGGTTGGAGGATCCCCAAAAGTTAACAACAGCTCTGCCCTCTGACCCCAGCTCTGCACACAGGGAGAAGCCAAGGCGGCGTCTGGATGAGACGGCCGCCCTCCCTCCCACGTTGCAGGCAGCACTGTATGGCAAGACGTGGAGACAGCCCGTGTCCGTGGCGGTAGAAGGGGCCCTGTAACTGTGCCGTGTGCGCACACATGTGTGTTACGTGCCCATGCAAATGGCCTGCGTGAAGGAGCAGCAGTCTCCCCAAACCGGGCGAAGTCTTGCATTTGCAACACAGAGGATGCACCTCGGGGCTCTGCGAGGTCAGGTGAGCAGGCAAAGACAAGCCCAAGGTCTCACGCCAGGAACGGGGCAGGGTGGCACGGCAAGGCGCCCGCTGTGATGCAGTGGATGAAGCAGCCGCCTGAGACACGTGTCCCACAGCAGTGCCAGTGCCAGCCCCGGCTCCCCGCTCCGATCCCATTCCCTGCCTAGGCGCCAAGGAGGGCGGTGGGTGACGGCTTGAGTACTTGGGCTCCTGCCACACAGGTGGGAGACCTGGAAGCAGTTCGGGGCTCCTGGCTTTGGCCTGGCCCAACCAGGACGGTCCTGGCCATTGGAGGAGCAAACCAGTGGGGGAACAAGTTCAATCTTTCTCTCCCTTCCTGGCCCCCTTCTCCTTTTGCTTTCCATATCACTCCGCATTTCAAATAAATGAATTAAAAGAAAAACAACACCCATAGGGGAGCCTAAGGCATGAATAAATCAGTGACTGAAAACTACCGTGAAGACGGTGAAGACGCGTGAAGCTATGACTCCACTCCCCAGGCCTGCTCTCCCCCTCTGCCTTTGGCGCCAGTTTGAGAAATAAAAAGAAATCCCCTACGGTTGCACTCACCTGGCCCTGCTCAGCTCTCTGCCTCCAGCACTTCCCGAGGGCGGGCTCCCTGGGGCTTTTATGGGCAAGGCCTCCCGCCCCCGCCACGCCCTCCACAATCCGCTCAGACTTGCTGTGATTCCGGCCTGAAGGAGTCCTCTTGTGTTGGCCAGAGCCTTCCCACAGAGGAGGTGGCTGTCTTGAGTGTCATTCCGTAGTGAAGTATTACCGCATTACCACTGCAGGTGTGACCTTGGCTGTCACCGGCATTGATGATAGGATCTGGGAGCCAGGAGCGTCCCTGGGTCTCCCACACAGGTGCAGTTGATTGTGTTGATGAAGTCTAAAATATTAGCCCGTGTCCCAGACCCGAGTGCCTGAGTTCGGCCCGCCCTGCTCCGGTGAGCACCCTGGGAGGCGGCAGCTGACGGCTCCAGTACGTGGGTTCCTGCCGCCCCCGTGGGAGACGCTGATGGCGTCCTGGCCTGGCCCAGGCTGGGCCATTGCAGGCATTTGGGGGTGAATGAGTGAACGGGAGATTTGTCTCTGTATCTCTAAAATAAATAAAATCAGGCAACATCATGAACCCTGAAATGAACAGGGCTCATTTCAAAAAGCTTTGGATCACGAAAGTAGACTCTCACATTTCAGTCAAGCAAATTAGTCCACCCCACTCCAGAAGCGTAAACCACACCCCTTAGTCACGCACTTCCAGGAGAGGGTCTCGTTTCCAAAGCCGGAAGCTGCCCAAGTGCATGATGGGTGCCGAAGCCCCGGCTGTCCCTGACCATCCGTTATGGTACATGTTAGGCTCACTTTCCGTGTGCATCCCAACACGTAGGTGTCCAGTGATAACGTTGAGGACACAGAGTTGTGAACGCTGGTCTGGACATTGCACGCTGGGTCCCGAGCAGAGGTGAGGCGGCCGTCTTAGCCCGAGCCCGCCTAAAAGCCGGCACAAACCAGCTTGGCTCCCCTAACGCTCGCCCGCCCAGAAGGGACAACAGCCTGTGCTATGTGGACCCCCAGTCTGTAGGGGGGGGCGGGTCCCGCGCAGGTTGGTCTCTGGGTACACCTGTTCTGGCTGTTGTTTCGTGGTCTCTGTCGTGTTTGTGTATTATAACGTCTACACGCATGGAACGACCTGGTACCGTGTAAATGTGTATGCTTTGATGTTTCACTTTGAAGTGAAAACCCCACTAAGGGTAATGAGCAGGTAACACGTGTGCCTCGGGCCCTGGGTGGCCGCAGCTGAGCAGGATGGGGGGGGGGCTCTGATGCGGTTTGGGCGATGGTCTGTAGTTTAATTGGTTGCCAGGGTGTGCTGGAAACAGCATCTCGCGTCCAAGCACGGGCACGCTCCCGCTCTCCGTGCCTTCTGTCCCATGAGGGGAAACTGGCACACACACAGCTCTGGGTCGTGACCGTGTAAGGTCACCGGCCCCTTCCCTGGCGTCTTCTGCTGGGTCCGAGCTCTGACAGCAGCCCCTGTGCCTAGGGTGAGCAGGAGGCCCCCATCTCACCTGATGAACAAGTTAGTTATCATCAAGCCCCTCTCAGGTGCTCACACTCCGGGCAGCTTCTCTGACCCCACGTGTTTTCCGTTTGTTGTTTGAGCCCAGGTCTTCTGTTGTGGGGGTCACCGGGTGCCCACGATTGTGGAAAGACCCAAGTCGGGCTCTGACTTGCCCCTGCTCTTCCACCAAAGGGAGGAGAGCCAGGTTTCCCGGCGCCCGGCAGGGGCTGCCTCTGGGAGCCTCCTGCCTTCGCTGGCTCTGGGGAGCTCCCCCTGCCTGCCCCCGCAGCTCAGCACCTGGGGGGCTCCTGCACGGACAGGATTCTGTCTGAAGTTGACAGCCACAGTGGCATGGATTCACGGGGGGTACAGTGTGGTAGTTCTGTACACGCACAGCGTGCACTGCTCACGCCGGCCGGCCAGTGTTTCCATCTCGTCATCTGGGATTGCGACGTGTGAGCTCTTGTCCTCCGTTTCTCACGATGGTCCTAGCAGGATGCTGTAACTATGGTCACCCTCTGTGCTGTGGCTCTCTGGACCTTACTCCTTCTAGAACACTGTGCTGTGTTTATTTATGATTTATTTTAGAGTTATTTATTGGCTGCCACCGGGGCTCACTGGGCTAATCCTCTATCTGCGATGCCGGCACCCCGGGTTCTAGTCCCGGTCGGGGCGCCGGATTCTGTCCCGGTTGCCCCTCTTCCAGGCCAGCTCTCTGCTGTGGCCCGGGAGTGCAGTGGAGGATGGCCCAAGTGCTTGGGCCCTGCACCCGCATGGGAGACCAGGAGAAGCACCTGGCTCCTGGCTTCAGATCAGCGCGGTGTGCCGGCCGTGGCGGCCATTTGGGGAGTGAACCAACGGAAGGAAGACCTTTCTCTCTCTCTCACTAACTCTGCCTGTCAAAAAAAAAAAGTTATTTGTTAAAAGGCAGAATGACACAGAGAGAGACAGAGAGGGAGATCTGCTGGTTAACTCCCCAAATGACCTCATTAGCCAGAGCTGGGCCAACCTGAAGCCAGGCGCTCCCTCCACGTCTCCCACGTGGGTGCAGGGGCCTGAGGACTCGGGCCGTCCTCCACCGCTTTCCCAGGCCACAGCAGAGAGCTGGAAGTGGAGCAGCCGGGACTCGAACTGGCACCCATATGGGATGCCGGCACTGCAGGTAGCGGCTTTACCTGCTCCACCACAGTGCCAGCCCCCACACAGACTTTCTAAGATCATTGTAGACTGTATGTGAAACAGTCCTGGATGACGCTGCCTTCCGTGTGGTTGCCTTCTTGGTCGTGAACTCCAGTCATTCAGGAGCAGCAGCTGGAGCCCTGGGATCCCGGGAGAGCAGCAGGAGTGGGAAACGGTGGGAAAACACGAAATCAAAATTCCAGACAGGTGCATCAGGCGCGGCTGAGCCTGCAGAAGCAATGACGTAAAAACCGTGGCTAGAATTAGGGCGGGAGCTGACAGAGGTGCCCCCGCTTCAGGACGGCGCAGGCGGCTTGGGGGGCGGTTGGTGGCGTGCGCGTGCTGACTCTGGTGGGGCCTGTGCCGGAGAAGCACCGTGGAGCCTCTGGCCCAGACCATGGCGCCAATAGCCGTGGCAGCACGCAGAAACCGCAGGGGGACCAGGCCTGCACTGGGGCTGCAAAATGAGCCCAGGCTCTCGCCTTCAGATCCGGGGCCATCGCGTGTGTCCCGGGGGCCAGGGGCTGTCCCGGAACATAGGCACCGTTTAGGATGCTGAACACCCAGCAGGTGCAACAGAGGGAACGGCGGCCTTGGAGGCTCTTCCCGGGGCAGCAGCTTCCCCGGGCGAGGGTGAGGGGCTGACAGGTGCCCAGGGCACACGGGGAGCCCAGGGCGGAGCCGCCACTCACACAGTCTGCAGCCAGGACCGGCCAGGGCTGCTCAGAACAAGAGTGGCCATGAGGTGAGGAGTCACGGAGGCTCCAAGAACCGAGGAGTTGGCCGCGGCCAGGGGGCGAGAACCACGCGTGTGGGCTCGGTCTCAGGCCGCACGAGGTGGGAGGGACGTTCAGGAGGAAGACAGCGACATTGGCCACAGCCCCAGGCCCATAGTTGAAAACCGGTGTGATTTTCAGACCCGGCTCTCGCGGACCTTGCTCCTGCAGACGGGGTCTCCGAGCATCTGCGGTGCTGGCGAGGCTGTGCCGTGGCTGTGCCGTGGCTGGCGTCAGCACTGCTCTCGGTCCCCCGAGCTTCTGGAAGGGCTCCGGGCCTTCCTGCTCCCATGTCCCCTGGGAGGGGCTGCACGCAGCGAGCCCAGCACGCGTGCCGATTTCACAGCCGTGGGCTCATGTCTGTGCTGGGGCAGGAGGTGCAGGAGCTCACGCGAGCGGTGACGTCGGGCCTGGAGGGAGACGCGCTTCTGGGATGAGATGCCCACCGGGCTGCTTGGGAAGAGAACTGCTTGGCCAGGAGTTCTATCTCAGCGCCCCCCCCCACACTTGGCAGGGGTCCAGGCACTTGAGCCGTCCCGTGCTGGCTGCCCAGGCGCACTGGCAGGGGTCCAGGCACTTGAGCCGTCCCGTGCTGGCTTCCCAGGCGCACTGTCAGGGGTCCAGGCACTAGAGCCGTCCCGTGCTGGCTGCCCAGGCGCACTGTCAGGGGTCCAGGCACTTGAGCCGTCCCGTGCTGGCTGCCCAGGTGCACTGGCAGGAGGCCAGTCCAGGCACTTGAGCCGTCCCGTGCTGGCTTCCCAGGCGCACTGGCAGGGGCCCAGGCACTAGAGCCGTCCCGTGCTGGCTGCCCAGGTGCACTGTCAGGGGTCCAGGCACTTGAGCCGTCCCGTGCTGGCTGCCCATGCGCACTGGCAGGAGGCCGGCCCAGAGCACAGCAGCGGGGACTTGAACCCGACTCTCACGCGGGACGCTGGTGTTGCCGGCGGTGGCTTAGCCCGCTGTGCCACAACATCAACCCCCAGTAAAGACATTTTGAAACTAATCTGAGAGGTCAGGAGATGCTCATCAAGAACAGAAACACAGGGGCCAGCGCTGTGGCATCGCGGTACAGCCGCGGCCTGCAGTGCCGGCATCCCACACGGGTGCCGGTTGGAGTCCCGGCTGCTCCACTTCCGATCCAGCCTCTGGTATGACCTGGGAGAACAGTAGAAGATGCCCAAGTCCTTGGGCCCCTGCACCCATGTGGGAGACCTGGAAGAAGCTCCCAGCTCCTGGCTTCGGATCGGTGCAGCTCCAGCCGTTGCAGCCAATTGGGGCGTGAACCAGCGGATGGAAGACCTCTCTCTCTCTCTCTCTCTGCCTCTCCTCTCTCTGTGTAGCTCTTTCACATAAATAAATAAATCTTTAAAAATAAAGAGCAGGAATACAAAAACAAAACCCAAGAAGTCGAGAGTAACAACATTTATTACTCAAAATACAAATTACACACTGGTTATAACTTACTGTTTGTGGTGCAGAACGTGTTCCATATGTCTCCATTCTTCGCACAATAGCTAGACCAATCAGGAAGCATACAGGCGTGAGCACACGGCTGTTCCCAGTGCATTTCTCTTGGGCAAGGATTTACTGATGTGTTGGTCTTTGCTGTGGTGAATGTGAGCCGTCCCAGGACAGATACGCAGGGTGCCTGGGGCTGCATTGTCTGGGCTTGGAGGAACAAAGAAAGAGTGCAGTGGCCCAGGAGCAGTGCTCTTGGTAAATGCAAAGATACGCGATCCGTCTCTAACATCGTAAAAAGCAATGCTCCCCAAATCCACATCCAGGATCATCCCCAGCTAGTGCAATGTCAGGTGCACCCACAGGGCGGTAGGAGGGGCGGTGTCGGCAGAGAAGTACTGTCTGTGTCTCAAGGTCAGTGTGCGGAACCCGTGTTCTGAAGATGTTAGGATGTTCCCTGCACGGGGAGTGGGCTCCCTGCAAACCCCCACACCCCACCTCCACTGCCCAGTGAAGGCAGCCAGAGGTGATGCGAGGGGAGCCTAGGACATGGGGTGTGGGGAGCAACTCGGACTAGACTAAGTTACTGGAATTAAGACTTATTCTATGCATCTGCTCTCCCACAATATGGCGCTGGGAGAGGAGTAAACAGCTTCTACACAGCTGCCTCCAGTTCAACCAGTAACCTGCAGGAGCTGATCCTGCTCCTGATTGGAGGAGAGCAGCGTGCTCGGCGTGTGGGTAGCAGGGTTGGGATTGGTGGAAGAGGACTATAAAGGAGGAGAGAGACAACATGCACCAGGAACATCTATCTGAAGGAACACCTGTGCAGCCCCCGAGAGAGCCGGCCGGCGGTGTGCCGCTCCCCCGCGGAAGTGGGGAAAGTGGCAGGGGGAACCGTCCTTCCACGGAGGTGGAAGGACGGCAGCCAACCCGGGAAGGACCAGCAGCAAACCCGGGGAGGGCCGAGCAGACAGAAGAACAGCGCAGGGTCCTGTGTCGTTCCTCCGCGAAGAGGGGGAGCGACAATGGGGGCGTGGCTGAGTCCCAGCACACTCTCTCCAATTCTGTGTGATGTGCCCCCCTCGGACGCTCCTCAGGTCACCAGAAATGACCAGCAGGTTGTTGGCTGTGTCCACATCCAAGGTCATACCCACTGCTGGCCACTCGCGTCTCTCTCCGCAGGGAGCAGGCAACAGACGCACTTCAACCCCTGCAAGGCCCAACTTCCTTGTTCATACTCCTCTCTTAAATCTGTGTTTTCCTCACACCAAAGTTTTCATTGTGTGCTATTATTTTATTTTATTTATTTGACAGGTAGAGTTATAGACAGTGAGAGAGAGACAGAGAGAAAGGTCTTCCTTCTGTTGGTTCACTCCCCAAATGGCTGCAAGGCTGGAGCCGTGCAGATCTGAAGCCAGGAGCCAGGTGCTTCTCCTGGTCTCCCATGGGGTGCAGGGCCCAAGCACTTGGGCCATCCTCCACTGCACTCCTGGGCCACAGCAGAGAGCTGGCCTGGAAGAGGGGCAACCGGGACCACAACCCGGCACCATATGGGATGCCAGCCCCGCAGGCGGAGGATTAACCAAGTGAGCCACGACGCCAGCCCCTGGAAGGTTCTTTTGATACAGAACCTTTTGAAGCCCATGTCTGCTTTCCATCATGCACAGTTCCACAGCTTTTCTGGAAGCTCCCTCACATTACTGAAGTGTATTCCTAGATATTTTGAATGAGGGAAGTCATTGTAGTTCCTGAACATGGGCAAATACGAGAGGTTTTCTTTGCAACGTCCTTGCTGGGCACTTGCATTCTGGGATTTTCCCCGGTGTTAGGATGACACGACAGGACAGTGCCAGCGCTCTGTAGATGAGATAGTCGCAGCCTGGGAAGCCCCAGCAGAGTGGGGTAGGGTGCGGTGTGTAACAAGATCCTGACAGCTGAGTGACGATTTAGGTTCTAGGTGAATCCCGCCCCCGACAGGTAATGTAATTCACAGGTGTCCTTGTAGACTCACCGGCATTTTCAAAGCCTGGTGAAATTAACTCTAGTGATGTATTTATGTATTATTTTTTTTAGCCCCAGTGTATTCCCAATGTATTATTTCCACAGGTGGCCGCTTTTGAAGTGCCCCCTAGTGGACGGTGCAGGTGTGACATGATCTGAACGGCGGTCCCAGTCTGCCATCAAGGCTCTGGGCTGCAGGGAGTGTTCGGGGCCAGCATTCTGCTGGTGTTTGGGGGAGAGGGCTTGTCCGGCCTCTGTGGCAGGTGTGGCTGGGGGACGGCCTGACCTGGGAAGCGTCTTGGGGTTCATCGGCAGGGTGGACCTCAGCTGGGCTCAGCTCCTGGATGAGGGAATCGAGCCTCCCCAGCCGCCGGTGTGTCTGGAGTTCACCCCTTGGCACCCACGGAGCGGCAGGGATGGAGGGATCCCTCCCCTCGGGACGCTTGAACATCTCACACATAGACCCACGTCGGAAGCACGCAGGCTTCTCAAAGAGGCCACGCACGTCGGGCATCTGGTCGCTTCTAGAAAGTTCCCGGCCACGTCTGCCGCTGGGGAGACACGTGCGTCTCAGTGGGATTCTACGAGAAGAAGCTACTGGGGCTGCTTCACCTCTGCACACGTAGAGGTACCGGGGGCTGCTCTGTGCCGCCCCTCGTGGCAGGCTGCGTGCCACGTGGCATGGTTGCTGCTAGCGGCAGTGAGGGGCCTGCCTCGGCCCCCCGCGTGGAGAGGAGGTGCTGACAGTGTCTGTGGCTGGGGGTGTGGCCCCTGGGATCCCAAGACAAGGCTCTCCTGGGTACAGAAGAGCTGTGAGAGTAAAATCCACACTCGGGCTGCTGTGGGGGTGGTGGGTCAACCTGGCTGCTCCACTTCCCAGCCAGCTCCCTGCTCATGTGCCCGGGAAGGCAGCAGGAGATGGCCCCAGTGTTTGGGCCCTGCCACCCTTATGGGAGACCTGGAGTTCCAGGCTCGAGGGCCTGGCCCAGCCCTGACCATAGTAGCCCATTTGGGGGAGTGAACCAATGGATGGGAGATCTCTCTCTCTTTCTCCTTTTCAAATAAATAAATATTTATTTATTTGAAAGTCAGAGTTACACACAGACACACAGAGAGAAGGAGAGGCAGAGAGAGGGAGAGAGGGAGAGAGAGAGGGAGAGAGAGAGAGATAAAGAGGTCTCCCATTCACTGGTTCACTCCCCAGTTGGCCGCTATGGTCAGAGGGTCAGAGCTGGGCCAATCTGAAGCCAGGAGCCAGGAGCTTCCTCCAGGTCTCCCACGCTGGTGCAGGGGCCCGAGGACTTGGGCCATCCTCCACTGCTTTCCCAGGCCACAGCAGAGAGCTGGATGGGAAGAGGAGCAGCCGGGATTCGAACCGGCGCCCAGGCGGGATGCTGGCGCTGCAGGAGGTGGCTTTACCTGCTATGCCACAGCGCCAGCTCCTAAAATAAATCTTAAAAAGTACATGCTTGTTACGTGACAGGAGGAAGTGCTGGCTGCCGAGCGGCACGGGTGCCTTGTGGGCCCTGTGCTGCTGTGTTTGCCTGGAATACTTGAGATGCAAATCTGGGGCGACGCGGCCCCCTAAACGCTCAGCTGCATTAGGCGCCTGGTTAGGACAGTGTTTCCACAAGGTGCTGCGAGCCTGCCAGCAGTGTTTGGGAAGCCTTACGGTTCATCTGGAAGTACCGTTAGGAGGATTTACCGTAAGGAGGATTGGTACCAGCTTACCTCTGATTCAGCGCCCCAGAGTTTGTTTCAGCTCCCCAGCCTAGCAGCAGAATGGAGCCCCACATGGGGGTCAAACAAGGGGAGGTCGGGTAAGGAGACCCCTCCAGGATGCCCCCCCGACAGGCAGGTTTCCGTACCCAACTCGTGTCCAGAAGAGCCGCAGCTGAAGACGACCGTGCCGGGCACGCGGGGAGGCCCCATGGCGGATCCGTGCACCTGCTGCTCCCAGAGCTCAGGTTGCCAAAGCCATCATCCTGCAAGAGCAGCACAACTGGGGCCGGCGCCCTGGCTCACTTGGCTAATCCTCCACCTGCGGCGCCGGCATCCCATATGGGCGCCGGTTCTAGTCCTGGTTGCTCCTCTTCAGTCCAGCTCTCTGCTGTGGCCCGGGAGTGCAGTGGAGGATGGCCCAAGTGCTTGGGCCCTGCACCCCATGGGAGACCAGGAGAAGCACCTGGCTCCTGCCTTCGGATCAGCGCGGTGCGCTGGCTGCAGCGCGCCAGCCGTGGCAGCCATTGGAGGGTGAACCAACGGCAAAAGGAAGACCCTTCTCTCTGTCTCTCTCTCTCTCTCACTATCCACTCTGCCTGTCAAAAAACAAAACAAAATAAAACAAAACAAAAAACAAAACCAAAAAACCTTTAAGGAAGAGAAGAGGCAATTTGGAGAGGAGAGAGTTAATGACAGAGTTGTCACCGCCAGTGCCTTCATTGTCATCTCCACCCCCCCACCATCGTCATCTCCACCCCCCCACCCCATCATCATCATCTCCACCCCCACCCCCCCATCACTGTCACCCCCCCATCACCGTCACCCCCCCCCATCACCGTCATCGTCTCCGTTTCTCAGAGGAAGAGAACACAGTGACGTCACCGTCTTCGCCCGTGGCCGCGCAGAGGGTCCGCACCAGAGCCACGGGCACTCACCACCTTTAACCTCTGTGTCCGATCTGGGGCAGCAACAGGGGAGTTTCCACACAGGCCGCCGAGACACAGCCTTCTTGTTTGGGTGCCGCGGCCACGTTCTGGGGAGAACTTGGATTGGCGGAGGAGCTGGGACTCAAACCCAGGGACTCTGAGCTGGGACGCGGTGCCACACGCCTGCCCCAGGCTGTGGTCCTAGCGGAGGGTGTCGGCAATGAGCGGTCACCGAGATCTGGGCGAGCAAAGACTCAGGAGTCTCTTAGCTCCGAATCCTCAACAAAGCCGAGCCACACCTGCCCTCGATCGCACACAGACGGGGCTCCTGGAGAGAGCGCGTGGGCAGCCCGGCGCTCCGGCTGACACGTAGCGATGTGACCCCAGCCCGACGGCCTCCGATGCCTTTGAAAGTGGGGATGGGATGCCCCCTGCCTCAGAGAAGCAAACCAGATCTTGCAGGAAATGCCCCTGGCGGTAGGCGGTCAGGCCCTCAGCTGTCAATGAACGTTGGAGACGGAGGAGGTAACCGTGCGGTTGATACCCACAGTGGTGATGGGAGCACAGGTGCAGGAAGCTTCGCCTGGGAGTCGACCGTGAGAGCGACGTGGGCATTGGCGCTGTAACACCCAGCGCTGGTTATGCAAGCATCTCTCTGCACACCGGAGCTCCTTTACGGCTGCTGTGGAACGGGGAGGGCGCACACAGAGGGGCTTCCGGCAGAAGCCTCTAAGGGGGGGTGGTCAGAGGCTCAGGTGCTGGCAGTGGGTCCCGTTGCCGGCCTCCAGAAGCCCAAGAAGACGGCAGGTTCACAGGGTGCCTGGGGCTACGTGGGGCCCTCGGCTAGCACCACGCAAATACCCGGCAGTCAGCAGCTCCTGGCCACGCCTGGAGGAAGATCGCGCACACCTGGTGAGGGAAGCCCATGCCTCCGTCATTTCCATCACGGCTCCGTGGAGCTCTCGGCTGGCACAGCCAATGGGCCGGCCGGGAGCCTGCAGCCAATAAAAAGCAGGCGCAGCCAGGTCCTCGGTCTCTGACGAGGGTCAGCCTGGAGGAGCCGGTGCCGGCACCAGACCGGGTGAGGAGGTCTCCGTGCCCTGTCCCCTGCCTTCCGCCTTCCCCTCCCCGAGCCTCGTTAGGGTGGAAGAGAAAAGTGGCTGGGTTTGCCGACATGGTGCATCCAGCGCTTCCGCCTGGCCAAACCCCTGTGCCGGCTCTCGGCGCGAGAATGGCGCTTCTTTCTCGGGGTTGGTGGGGTCTGGTTGTGATTCGCGTAGTCTGGGGAGAAGACTTGAGCCGATCTTTGGCCAGGAGAGGTTACAAGGTGAAAGCAAGTGGAGGAAGATAAGGTTGAGGCTGGGTGACTCAGGCAGCGTTTTCCACCCGGAAATGCTAGGCTGCCCTGGTGGGGTGCTAACTACGGGTAAGCCACTTGGCCAGGTGCATTGGTTTTGCTGGGACACAGTAGTGTTTGAGAGTGAGGCAGGCTGTGCCAGCTGCCCCGTGGATGTCTTTGGGGTGTTTGGGAGTGTCCATGCGGATGGCCACCCACGTCTGGACCCTGTAGCCAGGGGGATGGCCCTGGGGAAAGCAGTAGCCTTGGAGACGGGGGCCACACCCGGGAGTCGTCTACGCAGACGAGGGAACGCTCTCCACACATAGTAAGAATCGGAATCCTGACCCGGCTGCAGCTGGAGGTGCTCGGAGAGCTGGGCTCAGTGACATCCGCCGGCCACAGAAGCACCAGCACTGTGACTGCGTGGCTAGGACGCACCTAGGACAGCCCGACTCGTGGAGGGGGAGGTCGCGTAGCCAGCGGAGGGGCTGTGCAGGGGTGTGGGGAGACTGCTATCCAACGCGTGGAGGTGGGATGACGAATACCTCCTGGGTGGAGGTGGGTGGTGGCGGCGCCCGCACAGCCGTGGGGGCCTCACGCTGCTGAACTCTGCTGTTAAAAACGGATCAGATGGCGAGCTCTGGTTCACTGCGTTTCCCCGGGACTGGGGGCGGCCTCAGCTGTCCTAACTCGAGTGTTCTCTTCCTCCTCCCTGGCAGCTGAAACCCACCTGGAGATCCTGATCTCCTGCAGCCTGGGCGCTTGGGGGGAGGGGAGGCAGAACTGGTTGGGGGTGTGGCCGCCGCTGCTGGCTGGAGCACACACTGGAGGAGCAGCGGGGTCGAGATGGTGGTGCCTTAGGGACAGCCGTGCACGGGGTGCAAGGCGCCTTGAGTTGAACCCCAGCCAATCAAACGGCTGTGTGGAGGCTGGGTAGGCAGTGGCGGCTGGGCCCGCTTTATCCCTGCTCTGGGGCCCGTGAGAGGACGTCTCCAAGGTGTCCAGAGCTTCCCCTGGCCCCTGCAGGGGGAGAGGTGGGTCTCCCCCCAGGCGGGACTTCCTGTGCACCCCATTCAACCCTGGGTCTGTGGCCCATGGGAGTGTGTATAATGGGTTGAACCAAATAGTTGCTCTGTTACTTAACTCTACTTACCAGTACTTAGGTTTTTGAAGTTAAAAATGTTACTTGAGGGGCCCGACCTGTGGCATAGTGGATAAAGCCGTCGCCTGCAGTGCCTGCATCCCATATGGGCGCCAGGTTGAGTCCTGGCTGCTCTACTTCCCATCCGGCTCTCTGCTGTGGCCTGGGAAAGCAGTAGAAGATGGCCCAAGTTCTTAGGCCCCTACACCTGTGTGGGAGACCTAGAGGAAGCTCCTGGCTTTGGATCAGCACAGCTCCGGCCATTGCAGCCAATTGGGAAGGGAACCAATGGATGGAAGGCCTCTGCTTCTCTCTCTCTGCCTCCCCTTCCCCCCCATCTTGTAACTCTTAAGTTCAAATAAATCTTAAATTGTGGCGGTCACTTGGGCGTTGTGTCCATGTGCACTTGCCATCTTGGACTGGTAACCTGGAAGTAAGGTGTGGAGGTGATGGACCGGCCCCTTTGTAATGTTGACAGTGTGCCAGAAGCTCTCTAAAACCAAGTGCATTTGTATTTCAATACCCTTGTTACTCTGTTGACCCGTGCATGGTAGTGGGGATTGTATGTATTCTATAATGCATTCAAGTAGGACTGAACAGCCATTTAGACTTTCATCAGGTACATAAACTCATTTCACTTAAAGATTTGAGAGGCAGAGCTACAGAGAGGGCGGCAGAGACAGGTTGTCTTTGTGCCTGGTCACTCCACAAATGGCCAGGGCTGGGCCAGGCTGGAGCCAGGAGCTTCAGGGTCTCCCATGTGGGTGCAGGAGCCCAGGCACTCGGGCCATCCTCTACTGCTTTCCCAGGGGCATCAGCAGGGAGCGGGATCAGAAGAGGAGCAGCTGGACTCGAACTGACGCCCACATGGGATGCCGGCACCACAGGTGGAGGCTGAACCTACTATGCCACAGTGCTGGCCCCAGAACGTTCGTTCCTAAGTGAGCTACCTGCCTGAGGTATAGTTAAATTACTTATGGCTTCCTATGTTCTTGCCTCTAGTTTCTGAAGTCATGCTGGTTGGTAGAGACACTGGTACTTCTGTGTGTCTGCATCTGTACCACAGTTGATGGTTGTAGAACTTCACACGTTGCCTCATTCACTGCAAATGTAGAAATCATGTATGTACACGTGTATACTATTTTTTTTTTTTGATAGGCTGAGTGGACAGTGAGAGAGAGAGAGAGGAAGGTCTTCCTTTGCCGTTGGTTCACCCTCCAATGGCCGCCGTGGCCCGCGCACTGCGGCCGGCGCACCGCGCTGATCCGATGGCAGGAGCCAGGTACTTCTCCTGGTCTCCCATGGGATGCAGGGCCCAAGCACCTGGGCCATCCTCCACTGCACTCCCGGGCCACAGCAGAGAGCTGGCCTGGAAGAGGGGCAACCAGGACAGAATCCGGCGCCCCGACCGGGACTAGAACCCGGTGTGCTGGCGCTGAAAGGCGGAGGATTAGCCTAGTGAGCCGCAGCGCCGGCCACGTGTATACTATTTTTGACAGGCAGAGTTAGACAGTGAGAGAAAGGTCTTCCTTCCATTGGTTCATCCCCCAAATGGCCGCTATGGCCGGTGCTGTGCCAATCCGAAGCCAGGAGCCAGGTGCTTCCTCCTGGTCTCCCATGTGGGTGCAGGACCCAAGCACTTGGGCCATCCTCCACTGCCTTCCCAGGCCACAGCAGAGAGCTGGACTGGAAGAGGAGCAACCGGGGACTAGAACCCAGGGTGCCGGCGCCACAGGCGGAGAACTAGCCTAGTGAGCCGCGGTGCTGGCTAACTATCTCTTGAAGTCCAACGTAACAGAGTGAGGGACTCGTGGCAGTGGTCACAGTGTGAGGGGGAAGGCCGTGTTCCTACAGACTCACAGGACTTTTTTCTTTTGTAACTGAGCTTAAAAAAAAAAAAAAAGGGCTGCTTCTCGGTGGGGTGGACGAAGGCTCCCGGGCCCCTCCCAGAGCGGGCAGTGCCCTTCTGACGGCTCGTTTGAGGAATGTACGAAGCCACAGTTGCAGTTGACTGAACCGCTACTGGAATTTGAAAACTTGACTCTCTCCTTTTTTTTTTTTTTAAATACTTGCCCCTCTTAGGGAAGCCGTGTGCCAAAGAACCAGTGTCATGACCCCCCCTGCTGAGCTGCTGTCGCATTGTCGCAGATCCCAGCTACTCTGTGGGTTTTGTGAAGCTGTGTGTGAAGTCTCTACCTCACTGTAGTATATGCGGGCCAGACTGCACTCGCCTACAGATGCGTGGAGTACGCTGTGGTGTAGTTTTTTTGGCACATAATAAACACGTTGCAGCAGAAAAAAAAAAAAAAAAAAAACCACGCGAGTTTCATACTCGGGCTCCACTAGTTAGAGTGCATGTTGTCTCTCTGCATCTGGCTTACTGCACCTGGTGTAATGACCTCTGGTTGCATCCATTTCCTTTGCAAGTGTTGGGATTGCTTTCTCGTGGCTGAGTGATGCTGCATTGTGTCTATATACCACACTTTTCCAGTCATCAGATGATGGACATCTAGGTTGATTCCATATTAACTGTCAATTGAGCTGCTGCAAACATGGGAGTGCAAGGTAAGTCTTTCATGGACCGATTTCATTCCCTTGGGATGTGTTCCTAGGAGTAGGATAGCGGGCTCATATAATTTCTTTGGAGAAATCTCTAGTGTGTTCTGTAATGCTTGTAGCAGTTGGCATGTCCACCAGCAGTGTATCCGGGTGCCTTCCCCTCCACAACCGCACCAGCATGGGATTGAGTTTCTGAACAGTAGCCAGTGAATGGACGGAGGTACCACATTGTGAGTCTTACCTGAATTTCCCTGGTGTCCGGTCATCCTGAGCATCTTTGCATTGGTCTGTTGGCCGTTTGTATCCCATCTATTTTCTTTTTAAAAACTGGTTTATTTGAAAGGAGTGTAGGGACAGAGAGAGGTCTTCCATCCACTGGGTCACTCCCCAGATGGCTGCAATGGCTGGAGCTGCGCCGATCTGAAGCCAGGAGCTTCCTCTGGGTCTCCATGTGGGTGCAGGGACCCAAGTACTTGGGCCATCTTCTACTCTTTCCCAGGCCTCAGCAGAGAGCTGGATCGGAAGAGGAGCAGCCAGGACTGAACTGGTGCCCACAGGGGATGCTTCAGGCCAGGGCTTTAACCTGCTGCGCTATAGCACCAGCCCCCGTACCCCATCTTTTGAAAAGTGCCTGTCTGTATCCTTTGCCCATTGCTTAACTAGATGGTTGTGTTTCTTGCTCTTTCTAGTTTCTGGATATTAACCCTTTATTAGCTGCCTAGTTAACATTTCCTCTGCTCTGTTGGACTCTGGTTTCTTCAGATTTCTTGGAGGCAGATCGTATGGGTCTGCTGGACCCAGGGACTCCGCCTGGTGCGGGAGCCCCGTCCCTCAGTCCTCTCTGCCTCCCGGCACCTGCGTGGGCGGGAGCAGAGCTGGGTGTGGGGTGAATGCCAGATTCCCTCTCAGCTGGTGTTGTCACCAACACAGGGTCGAGTGTAGGAAATGCCCTACGTTAGGAGCACACAGACCTCATTAGTAGAGAATTCCTGTTTACAAAATAAGTGTGCAAACATAGAAGTACCACTTGTACATTACCCAAGTGACTTTTTTTTTTTTAACCAATGTCTTTACTGTGGTAAAATAACCCATGAAACTTGTACCTTTAAAGCCAATTTTTTTTTTGACAGGCAGAGTGGACAGTGAGAGAGACAGAGAGAAAGGTCTTCCTTTGCCATTGGTTCACCCTCCAATGGCCGCCGCAGCCAGCGTGCTGTGGCCGGCGCACCGCGCTGATCCGATGGCAGGAGCCAGGTGCTTCTCCTGGTCTCCCATGGGGTGCAGGGCCCAAGCACCTGGGCCATCCTCCACTGCACTCCCTGGCCACAGCAGAGAGCTGGCCTGGAAGAGGGGCAACCGGGACAGAATCCGGCGCCCTGACCGGGACTAGAACGCGGTGTGCCGGCGCGGCAAGGCGGAGGATTAGCCTAGTGAGCCGCGGCGCTGGCTAGAGCCAATTTTAAGTATACAGTTGAGTGGTTATAAAACATTTGTCAGGTGTGATTATCACTGCTCTCGCCAGAGCTTTCTCGGGCTGAACAGGAACTCGCTGTATCCCCTGTCCCAGCCCCTGGCCACCCCCGTAGTGCTATGGGTATTGATGGTTTTGACTAAGAGCCTTATGTAACAATACCTGCCTTATAAAATACTTGAAATGCAGAGTGGTATAGAGGAGCAGGGGGGTGGGTGTCTGATCTGCTAGCCTCCTACAGAGCTGCAGCAGCCGGCACTGGGCCAGGCCAGAGCCGGGAGCCTGGGACTCCATCCCGGTCCCCACAGCGGTGGCGGGGCCCACGTGCCTGGGTCATGTTCCGCTGCTTTCCCAGGCCCGCTGGCAGGGAGCTGGATTGGCAGTGGAGCTTCTGAGACTTGAGCTGGTGATGCCAGTATCCTAGGCAGCTTAAATGACTGGGCCCCCCTCCCAGCTCTGTGGCAGGCCAATCTCGCTGGGCACAACGTCGTCCTTGTAGGTTTGTGTTGCAGCACGTGTGAAGTGGAAATGCTCACGTTGGAGTGAGCACACGTCACACATGGGTCGCGCTGTCTGGACGGGCTGGGTGGCTGCCGGGCTACAGATGCTGCCCGGTGTCCAAGTGCTTCCCTGAGAACCCGCTTAGAGGTGTGTGTGTGTGCAATGCCAAGGGCAAAGGTTAGAGATTATTGAATTTTTATTCTAGTTTTAGAATGGTCATCTGCTGGCTCCCCACATAGCTGCAATGGCCGGAGCTGAGACAATCAAGAGCCAGGAGCTTCTCCAGGTCTCCTATGCGGGTGCAGGGGTCCAAGCACTTGGGCCATCTTCCACTGCTTTCCCAGGCCATAGCAGAGAGCTGGATCAGAAGAGGAGCAGCCGGGATTAGAACCAGCGCCCACATGGGATGTTGATGTTGCAGGCCAGGGCTTAACCCTTTAGGCCACAGTGCCAGCCGCTCACCCATTTGTGGACTAGCTCATTGGCTTTGTTGAGTTTCTTGAACTCCTGATGCATCCTGGATGGTAATCCTTTATAAGATGCATAGTTTACATATTTCTCCCACCCTATTGGTTGCCTCTTCACTTTGTGAGTGTTTGCAGAAGATTTTTAGCTTTTTTCTAAGATTTATTTTGAGAGGCAGAGTTAGAGACAGACCTTCCTTCTGCTGGTTCACTCCCCAAGAGACTGCAGTGGGTGGAGCTAGGCTGGAATTAAGCCAGGAGCTTCGTCTGGGTCTTCCCCATGGGTACAGAGACCCGAGAACTTGCCATTTTTCTACTGCTTTCCCAGGTATATCAGCAGGAACCTGGATAGAAGGGGAGCAGCTGGGAATTGGACTGGCACCCATATGAGGTGCCAATGTCGGGCAGCGTCTTAACCCACTACACCATAGTGCCAGCCCATTCTTAGCTTCATGTAATCCCATTTGTCTTTGCTTTGATTGCCTGTGCTTCTGGGGTCTTTCCCAAGAGGTCTTTGTCTATGTCAGTGTCTTGTGGAGTTTGCCCAGTTCTAGTAGTTTGTTATCAAGTCATAGGTTGAAATAGGATCTAAATAAATTGAAAGGTGATTCTTAAATTTATTTGAAAGGCAGAGATATGGAGAAAGAGCAAGATTTTCTATCTGCTGGTTCACTCCCCAAATGGCCACAGTAGCCAGGGCTGGGTCAGGCCCAAGCCAAGATCCAGGAGCTTTATCCGGGTCTCCCACATGGGTGCAGGGACCCAAGTACTTGGGCCATCTTCTATTGCTGTCTCGGGCACATTAGCAGGGAGCTGGATTGGAAGTAGAGCAGCCAGGACTTGAACTGGTGCCCATACGGGATGCTGGCACTGCAGATGGAGGCTTAAAATTGAATGCCACAGTGCCAGCCCCCAGAGTTCTTGTATAAAATGCAAGGTAGGGGTGGTCCTCCACACTGCTGCATGTGGAGACCAAGATTCCCAGCACCATTTATTGGAGACTGTCCATCCTCCAGGGATTGGATTGTTAAAGCTTGCCAAAGGTTAGTTGGTTGTGGATGGGTGGGTTAACTTCCAGGGTTTCTATTGTTCCGTTAATCTACATGTTTGTTTGTGCCAGTACCAGGCTGTTTTTTTTTTTTTTTTTTTTTTTTATTTCTTAACAGGCAGAGTGGACAGTGAGAGACAGAAAGGTCTTCCATTTGCCATTGGTTCACCCTCCAATGGCTGCTGCGGCCGGCACACCGCGCTGATCCGAAGGCAGGAGCCAGGTACTTCTCCTGGTCTCCCATGGGGTGCAGGGCCCAAGCACTTGGGCCATCCTCCACTGCACTCCCTGGCCACAGCAGAGAGCTGGCCTGGAAGAGGGGCAACGGGACAGAATCTGGCACCCCGACCGGGACTAGAACCCGGGGTGCCGGCGCTGCAAGGCGGAGGATTAGCCTAGTGAGCCGCGGTGCCAGCCAGGCTGTTTTGATTATAACTGCCCTATAGTATGTCTTAATCTAGTATTGTGATACCTCTGGCTTAGTTTTTGTTTAGGATTGCTCTAGTTACTTGGGGTCCTTGTGTTCCCATATGAATTTGAGCATCACTTTTTTCCCCCTAGATCTCTGAAGAATGTAATTGGCATTTTGATTGGGATTATGTTGACTCTGTAAGTTGCTTTGGGTAGTTTGGACATGGATTCTTCTAATCCACAACATGAAAGATCCCATGCTTGTGTATCCTTTCATTGTTTCATAATTTTAACTGTGGAGATCTTCCATATCCTGGATTAAACCTAGTCCAACGTACTTAAATGTTCAAGCAGCTACTGTGAATGGGACTGATCTTACAAGGTCTTCCTTACCCATGGCATTGTCTATGTCTGCAAAAGCCATTGTTTCTGTGTGTTTTTTTATATCCTGTAACTTCACCAAGCTCTCATGAGTTCCAGCAGTCTTCGTGGAGTCTTCTGGTTCTCCTGTGTATAGTCATGTTATCTGAAAATAGGGATAATTGGACTTGCTTCTTTCCAAATTGCATCCCTTTAATTTTTTCTTGCTGAATGGCTCTGGCCAGAACTTTAGTGAATAGCAGTGGTGAGAGTGGTTCTGGATCTTAGTGGAAATGCTTCCAGCTTTGCCCCATTCAGTGTGTTGCTGACTGTAGATTTGTCACCTGCTGCCCTGGTTGTGTTGAGGGATGTTCCTTCTGTACGAGTTGCTAAAGGTTTTCATCATGAAAGGGTGTTGTGTTTTATCAAGCACTTTCTCTATATCTGCTGATAAAATCGCAAGGTTTTTAGTCTTCAGCTTGTTGATGTGAAGTATCACATTGACTTTGGGTGTATGTTGAACCATCCCTGCACAGCAGGGATAAATTGCACCAGGTCCTGGTGAATGATTCTGGTGTGTCATTGGATTTGGTGAGTTAGTATTTTGTTGAATTTTTCCATCTGTGTTTATCAGTGATATTGGTCTACAATTCTTGTATCTTTTCTGGCTTTGGAATCATAGTGATGCTGGCCTCATAGAAGGAGCTTAGCAGGCCAGCACTGTGGTGCACTGGGTTAAAGCCCTGGTCTGCAGTGTTGGCATCCCGTATGGGTGCTGGTTCGAGTCCCAGCTGCTCTACATCCAATCTACCTCCCGGCTAACGTCCCTGGGGAAAGCAGCAGAGGGTCGCCCAAGTGTTTGGGTCCTTGCACCCAAGTGGGAGACCTGGAAAAAGCTCCTGGCTTAAGATTGGCTCAGCTCTGGCTGTTGCAGCCATTTGGGGAGTGAACCAGTGGATAGAAGGACCCCTCCCCCCTTCCTCTCTAATTCTTTGAATGTTTTTTAAAAAAGGAACTTGGGAGAATTTCCTCCACTTCAATTGTTTTAAATGGTTGGAGAAGACTTGGAACTAGTTCTTTAGAAGTCTGGTAGAATTCAGCATTTTACTCTGTTGGGAGGGTCTTCATTACTGACTCAGTCTCCTCTGTGGTTATTGGTCTATGTAGGTTTTCTGGGTCTTAACTAAACTTTGGTGGATTGTACACGTCCAGAAACCTATCCATTTCTTCTAGGTTTTCCAGTTTGCTGGCATATAGCTGTTGGTAGTAACTCATGATGGTTTATCTCTGTGGTATCTGTTACATCTTTCTCGTCACTGACTTCATGAATTTGTGTCTTCTCTCCCTCTTGTTTGGTCAATAATGGTGATTGATTTCCCCCCCCTCCCCCAACCCCAAAAAAAAAACAGCTCTTCATTACACTGATCTTCTATACCGTTCTTTGGTTTCAATTTTGTTTTAATTTTGATTCTTTCCCTTTACTAATTGCACATTGTTTTTTCTACATTCCTGAGTTGCGTTGACAGCTCATTGATCTGCCTTCCTTTCCAATTTCCTGATGTAGGCACTAACTGCTAGAAACTCCCTGCTTAGCACTGCTTCTGCTGTATCCCATGAGCTCTGTTGTCATCTTCATTTGTTTCCAGGAATTTGATTTCTCTCTTAATCCCTTGTGAGCCGCAGCTCATTCAGGAGCATGGTGTCCACACATGCGGCATGTTTCCTAGAATTTCCTAGGGAACTTGTGGCTTCGCCGCATTGTGGTCCTAATGGGTGAGAAGCTGTGCGTTCCAGTGCTCCCTTCTTCCCAGCGATGAGTGCTGAACGTCCTCTCCTGTGTATCAGCCATCTGTGCATCTTGGGGAAAACACCTGAATTCCTTTGCATATTTGGACATTTGGAATTGGGATTTCCTGGATGCATTTCAGGAGTCCTTTATTTTGGATATTAGTCACTTTTCAGGAATGATTTGAAAGTTCTCTCCCATGTTAATGGATTGCCCTTTGACCCTGGTGGGGTCACTTGCACGAGATGCGAAGTTTCCCATGGAGTCCAGCTGGTCATACTCTGTTCACCATGCCTTTGACGTCCTAACCAAGGGTTACACTGATAACAAATATGGGTCTCGAAGTTTGGCCCCTGTGTTTCTTACTAAGTTTCCTGGTTCCAGACCTTACATTTGGGTCTCTCCATCCATCATGAGTTATGCACATGGTGGTAAGTAACAGGCCATCTCTGATCCTTTGGCATGTGGCTGTAAATGAAGCAATCGGAGGTTTGTAGTTGGTAAAGATCTGAGAGGTAGGTTAGTCTAAGCTGGGAGGGAGGGAGGGAGTGAGTGTGTGTGTGTGTGTGTGTGTGTGAGTGAGAGAGAGAGAGAGAGAGAGACAACATTGCCAGGTGCCTCTATACCCATGGACCCTATAGCCTGGTCAGAGAGAGGGGGAGAGGGAAGAGAGGGAGGGGGAGGGGAGGGAGGGAGACAACATTGCCAGGTGCCTCTACACCCATGGACCCTATAGCCTGGTCTGGGGAGGGGAGGGAGACAACATTGCCAGGTGCCTCTACACCCATGGACCCTATAGCCTGGTCTGGGGAGGGGAGGGGAGGGAGGGGAGGGAGACAACATTGCCAGGTGCCTCTACACCCATGGACCCTATAGCCTGGTCTGAGAGGGGGGGAGGGGGAGGGGAGGGAGGGAGGGAGACAACATTGCCAGGTGCCTCTACACCCATGGACCCTATAGCCTGGTCAGAGAGGGGGAGAGGGAAGAGAGGGAGGGGGAGGGGAGGGAGGGAGACAACATTGCCAGGTGCCTCTACACCCATGGACCCTATAGCCTGGAGGACTAGACCACGATGTGGAAGGTCCCGAGTCTGCAGTGCGGTCCAGCTGCGGTGCTGTCGCTGTGGCCACTCTGCTGGCCCAGAATCTGCTGTGCTCATGACTTCTGTGTGTTCCAGGATTCTTGCATAAAACGTGGCAGGAGTTTGACTCGATGCAAACCTGACATGTAATGAGTAACTACTGCAGTCCTGCGCGTTGAGATTGTCCTCTGGCAGTAGTCTCACCACCTATGTTGTCTTGTTTATTTCTGCTTCATTTCCTGCCCTTCGCTGGGCTGTAATGAGTCTGGAGGGTTTCTAGTAGTGTGGAAGTCAGACTGTTGTAGTTGTTACTCTTCAAATATTAAACTTAATAACTTCTACAATCTGGAGATAAAACATCCACATAAACAAGACAAACCTAAATACGCTTTGGTACTCTTTTTTTTACTTTTACTTTTTTTTTTTTATTTTTTTTTTGACAGGCAGAGTGGACAGTGAGAGAGAGACAGAGAGAAAGGTCTTCCTTTGCCGTTGGTTCACCCTCCAATGGCCGCTGGGGCTGTTGTGCTGCGGCCGGCGCACCGCGCTGATCTGAAGGCAGGAGCCAGGTGCTTATCCTGGTCTCCCATGGGGTGCAGGGCCCAAGCACTTGGGCCATCCTCCACTGCACTCCCGGGCCACAGCAGAGAGCTGGACTGGAAGAGGGGCAACCGGAACAGAATCCTGTGCCCCGACCGGGACTAGAACCCGGTGTGCCTGCGCCGCAAGGCGGAGGACTAGCCTAGTGAGCCGGGGTGCCGGCCTTTTGGTACTCTTTGACCTCCCCTTTCTTATCTGCTAAATTGATGTTGCTGGTGGTTTAGATGTCAACTCATTGTCAAAGTAGCATTAGATTATGGTAAGTGTGGGCAGGACTGTAGATCAAGGACGCTGATAGGAAGGGTGCTGGTGGGAACGTAGGTGAGTGTCTAAAGAGGAGACTCGCTGGGCTTCGTATGATAATGTGAGCCACATACATCATGACCTGTAATCCTAAGCTTGTAGAAATGTTTCTGTGCATCAAGCTACACTCAAACCTCTTCAAAGAGATTCCATTTGTTAGACAAAATGAGAAACTCGCGAGTGCCAACAGCGGAGGTAGCTATAAGTGGTGGGAAGCTAACGGTGGCATGCTGCACACCCACACACGTCCTCCGCTGATGGCTGTGTGCAGCGACATGAACTCGCCTGGCAAACCAAATGCCAGCAAAGGAGGCCACAGGTCATACTGTTCCAATTCTAGAATGTACCGTCTTCTATCAAGTCACGTTCAGTGTGCATGTGTAGTAAGATCTGCAAAAACACAGAAAAACACCAGGGTAGTGAGGAGCTCTGGGGAGGAGCATCTGGGGAGTGACCCAGTCACTGCGAGATCTCTTCCCCGTCTGTTTCAAATAAAATTTAGAAATGCAGAGTAGAGCAGGGTCACTGGTGTTTTGCAGGTTCTCAGTGTAGACAGTTGGTGTTCATCTGGGAGGCAAGGTGTTCAGCAGAGGGCACGAGGCCCAGATGCCCCAACTGCCCCTTTCTTGGGTCCCCTGATGAGCCGTGGCGCGGCACTGTGGTTCTAAGACTGACACCGATCTAGGGGCAGCCAGGAGGTGCAGCTGGTGCCGAGTTCACAGGCGCCGCTGTGAGAAGCGGGCTGGCGCACCTTCCCTGGCGGAAGGTGGATGAACGTTGGAAGTGAGCCTTGCGCGATGCTTGGTGGTGAGCCCCTTTCTGCTGCTGAGACTGACCTGGGTCCTCCTCACTTCCCCAGGTGTCGCTCGCTCCTTGAAGATCCGCACCCCCACCCCTGCTCTGGCGAGCTCGGAGCTCACAGTTCTGGCACAAGATGGCTGCGTCGTACTTCGCCGAGTTCGGCTTGTTGTGGTACCTGGAAGAACTCAGAAGGGAGGAGTTCTGGAAGTTTAAGGAGCTCCTCAATCAAGAACCTGCGAAGCTGGGGCTCAAGCCAATCCCCTGGGCGGAGATCAAGAGGGCCAGCAAGGAAGACCTGGCCAACATGCTGGCGGAGCGCTACTCCAGGAAGCAGGCCTGGGAGGTGACCCTGAGCATCTTCCTGCAGATCAACCGGCAGGACCTCTGGACGAAGGCCAAGGAAGAGATGGAGAGTAAGTGCAGGTGGGAGGGCAAGGCCCGGAGGTTGGGGACCGGTCACCTCTGCCCTGAAGCTGGCAAGCTGCAGAACGAGCCCCTCGCATTGTGTGAGAAGGGATAGGAGGTCGGCGTGAGCCTTGGAGGTACACGGTTGCAGCTGGTACCGGTCCTACAAGGGCCGGTGAGGAGGCGGGGACAGCGGCCCGATGCCGCTCATGCGAGCAGTTCTCCGTTACTCTGCCCCGAGAAGAGTCTGATCTTAGGGGATACGACCTGGCTGTCGGTGTGTGACTACCAGGTCTGCTGAAGTGGAGCAGCCGACTGCTCCTGGGAACAAGAGGACCTAGGACGTGCACAAGAGGACCTAGGCAGGACCCCAACAGGAAATAGCTCTGGACACTCGATGTCCTTCCTCGGTGTTGCAGGAAGCACTTCTGCATAACTTTCTCCCATTTTGCCACAACTCATCAGAAGTTAATAAGAGAACTGGATTACTAGTACCCCCATACCTTAGATCTTCCCAAGGGTGAAGGATTGGATTTCAGCCAGTAATGAAGTGACCTTCACTGCACCTCAGTTCCCCCACTGGAGTAAGGGGAGGTGATAGTGGCAGTGTTTTTAGGGGTGGCCGTGATCTGTGTTCTGGTGAGGACCGGGCAGGCTGGTGCGCCTAGGACACGGACGGTGGTGCCCGGTGAGCACTGGCTGGTGGAGGCTTGGACCGCGTTCCTTGGAGGCTTGTATCTGGAACAGCAGCGCGAGTCATCCTTGGATCCTCTGTCACCCATTGCTGCCGCCCTCTCCCTGGCCATGAGCGCCCTGGACTCTGCTCCACATGGTTCTTCTTGGGTGCCATTGGCTGGAAGGCAGGGCGGTCTGCCCTCCCAGGGGGCTCTACAAAGTCCAGAGAGTTTGGGTTGCCATGACAATGCGTGGTGACACTGTTATCTTGGGGGTAGGGGCCAGAGATGATTCTAAACACCCAGGACAGCCCGACATCATGTACACAGTGTCGTGGCTAGATACCCCAGCTGCACAAAGCAGACCAGGGGAGTTGATCTCGGTGGCCCTGGGGGTGCCTGTTCTGTGCCAGTGCCATGATGGAAAGGCTCCTTGTGGGGAGCTCAGTAGACACAGATCACCAACACTCGGTGCAAACGTTTAATCGGATCTTCAGAAAGAGGGTGGTTAGAGTCCTCTCTTGGGCCCCTTCACGGGAAGTCTCTGCACAGCAGCTTTGGTACAGCACAGCCGGTCTGAGCCTGCCAAGCTCCAGGGAGGCTCACTGGGCAGGGGGCGCGGGTGAGGGCAGCTTGCTGGGCATCGCGGTTGGCCGGACTGCCTGTCTGTTGCTTGGTGGGATGTGCTGGGCTATTGGCTGAGGTCCAGTTGGCATTCTTCTCTGTTGATGGGGCCTCTGCTGGGTAAGGTACTTGCCCAACACACCTACTGCCTCGCCATCCCTCAGTGGGGCTTCTAGGGGATCTGCAGCTCACAGCGATGGGGAGGAGAGGGAGGGAAGCCAGCAGGACTGAGGGTGGCTCCTGCTGGGAGAGAATGGGGCAGAGTGGGCATCCTGGGCAGGTGACTTGAATACGCTAATTAAGGCATCAGTCAATGGCATAGAATGAAGACCTAGTTCTGCACTGTCATCAGAGAGGATTGGAGTGTTGACTTGGTGCTTGCGAAAAAGGCATTTTTCTCTAAAGATCTACTCATGCTCTTGAAAGAGACAGATGGGGACCTTCAACCCGCTAGTTCACTCCCCAAATGGCTGCAATGGCTGGAGCTGGGCCCATCTGAAGACGGGAACCCGGAGCTTCCTCCAGATCTTCCTCATGGGTGCAGGGGCCCAAGGACGTGGGCTAGTCTCTGCCACCTTACCAGGTGCCTTAGCAGGGAGCTGGATCAGAAGTAGAGCAGCTGAGAATGGAACCCATGCCCATGTGGGATGCTGGCGCTGCAGGCTGTGGCTTTATTGGCTACACCACAGGACCGGCCACAGAAGGCATGTTCCCTAAGCCTGGTATGTCGATTCAGATCCAAAAAAGGTACCTCATGAGTGTTGGGTAAAGTGCTGTGGTCGTTAGTGGGCTGTCTTCTGCGTCACCTTGCACCTCTGCATAGTCAAGGCTGTGACATCTCTGGGGAATGTCACAGCCTTATTGAATGCCTCTCCTTTCAAGTCTACTTCATCTGGCACAGGGTGGCAGTTCCTGCTTCCTTGTGGTCTCCACTCGTCTGAGGAATCTGTCCAGCTGTCCATACCTGGCCTTTGTTAAACTTACACAATTGTAAACTGACAAATTGTACCTCCTTATGGAGTACTACGTGATGACTTGATAGGCGTATACATCGTGTGGTGTTAATTGGAGGGACGGCATCATACTCCAACGTTGACCATTTACTTACTGTGAAGGCATTCGGATACTTAGTTTCATAAAGGCACAGTCTAGTATGTCGTTGTCTGTATCAACCAGGACAACAGCGCCCCGCAACTTGTACTCCCTTGTAACCATGACTTGGCACTCACTGAGGAGTGTGTCCCGCCCTCCCCAGCTCTCCCGAGCCATGGTAACTTCATTCTCCTCCACTTCTGTGAGGTCAGCTTCCTTAATGATGTAACTAGGGGACGTCATGTGCCCTTCGTTTTTCTGTGACTGGATTCTTTCATGTCCTACAGAGATGCACGGCTTCATGCATATTGAATGACGAGAGTTCAGACTACTGAGCTGCATTCATTGTGTACGAGTTACGCCTTTTCTTGATCAACTCACGGGGACAAATAGGTTTGTTTCGGCTCGTTGTCTGTCAGGAACAGTGCAGATGTCTTCCATGGACTGGCCATGTTTTCCTCGGATGGACACACACACACACACACACACACAGCACTGCGATCGCTGGGTCACAGGGTAGCTCCTTTTTGAGCTGTATGAGGAATCTCCGTACTGTCGTCCACAGCAGTTGCCCTGACTTGGATTCCCACCAACAACATGCCAGCATTGCCTTTTCTCCACACACTTGTCAGCACTCCCTACCTTTGATCGTTCTAACAGTAGCTAAAGTAACTGGAGTGGGGTAATGGTGCATTGTGGTTTTGACTTTAATTTCCCTGGTGATGGGTGATGCAGAGCACCAACCCCTTGGTCCTTTGTACATCTTTGCACATCTTTGTGTGTGTATGGGGGTGTCTGCACATATATGGGGTGTTTGTGTTGGCTGTTGGGTTGGATTGCGTTACATACAATGGCTAATGACTGCTTGTCCGATGTGCAGCTCTGTTTGTTCATATTGTCTAGGTCGTCTTTTGACTGCGTTGATAATCCTCTAATTCATCTTTTGTTTCATGCTTTTGGGGTCTGATCCAAAAATCCTTGCCTTGGAATATTTTCTGTATGTTCTAATGTTTTCATAGTTCCATATTTAGGTCTTTTGCTCCTTTTTTTTTTTAGTTATTGTACATGATTGGAGATAAAGATTCAGTTTGACGATTCTCTATGAATTTCCAATTGTCTAAGCACCTTCTAAAATCTTTTAAAAAGTGATTTATTTGAAAGAGTTGCACAGAGGAGGAGAGGCAGAGAGAAGTCTCCCATCTGCTGGTTGACTCCCCAGTTGGCTACAACAGCCTGAGTTGTGCCAATCCAAAGCCAGGAGCTTCTTCCGGGTCTCCCACGTGGGTGCAGGGACCCAAGGACTTGGGCCACCTTCTGCTTTCCCAGGCCACAGCAGAGAGCTGGATAGGAAGTGGAGCAGCTGGGACTCAACCAGAGCCCATATGGGATGCCAGTACTGCAGGCAGGGGCTTTGCCCACTACGCCACAGCACCGGCCATGCCTGAGCACCGTTAACCGAACCTATTGGCACTTTTTCCAGTGTGTTCTTGGTGCCTTCATCAAATAAGATAGTAGTGGATGATGGGATCACTTCTCAGCTCTGTTCTGTTCCACTGGTCTAAGTGTGTTTTTATGCCAGTGCCATACTATTTTAACAACTCTAACTTTGCAGTATATTCTATTGTAAAGATCTTATTTGAGAGGCAGAGTTAGAGGGAGAGACATAAAAAGGTCTTCCATTTGCTGGCTCACTCCCCAAATGGCTGCAGTGGCTGGAACTGAGCCAGCCCGAAGCCAGGAGCTTCTTCCAGGTCTCCCATGTGGATGCAGGGTCCCCGAGCACTTGAGCCGCCGCCGCCGCCTCCTGCTTTCCCAGGCCCAAGCAGAGAGCTGGATGGGAAGAGGAGCAGCCTGGACTCAAACCGGCGCCCATAAAGGATGCTGGTGCCTCGGGAGGAGGCTTAGCTCCCTAGGTCACAGCGTTGGCCCCTGCAATATCTTAAAGGCAGGTTGTATGATGCCGCCTCCTTTCTTTTTGCTCAAGGTTATATTGGGTGCGCTGGATCTTTTGTGGTTCCACACAAACCTTAATCATGCCGTTTCTACCTGTGAGAAATGCCGCTGGTCACTTTGGTTGAGCGCTGTAGCTGTAGATGGCTTTGGGTAGTAAGGCCATTGAGTCTCGATTCCACCTGAGATCGTGAGACGTCTTTCTGCTCCTTTGTGTGGCCTTGACTTTATTCACCAAGTGTTTTAGTTGTCATTGTAGAGATCTTCTACATACTGGTGAAATTTATTCTTAGATACCCCTCTCTAGAGCTGCTGCAAACAGGATTACTTCTGGGATTAAGTGCTATTGATAGCACTAGTTTGACTTTGTATCAACATTGCTGAATTGGACCATTGTTACAAAGCTGTGTGTGTGTGTGTGTGGGGGGGGTTCCTATATCTAAGGTGATCTGCAATAGGGGGCAACTCCCTCCTGTACAGTTTGGGTGTCCTTCAGTATAATTACTGTGCCAAGAACTTCGGAGCTGCAGAGGAGAAAGTGCACCTCCGTGTCTTGTTGGAGATCTCGCATTGGTGTTAGCTGTTGGCTGTTCATATATGGCTTTTATTACATTGAAATGGTCTTCCAATAAACAGTTAAGATGAAGTGATGTTGGATTTTATTAAATGCCTTCTGCCTCTATTGAGATGTGATTTGAATGCAAATTTAAAAGATCCATTGGAAGCAGAGTTGGAGGAAGGGAGGGACAGAAATAAACACATCTTTCATCCACTGGCTCATTCCCCAGTGGCCACAACAGCTTGTGTTGGGCCAGGCCAAAGCCAGGAGCCTGGGTCTCCATCTGGGTCTCTGGCATGGATAGTGGGGGCTGACGCACTAGGGCCCTCCCTCTCCCACTGCTTTCCCAGGTGCATCAGCAGGAGCTGGATTGGAAGTGGAGCAGCTGGGATGCCAACCTTGGCTCACGAGATGCTGCTTTGACCCACTCTGCCCCTGATAGGAATGTTGCCATTTTGCTGATGGGTTACATCGTTCGTCGGCTTCTGTTGAGTCACCTTGTATCCCTGAGAATCCCACCTGATCATAGTGGTAACGACTATAATGGGCTGCTGGATTCAGTCTAGTGTTCTGTTGAGTTTTTCCATCCATATTCATCAAGAATGTTGATCTATTACTTTGTTTCTTGGTGTGCGCTTTGGTTTTGATATCGGAGTAATTCTGGTCTCATTCCATCTTTATTTTGAAATAATTTAAAATATAAAATTTGTAAATGTTACACAGTTCAGTAGTGAAGTCATCTGGTCTTGAGCTTCTCTTTGGGGGGTGCTTTTTCTGAATCATTACTTAACCACTTTGCTGTTTCTATATTCATGATTCGATCTTGGTAAGTGGGGTGTGTGTGATTGGCTCTTCTAGGTTATTGTTAATTACACATCACGATGAACAATACTTGGCATTGTTGCCCTTTTCATCTGATTGTACTTGATGTTTCTCAGTCTGGTTAGGAGTGTGCCTTTGGGTCAAAGGACCTAGGCATCCTTTATTACATGTAAACCATCTCATGTCCAATTATAAAAGCGTTGCTGCTGCATTTTTGTATGAACTTGATTGATTTTCCTTCTGTTAACTGGTTTGGTGTATGCTTATTTTATTAGCTGCTTGGGATGCAGTAAGATTATTTGATAACTTTGCTTTTAATGACTAGTACTGCTTTTGCTTCTGCTGTATTCCATAGACATTGATCCATTTCTTATTTGAAAGAGTTAGAGGTAGAGACAGGTCTTCCATCTGCTGGTTCACTCCCCAGAAGGCCACAATGGCAGGAGCTGGGCTGATCTAAAGCCAGGAGCTTCTTCCAGGTCTCCTACGTGGGTGCAGGGGCCCAAGGACTTGGGCCATCTTCTGCTTTCCCAGGCCATGGCAGAGAGCTGGATGGGAACTGGAGCAGCTGGGGCTCGAATTGGTGCCCATATGGGAAGCTGGAGCTTTAGGCCTGGGCGTTAACCCACTGCGCTACAGTGCTGGCCCCAATCCACTTTTTCTTTTTGGCTGAGTTACAGACAGAGACAGAGGTCTTCGTTCCGTTGGTTCACTACCCTAATGGCCGCTGCAGCCAGCGCTGTTCACTCCCCTAATAGCTGCTGTGGCCTGCGCTGCGCCAATCCAGAGCCAGGAGCCGGGTGCTTCCTCCCGGTCTCAAATGTGGGTGCAGGGACCCAAGCACTTGGGCCATCCTCCGTTGCCTTCCCAGGCCACAGCAGAGAGCTAGACTGGAAGAGGAACAACCGGGACAGATCCAGCCCCCCAAACTGGGAGTAGAATCCGGGGTGCCAGCGCGACAGGCGGAGGATTAGCCAACTGAGCCATGGTGCCGGCCAATCCATTTCTTCTTAATACCTTCCATGCTACACTTTTCAGTTGTAAATTAACTTTCATGAATCTTTGTAGTTTCCAAGGTTTTCCTTGCTGTTTCCTTGTTTGTCTACTGCCTTTTTATTTATATTTCTGCCCTTCTATTTCCTTGTGTTCAGAACAGATCTGATACAAGCTTAAGAATCTCAGCCTTGTTTGATCTCTCGTATGACCTATACTTGAACTTTCCAGGAACACGAAGAAAGGCTGTTTGGCTTCTGTTGGAAGGGACATTCTGTAGATGTTAGGTTCAATTGATCTAGGAAGTAGTTTTAAAAAATTTGAGACTAACAGTGGTTTTTCTACTTGGTGAATTCTGTATTTAATGGAGGGTTAAGTATGTCATTGAAAAATAAGGAAGATGGGAGGGTGTAGGGTGGGAAGTACCATTATGCTTCTTGTAAAAACTGTTAAACAAGTTTCGTGTACTTCAGACTTATAAACAGCGCTACTTCCCCTCCCTCATTACTCTTAAAACTATATTTGAAATTCATGAAATTTGTTCCTTCTGTGTAAATAAATTATTTGAAAGATGGACGGAGACAAGATGGGAATTTCCATCTTCTGGCTCGTTCCCCAAATGCCCCCAATAGCCAGGGCTGAGCCAGGCATTCCATCCGGGTCTTCAATGTAGGTGGCAGAGAGCCAAGCCCTTGAATCGGTACTTATTTCCCAGGGAGTGCGCTGGCAGGAATGGGAGTTGCTCCAAATAGTGCAGCTTGGAGACCCATCACCTTACAGTTGGGAGAGGGAATTAACCCACGTTAGACTTGATGTCTAGCATTGGGCCTGTAACAGAAGCCCAGTGCTGGGCCAGGCGTCATGGCCCCTATGCCATGCCGATACCTGCAGCCTCCAGTGATCCTGATGTGCAGTCCTGAGATGGTTGCCTCTAACTCTGACTTTCAAATGAGTAAATCTTTATTCATTTGAAAGTCAGAGTTAGAGAGGCAGAGGCAAAGAGGGGTATTCCATCTGCGGGTTGACTGCCCAAGTGGCCACAGTGGCTGGAGCTGAGCTGACTTGAAGCCAGGAGCTTCTTCTGGGTCTCTGACATGGGTGCAGATGCCCAAGCACTTGGCCCATCTTCTGCTTTCCCAGGATGTCTCAGAGCTGGATTGGAAATGAAATAGCTGGGACTTGAACCAGCGCCCATATGGGATGCCGACACTGCAGGCGGCGGCTTTACCTGCTATATCACGGTGCCAGCAGCCCCCAAGTTTATTCCCTATAACACAGTCGCTGGAGATTATGGACAGGCCTGGGATGAGGTGTCTTCTAGTACAGAAACAATGATAGCACACCAATGGCAGACTCCAGGCAAATCCTTATCTAGTGTGACATCCAGTGCTGACAGCACAAACGTCCACAGGTGTAGAGAAGATAAGGATACTAAAAATCTATGCAAGGGCAGTCATCCAAAATGCTAGGTTAATGGCTACATAAATGGCTAATCCTCCCATGTACCAACAAACATCAAGAAACCAAGGAATTGCGTCATCACTTAATGTCCGAAGCCAACCAGCTAGCAACTGACATGTGCAAATTCTTGGATGAAGAATTAAAGTAGGTGTTTTAAGGAAGCTCAAACTTCAAGAGAACGTAGAGAGAAATGACTTGATTGCAGAAATTTGAGATGGAAGTAACTGTAAGACCTCAAGTGGAAAACTCCAAGCTGAGAAGTACACGAAAGCTAACACACGACACAAGGCATCAATAGCTGAACAGACGGGAAGAATCGGAGTTCAAAGGAAGGCATTGGAAAGTGCAGTGGAGGAATGAGGAGAGCTTATGAGAACTTGAGGGTTAGAATTAGGAGGGCAAATGTCAGCACTATTGGGGTTCAAGAAGGACTGGAGGCCAAAAGAGCATAAGGCATAGTCAAGGACATAAAAACAAAACTCAACCTAGAGAAAGCACTTTTTTTTTTTTTCAAATATCCAAAGAATTGTTGGTGTTGGTTGCCAGTGAGACTGAACTCAACCAAGACTACCCCAAGACACCTTACAATGGAGATGATCAGGATTAAAGATGGGATTCCCAAAGCACTCTAAGGAACAACACTCGAGGGTGTCCAGATTTGCCTAAAAGCAGACTTGTGTAAGGTATGACTCTGGTACTGTAGGAAGATTACTGTTGGCTGAGGGTACTGTACCCAGCAAAGTGGTCCTTCAGATGTGATGGAGAAATACTGGCAGTACTAAATGAAAGCTGAGTGGACTTGGCACCACTAGACAAGTCCTTAAATGCTAAAAGCTCTTGAAAGAACTAACAAGTTAAAAAAATGTCAGGATAGAAAATGCACTGGAGAGGGGCCGGCACTGTGGTATAGCAGGTTAAGCTACTGCCTGCATTGCTGGCATCCCGTATGGGCACTGGTTCGAGTCCCAGCTGCTCCACTTCCAATCCAGCTCTCTGCTATGGCCTGGGAAAGCAGTGGAGAATGGCCCAAGTCCTTGGGGCCCTGCACCCACGTGGGACACCTGGGAGAAGCTCTTGGCTTTGGATTGGCCTGGCTTTGGCCATTGTGACCACTTAAAACCAGTGGATGGAGGACCTCTCTCCCTCTGCCTCTGCCTCTCTGTAACTCTACCTTCCAAATCTTTAAAAGAAAGTATTGGCAAGAGCAACAAAACAGACAACATCAGAATACTGTAAGCCATTCACTTAGCCAAAGGACTAGAAGCAAAACAATGGTGTGTAAGGCATTGATATCTTTAGTATAAAGATGATAAGCAAAACGATAAAAATAGCTATTAATGTTACAAGATAGGCAATACAGAAAGATGTCAAATGGGACATAAAATTTTCAAAATGTAAGGAGCAATGGAGTAGAGGTACAATTTACTAGAATTCTAGTAATCGAGTTTCTTCGATCTTTATAACCACTATGAAGTTATTTCAAAGGAACTTGTTCTTACCAAAATATTCTTGTATACCTCATAATGACAAAGCAGCAAATGTAACCTCATAAAAATGGGAACCAAGGAACCAAGCACCCTACTAGAAAAAAATGGTTTTATCTGGTTTTACTGTAGTTTTAATTATCAGTTTGGCAGTACCAAGATCTCACATTATCTTAGACTAAATTCTCTAAGTGTAGAATGACCACACAGGTATTTAAAAACAAAACCTACGTGCAGGCTGCTTGGAAAGCCTGCTTTCATGTCGGAAGTGTGGAGTAGGCGGAGCCCAGTGGTGGGGCTGCAGCATGGGCAGTTGTAGCTCCAGCTCCTAAGGAGCCCTCCGTACTGCTTCCTGTAGTGGCTGTACCAGCTGATGTCCCCAGAGGTGCCGGTTTCACTTTCTCAGAACCTCGCCAGCGGTCACTGCTTCCTGAAAGTGGCCAGTCTAACAGGTGAGGTGGTATCATTGTGGTTCCCACTCGAGTTTCCCTGACGGCCGGTGACAGGGGGCGCTTTCCCCATGTACCTGTTGGTTATTTGTATTTCTTCACTTGGTGACTGTATGGTGCTCTCTTGCCATTTCCTGATGGGTGGTATTTGTTGAATTGATTGGCTGACATGTCCTGGATATTCACCTGTCAGATCGGTAGCTTGCGACTGTCTTCTCTGGCTCTGTCGTCTCTTCACGATTGTTAGCCTTGTTGTGCGGAAGCTTCTGAGCTGTATACAATCTCATTGCCTACCTGTGCTTTCGTTTGTTGCCTGTGTGTGTGTGTCCAGTTGTGTCAGCACCATTTAACGATGACTCTTTGTGTTCTTGACACTTTTGTGAATTATGTTGGCTGTATGCATGTGGATTAATTTCTCGGCTCCGATTCTGTTGCACTGATGCATATGCCAGTTGTATCTTTTTCCACTATGGTTTCTTTTTTTTTTGACAGGCAGAGTGGACAGTGAGAGACAGAAAGGTCTTCCTTTGCCGTTGGTTCACCCTCCAATGGCCGGCGCGCTGTGTCCAGCGCACCACGCTGATCCGATGGCAGGAGCCAGGTGCTTCTCCTGGTCTCCCATGGGGTGCAGGGCCCAAACACTTGGGCCATCCTCCACTGCACTCCCTGGCCACAGCAGAGAGCTGGCCTGGAAGAGGGGCAACCGGGACAGAATCCAGCACCCCCACCGGGACTAGAACCCGGTGTGCCGGCGCTGCAAGGCGGAGGATTAGCCTAGTAAGCTGCGGCACCGGCTAAAGTAGTCTCTTGGCTGACTTTTCTCATTCACATTATAGTTTTTCCCTTCATTTCTTAGTGGCTTCCCTGTATTGCATCTCATTGAGTTTCCCTAGGATCACGTTTGGAGCTCTTCCTTGCTTGGGCATTTGGTGCATCTCCAGAAATGCATCCTGATGGGAAGGACAATGCGTGTTCTTGCAGTGTTCTGCCTTCTCACCTTCCTGTATTTCCTATACCGCTGACTGCACTCCTTCATGGCGTAGTTGTTGCTGGAGCTCCTGACTCGGATGAGTGCAGGGTTCCAGCTGGCGAGTTGCTTTGGCTTTGTCCCTGGGGGAGCCTGGGCTTTGACTCCTGAGTGTTCTCTCCAGCTGTGATGAATGTTGGTGTTGTCAGACACTGTTGGGTGGACGGTTGTCCAGCCCTCCACGGTTCCATAGTTCATGGAGGGAGTGCAAGGACTTGATGTAGACATGGTTCTCCAATGGTGTGCATCTTCAGACCCCAGGGGGTTGGGTGTGGATTATACCGTGGTTCCTCGTGGCATGTTGGTGGCGCTGTGGGACACCGTGGGCTGTTCTATCCTGCCAGCAGCTCTGAGTGAGGCTGAGTGTGGCACCAGTAGCTGTGGTTCTAGAACTGTGTGATGTGCATGGAACTATTGCTAAGCTCTTGGTAGGTGTGAGTGACACTGGCATTTACAGCAGTAGAAGCCCGAGGCCGAGCACTGAGGGGGTCCTTACTGTGGTCCCACAGGGCGAGTACAGGTTGTGCTGTGGACGTGCACTGGTAGGTGTGGGGCTGGAGTGTGGTGGGTTAGAGGAGTTCAGTACTGGCTGTCACAGTGCTGGAGCTATAGGGCAGGGAAGGGTACTTGATGCAGTTGCCCTAGGAATAATCCTAAATTAAGCTGGGTGTTGGCTGTGTTGCGGCTCAATAGGCTAATCCTCTGCTTGTGGCACCAGCGCACAGTTCTAGTCCCGGTCAGGGCGCCAGATTCTGTCCCGGTTGCTGCTCTTCAGTCCAGCTCTCTGCTGTGGCCCGGGAGTGCAGTGGAGGATGGCCCAAGTGCTTGGGCCCTGCACCCCATGGGAGACCAAGAGAAGCACCTGGCTTCTGGCTTCGGATCAGCGCGGTGCGCCGGCCGCGGTGGCCATTGGTGGTGGTGGGGTGAACCAATGGCAAAGGAAGACTTTTCTGTCTCTGTCCACTCTGCCTGTCCAAAAAAAAAAAAAAAAAATTGGGTGTCACGCATGGGTTGCCATCGACCTGCAGCATTGGCACAGGGATGGAGCTGCCCCCCTGATCCCGCAGGGCGAGTCCCGGGGCTGCAGGTTGCAGTGAGCACCTCACTCGCATCTAATATGTTTGTAGAGGTTATGCTGGGGACTGCCCTATGGTAGACACAGATCTGGAATAGTGGAATGTAGATGGGCCCTTCCAGATACTGTAGGGGTGAACTTGGGTGACTGTCCGGAATGTAGCTCTACCAGTACTGGTCCCAGAGCCACAGGACTGGAAGGACATGTTGCCCTCATCCCATAGGTCGATGAGATTACACTGGGCGTTGTTCACTGGTTGCCGCAAGCCTGGATTGGCATGCCGGAGGGCCTTTGCCTGCCCCCACGTGTGCACACTGGTGTCCCTGGGACTTGTCACAGACCCAGAGCTGCAGGTTGCAGTGGGGTTGTTACCCTGCTCCTGTGGAGTGAGCTTGGGGGGCTCTGGAGTATACAGCTAGAACATTGAGGGTCCCAGAGGGGTGTGACCCGGAGCCTGATGGTGTGCGCATGTTACACAGGGAGTCGTGTGTTAGTGGGTGTGGCCTGGAGTGGAGGAACATGGGGCTTGCCTGGAGAATGGATGTCGGCAGTGGGATACTGGATTCTGACAACAGACACTGTTGATTGACAGGCATCAGTCGTTTCTCTCCTCTTTTCCATCTCTGTGCCCCCTCCCTGTGCCCTTCTTTCCTGCCTTGACATCGAAGTCGAGCAGTTTGCCCCGTGATGTCCCGGTTGGCTGATGGTGGTTGGTTTTCCCAGATGTCCCGGTTGGCTGATGGTGGTTGGTTTTCCCAGATGTCCCGGTTGGCTGATGGTGGTTGGTTTTCCCAGATGTCCCGGTTGGCTGATGGTGGTTGGTTTTCCCAGAGCGTCACCGGAATGTGCAAGGTTGTATAGACTAAACATCTTTGAGCACGTACATTTGTCCATGTCTGTGGGGCAGAGTGTGACGTTTGCGGAACGGGCTAGGAGCAGATCAGGTAATTTGCATATTCATGTCAGGAGGGGCCTATGAGCCCTTAGTTCAGCTCCTCAGTATAATGACTGAACAGTAGCCACTTCACATGCATGGAACACCGGAATTTATCACCGCCATCTGCGGTTGTCAGTCATCCAGTCTCCCTCTGGCACCGGGACTCCCTCCCTTCCCAGCCTCGGGTCACGAGTATTGCAATTTTTTTTTTTTAAATTTTGACAGGCAGAGTGGGCAGTGAGAGAGAGACAGAAAGGTCTTCCTTTGCCGTTGGTTCACCCTCCAATGGCCGCTGTGGCCAGCACGCTGCGGCCGGCGCACCACGCTGATCTGATGGCAGGAGCCAGGTGCTTCTCCTGGTCTCCCATGGGGTGCAGGGCCCAAGCACTTGGGCCATCCTCCACTGCACTCCCGGGCCACAGCAGAGAGCTGGCCTGGAAGAGGGACAACCGGGACAGAATCCGGTGCCCCGACCGGGACTAGAACCCGGGGTGCCGGTGCAGCAAGGCGGAGGATTAGCCTAGTGAGCCGCGCGCCGGACACGAGTATTGCAATTTTGACGGGCTTCTAGAACCTCCACAGACCAGAGGGCGTGTGGAGATGGTGGCTCTGTTTCTGGTTGTCTGACGAGCTCCGGTTCTGTTCATGTTGAGGCGAATGGCTGAAGGTGGCTCGCTAAGGGCTTAGGTGATACTGCTCTGTGTGTGTGCATATGGCATCTGGTTTCTGTTGATGGGGGCAGGTGTCTCCATTCCCTGGCGATGCTGAGTAGCGCTGGAACAAGTGGTGCGGCTATACCCGTGATGCGGCAGTGTCCTCTCCTTGGACTCGGTACCCGAGAGTCCTGGCCGGCTCACGGGGTAGTCCTACTTAGTGGGGCCTTCATCTGTTGTCCACCAAGACTGCACTGCCTCGGGTTTCCACGAGCAGCGTAGGAGATTCCTGGAGCTCACACACCCTCACCAGCGTTTGTTACTTTTCTCTTTGTGAAAACTCAATTTTTTAAAGATTTACTGTATCTATTTGAAAGTTAGGGGTTAGGGGAAGGAGAGCTCTTCCATCCACTGGTTCACTCCCCAGGTGGCTGCAATGGCTGGAGCTGAGCCGATCCAAAGCCAGGAGCTTCTTCCGGGTCTCCCACACAGGTGCAGGGGCCCAAGGATTTGCGTCCTCTTCCACTGCTTACCCTGGCCACAGCAGAGAGCTGGATAGGCACAGGGGCAGCCGGGACTAGGCCGGTGCCCATGTGAGATGCCGGCACTGCAGGTGGTGGCTTTACCTGCTAACGCCACAGTGTTGCCTCCGGTAACTCAATTCTAACTGGAATGAGAGACTCATTTTGGTTTTGATTTGTAGTTCCCTGGTGGTAAATGGCACTGGGGATACTTCATATTTCTGGACATTAGAATTCTTCTGAGATCTCTTGCCCATTTACAAGGTGAACGGCTTGGAAACGTTCTCACTTCCTCAGTTTGTTCATTATATTTCCTGTGTGCAGAGACTCGGTGGCTGAATCCCATTTGTCGAGTTTTGCTTTTGTTACGTTTTGGGTTCTCATGCAAACACGACAGCCTCTGCTGATGTTGGGTTTCCCTCTGTTCCTGTAGTTTCATACCTTGCATTTACGTCTTTGGAGCCTTTTGAGTTGATTTTTGTTAAAGTTGCCCCCCCCCTTCCTTTTGCTTAAGTCTTTAGTGTGTGTGTGTGTGTGTGTGTGTGTGTATGTATGTGTATATATATATGTACACACCCACTTTTCCCCAAGTAGCATTTGTTGAAGAAATTGTTCTTTGTCCAGCGTTGGCTTTAGGTATGGTTAGGGAGAGTCAGTGGGGTGGACATGTGTGGACTCCGTACTGGCGTCTGTTGTGCTGGTCCATGTGTCTGTATGCCAGCACACTGCTGCTGTGTGGACTGAGTACTGGTGTCTGGGTTGGCCCCTGTGTCTGTGTACACCAGCACCCTGCTGTGTGTGGACTGAGTCCTGGTGTCTGGGTTGGCCCGTGTGTCTGTGTACACCAGGGCTCTCCTGTGTTCGGACTGAGTACTGAGTCTGAGTTGGTCCATGTGTCTATACACCAGCACCCTGCTGTGTGTGACTGAGTACTGGTGTCTGGGTTGGCCCGTGTGTGTGTGTTTGTACACCAGGGCCCTGCTGTGTGGACTGAGTCCTGGTGTCTGAGTTGGTCCATGTGTGTCTGCAACAGGGCCGTGCTACTGTGTGGACTGAGTCCTGGTGTCTGGGTTGGCCCCTGTGTCTGTGTGTATATCAGCACCCTGCTGTGTGTGACTGAGTACTGGTGTCTGAGTATTCCATGTGTCTGTACACCAGGGCCCTGCTGTGTGGACTGAGTACTGGTGCTGGGTTGGCCCCTGTGTCTGTGTATACCAGCACCCTGCTGTGTGTGGACTGAGTCCTGGTGTCTGAGTTGGCTCATGCGTCATAGTATGCCAGCACCAGGCTGTTGTGGCTACTTGACCTCTTCACTGTGTCTTGAGGTGAGATGTGATGCCTGCAACTTTGTTTTATTCCTGATTTCTTTGGCTACTAAATGGCTCTTGTGCTTCCACTTGAATACTAGGGTCGCTTTTCTAGTTCTGTAAAGAATATCCTTGATACGTGGTGTTGAATCCAGAATACTGAGTATTAAAGACGTCTTAGGCCGGCGCCGCGGCTCACTATGCTAATCCTCCGCCTAGCGGCGCCGGCACACCGGGTTCTAGTCCTGGTTGGGGCGCCAGATTCTGTCCCGGTTGCCCCTCTTCCAGGCCAGCTCTCTGCTGTGGCCCGGGAGTGCAGTGGAGGATGGCCCAGGTGCTTGGGCCCTGCACCCCATGGGAGACCAGGAAAAGCACCTGACTCCTGGCTCCTGCCATCGGATCAGTGCGGTGCGCCGGCCGCGGCGGCCATTGGAGGGTGAACCAACGGCAAAGGAAGACCTTTCTCTCTGTCTCTCTCTCTCACTGTCCACTCTGCCTGTCAAAAAATAAAAAGACGTCTTAGTGTACAACCCGTAAATGTCTATTTCCATCTTTCTGTATCTAAACTTTTTTTATGTAACAATTTTGCCTCAGAATCATGTTACGTCATCTTGATTCAGTTCCTTCTCCAGGGACATCAATAAACCTGATGTTAGATCCTTTTTGTCAAATATAAGCTACTTCTGATCCTTTTACTTAGATTTTTTAAAAAGTTTTTAAAGCTTATTACAGGAGATGGCACTGTGGCATAGTGGGCTAAGCTGCCGCCTGTGGCACTGGCATCCCATATGGGCACCACCTTGTCTTGGCTGCTCCACTTCCGATCCAGCTCTGTGCTATGGCCTGGGAAAGCAGTGGAAGATGGCCCAACTGCCTGGGCTCCTGCACCCGTGAGGGGGACCAAGAAGTGGCTCCTGGCTTTGGATCAGCTCATCTCTGGCCATCGTGGCCACCTGGGGAGTGAACCAGTGGACGGAAGACCTCTCTCTGTCACTCTCTAACTATCTGTAAAGTAAAATCTTGATAGACAATTTATTTGAAAGGCAGAGTTGGAGGAAGAGGGTGAGGGGGAAAAAGAGATGGATCTTCCATCTACTGGTTCACTCCCTCCCTAAGTGGGACACAGTGGCCAGGACTGGGCCAGACTGAAGCCAGGACACTCCTCTGGGTCTCCCACATGGATGCAAGGGCCCAAACGTTTGGGCCATCCTCATCTGCTTTTCCAGGCACATCAGCAGGGAGCTGGACCAGAAGTGGAGCAGTGGGCTGTAGAACTGGTACTCACACGGGATGTCAGCAGGTGTGGTAGGCGGAGGCTTAACCTGCTACACCACAACACTAACCCCACCTTTTACATTCCAATCTCACGTTCATTATCTTGATAGCTTTGCTAACTTCCTTCAATGTGCTTTATTTTTTCCTTCAAATCTGTATTAGACACTTTCAAATTTAGTTCTCATTGCTGCTAATTTTTTTTTTTTTTGACTTGAACTCCTAGAGTGGGGTGGGGCGGGGGAGGTTTGGAGCAGAGGGAAGAGAAATCTTGCATCTTCTGGCTCCCAAATGGCTGCAGTGGCTGGAGCTGGGAGCCCAGAACTCCGTCCAGGTTTCCCACGTGGGTGCAGGAGCCCAAGCACTAGGTTCAGGTGCTGCCTTCCCTGGGTGCTTTAGCTGGGAGCTGGATTGGAAGCAGAGCAGGCGGTCCTTGAACTGGCTCTGTGAGGCTGGTGCCAGCGGCAGTGGCTTAACCCACTGTACCACAGCGCCAGCCCTGAGAGAGCCTTGACTGCTGTGTGTACTGAGACTTCAATATATCGTCAAACTATGACTTCCCTCAGCGTTTGTTAAAGGATAGGAGAAAATGCGCTGCCCCAAGTCCCTGAGCAGTGCACCCTGAGCTGTGGTCTGAGAACAGGGACAAAGGCCTCCTTCCCCCTCATGTGTGAATGAGTGAACAGACTTCAGTTCCCACTGGTGGGGGCTGGGTGTGGGTGCCTCACCTAGAATGAAGTGCTCCACCAAAATTATGAATTATCCTAACTTTAAAAATTTTATCTGAAATCTTGGGTGTTGCCAAAGCTTTATGGGAAAATATGGAAAGCTAATACTTCAGTTATTTAAAATTTATTTGAAAGAGTTACACAGAGAGGAGGAGAGGCAGAGAGAGGTCTTCCATCTGCTGGTTCACTCCCCAATTGGCAGCAGTGGCTGGAGCTGCACTGATCTGGAGCCAGGAGCTTCTTCCAGGTCTCCCACATGGATGCAGGGGCCCAAGGACTCGGGCCATCTTCTGCTTTCCCAGGCCACAGCAGAGAGCTGGATTGGAAGAGGAGCAGCCGGGACTAGAACCGGCGCCCATGTGGGGTGCCGGCGCTTCAGGCCAGGGCATTAACCCACCACGCCACAGCGCCAGCCCCAAGTTATTTGTTTTTGAGTGAACAATATATTATGAATATTCATAGACTCGAATTGTTAGGTATGGATTTAGAGAAGAGCCCATAATGTATATTCAGTCAAAAACCATGTCCCAGAAGCAACGCACTGTAACTTCACTGTGCAGAGGAAAAACGGGCAGAAGAAAGTGACACAAATGAACTCTGGACCACGATTCCGCGTGACGGGATTTTGGAATGGCTTTACTTACCCGTGTTTTAAACTCGCGACAACCTTGGGATAGGGCTTGGTGAGGAGTGCGTCAGTCCGGCCATGTGAACGGCTCCTGCTTGCTAGACAGAGGGGAGTGGCGGATGCTGTCACCCTCCTGGACCTTTTTTTTTTTTTTTTTTTGACAGGCAGAGTGGACAGTGAGAGAGAGAGACAGAGAGAAAGGTCTTCCTTTGCCGTTGGTTCACCCTCCAATGGCCGCCGCGGCCGGCGCGCTGCAGCCGGCGCACCGCGCTGATCCGAAGGCAGGAGCCAGGTGCTTCTCCTGGTCTCCCATGGGTGCAGGGCCCAAGCACTTGGGCCATCCTCCACTGCACTCCCTGGCCACAGCAGAGAGCTGGCCTGGAAGAGGGGCAACCGGGACAGAATCCAGCGCCCCGACCGGGACTAGAACCCGGTGTGCCGGCGCCGCTAGGTGGAGGATTAGCCTAGTGAGCCGCGGCGCCGGCCTTCTCCTGGACCTTTGCCGTGCTGGCAGGAGCCCGGCGACGCTGCCCTGGGCCCCGCTTGTCCTTGTTGGGCCCCTTGGGAATCTACTCCCATTCGTTCCATTCTGTGCCCCTGAGTTTTGTCTTGAAATTTTAAATTCAGATTACGAGCCAAATTCTAGTTCTCCATTCTTCATTCCTCATTATCATTAGTTTCCAGGGGGCATATATTTGGTCCATAGGTGACTGGTTGATTATGGTGAGATTAATAAAAGAATGAGTGGGGGAGGGAGCCTGGGTAAGATCAACTTGAGAGGCAGTTGATAGTTAAATTCATCTAAAAACCTAGCTTTGGATCATTTTTTGGAAATTTACATTTACTGAAAAGTTAAAAAAAGAAAATGAAATACTGTAGTCTCTGAAATTGTCTATTCTTCCCTGGTTTTTGCTTTTAAAGGTAGGCTAAGATTTTGTCTGACTGGAGTAACGCGTGATGTGTAACAGAAATGCTTGCGTAGTGGTTGACCAGTGCTGTTGACCAGTTACGTTACTGAGTAAGACGGGTGTATACTGGGGCGCGTGACTTCTATGGCAGTTGTTAAGTCTTGCTGTGGAGCTCACCCCCAAGAGGACCCAGAGTCTGGGTTTTTTTCAAGACTGATTTATTTGAAAGGGCAGAGTTAAAGGCAGAGAGCAAGCTTCCATTCGCTGGAACACATGGACTGGGGCTGATAGGAAGCCAGGAGCCAGCAGCTTCATCCGGGTCTCCCACGTGGGTGCAGGGGCCCAGCACTCTGGCCGTCCTCCACTGCTGGACCAGGTGCATTAGCAGGGAGCTGGATTGGAGGTGGAGCAGCCGGGACTTGAACCGGCGCCCATGTGGGATGCCGGCACTGCTGCTGGTGGCTTTACCTGCTATGCCATAGCGCCGGCCCCCTCATTGATTTTTGTCTCCTGTTGTCAGCAGTGACTTGTCCTGGATGTGGAATTGTCTGAAGCTGTGTGGGGGTAGTACAGGATATTTTGATAGGCAAGGCTTGAAAATGACACTCTGCTTGTGGTCACTTGTGTGGTCACACCGAACAGCAGGGGAGGGGTGTTTGACCATGAAGCTTTCCATCGTGAGGCAAAACAGGGCCTAGACATGGAGGAGAGGCAGGAGAATGTGCCAGCAAACTGGACACACTGTGGCATCCACCAGGGACCGTTCCCAAGTCCCTGAGTCGAGAAGCCCTGGGAGTTCTCCCTCTCTGAGGACAGCGAGGTCGGTACTGGAGGGTCACTGGGGACAGCTGAGCTGATCTTGACCTTCACAAAAATCCACTTTGCAATTGAAGACGGGGCGTAATCCTCACCTGGAATAAACTGGAATCGAACGTTGGCGGGAACTAAGGAATTGGGCCTCGGTGAGCTGGGATCCACATTGTCCTCGGAAGTGGCTGAAATCCCAGCTCGCCCTGGGGCCACGTGAGATGCCCTGGGGCCACGTGAGATGCCCGTGGCGTGGGGCTTCCTTATTAGGGACTTACTGGAGTAGCTTAGTCACTCTTCTGGGAGCGGTGTTTGGAGTGTCCTTCCAGCACACCTTGTACTTGGCTCTGTGTCCCCTCAATGTGTGTCCCCTCAATGTGTGTCCCCTCAATGCAGGGCACTGCCCGGACCGTTTTGCTGACCGCCTTTGGTCCCCCAATCTGTTCCTGAACCTGGAAGGGATGCAGTGTGATAAAACGGTGGTTCAGGCGTGCTTTTCAAACGTAGCCGGCAGCCAGGACTGGAGATAACCCAGGCCTCACGGTTACAGGTCGGACATGGGTGGACTGTCCAATGCTGACAGTCATCAGTCTGAGTTAGTCCAGCCCCGTGAACCCTCTGAATTTTTTTTAGCAAGGTAGGGGTAGAATTGAACTTGGTGGCTTGTTGACGCTATGAACCATTCAGAATCAACACCAGTGTGCACAGTCCTGCCTCCCACAGGCCTTGAGCGGATGGGGACATGGATGGATTCTCTACTGGGGAGAGGGCAGCCCTTCTTGGAGCTGATGCGTGGTTCCCAAGTAGCCACACGTTGCTTTAGTTTCCAGCTCCAAGTTAGGCTTCCGATTTCGGTCGTGGGCTTCCAGGGGCAGCATTCCGGATAGATGACAGCCCTAACGCAGGACAGTCGCTGTACGAATGTGCCAGTTGGTCTGGAGTCGCTCCGAGGACCGAGTGAGTGTTCACATGACTTCAATTTTCTTCTTCACTCAGGTAAGCCAAACCCATACAAAAACCGGATGAAGGAAAGATTCCGACTCGTGTGGATCCAGGAATCCAACCTCCCAGTCCCCGAGAGCTTTTACAAAGACTCGGTAGGCGTGGAGTACAGCACGCTGACCAGGGCCGCTGCCGAGGCACCTGGACCGGCCACCGTGGCTATGAATGGCCCAGAAGGATGCGGGAAAACGACGATCCTGAGGAAGGTGATGCTGGAGTGGGCGGAGGGAACCCTGTGGAGGGACAGATACACCTACGTCTTCTTCCTCAGCGTGGACGAGCTGAATCGCGTGGTGGAAACGAGCTTGGCGGAGCTCCTCTCCAAGGACTGGCCCGAGTCTGCGGAGTCGCTGGAAGACGCCTTGGCGCACCCGGAGAAGATCCTGTTCATCATGGACGGCTTCGAGGAGCTGAAATTCGACTTGAACGTGAAGACGGACGCGTGCAGCGACTGGAGGCGGCGCTGGCCGACGCCGGTGCTCCTGAGCAGCCTGCTACAGAAAAGCATGCTCCCGGGGTGCTCTCTGGTCCTCGGGTTCGGGACGCGGAGCATGCAGAGCAACAGGTTCTTGCTGAAGCACCCGGTGCTAGTAGGTCTCCAGCCGTTCTCCGAGCACCACAGGAAGCTGTACTTCTTCCACTTCTTCGATGACACGGACGAAGCCATGCGGGCGTTCAGCTTCGTGAGCAACATCCCGCCGCTGTTCGTGCTGTGCGAGAGTCCCCTCGTGTGCTGGCTGGTCTGCACTTGCGTGAAGTGGCAGCTGGACCGGGGGGAGAGCCTCTGCATCGACCCCGAGACGGGCACCTCCCTGTACGTGTCCTTCGCGGCAACCGCGTTCAAGGCGGGGAGGTCGGATTCCCTGCTGCAGAACAGGGCGCGGATGAAAAGCCTGTGCTCCCTGGCCGCCGAGGGGATGTGGACCCAGGCCTTCTTCTTCGTCCAGGAAGACATCGGGAGGAACGGCATCTCGGAGTCCGACCTTCTCATGTGGGTGGGCATGCGGCTGCTCCGGCGGCGGGGCGACGGCTTCACCTTCAACAACAGGTCCCTCCAGGAGTTCTGTGCCGCCCTGTACTACTACCTCCGGCAACCCAGGGAGCAGCAGAACGCAGCCATCGGGACCGTGGCCCAGATGGTGGCGGCCAGCATGGGTCACGTCCACACCCACCTGTCCCAGGTCGGGGGGTTCCTGTTGGGGATCTCGACCCATAGGATTCTCAACCTGCTGGAGACGTCCTTTGGCTTCGTGCTGTCGAAGGCGATGAAGCCGGAAATAATCCAAAGCCTTAAAAGTTTGGGTCAGCACGAGCCCGATAAGGGGGAAGTGAATTTCCAGAGGCTGTTCTCAGCCTTGTTCGAGACTCAGGATGAGGACTTTGTAATAAAAGTGATGAATTTCTTTGAAGAAATCTTCATTAACATCGAAGATACCGATCAAATGGTCATAGCTTCCTACTGCCTGAAGCATTGTCGAAGCCTCAAGAAACTGCACCTCTGTATCAATAACGTGTTTCCGTATGACCTCTCCTCGCCCATAAGGTGAGTGCATCGGTTAATCCTCTGTCCCCTGCATGCCGTGCCTGCAGTCGCTTTGGTGGTCAGTGGGGAATCCGTGGGTCCTCGTACTCCTGTGGTCAACAGCCTGGGTCCTGCAGCCAGAGGCATCCTCCCGAGCCCTGGTGCTGCTGGCGGCTCCCAATGGGACCGTGAGCAGCAGCTGGTAGAACGTTCCCCTTCAGTGTCTTTGCCCACGTCCCTGTTGGCTCTGCTGACTTCTGCTCTGTATCCTTTAATTGGATTCAGAAGAACGGCTTGCGGTTGAGAACAGACATGGCCCCATTCCCGAGCTGCCTGGAGACGGTTCCCTGCTCCCTGAGGGGTCTCCGCGTGTTGACCGCTGCTCCCGTGACCAATATTCTCCCCTCCAGGAGGGGTGGGGAAGGTGGAGTAGCTCGTCCAGGGTCACGTCGTGAGTCAGTGGGAAAGCCACAGCTGGGTCCCATAATTGGTGGCCGATCCATTTTCTTAACGGCTACGCCGTGTTGACTGTTTACCTGGCTGGACTTCCCGCTCCCTCCTGGGTGAGATGAGCTTGGAGGGGCCCTGGGCCGTCGTCTGTCTCCGGACTGTCTCGCGTTGAACTCGGCTCCTGGTGAGAATCCTGCTGTCTGGTCTTCCTCAGTGAGATTCAGACGATCTTCTTCTGGCGGGATCTCTGCTCGGTGTTCACCAACAGCAGGAAGTTCCAGGTGTTAAAACTGGACAGCTGCACACTTGACGACGTGTCCCTGGGCATCATCTGCAAGGCCCTGGCCCGGCCCGGCTGCAGAATCGAAAGCTTGTGGTAAGTTGGGTGTTTGCCTGTCCCGTGGGTAAGGAGCCTGCGGGGTTCGCTGTTCTCTGCTCTGGCCTCCTGGGGAGAAGATCAATGCGGAGACGTGGTGGGACCCAGCGTATGGGGTGTCGTGGCGGCAGAGGTTAAGTGCGAGGGATCTTCGACAAGTTCATGGAAAAGTGCCAGCATTTCGGGTTGTGGCGCCAGGTTAAGTGCATCTTTGAATTCTCATGAACTTCTGGAAATACAAGTTTCTATTTGCATAGACCTGGCTGATAAGCACAAGTGGATCTGACTTGTAAGTCCACTGAAAGCCAAGCTGACATGTTCTGGGTACTCCAGGCAACGCCCATTTCCTACCTGTCATGACAGCGCCTATGTTTCCTGCAGAAACTGGACTGAAGAAACTTGGTCGTTTCCCAACCTTGCAAATAATAGCAAGGCCAACAGCAAAAGCTGAACCCAGTTTTAACTCTGGAACCAGCAATTGAGTCTTTACCTTGTCTATCTTTTTTTTTTAATTAATTAATTTTTTTTTTTGACAGAGTGGACAGTGAGAGAGACAGAGAGAAAGGTCTTCCTTTGCCGTTGGTTCACCCTCCAATGGCCGCCGCGGCCGGTGCGCTGCGGCCGGCGCACCGCGCCGATCCGATGGCAGGAGCCAGGTGCCTCTCCTGGTCTCCCATGGGGTGCAGGGCCCAAGCACTTGGGCCATCCTCCACTGCACTCCCTGGCCACAGCAGAGAGCTGGCCTGGAAGAGGGGCAACCAGGACAGAATCCGGCGCCCCGACCGGGACTAGAACCCGGTGTGCTGGCGCCACTAGGCAGAGGATTAGCCTAGTGAGCCACGGCGCCGGCCTTACCTTGTCTATCTTAAAACCCCAAACTCGCAGCTACTGGGTGCTTCCTCAGAAGCAGTCTGGTCTGTATCATTCACTCCGGCACGTGCACCTTGCCTGTGGATGAGGGACTGGGCTGGATCTCACAACGCAAAGAGGCACAAACATAGCTTGGACGTGAGTTGCTGTGGCTCAGATAAACGTGGGATGTGCCTGACACTTCCCTTGTAACACATAGGGTGTTAGGTGCAGGGCAGGGACGTTGGGGACATGAGATGCCGGCAGCCTGATGTCCTGTCTGAAGACCCCAGCAGAAATCCTCTGTAGGCAGGACTAACCAAGATTGACAGGTCACGGGAGAAGTCCCCGGGTGTCTCGTGCTGGGGCCTTGTGACGCTGGCTTACCTTTTACAGGTGCAACTTTATTTATAATTTTGGAAAAGGCTTGGACTTCTCTAAGGCGATTCTTCACAGCTTCCACCTGAAGTACCTGAACCTGTACGGCACCAGCCTGTCCACGGGTGCCGTCACGTACCTGTGTGAGACGTTGCGGTACCCGGCATGCAATGTGGAGGAGCTCGTGTGAGTCCCTGGCCTGGGCGTGCCGCGGGGAGGCCGCAGTGTGCATGTGCCCGTTGGCTTTCCTGGAGCTCGGTACATCCGTCTTCACCCCTTGGCTTTCTGTCCTCGGCGTCGGGCTGTGCAGACCCTGTGGGAAGGTGGGGGTGATTGTGAAGGCAGGGCCTCCCCCCAGGAGGCTGGTCGGACTCCCCAGCTCTCGTGCTCACTTCCATCGTGTCTCTGGGCGCCTTGCCTGCCCTCTCTCGGCTCTGCCCCCAACAACACGAGCCGAGTCTTGGCCCCATTTCTTGCTGAAGCTATTCGGTGAAACTGGAAGCCGGTGGCATGATCTTGAGTGTGATCTTGCTGGGAGACTGACACCACGGAGCCGGAGGGAACGTGCTGGCCCAGAGACCCCTACTCCTCTTGAGGACAGTATCTGGGTTGCTTCCATCCCAACCGGTGATGGCCAGGCGGGGCCTGCCCGTTGCTCACAGAGGGAAGTTGAGGCAGCAGTGGCCAGACTCGCCTGACATCCACTGGGTCACGGAACTCGCCTGACATCCCAGGTCACTGTCGGCAGGAATGGAAGACCCGGTAGGCACAGTCTCACACACCTCTGACTCGGCTGCCTCCAGTTGCAGTAGCCGGACTGATAGGAGTTCTTGGGCTACGGGATCCCTAGAGATCTGGGCCTTCAAAGCCTTCCTAAATCCCAGAAACCACCCCCCCCCCTTTTTTTTGACAGGCAGAGTGGACAGTGAGAGAGAGAGAGAAAGGTCTTCCTTTACCGTTGGTTCACCCACCGCCTCCCCACCCCCCATGGCCACTGTGGCCGGCATGCTGCGGCCGGCGCACCGCGCTGATCTGAAGCCAGGAGCCAGGTGCTTCTCCTGGTCTCCCATGGGGTGCAGGGCCCAAGCACTTGGGCCATCCTCCACTGCAACTCCCTGGCCACAGCAGAGAGCTGGCCTGGAAGAGGGGCAACTGGGACAGAATCCGGCGCCCCGACCAGTACTAGAACCTGGGGTGCTGGCGCCGCAGGTGGAGGATTAGCCTAGTGAGCCGCGGCGCTGGCCCCCCTCTGTCTTTCTACGCTAATTCTCTCTCCTCCGGGTGAACGTGGAAACTGCTTTTGCTCTTGCATTGTTGACGGCACTGCATGGAGTGTTTCTTTTCAAAGATTGAGAGGCAGAGTTAGGGAGAGATGGAGAGGAGGGTCTTGAACTTGCTGGTTTGCTCACTTGGGCCATCTTCCACTGCCTTTCCGGGCCAGAAGCACAGAGCTGGATCAGAAGTGGAGCAGCCGGAACATGAGCCGGTACCCATAAGGAATGCTAGCTCCACAGGTGGAGGCTGAACCTACGAGGCCCCCGTGCCGGCCTCTGCATAGGGTGCTTGTTCTTTTTTTTTTTTTTTTGCCAGGCATAGTTAGAGACAGAGTTATAGACAGAGAGAGACAGAGAAAGGTCTTCATTCTGTTGGTTTTCACCCCCAAATGGCCACTACGGCCGGTGCTGCGCCAATCTGAAGCCAGGGGCCAGGTGCTTCCTCCTGGTATCCCATGCGGGTACAGGACCCAAGCACTTGGGCCATCCTCCACTGCCCTCCCTGGCCACAGCAGAGAGCTGGACTGGAAGAGGAGCAACCAATACAGAACCGGCACCCCAACTTGGACTAGAACCCGGGGTGCTGGCACTGCAGGCGGAGGATTAGCCTAGTGAGCCGCGGCGCTGGCCACTACGTTATCGTAATGTGATGATACTAGGCTGACAGTGTATCTTGGCTTTGTGAACAGTGCCTCTATGAACACGGTGAAGCAGGAATGCCTTTGCCATGATGAACTCTTCTGGGTGAATACCCACTACTGGGATGGCTGGACCATACGGCAGTTCCATTTCAAGTTTTCACAGAAATCTCAAATCTCCAGCCTGCTCCCTACAGTGGCTACACTCGCTCATATTCTGGCTTCTGTACATTTTTCTAAACTTGTGTATTGGGATCTTATCCCATTGAAGGTAATGTGAAGAATATGACAGTTCTCAAGATGTCTCTGCATTGTGGCTTTGCTTATCTGAGTAGAATTCCCTGAGCTTCCCGAATCTGGATCAATGTTAATGTGGGGTTCTGAACACGTGTTCCCATGACATCTTTAAACGTGGCTTGTGCCCTACTACCCTTTAACTTCCTCCTGATCTGAGAGGACCAGTCCTGCCCAACTTTGCATCGAAACTTGGGTAGAGGAGGCGCTTCGGAGATGAGCGCTCCATGTGGCCGAACTTGGGTAAGCACCTACCTCTGAGTAGGATGGAGATGGAGAAAACCGGAAGCAGCTGTGACGGGGCTGAGACGATGTCAAGGACTCCGCAGGGCCTGGCTACCGGCCCCTGTGAGTCACACGAGGGCTCAGACCAGGCTGTGTCCACCCCCACACTTGGGTGGGGGTGTATGACATGAAGTGTGCATCCTGGCCTTCATTGCCACTTCCTGGTGCAGATCTCCAAAGCCCTTGAGTCCATGAACGTTGGGGGTAGAAGCAGAGGTCTCGTCTTAAAGTACTTGGTCTCTGTGGTTCCTGACAGACTGGAAGCTTCCTGGGTGCTAGGAGCATCTTACGGACATGGCTCTCGGTGGGCTCCTGATGAGAACTGATTCCCAGAAGGACCATGGCCCAAGTTTGGCCTTTCTCAACCCTTCCCCCTCCTCAGGGGGAGGGGAGCACCCAGAGTGGAGGGAGTAATCGTGCCCGTGGGATGGAGGCCCTGTGAGACTGCCCACAGTGTGGAGTCTGGGGAGCTTCAGGCTGCCAGACACAACCATGCTGTGTACCCCAGCTGTGGTCCTAGAAGCCCCGGCAGCTTCCCTCCCAGATCTGCCCTACGCTTGCTTCGTCTGGCTGTCCATCTGTCCCTTATCACATCGCTTATTTATGTACCAAACTCGTGGATGGAGTCCCTGAGTTCTTTGATCCATTCTGGCAAACCCATCAATCTGAGGGAAGGGATTGGGGGAACAGCAGACTTGGAGCTGGTGGCCAGAAGCACAGGCAAATACTTGGGGACTGCCTCTGGCACTGGAAGTGGGGAGCAGTCTTGCAGGGTGGACTCAGCCTGGATCTGCCCACAACTCGGGGTGGACAGTGCCAGGGTCGAGGTTAAGTATGCAATCAGTATCCACTGAAAGCCTCGGACTCAGTGGGTGGAAAACCCCACAGAGGATTTGGAGACCAGAGGTGATGTGTTCTCTACTGGGGGTGTGAGTCCACCTGAGTGTGAGAGGGGCCAAGAGTAGGCTTTGCTGTTGTTTATAGCACTGTGGCCAGGTCAGTCGATAACTGGATTTGTTGAATTCCATGTAACACAATTTGGGGGCTTGTCCTGTTCCTTGTAGGATGTGGAGCAGTACCCCTGTCCCTTGCCCGCCAGATGCCAATAGCAAGCCCTATGTTACTAGAACCAAAAAAGTCTGCAGAGGTTTCCAGGTGTCTGCCAGAAACCAAAATCACCCTTGGTTGCGAATTGCTAGCTTAAATGTTTCCCTGCTTGAGTGGAAAGCCGTAGGTGACTAGTGGGGAGCCTGAGTCTGGCGATGATGGGGGGCTTTAAAAAGCTAGGACGCAGACGCTGGGTTGGCAGGTGCGAGACGGAAGCAGAGGCATCGTTGGCGCTGTGACCAAGCCCGTGTAGACTGCTCAAAGCCTCTTACCGTCTCTGTAGGTTGGGCAAGTGTGACCTCCCGAGTGAAGTCTCTAAGGATCTCGCCTGTGTCCTTATCTGCAACAAGCTCAAGTCGCTCTCCTTGATCGAGAACGCCCTGGGCGACGAAGGCGCGAATGTGCTGTGCGAGGGGCTCAAGCACTCAAAGTGCGCCCTGCAGACGCTGATGTGAGTATGTCTGGGGGACCTGGTGTGTGCACCGTCATTCCTTGGTCCATGTGTCTCCCCCTGGAGCGTTGTGAAACAGCAGCCATTGAAGATTGTTTCACCTAATCATCAAAGTACTTCTAATACTCTCAATTTGTATTTCTTTGAGAACATTTGACCTAGGTACCTATCATCTGATTGGGAAAATGAGAAGATTGTAGGGGAAACCTCCCACAAGAGCATCGGGAACTTGAGCTTTCTTCCTGCTGGTGCTCGTGTTCTGATGTCCCCAGGGAGGAAGCAGGAGGGAGTGGGGGCCAGGGAGCAGCGGTGGCGAGAGGGGCCTTTGTCCATGGGACCACCTAGGGCTGGGGCGCCAGGTGTGCTCCAAGTGTGGAATCCCGTGGGCAGTCTCCTGGTGAAATGTTAGCTTCCCCGGCAGGTAACCCAGCTACATCTCCATCGGGCATGCAGGAATTAGGTGGAGTTCTAGATAACTTCTGTTAATCACCAACTCGGTTCATTCGTTGCCATTTTATTGCTATATAACTGACATAACTGTATATATTTAAGGCATTCAATGATGTTGGCGGGAAATGACTTTTACAACAGTTAATAGGTGATTATTTTCTAATAGTTTCCTTATTGTATGATAACACTTGAACAATCCTGGGAAACTTACATATGCAGTACAATATGGTTAAATAGCAGAAAGTTACTTGATACATGCATTTAAATGTTACTGTAGACCAATAGATTAACACACTCATCCCGCAGTTACACCTTTTTGTTTGGTAAGATGCCTAAAATCTACTTTTGCCAAACACTTAAATACATAGTGTTGCTCCCCCTCTTCGTGGAGGAACGACACTAAACCCTGCCTAGGCTTCATATCCGAGTCACGGCACCATTATGTCGCTCCCCGTCTTTGTGGAGGAACGACACAGGACCCTGCGCTGTTCTTTTGTCTGCTCGGCCCTCCCCGGGTTTGCTGCTGGTTCTTCCCGGGTTGGCTGCCGTCCCTCCCACCTCCGTGGAAGGGCGGTGCCCCCTGCCACTTTCCCCACTTCCGCGGGGGAGCGGCACACTGCCGGCCGGCCAGCTCTCTCGGGGGCTGCACAGGTGTTCCTTCAGATAGATGTTCCTGGTGCATGCTGTCTCTCTCCTCCTTTATAGTCCTCTTCCACCAATCCCAACTCTGCTACCCACACGCCGAGTACACTGCTCTCCTCCAATCAGGAGCAGGTCCTACAGTTTATTGGTTGAACTGGAGGCAGCTGTGTAGAAGCTGTTTCTCCCTTCTCAGCGCCATATTGTGGGAGAGCAGATGCATAGAATAAGTCTTAATTCCAGTAACTTAGTCTAGTCCGAGTTGCTCCCCACACATAGGATGTAAACTGTTATCTGGTAAACTGCATTAAACCAGAAGTGGACGCCGGCGCAAAGATGGGGTGGTTTTTATCTCGAGACCTGGAGATGGTCTCACAGTTATCACACTGGACTCCATATACCACCTCCTGTATCTGTGCCACCACCACAAGTTCGAAGCCCTCCATTGTCCTGAGTGACTGCGGCGTGCAAGGGACGAGGGGAGAGCCGTGCTGTGGCGCCCTGAGGGTGCTGCCGTGCACAGCTTCGTGGGCTGACAAACCGACGTGTGTGTCTTTCTTTGCAGAGTAAACTTCTGCTGCCTCACCCGTGTCTCCTGTGACTACTTCTCCCAAACCCTTCCGAACAACATCTCTCTGTCCACCCTGGACCTGGGCTCAAATATACTGGGGGACGAGGGGGTGGCGACTCTGTGCGAGGCGCTGAAGCACCAGAACTGCACCCTCGCGGAGTTGTGGTAGGTGTGGCCCTGGCGCCTCCGCGTCGGCGTTTCTGGTGTTGGCACTGGGAGGGAGACCGGGCGAGTGCTGTGGTCCCAACTCCAGACTGTGATGTGGAATCCTCGTAGACCCCGCAGGGTCTCCCTGTCCCCCGTCCTGAGCGCCCTTGGCTGGGTGAGCTTGCTCAGGAGGGTGAATGTGCATTGGGGACGGAGCTGGCCAGCTGGAGTTACACAGGGGGAAACTGTGCTCAGAGACTGGCCCCCGGTGTGGTCAGTCAACGCCAGGAGGCACAGCCTGGAGGACGCCCAGTCCTCACACTACCACCTGGGCACTGCCCTGCCTGCCTAAGTGACACTGGTTAACAGGCCGCCCCCCTATTCCCAAGGGACTCTGTTTTACGGAGCCTCTCACACACATGCAGGTGGGGTGCTTGTGTGTCCTCACAATATTGGCACCTCCTGAAATCTTGACCCGGCTTGTTGGTTGCTACAAGGCATTGATCCAGTTCCTGTCCACTCAATTCTGATAGCACCCTTCCTGTGTGTGGCAAACCAAAATGTCTTCCGATGCTGTCAGTCCTCCATCCCCCGGAGAGAAATCATGCTTGAAGTCAAGTAGAGAGAAATGCGTCGTATGTTACATGCATGTCTACGTACATCTGTACTGGCGTGTATCTACCCACCTGGCACTATTCATGTGTTCTGTGTTCATCTCTTGTCTCTCCAACTCCTGTTTGTCTATTGGAATTGATAATCCATCATCCATCCATTATCTGTCTTGGCTGTCTCACATCTATCTAAAATCCATCTCCTCTAACCATGATCTATCGCCTGTCCGTGAATCATCTTCGCATCCCTCTCTGACAGCAGGTGACAAAGACTATGGGGGGAGTGTGTGCTGGGGGCTGCAGAAGGCTTGGGAAGAGGACCCTCCACAAGCTGGTCCTGGGAGGCCTCACTGACAGGTGCCACTCGTGGAAAGACTTGAAGGCCATGAGGGAAAGCCCTGCTGGTGCCTGGGACAGAAGCTCCTTAGCCAGGGAGAATGAGAGCAGAGGCCCAGATGGAGGGAGGCAAGAGAAAGGCCACAGTGCTGGAGCAGGGCGGGGAGTGAACTCGGACGTGGTGGCACCTGCGTCGGAGCATCGTAGGCGTGCTCGGTGTTGGGTGCTTCATGTGTGAGTGGAAACGAGCTTGGATCTCCCGAGTGTACACAGTGTGTTTCTCCAGTCTGACCAGCTGTTACCTCACTCCTGCTTGCTGTAAGGACATCGCCACTGCCCTCACTTGCAATGAAAGTCTAAAGACCCTGAAACTGGGCAACAACGAGATAAAGGATGCTGGCGTGAAGCAGCTGTGTGAAGCTCTGAAGCATCCCAAAATCCAGCTGCAGCGTCTGGGGTGGGTACCTGCTGTCCTCTGGAGGGGCACCTGTTTCCGGAGGAGGGGGAGTGGGGGCCTTGATAGGGCTGACGGGAAGCAGGGTTTGAGAGAACGTGTCTGGAGCAATCTGAACACACTATCCCCTGGGACTAGGGTCTCGGTGCTGTGGGCATCCGGGGCTGGATCATGCTGGGTGGGCCTGGTGGGGCAGGACGGTTCAGCAGCCCCGGCCCCTATCCGAGTGGCCAGTAGCACCCTTTGGTTAGGTGAAGTGTCTAGCCATGGCGCCACGCCTCTCCCCGGTTGAACGGCTGCATGGAGCAGAGCCTCCTGCTTAGACGGGAAGGGGCAGGTGCAGCCGCTCTGCCTTGCAGCCTGGAAATGTGTCAGCTCACCATGGCCTGTGTTGAAGACCTCGCCTCGGCTCTCATCACCTGCAAGTCCCTGAAAGGCCTGAACCTCGACTGGATCGTGCTGGACCACAGTGGGGTGGTGAAGCTGTGCGAGGCCCTGACCCACGCGGACTGTGTCCTGGAGCTGCTTGGGTGAGTGGGTGCTGTGTCGCTGGGGGGTGCGTGACCTTGGTGAGGGCAGTCACCTGTCCGGTTTGCTCGACCTCAGCTTCAGTGGTCCTGGGGCTGGACAGTTCTTCACGGTGGAGAGTGTCCTGTGTGCTGTAGGTTCTTGGAAATACCACTCACAGATGCCTGTAGCACCTCCCTCTAGTTGAGGCCATCCAGTATCTCCAGATATTGTAGGAGAGCAATGGTTTTGTCCTTGGGTGACCCTGTCTTCCCGGGGACACTGGACAGACAGCATCTCCTGTTTTGCCCACAATCATGCAGCCGCAGATCAGGGCTGGCCCAGGCTGAGCAGGGTGTGGACTGAGGGGTGCGCTCAGGGAGAACAGCAGTCGGGGTGTTCCGAGTGCACACCTTGCACTTGGAGGGGCACCCGTGCAGCAGAGGCAGGGTTCACGCTGGGCCGCCTGCGGGGGTGACATACGGAAGACGTGGCTGTGCGTGCAACGGTTGATGAGCCCAGCCCCGTGCTCTCCGCTCTGTACCGGGACAGGGAGGAGTACTGCGTAGGGGTAGCGAGTGAGGTGCTGAGTTCGGGGGGAGAGGTGCTCTGGGCAGGGCAGGGCATGACTGACAGAGCAGCAAGAGTCATGAGGCTGAAATGGACGGGGTTCCTGCAGAGACGGGCAAAGCTCCGGCTGCCCTGAGCACGTAGCTTCCCCCTGTCCTGGCCACAGCCCGAGAGGGCCACTCGCTGCTGCTCCTTCCAGATGATGCAGTGGCTCACAGGGGCGGGCTGCCTCTGCCTGGGGCCCCGGGGCTCGGGCATGGTTAGGTTGACCTCTACAGTAGGCACGAAGGCTCTAGGCTCTTGGTTCTTAACTGCTGTGCTTGCCCGGAAATGGCTGCAGAGTTGTGAGTGGCGTGGGGAGGGGCCACAGCCAGCACAGAGGCCCTGAGGTGGAGACAGGCTGTGTGCTCACCAAGGCTGGCCAGGAGACCAGGGCAGCTGTCCGGCAGAGACCCAGCTCCTCTAGGCACGTGTCCGGTATCTAAGGCTTGGATGATAAAACCATGAATTTTCTTTGATCTACTTGAAAGTCAGAGGGGGGGATAGAGGACAGACAAACCTTCCACCTGCTGGTTCACTGCCTAAATGGCCTCAACTAGCAGGGATGGGCCAGGCCGGAGCCAGGAGCTTCTTCGGGGTCTCCCATGTGGGTGGCAGGGGCCCAGGGACTTGGGCCATTCTCCGCTGCTTTCCTAGGCCATAGCAGAGAGCTGAATGGGAAGAGGAGCAATCAGGACTCGAACTGGTTGCCCATATGGATGCCAGTGCCGTGGGTAGCAGCTTAACCTGCACCACAGTGCTGGCCCCCAAGATCTTGATCTTGTCTCCGCCTTATCTGACCACCACCCTCATACCTAAACACATCCTCTCCACAGTAGCAAACTCAAACCAGTGCTTCCTAGGTAACCTGATGGCCGTATTGCATTTGCAACCAAAAGGGAGCTTAAGCGTCTTCCCTAATGGGAAAGCCAAGGGTAAGGAAACCTCACTGTGTGTGCAAACATCAGTTGTTGACCTGCCAGCTCTCCTCCACTTCCTTGTGCAGTTGGAGCTGGAAAGGGATATGGCCGTGAACACCATGCAAGAAAGGACACAGGGAGTGTGGGGATCCTGGGAACACTGTTTTCTTAGGGAAACCTGTGTTGCAATCAACGCAACTTTGTAAACCTTTTCCTGGGACCCATGTACTCCAACAGTTTCTATTCGAGGTATAAAAGGATACAACCTTATAAAGAGATCACCTTATGAGAAAAGAAAACCGGGCCTTCTCTTCTGGTTTTTAGTGTCTTTTTTTAAACTTGAAAGGTTAAGTGACAGAGGGAGAGACGGATCTTTCGTGCACTGCTTCACTCCCCAGATGGCTGCTGTGGCTGAGAAGCCAGGAGCTTGGAACTCCCTTTAACTCCCTCTGGGTCTCTGCTGATGGGGGCAGGGGCCCAAGCACACGGGCCATCTTCCGCTTTCCCAGGCCCATGAGCAGGGAGATGGGTCGGATGTGGAGCAGACGGGACTGGAACCAACTCGTGGGAAATGCTGGCGTTAGCCAGCTGTGCCACGATGCTGGCCCCAGTACAAGTCAGTCACTATGAAGATAAACATTGTTTTCTCAAAAGTATTTTCTTTGCAATAAAAACGATGTGAACTAAAACATAAAAGCCAAACTGAACATAAAAGAAAAAGCTACAACTGAGGGGTATTCCCAAAAAACAGGGGTTAAATATTTCAGAAAGTAGAACTTACTACACTGATGGCTGACTTAAGTAACTTTAAAAAGGATTTGATAAGTTACTGGTGACCGAGACAACCAGCTCGATGGAAGTGGGCTCGGGAGACAGGACCTGGGAGGAACTTAATGGTGGATGAGACTGAAGTACTTATGGGTAAGACTGTTCTGAACATTCACTCTAAATCGCCTTAAAATTGGGTAAGAGGTATACGCAGCATTGGCAGAATCTGAATATCTCAGCTCCCATCTGCTGGTTGTACCCCTTAAGTACCCACAATGCACTTCCCATACTTCCCATCTGCTGGTCTACCTTTTTTTTTTGACAGGCAGAGTGGACAGTGAGAAAGAGAAAGGTCTTCCTTTGCTGTTGGTTCACCCTCCAATGGCTGCTGCGGCCGGCGCACTGCAGCCGGCGCACCGCGCTGATCCGAAGCCAGGAGCCAGGTGCTTCTCCTGGTCTCCCATGGGATGCAGGGCCAAAGCACCTGGGCCATCCTCCACTGCACTCCCTGGCCACAGCAGAGAGCTGGCCTGGAAGAGGGGCAACCGGGACAGAATCCGGCGCCCCGACCGGGACTAGAACCTGGTGTGCCGGTGCCGCAAGGTGGAGGATTAGCCTAGTGAGCCGCGGCGCTGGCCTGGTCTACTCTTAAGTACCCACAATGCACCTTCCATCTGTTGCTCTATGCCTTAAATATCCACAGTGTCTGAGACTGGGCTATGCCAAAGCTGGGCACCAGGAACTCAACTCTGGCTCCCCTTTGGGTTGCAGGGACCCAAGTACTTGAGCCATCACTTGATTCTCCCAGGATGCATGTGAACGGGAAGCTGGAATTGGAATGGAGCAGAGACTTTTTAAATTCATTGAATTTGCAAAGGCATGGTTAGAGGGAGAGACAGAAGTCTTGGACCTGCTGGTCACGCTGCAAATGGCCACAAGAGCCAGGACTGGGCCAGGTTGAAGCCAGGAGCTGCTACTTGAGCTCCCACATGGGTGCAGGGGTCCCGGGACTTGAGCCTGCCTCTGCAGGTTTCCCAGGCACACTGGCAGGGAGCTGGATTAGAAATGGAGTGGCTGAGACTGGCACCTGTATGGGAGGCTGGTGCCGTGGGTGCTGGCTTACCCACTATGCCACGGTGCTGGTCAGAGCTGAAACTTGAACCCGGCCTCTCAGGCATGAACAGGCACCTTAACTACCAGGCAAAGCCTGGCCCAAGTATTGGTAGCCGTTGAAGCTGGTGATGGGTGTATTAATTCATTACACTAGTCTCTGTATGTTTTAGAGAACTTGTTGAGGTATTCAAGTTAAAAAAACACAAGCAATAACAAATGTACCTGTGCATATAAAAATCAAATGAATAGAAAAATCTGACCCTCTTAGTACATGTTTTAGGCCGGCGCCGTGGCTCAATAGGCTAATCCTCCACCTAGCGGCGCCAGCACACCAGGTTCTAGTCCCGGTCAGGGCACCGGATTCTGTCCCGGTTGCCCCTCTTCCAGGTCAGCTCTCTGCTGTGGTCAGGAAGGCAGTGGAGGATGGCCCAAGTGCTTGGGCCCTGCACCCCATGGGAGACCAGGAGAAGCACCTGGCTCCTGGCTCCTGCCATCGGATCAGTGCAGTGCGCCGGCCACGGAGGCCATTGGAGGGTGAACCAACGGCAAAAGGAAGACCTTTCTCTCTCTCACTGTCCACTCTGCCTGTCAAAAAAAAAAAATACATGTTTTATGTGGACTTGCACTGTGTCGTGTAAATCAGTGTTTTTGTTCCAAAGGATGGACTCGCGTTTGCGGCAAGCTGAATACAAGTCTTTTTTTTTTTTTAAGATTTCATTTATTTGAAAGGTGGAGTTACAGAGAGGTAGATACAGGTCTTCCATCTGGTTCACTCCACAGATGGCTACAACAGCCAGAGCTGCACCAATCTGGAGCCAGGAGCTTCTTCCAGGTCTCCTACGTGGGTGCAGGGGCCCAGGGACTTGGGCCATCTGCTGCTTTCCCAGGCCATAGCAGGAAGCTGGATCAGAAGTGGAGCAGCCCAGACTCGAATTGACGCCCACATGGGATGCTGGCACTTCAGGCTAGGCCATCAACCTGCTGCGCCACAGCACCAGTGTGAATGCAATTCTTAGTCCTTATCAGGGAAGAATGACATGGAGGTAGGCTTTGGGCTGTAGAGAGGCGGGCGAATGATGTGTGTGAAGACGTTATTTCTGTTCCCCCAGGCTGGACAAGTCTGTGTATGAGGAGGAATCGCAGATGTTGCTGTCTTCCACTGAGGAGAAGGTCTCCCACCTGACGATTGTGCACGAGCCGTGGCTACAAGAGGAGTACAGGATGAGGGGCGTGGTCCCCTTGGGGAGCAACCTGAAGTAATGCGGTCCCAAGGGCCTCTCTTGGTCACCCTGGCCTTTGTCCTCCCACTTCCCCCTGTCCTGCAGGTGCACATCGGGGCAGCTGGGGTGTCTCCAGGGCTTCTCCCCGACAGTGCCGTAGCTGTGTGCTTGGGAGTGGGCTTCTGTGTTGGTGCTGTTGGTACGTGGCTCTACCCTCTATGCTCCTGTTTGGAGACTCCATCCTACCTTGCAGTATCTAAAACAATAAATACACGGAGTGAATGCTAGATGTTTGTAAAGCTTGTTTTTTTTTTTTTATGGAAGTCTTGCGTGCAGAAGTTTGAATTGGAAAGATCCTCTGATCCTTTACACTTACTTGAAAGGCAGAGTTAATGAGATGTCTTCTAGCTGTGAACCAACTTCCCAAACAGCCACAGTGGCCTGGGGCTGGGCCAGGCTGAAGTCAAGAGCCTGGAACTCCATCCGGGTCTCCCACGTGGGTGCAGGGGACCAACGACTTGGGCAGTTCTACACTGCTCTCCCAGGTGCATTAGCAGGGAGCTGGATTGGAAGTGGAGCAGCCTGGACTGGAGCCACCACTCAAAGGATACCACTGTTGCGGGCAGAGTCTTAACTCCTTGTACCGCAACTCCAGCCCTGTCCTGATGCCTACGGCTTGGAGGTCGTGCTGGAATGTGCCCACAGAGGGAGTTGGTGTCACTGGATCTTAACATAAACCCAAACTGTGTCTCTAGTTGGTCTGGCTTAGGTTTGGATCCTAATCCCAGTGCCACATAATCCCAAATGTTAATACCCTGAAAGATCGAAATATCTAAAGTCTGCACTCTCAAACCACAAGACTGCAAAGATCTTCAATTTCATGCTTCTTTAAAAGGGGGCTTATTTGAGAATAAAACATAACTGCTTCATAAGCCACTTGACATAAGACTGGCGACAATAGATTGCTGAGCGTTGGTACTAGTGCAGACTAAGGACAGTCCATGGGCACTGCAGAGTCAGAAAGCAAAATGCGTAAGCACCTGTCGCCTGGCTAGTAACTGTCCCCAGCTTGGCAGCTGGTCGCCTGTTCCTTTGAGGCACAAACTGTCATCTGGTACACTTGGTCAAACACTGGCAGGTCTCCATAGTGTGTGCACATGACCCAGAGAATGGAGATCAGAGGCCTTATGTCACAAACGCGAGGTGCAATGAATGTTGATAGTACACAGGGCTCACACACAAGCAGAGTGTGTGACAACTGCCTTCTGGGGAGCTGGATCTCCCAAGAAACGCACCATGTGGAATCCTCTGGGAGTACAGAGTTTGCCTCTCCAGCAGTACAGAAGGTGCAAAGATGCAATGTGTTGAGTGATGAACTGTAAATGCTGAGGACTTAGAGGGCAGGAGAGACTGGAGCGGGAGATGGCTCGTGCGTTGAGGGTAGGTTACAGGCAGTTGGGGGAGCTGGTCTCTGGAGCTGGATTTGTGCTGAACTTGCTGCCATGTGAATGGCTGCTGTCTTGGTTCACGTTTTCTACATAGCACTGCTCCTTAATTGTGATTGGGGTGCACCGACATGAGCGTTCCTTACTACACGGCGCTAGGTTCTGTGCTATCAGGGGTATGAGGAAGCCAGTTCCCACGCCATCCCACGCATCAGCAGTGACAGCTCTGTCGGAAGCAAGACTGGTGATGGGACAGCAACACGGTTGCAGCACTCCTCACCCCGTGCATCTGCCTGGTTTTCAGCCAGTTGCTTTAAAGCCTCCAACTCCTTACCAGCTCCTGAATTCAATCAGATGCAGCAAAGGCCACTGTGGAGAAATGATGCATTTTCAAACAACTTTTGTCATTGCTCACATCCTGGCAATCCTGGAGGGGGAGGGAGAGAGGAAGAAACTGGCACTGTGGCGCAGCGAGTTAATGCCCTGGCCTGAAGTGCCAGCATGGGCAATAGTTCAAGTCCCAGCTGCTCCTCTTCTGATCCAGCTCTCTGCTGTGGCCTGGATAGCAGTGGGGGATGGCCCAAGTCCTGGGGCCCCTGCACCCACATGGGAGACCCAGAAGAAGCTCCTGGCTTCGGATCGGTGCAGCTCCAGCCATTGTGGCCATCTGGGGAGTGAACCGGCAGATGGAAGACCTCTCTATCTCTACCTCTCTCTGTAATTCTTTCAAGTAAATAAATCTTAAAGAAACCGGCTTTCCTAGCTGCCAGTTTACCCCAGTGTCCTCCTCTGTGAGACCAGGGAGCACAACAAAACCTCCCGGGGGGGGGGTTGCTACTTCTGCAGTTAACAGATGCAGCTGAGGAAGAGATCGGATGTTTAAAGTATGCAGTGTCGCGATGCGAGCTGTGCAGAGGACACATCTCTACCTCCTGCCAGCGTTCAGCTGTATCCAAAGTGCACAGGGTAAGTGCTACGATCGCAGGTGGTTTGTCTCTCACGGGTTCATACGTTGAGAGCTCAGTCCCTCCCACCTCCGAGCGGGAGCAGGTGGGGTCCAGTGGGTGGCCCTCAGGTCCATAGGGGCTCCGCCCTTGGGAGGGTTTAAGGCGGTACTCATGTGACCCCTTGGTAGTCCTTACTACAGGAGCCTGAGCCTTGGGTAGTCCTACTGGGGTCACCACTTCCTCTCACAGGTGCTGTGTTGTTGGCCATGGGGACTTGGCAGGAGTTGGGGCTATGATGCCTGGCTTTTCGGCTCCCAGAACAGTGAGTTAAACCTCTCAAGTTTTTTTTTTTTTTTTTTTTTTTTTTTTTTTTTTTTTTTTTTTTTTTTTTTTTTTTTTACAGGTAGAGTTATAGACAGAGACAGAAAGGTTTTCCTTCCATTGGTTCACCCCCCAAATGGCCGCTAGGGCCGGCACTGCACCAACCCAAAGCCAGGAGCCAGGTGTTTCCTGCTAGTCTCCCATGTGGGTGCAGGGCCCAAGCACTTGGACCATCCTCCACTGCCTTCCCGGGCCACAACAGAGAGCTGGACTGGAAGAGGAGCAACTGGGACTAGAACCCGGTGCCCATATGGGATGCCAGTGCTGCAAGGTGGAGGATTAACCAAGTGAGCCACGGCGCCGGCCCCCTCTCTAAAGTTCTTAAGATTTATTTTTATTTGAAAGGCAGAGAGATAGGTGTGGGAGGAGGTGGAAGAAAGAGATCTTCCATCCACCATCTCACTCCCCAAATGTCTGCGATGGCTGGGGCTGCGCCAGACCAAAGCCAGGAGCCAGGATTTCCATCCAGGTCTCCCCTGGGGCAGGGACCTAAGCGTTTGAGCCACTGTGTGCCGCCTCCCAGGCTTGCATTAGCAGGACACTGGCATCGGAAACAGAGCCGGGACTTAAACCCGAGCGCTCTGACATGATGTAGACGGCTCGAGCAGTGGCTCCACATCTGTCTCTGATTACCCCTGCTTTGTAAGTGTTTGAGCTAATGTAGTTAGTTACAGTGACAAAGCTGATCACTGTCAGTTAACTTCCAGAGTTTAATAAGTATCAAGTAGAGCAGTAACGGCATTTTTATCCAGGACTTGACTAACGATTTTTATTTTTATTTTTGACATGCAGAGTGGAGAGAGAGAGAGAGAGAGAGAGCGCTTCCTTTTGCTGTTGGTTCACCCTTCAATGCCGCGGCCTGTGGCTGATCCGATGGCAGGAGCCAGGTGCTTCTCCTGGTCTCCCATGGGGTGCAGGGCCCAAGCACTTGGGCCATCCTCCACTGCACTCCCAGGCCATAGAGACAGCTGGCCTGGAAGAGGGGCAACTGGGACAGAATCTGGTGCCCTGACCGGGACTAGAACCCGGTGTGCCGGCGCCGCTAGGTGGAGGATTAGCCTAGTGAGCCACGGTGCTGGCGACTAACGATTTTTAAAGACTTATTTGAAAGGCAGAGTTGGAGGGAAAGAGGGAGGGAGGGAGGGTGGAACTGAGATCAGCTTTCAACAACTGTTGTTCTCCCCAAATGCCCATAATAGTCGGGGCACAGGCAGATCAAAGGAGCCTGGAATTATTTTTTATTTATTTGACAGGTAGAGTTACAGTGAGAGAGAGACAGAAAGGTCTTCCTTCCTTTGGTTCATCCCTCAAATGGCCGCTATGGCCGGAGCTGTGCTGATCCGCAGCCAGGAGCTAGGTACTTATCCTGGTCTCCTATGCTGGTGCAGGGCCCAAGCACTTGGGCCATCCTCCGCTGCCTTACGGGCCAAAGCAGATAGCTGGCCTGGAAGAGGAGCAACTGGGACTAGAACCCGGGGCCCATATGGGATTCTGGCGCTGCAGGCAGAGAATTAGCCAAGTGAGCCACGGCGCTGGCCCAGGAGCCTGGAATTCTACTCAGATCTTTGATGGGGATGGCAGGGACCAGAGTACTTGGAGCATTGTTGGCTGTTTTCCCGGGTGCATTAGCTGGACTGGAAGTGGAGCGGCTGGAACTTGAACTGGCACTCAGTATGGGGAGTGGGCATTGCTGCTCTGCCTAGCGTTTGTTGTAGGTCACTTCTGCCAGTGACAGACGGTCTCCTGCTTATGTGGGAAAGTCTTACTTTACCCCCATTTTGAGGACAAGTCACTGTTCTTGGTCTTCTGTGGGACTGTAATGTGCTTCAGTGTAGGTCTCATTTACCCTTGGTGTGTGCCCACTTGGTTGGATGCATGCTTTGTCTTTCATCAAATTTCAGAAATGCCATTCATAATTTCTTCACAAAGTCTTTCTACAGGTTGCTCTTTTTAAAAATATTTTCACTTCAAATTTTATACTTTAAAAATTTTAAGTCAGGGTAGTACTAAATTTACAAAACAAAAAATCACGTAGTACAGAGCTCCCACATACCCCACACATAACTAACATCCTCTGCTGTTAATCTTATTTGTGTAATAATATACTTGTCACAATGAACCACACCCACTTCCCCTAATTTTTAAACCTCCTTTTCCCGCTCCTTCTGCCTCCAATTGTACGTAAGCTGGAAGGCTTGATGGTTTCCTACGGGTCACTTAACCTGTTTTCTTCTCTGCTTAGACAGGATAACTCCAGCTGCTCTGTCTTCAGGTTCACCTGTTTTCCGCCTTCATCCTGTTCAAATCTGTGGAAACGTCACAGTGTGCTTTTCAGTGTACTTGTCAGCCCCCATATTTCCTTTTGGTTCCTTGTTGAAGTTCTGCCTCTTAATTGATGCTACCGACTTCCTGAGACATCCTCCTCCTGGGTCCTGTTAATTCTTGGGGCATGTTGAGGTAGTTGATGTAAAGTCTTACCTAGTAAGTCCAATGTCTTCTTTCACTCATGGACTACTATTAATTATTTTCCTTTGAAGGAGTCCTACTCTCTGTTTTTGTACACCTGGTGATTTTTCTGCTGAATTCTAGACATCTCTCCCCCCTTCAGAGAAAAGTACCTCCCTCTTTGATGGCCCCTCTTTCCACTGGGGTCAGAGATCCTTCATGTAGGATATTTTTTGGCCACAGTGTCTTGGCTTTCCATGCCTGAAACGCTCTCACAGGCCTTTCAGCCAGACCAGGAAGCCTTAAGGGTTGATTCTGAGGTCAGAGGCATACATCTTTTCTTAAAAAAAATCATGCTAGGCCGGCGCCGCGGCTCACTAGGCTAATCCTCTGCCTAGCGGCGCCGGCACACCGGGTTCTAGTCCCGGTTGGGGCGCTGGATTCTGTCCCGGTTGCCCCTCTTCCAGGCCAGCTCTCTGCTGTGGCCAGGGAGTGCAGTGGAGGATGGCCCAGGTGCTTGGGCCCTGCACCCCATAGGAGACCAGGAAAAGCACCTGGCTCCTGGCTCCTGCCATCGGATCAGCGCGGTGCGCCGGCCGCGGCAGCCATTGGAGGGTGAACCAACGGCAAAGGAAGACCTTTCTCTCTGTCTCTCTCTCTCACTGTCCACTCTGCCTGTTAAAAAAAAATCATGCTAAGAGATTTATTAAAACTCTCTCAGAAATTAAAGAGATAAAAAAGCAGTAAATATATAAAATTTTGAACAAGAGTGACAAATACGACCAATTTGAACATACTGAACATGGCAACAAATACACAGGCAGTATTTACCAAATCTTAACATACACAAGGTCATAATTGCTTCCATGTATTTAAATCAGATAGATTACAGTGCATATATATCTTTAAATTTTGTTTCTTATGCCTCTCTTGGTTATTTTCGTGCTTTGATAGTTTTCTGCCATGATTACTCTCTCTCTCTATCCTCTCCTCCCCTCCCCTCCCCTCCCCTCCCCTCCCCTCCCCTCCCCTCCTCTCCCCTCCTCTCCCCTCCTCTCCCCTCCCCTGTGTGTGTGTACACACACATTTTCTTTTCCCAGTTATCAGCTGATGGATGCTTTACATGAGAAATGGAAGTCAGGGCTGGATTCGGGGAGATGCTCTTCTAGGTACGGTTGAAGAGACTTTATTTTGGGGCTGCTTTAACATAGTTACACTGCCCTCCTTCCTTCCAGATCCTTGAGAGGCTCTTCCACTTTCGAGAACCTGGTGGAATTTGTGAACCTAAAACCCAGAGACCCAGGTGAGAGGCCCCAGGAGCCTCCCATGTGGGAGTTCTCACTGATCCTGCAGCAGTTCCCTGTGGGCTGACGGCTCCGCCTGCTTCTGTTCCAGGCGTGCAGGTCTCTGCCGTGACCGTACAGACTTGGGCATGGCAATTTGCCACATGATCACAGTTCCTGTGGGTCCATCTTTTTTTCAACTTTTTCTGTTAAATGTCTAGTTCCATATCACGGCTTGAGAGGCAGTGATGGAGGGGGAGAGACCCTGCGTCTGCTGGTTCACGCCTCAAATGTTGGGGCTGGGACAGGCTGAAGACAGGCACTTAGAACTCCATCAGCATCTTAGGCGTGGGTGGCAGGGGCCCATGCACTTGCACCACCCTGTGCTTTCTTGCGGGAGGCGTCAGCAGGAAGCTAGATTGGGGAGTGCAGCCAGGACTTGAACCGGTGCTCCGATGTGCTGTGCGTTCACGGCTTGACCTGCTGCACCACAGTAACTCCCCCCAGCGCACTGCTTGTTATGAGGATATGGGTGATTTCTAAGATGCTATGTCAGATTCCACGGTCAAAATCCTTGAAACACGGGGCCGGCACTGTGGTGTAGTGGGCTAAGCCTCTCCCTGCAGTGCCGGCATCCATATAGGCACTGGTTGGAGTCCCAGCTGCTCCACTTCTGATCCAGCTCTCTGCTATGGCCTGTGAAAGCAGAAGATGGCCCAAGTCCTTGGGCCCCTGCACTCAGGTGGGAGACCCGGAAGAAGCTCCTGGCTTCGGATTGGCCCAGCTCCAGCCGTTGTGGCTGTTTGGGGAGTGAACCAGCTGATGGAAGACCTTTCTCTCTGCCTCTCCTCTTCTCTGTAACTCTACCTCTCAAATAAATGTTAAAAAAATTTTTTTGAAACACTAGATAAACAAATGAAAATAAAAACCATACAAGAGGTTTTCAGAAGAATCACAGAAGGGTGTTGGGGGTGGGTGGAGGAGGAGAAAGCTGGAGGTGGGGGGGAGAGAAAGACACAGATATCGAGGTATCTTATCCACTAGTTCATTTGTTCACTCTCCTACTGCCTGCAACAGCTGAGACTGCACTAAGAGTCAACCCAGTTGTCCCACACGGGTAGCAGAGACCCACTCACTTAAACCGCCAGCCCGCCCCCAGGGTGTGTAGTGACAGGGAGGAGGAGTTGGGGGCCAGAGCTGTGCATCTAACCACTCTGTTACGGGACATGAGCCTCTTACCCAGGGTCTTAAATTTTTATTGTCCAATGACGTTTGAATTACCCCATATCTTATCAAACAAGCATAAATACTGAGATATCTTAGTGAATGAAGGTACCTCTTTTATACCCATAAATAGTGATACTGAATAATCTCTTTGGGACTATCATGATAGCTTTGTTCCTGTAATGGATTTTGGGGAACCACCGCTTAGAACAGTGGGAGAAAACAAGCTGTTTCATCAGGTTATAACACACTGATTGGGTTTCATCAGCTTCCAGAATTCAGATCAGCAGGAAGCTGGGATCGGGAGCCAGGAGTCCCACCCAGGGTCTCTGACAGGGCCACGAGCAGCCCAACCACATCGTGACCGCTAGGCCTTGCAGTAACTTGGTGTCATCAAGAATTGGCGACATCAAGGCAGGACTGGGTCGGGGAGAAAGTCCAAGCTAAAAACCCCACTGTTCATTTCCTTTAGGAACCGCTGTTCCTAGGCCAGAAAATCACCCGTGGGGAAGAAAGGTGAGTTTAACATCCTGCAACTTATTTTGATTCTCCAGTTTCTAAAACTATAGCCCCAGGATAGAAAACTGGTGACGTGGTGCTCCCATCTGAGCATCACGCCCACCCTGTCACTGTCTCACGTTTTGTCCCCTTCGTCCCTGCACCCTGGGGTCAGCAGGCTTTAGCTGGAGTTCCCCCAAGTGGCAGCGATGTCTTCAGATGTTTGTAGAGAATGAGTGTTACGGGAACACACTGCATGGATTTAAAAATCTTTGCATCAAAAGAAACCTTTAATTCAATGTTTCCATGGAGTTTTTGAAGCACCTCATATTACAGCCTGGGTTTCTCTGGGAGATAGCAAATCGAGAGTCTCCTTGATTATTTCAATCGTTTGGTTCCTACTGTGGACCCACGCAAGAGCCAGGTTGGACCTGCTGGAATCTGGGAGGGTCCCTGTGAGTCTGGACTCTTTCCTAACTCAACCCAGAGGAAAGCCATGGGCATAGTTTCCTATAATTTTTTTTTGCTGTAACCTCTTAGCCACCACCAGGGTCTGGTAAGAAGCTGACAAAGTATATTCATATCTACTCAACTCGGGAAACTCCTGTGCCATGAGCTTTCTTTTTATCCCCCAGGCTACATGGCTGTGGCTGGAGTTCATTGAGAAGCAAGGTGTCCAACGCCTGGTCTATTTGGAGATGCCCACAGGCTTGGAACATGGACACACAGGGCGCCTCCTCATTCATGTACTGCAGCCCGACGTCTTTCTGGTGGCAGAGAGCAGTTGGCAGCAGTGGAAGACGGGCTCCGGGGTTAAGGAACCGTCTTCCCAGCTAAGAACTAATCTACACCTGGACCCAGGTTCCCAGTAAGAAACCTGTGTTAACAGCCCCTCTGCAGCTACCGTTCCTGCCTGGTCAACTCTTCCTCCCTTGACTCTCCTAAGCACACGATATGCTCACAACACCTCCCGTTTACCCCATCTCCTCATCTGCTCAGTTCCTGTCATGTGGTCCTTCATAGCGGCTCCTGCTGAGCCTCTGTATTTCAGTTGTAGTGTGGCCTTTTTCATCTCTAATTTTACTTGGTTTTTGTTTGGCTAGAAATTTATTGTTTGTCTTCTCAAAAACAGCTTTTTGTGTGGTTGAGCTTTTCTATTTTAAGTTGCAATTTCTCTGATCTTTTACTTCTCACCTCCTGCTGATTCTGGGTTTGGTCTGTTCTTGTTTCTCTTTTTTAATGTAAACAAATAATGCTATAAACTTTTTTTTTTTGGACAGGCAGAGTGGACAGTGAGAGAGAGACAGAGAGAAAGGTCTTCCTTTGGCGTTGGTTCACCCTCCAATGGCCACCCCGGCCGGCACATCGCGCTGATCCGAAGCCAGGAGCCAGGTGCTTCTGGTCTCCCGTGGGGTACAGGGCCCAAGCACTTGGGCCATCCTCCACTGCACTCCCGGGCCACAGCAGAGAGCTGGCCTGGAAGAGGGGCAACCGGGACAGAATCCGGCGCCCCAACCAGGACTAGAACCTGGTGTGCTGGTGCCACAGGCAGAGGATTAGCCTAGTGAGCCGCGGCACCAGCTCAAACTTTTTTTTTTTTTTTTTTGACAGGCAGAGTGGATAGTGAGAGAGAGAGAGAGACAGAGAGAAAGGTTTTCCTTTTGCCGTTGGTTCACCCTCCAATGGCCGCCGCGGCTGGCGCACCGCGCTGATCCGATGGCAGGAGCCAGGAGCCAGGTGCTTTTCCTGGTCTCCCCATGGGGTGCAGGGCCCAAGCACCTGGGCCATCCTCCACTGCACTCCCTGGCCACAGCAGAGGGCTGGCCTGGAAGAGGGGCAACCGGGACAGAATCCGGCGCCCCGACCGGGACTAGAACCCGGTGTGCCGGCGCCGCAAGGCGGAGGATTAGCCTAGTGAGCCACGGCGCCGGCCAAACTTCTCTTTTAATACTGCTTTTGCTGTACCCCACAGGTTTTGATGTTGTATTTTTTATTTCATGAAAGTTTGGCTTCCGTTTTAACTTCTCCAAAGACCCATTGATCATGCAGTAGTATGTTTAAGTTTCAAGTATTTAGGAGTACTGTATTGTTTTAGTTGATTTCTAATTTTTTCTCCTTGTGGTCTGAGAAGACACAGGGTATGATTTCAGTCTTTCTAAATTTGCTGAGACTTGATTTGTGGCCTGACATGTGGTCTGTCCTTGGAAATGTTGCATGTGCTGATGAGAAGGTTCATTCTGTAGCTGTTGTCCTATAAATAAATGTTAGGTCCATTTGCTCAATTTAGGATGCTTCAACTCTGAACTATATTTGGATGATCTGTCCATTGATGAATGGGGTGTTAATGTCACCCACTATTATTGTATTGGAATCTATATCTCCCTTTAGGTCTACATCTATATGGGAGGTCTTATGTTAGCTACATACATATTTATTTTATATTTTTTTGACAGGCAGAGTTAGTGTGAGGGAGACAGAGAGAAAGGTCTTCCTTTTTCTGTTGGCTCACCCCCCAAGTGGCCACTATGGCTGGCATGCTGTTCCGATCTGAAGCCAGGAGCCAGGTGTTCCCTCCTGGTCTCCCATGCGGGTGCAGGGCCCAAGCACTTGGTCCATCCTCCACTGCCTTCCCGGGCCACAGCACAAAGCTGGACTGGAAGTGGAGCAACCAGGACAGAATCCGGTGCCTCAACCGGGACTAGAACCTGGGGTGCCAGCACCACAGGTGGAGGATTAGCCTAGTGAGCCGCAGCGCTGGCCGGGTACATATACATTTATGATCATTGTCATCTTGCTGAATTGAACCTATTACAAAACGATGTCCTTTATCTCTTTAAGTCTAAAACTGTAAAAAGTATTTTATCTGCTATCAGGATAGCTACACCTGCTTGGTTTTGCTTTCCGTTTACCTGGTATATCTTTCTACAACCTTTCGCATTCAATTTGTATACCTTTGGGAAGTGAGTTTCTCATTGGCAGCATGTAGTAGGGCTTTTTTTTTTTTTAAATCCATTCAGTTAACCTAAGTCTTTCGGCTGGTGAATTTAATTCATTTACATCCAAGATTAGCATTGTTGATCAATTAACAAAATGACAGTCTTAATTCTTAATTATTCTTCCTGCTCTGCCAGTGAATTTGGTGGTGACATGTGTTTTGATGTTTACTTTTTAAAAATAGATTTACTTGAAACTCAGTTACAGAGAAGGAAAGGCAGAGAGAGGTCTTCTATCCACTGGTTCACTCCCCAGTTGGCCACAACGGCTGGAGCTGCACTGATCCAAATCAAGAAGCCAAGAGCTTTCCTGGGTCTCCCACACAAGCGCAGGGGCCCAAGCACTTGGGCTGTCTACTACTGCTTTCTCAGGCCATAGCAGAGAGCTGGACCAGAAGTGGAGCAGCCGGGACTCAAACTTGCACCTGTATGGTGGCTTTACCCACTATACCACAGTGCCGGCCGCTTTATGTTTACTTCTAAGGCAGGATGCCCTTCAGAATTTAAATCTGGTGGGTGGTGAATTCTCTACTTTTCTTATCTGATATGTAGTTCTCCTTTGCTTTTAAAGGAAATCCTCACTGGATTTATTCTTGGTAGAAAGTTCATTCCTTTTAAGACCTTGAATATATCATTCCACTCTTGGCCTGCAGGGTTTCCACTGAGACGTCTGATGTTAATCTACTTGGTTTTCCTTCATCTGTAACTTGGCGCTTTTCTCCTGTCTTTAGGAGTCTCTCCTTGTCTTTAACTTGCAGCAGCTGGATGACAACATGCCTTGGAGGAGACCTCTTGTGGTGGAGTCTGCCTGGGGTTCTTTGAGCTTCTTGCGTCTGGATGTCCATGTCTTTTTCCTTTTCTCCAGGAATACCTACAATACAAATACTTGGTTGCTTAACTGTTACATATTTTGTGTAGACGTTCTTCATTCTTTTACATTGTTTTTGTCTGATTGGACAACTTGATATTTAACATTTTATATGAAAACATCTAAATCCTATGTTAGATTTTGAATGTAGCTTATCTACAGTCAGCCTACTGTGCAGTAGGACTCAAACTCCTCGCTCCTATCCAGCTGTAACTCAATACCTGCTAACCTTTCCCGTCTCCCTCCCCTGGTGACCACGTGAGGTCACTGTTGGTAAAGCTCCACGTAGGAGTGAGCTCATGGATTCCTCTGTGCTGGGCTTGTTCCCCTCAGTGGCCTCCAGTGTCATGCATGTTGCTGTGAATGACAAGGCTGCATTCTTTGTTAATGTCTGGGTAGCAGTATATATTTTTTTTTTGGACAGGCAGAGTGGACAGTGAGAGAGACAGAGAAAGGTCTTCCTTTGCCATTGGTTCACCCTCCAATGGCTGCTGCGGCTGGCATGCTGCACTGATCTGAAGCCAGGAGCCAGGTGCTTCTCCTGGTCTCCCATGGGGTGCAGGGCCCAAGCACTTGGGCCATCCTCCACTGCACTCCCTGGCCACAGCAGAGAGCTGGCCTGGAAGAGGGGCAACTGGGACAGAATCCGGCACCCCAACCGGGACTAGAACCCAGTGTGCTGGTGCCACAAGGTGGAGGATTAGCCTAGTGAGCTGTGGCGCCGGCCAGCAGTATATACTTTTAAAAAAGATTTGAGAGGTGGAGCAAAGATGGTGGAATAGTGAGGGTGCGCACCGATAGTCCGGGAAAATTTAGTTTAATAAAAGTGGAGTTACGGTAGCCTTAGAAAAAGGATCAGGAAAAAATTGCAGAGGAAACTCTTCCGGATCTGGTGGCTGTGACTCAGAGGACCTACTGGGAGAACAAGGTCGCCCACCACGTGGAAGCCGAGCCACGGGAGCCGCAGGGTCTGCATGCCAGTGCAGGAAGGGGAGTGGATGTCACACAGACACCAGCAGGGAGAGCAGGGACGCCCAGGGCTCCGAGTCCACACATTGGCGCTGGAAGGGGAGGTGAGCTCAGTAACAGGAGACATTGGCGGGGAAACGGGGGTCAGAATCTAGAGGGGAGCAGGAAAGTTCACCAGACTGACTACAGGAGAGAAGGAAAAAAGGTGGGGGGGTACTGGTACAGAGGAGTTTCTCTCTCTCCGCCAGCCTTGAAAAGGTGAGCAAGAGACAAAGAGCAGGCTCCCACTCTGGATTTACATAACAACAGGGGAGAGCTAAGGAACTGAGTCACTACAATTCAGTAGCCTAGGCAACCCAGTGAGAGTCCAGAGGAGAAAGAGAGCCTGCACGACTCTTTGGGTAGAAGCCAGAGATTGGAAGCTAAATACCATCAATTCTGCTCAGCCGTGCGGTATTACTTACCTCCTGAATACTAAATAGATAGATAGATAGACAGATAGATAGATAGATAGATATTTACCACGCATAACCTGAGGGTGTCACCTTTGCACACCCGTAACCTGGAAGAACCAAACAGAGCTCCCAGGCCACACCCATCTCAAGCCTCCAAGGCGCCTCCAAGGCTCCTCCAACAGCAGGCAGTTCACTTAACACAGACATAGTATATTAAAAAAAAAATGCACAGTGACGAAAGAAGAATTAACTATGCCAAGCAACAAACATAAAAATCGAGGGAACAAGATCAACGATGACACTATGATGCCTCCAAATAAACAAAACACCCCAAGCCAAGATTATGAAGATGATGAGATAGAAGAAATGCAAGAAGCGGATCTCAAAAAATTTATGATAAGAACATTTAGAAGTTTTCAAAAGCAAATCCTTGAACTACAGAAATCCTTATTGGACAGGATTGAAAAAATTTCATTTTCACAAGAGAGATTAAGGAAGAATCAAAATGAAACGCAGAAACTAGAACAGGAAAGTGTGATAGTAAAGAGAAATCAAAATGAAATGAAGAGCTCAATAGATCAAATGACAAACACATTAGAGAGCCTTACAAACAGAATGGGTGAAGCAGAAGAGAGAATATTGGACTTAGAAGACAGAGAACGGGAAAGGATACAGTCAAACCAAAGAAAAGAAGAGGAAATTAGAAATCTAAAAAATATTGTTGGGAATCTTCAGGATACTATTAATAAAACCAACATTTGGGTTCTAGGAGTTCCTGAAGGCATGGAGAGACAGAAAAGATTAGAAGGCCTTTTTAGTGAGATACTAGCAGAGAACTTTCTGGGTTTGGAGAAGGACAGAGACATCCTAGTACAGGAAGCTCATAGAACCCCTAGTAAACATGACCAAAAGAATCCTCACCACGACACGTTGTAATTAAACTCACCACAGTGAAACATAAAGAAAAGATCCTAAAATGTGCAAGTGAAACATAAAGAAAAGATCCTAAAATGTGCAAGAGAGAAACGTCAGATTACTCTCAGAGGATGTCCAATCAGACTCACAGCAGACTTCTCATCAGAAACACTGCAGGCTAGGAGGGAATGGCGAGACATAGCACAGGTGCTAAGAGAGAAAAACTGCCAGCCCAGAATATTATATCCTGCTAAGCTCTCATTTGTGAATGAAGGTGAAATAAAGACCTTTCATAGCAAACAGAAATTGAAAGACTTTGTGGCCACTCGTCCGGCCCTGCAAAAGATACTTAAAGATGTGCTACACTCAGAAACACAGAAACACGGCCATCAATATGAAAGAAGGGAAAGGAAGAACACCTACCAGTAAAAGAGCATGGGAAGCTCAAAGCATATACTAGAAAATATCTCCGGGAAAATGGCAGGGCAAAGTCACTACGTATCAATAGTCATATTAAACGTTAATGGACTTAACTCTTCAGTTAAAAGACACCAATTGGCTGACGGGCTCAAAGAACACAACCCAACTATTTGTTGCCTACAAGAAACACATCTCTCTAACAAAGAGGCATGCAGACTGAAAGTGAAAGGTTGGAAAAAGATATTCCATGCCAACAAAAACAAAAAAAAAGCAGGTGTAGCCATATTAATATCAGACAAAATAAACTTTAATACAAAAACTGTTAAGAGAGACAAAGAGGGACACTATATAATGATTAAGGGTTCAATTCAACATGAAGATGTAACTATTATAAATGTATATGCACCTAATTACAGGGCACCGGTCTATTTAAAAGATATGTTAAGGGACTTAAAGGGAGACTTAGATTCCAATACAATAGTACTGGGGGACTTCAATACTCCACTCTCAGAAATAGATAGATCATCCGGACAGAAGATCAATAAGGAAACAGCAGATTTAATCGACACTATTGCCCAAATGGATCTAACAGATATCTACAGAACTTTCAACCCTACATCTACAGACTTCACATTCTTCTCAGCAGTGCATGGAACCTTCTCTAGGATTGATCACATACTAGGCCATAAAGCAAGTCTCAGCAAATTTAAAAGAATTAGAATCATACCATGCAGCTTCTCAGACCACAGCGGAATGAAGCTGGAAATTAGCAACTCAGGAAACCCCAGAAAGTATGCAAACCCATGGAGACTGAACAACATGCTCCTGAATGAACACTGGGTCATTAGAGAAATCAAAAACTTTCTGGAAGTAAATGAGGATAACAGCACAACATACCAAAACTTATGGGATACAGCAAAAGCAGTACTAAGAGGCAAGTTTATAGCAATAGGGGCCTATATCAAGAAATTGGAAAGACACCAAATAAATGAGCTTTCAGCGCACCTCAAGGACCTAGAAAAACTGCAGCAAACCAAACCCAAATCTAGTAGGAGAAGAGAAATAATTAAAATCAGAGAAGAAATTAACAGGATTAAATCCAAAAGAAATTACAAAAAAATCAGCCAAGCGAGGAGCTGGTTTTTTGAAAAAATAAACAAAATTGACACCCCATTGGCCCAACTAACTAAAAAAAGACCCAAATCAATAAAATCAGAGATGAAAAAGGAAACATAACAACAGACACCACAGAAATAAAAAGAATCATCAGAAATTACTACAAGGACTTGTATGCCAGCAAACAGGGAAACCTATCAGAAATGGATAGATTCCTGGACACATGCAATCTACCTAAATTGAACCATGAAGACATAGAAAACCTAAATAGACACATAACTGAAACAGAAATTGAAACAGTAATAAAGGCCCTCCCAACAAAGAAAAGCCCAGGACCAGATGGATTCACTGCTGAATTCTACCAGACATTTAAAGAAGAACTAATCCCATTTCTTCTCAAACTATTCAGAACAATTGAAAAAGAGGGAATCCTCCCAAATTCTTTCTATGAAGCCAGCATCACCTTAATTCCTAAGCCAGAAAAAGATGCAGCACTGAAAGAAAATTACAGACCAATATCCCTGATGAACATAGACGCAAAAACCCTCAAAATTCTTGCCAATAGAATACAACAACGCATCAGAAAAATCATCCACCCAGACCAAGTGGGATTTATCCCTGGTATGCAGGGATGGTTCAACATTCACCAATCAATCAACGTGATACACCACATTAACAGACTGCAGAAGAAAAACCATATGATTATCTCAATAGATGCAGAGAAAGCATTCAATAAAATTCGACACCCTTTCATGATGAAAACTCTAAGCAAATTGGGTATAGAAGCAACATTCCTCAATATAATCAAAGCAATTTATGAAAAACCCATGGCCAGCATCCTATTGAATGGGGAAAAGTTGGAAGCATTTCCACTGAGATCTGGCACCAGACAGGGATGCCCACTCTCACCACTGCTATTTAACATAGTTCTGGAAGTTTTAGCCAGAGCCATCAGACAAGAAAAAAAAATTAAAGGAATACAAATTGAGAAGGAAGAACTCACACTATCCCTCTTTGCAGACGATATGATTCTTTACTTAGAGGATCCAAAGAACTCTACTAAGAGACTATTGGAACTCATAGAGGAGTTTGGCAAAGTGGCAGGATATAAAATCAATGCACAAAAATCAACAGCCTTTGTTACACAGGCAATGCCATGGCAGAGAAAGAACTGCTAAGATCAATCCCATTCACAATAGCTACAAAAACAATCAAATACCTTGGAATAAACTTAACCAAGGATGTTAAAGATCTCTACAATGAGAATTACAAAATCTTAAAGAAATAGAAGAGGATGCCAAAAAATGGAAAAATCTTCCATGCTCATGGATTGGAAGAATCAACATCATCAAAATGTCCATTGTTCCAAAAGCAATTTATAGATTCAATGCAATTCCAATCAAGATACCAAAGACATTCTTCTCAGATCTAGAAAAAATGCTGAAATTCATATGGAGGCACAAGAGACCTCGAATAGCTAAAGCAATCTTGTACAACAAATACAAAGCCGGAGGCATCACAATACCAGATTTCAGGACATACTGCAGGGCAGTTGTAATCAAAACAGCATGGTACTGGTACAGAAACAGATGGATAGACCAATGGAACAGAATAGAAACACCAGAAATCAACCCAAACATCTACAGCCAACTTATATTTGATCAAGGATCTAAAACCAATTCCTGGAGCAAGGACAGTCTATTCAATAAATGGTGCTGGGAAAACTGGATTTCCACGTGTAGAATCATGAAGCAAGACCCCTACCTTACACCTTACACAAAAATCCACTCAACATGGATTAAAGACCTAAATCTACGACCTGACACCATCAATTATTAGAGAACATTGGAGAAACCCTTCAAGATATTGGCACAGGCAAGGAGTTTCTGGAAAAGACCCGGGAGGCACAGGCAGTCAAAGCCAAAATCCACTATTGGGATTGCATCAAATTGAGAAGTTTCTGTACTGCAAAAGAAACAGGAGAGTGAAGAGACAACCGACAGAATGGGAAAAAATATTTGCAAACTATGCAACAGATAAAGGGTTAATAACCAGAATCTACAAAGAGATAAAGAAACTCCACAAAAACGAAACCAACAACCCACTTAAGAGATGGGCCAAGGACTTCAATAGACATTTTTCAAAAGAGGAAATCCAAATGGCCAACACGCACACGAAAAAATGTTCAAGGTCATTAGCAATCAGGGAAATGCAAATCAAAACCACAATGAGGTTTCACCTCACCCCGGTTAGAATGGCTCACATGCAGAAATCCACCAACAACAGATGCTGGCGAGGATGTGGGGAAAAAGGGACACTAACCCACTGTTGGTGGGAATGCAAACTGGTCAAGCCACTATGGAAGTCAGTCTGGAGATTCCTCAGAAACCTGAAGATAACCCTACCGTTCGACCCAGCCATCCCACTCCTTGGAATTTACCCAAAGGAATTTAAATTGGCAAACAAAAAAGCGGTCTGCACCCTAATGTTTATCGCAGCACAATTCACAAATAGCCAAGACCTGGAACCAACCTAAATACCCATCAACGGTAGACTGGATAAAGAAATTATGGGATATGTACTCTTTAGAATACTATACCACAGTAAGAAACAATGAAATCTGGTTATTTGCAACAAAATGGAGGAATCTGGAACACATCATGCTGAGTGAAATAAGCCAGTTCCAAAGGGACAAGTATATGTCATTCTCCCTGATCGGTGACAACTGACTGAACACCAAAAAGGAAACCTGTTGAAGTGAAATGGACACTATGAGAAACGGTGACTTGATCAGCATAGCCCTGTTATGTTAATACGTTATCCCTCTTAGTATTTTTTTTGTCTGTTCTACTTAATATGACTGGTTTAATTCTGTAATTAATACAGTTATTCTTAAGTGTTGAAATTTAACTGAAATGTGATCCCTGTTAAACATGAGTGGGAATAAGAGAGGGAAGAGATGTACAATTTGGGACATGCTCAAGCTGATTTGCTCCAAATGGTAGAGTTAGAAACATACCAGGGGACTCCAATTCAATCCCACCAAGGTGGCATGTACCAATGCCATCTCACTAGTCCAAGTGATCAATTTCAGTTCACAATTGATCATAATGAAAGGACTAAGAGTCAAAGGGATCACATAAACAAGTCTAGTACCCGCTAATACTAACCGATAGAATAAATAAAGGGGAGAGCAATCCAACATGGGAAGCGAGATACACAGCAGACTCATAGAATGGCAGATGTCCTAAACAGCACTCTGGCCTCAGAATCAGCCCTAAAAGCATTCGGATCCGGCTGAAAAGCCCATGAGAGTATTTCAGGCATGGAAAGCCAAGACACTCTGGCAAAAAAAAAAAAAAAAAAAAAAAAAAAAAAAAAAAAAAAAAAAAACAAACCCTAAATGAAAGATCTCTGTGAGGTCCCAGTGGAAAGAACAGGTCTTCAAAGAAGGAGGTACCTTTCTCTGAAGGGAGGAGAGAACCTCCACTTTGACTATGACCTTGTCTAAACAAGATAAGAGTCGGAGAACTCAGAGGGCTTCCATAGCCTTGGAAACTCATGACTGGAGCATAGGGAGATTACTGATGCCATAAACAGGAGTGTCAATTTGTAAAGTCAACAGGAGTCACTGTTCACTTACTCCTCATGTAGGATCTCTGTCCTTAATGTGCTGGACATTGTGATTTAATGCTATAACGAGTACTCAGTTTTTTCACTTTGTGTTTCTATGGGGGTGCAAACTGTTGAAAGCTTTACTTAATGTATACTAAACTGATCTTCTGTAAAAAAAAATTATCAATTCCCAACTTGACTCTCACTGGGATTAAACATGACAATAGGTCTGATCTGATTTCATCATCATTTAAAAAATCATCTATTTTTCACTTTGTTTCTGTGTGGGAGCAAACTGTTGAAATCCTTACTTAATGTATGCTAAACTGATCTTCTGTATATAAAGAGAATCGAAAATGAATCCTCATGTGAATGGAAGGGGAGAGGGAGTGGGAAAGGGGAGGGTTGCGGGTGGGAGGGACGTTATGGGGGGGGAAGCCATTGTAATCCATGAGCTGTACTTTGGAAATTTATATTCATTAAATAAAGATTTGAGAGACAGAGAAAGAGGTCTTCCATCTGCTGGTTCACTTCCCAAATGGCTGCAGCTGGGCTGATCCGAAGCCAGGAGCTGCTTTTTCCAGGTCTCCCACGTGGGTGCAGGGGCCCAGGGACTTGGGTCATCTTCTACTACTTTCCCAGGCCACAGCAGAGAGCTGGGTTGGAAGTAGAGCAGCCCTGACTAACTGGTGCCCATGTGGGATGCTGGCACCACAGGTGGAGGCTTTACCTGCTATGCCACAGCACTGGCCCCGTCTGTCTTCTTTATTCATCAGTGGATAGACATTTAGGTTGTTTGCAGTGCTGCAGTGGACTTGGGAGCACAGATGTCCCCCAACAGGCTAGCTTCATCCCCTTTGTACGTATACCCAGTAGTGGAACTGCTGGATCACAGGGTAGTTCGATTAGTTTTGAGGAACCCCATGCTGTTTTTTTGTTCTAGTTGACATTTCTCCACACCATCACCGACACCTGTCATCTGTTGGAAGCAACCGAGGTAGATGTCCACTGAGGATCAGATGAAACCTAGTATAGAATGGAATACTGCTGAACCGTGAAAGAATGCAATCCCGTCATTCACAACAACATGACTGGAACTGGACTCCCTTACGTTAAGTGAAGTAAGACAAACCCAGATACACTCATCGCATGATCTCATGTGAGATAAAAATCATTTCACAGAAGTTAAAACTGTGATGGTGATGCCAGAGCCTGAGAAAGGGGGAAGGAGGGATGACTGACAGGTGTAAGTTACAGCCAGGTAGGAATAAGACGTGCTGGGGCCCTGTCTGTTGCACAGTAGGGTGACAATAGATGATGTATGTACTTTTTAAAGGTTTATTTGAAAGTCAGTTACACAGAGAGGAGAGTCAGAGCGAGAGAGAGGTCTTCCATCTGCTGGTTCACTCCCCCAATTGGCTGCAACAGCCGGAGCTGCGCCGATCCAAAGCCAGGAGCCTCCTCCGGGTCTCCCACACGGGTGCAGGGGCCCAAGGACTTGGGCCATCCTCCACTGCTTTCCCAGGCCACAGCAGAGAGCTGGATGGGAAGTGGAGCAGCCAGGACTAGAACTGGTGCCCATATGCGATGCCGGCACTGCAGGCCAGGGCATTAACCTGCTGTGCCACAGCACTGGCCCCTATAATGTATATTTCTAAATAGAAAACTGACAGGACTGTGGATGCTTTTACCATAAGTGTTAAATATTTGAATGTTTATGCTGATTGGCCTTTACACATGTAAACATCTAGACATTACATGATACCACATAAGTATATACAATTTCTGTATGTTGCACTTTTTAAAGCTACAGCATTTTAAAAATGTCAGTTATCTGGATGGCTATTGCATTGATCTGCAGGTCACTCTGGTGTGGTCACTTCAGTACTGTTTCTCCAATCCATAAACCTGGGAGGCACTGTCACTTTGTGTCTCTACTTCCTTTTGTTGATGTTTGTGTGTAGGGTTCTTACACCCTCGTTGCTATGGTTGGATAAAAGTCGGGTGTCTCTCAAAGCCTGTATTGAAAGCTTTGTCTCTGTAGTCTGATTCAAAATGGTGAAAGCTGATGTACAATGGATGCATACAATCACAGTGTGTAGGAGGGGACGGGAGGGCTTGGTCCTATGAGGGTGGTGCCTTGGAGACGGGTGGTTATGGAAGCCAAGCGCAGCCTCCCTCTTGCCTGGATCATCATGGGATCTTCCCTCAGGTGTTCTGCCATCATCACCTTTAGACCCCAGACCCGTTGGGCTCCCCAGTATTGGAGAGTGAACCTCCAAAAACTAAGCCACCATGCGTCCTCCTTTCCTGGGTAATCGGTCTCATTTATGCAGTCTTACAAAGCTGATTAAGACACTGAGTTAAATTCTCAGGAGCTTCTGTTTGTGTAGCTGTTGTGAATAGGATTGCTTTACTGATTCCCTCTTAGCAAGTTCTCTAGGGATGCATAAGAATGCCACTGACAAATTCAGTGATGTTGCAAGATACAAAACCAATTATCAGTTCTAACAGTACTTGGGTAGAGTCTTTTTTTTATTTTTTATTTTTTGACAGGCAGAGTGGACAGTGAGAGAGACAGAGAGAAAGGTCTTCCTTTGCCGTTGGTTCACTCTCCAATGGCCGCTGCGGCCGGCGCACCGCGCTGATCCGATGGCAGGAGCCAGGAGCCAGGTGCTTTTCCTGGTCTCCCATGGGGTGCAGGGCCCAAGCACCTGGGCTATCCTCCACTGCACTCCCTGGCCACAGCAGAGAGCTGGCCTGGAAGAGGGGCAACCGGGACAGAATCCGGCGCCCCGACCGGGACTAGAACCCGGTGTGCCGGCGCCGCTAGGCGGAGGATTAGCCTATTGAGCCGTGGCGCCGGCCCTGGGTAGAGTCTTTAGGTTTATAGTTTGTCATTCTAAACATAGAAAAACCTAAACAATCTGTACTCCTTTCTCTTGCCTAATTTCTCCATCCTTGTCTAGTATAAGATATAGAGGGAAATGCTTTGTTTTTCCCCAAAGAGATGTTGGTGGCCTGTTGGTCACATGTAGCCTTTCTTATGCTAAGGTATAAACTCTTATACATACCTTTTTTGACAGAGAAAGGTCTTCCTTTTTCCGTTGGTTCACCCCCCAGGTGGCCGCTAAGGCCAGCGCACTGTGCCTATCCAGAGCCAGGAACCAGGTGCTTCTCCTGGTCTCCCATGTGGGTGCAGGGCCCAAGGACCTGGGCCATCTTCCACTGCACTCCCGGGCCACAGCAGAGAGATGGACTAGAACCCGGGCTGCCGGCTCTGCAGGTGGAGGGTTAGCCTGTTGAGCTGTGGTGCCAGCCCTTATACATACCTTTTATATTAGAGATCTTTCCCTCAATGTTTTTCTGCATCTGTTGAGACTTTTGATGTCGAAATATCTGATAAACCTCACTTCTGATTTTTGTTCATGTGGTATGGGATTGACTTGGTGGTACTTTGACAGTTTTTGCTACTACGGACACCAGACACACTGGTCTCCACATGAGTTCTGATCTGGTAGTGTCAGGGCAGTGCTGCCCCTGGAGAATGGGGTGAAAGGAATTGGAGTTCTTCTGCATGGGTGTGGTGGACTTCAGCAGTGAAACCATCTGATCCTGGGCTTTTCACTATAGATTCAATATTGTCACTAGTTCTCAGTTCAGGTTTTCTATATGCTCATGGCTCAACTGTGGGAAGCTAGGTGAGCCCAGAAGTCTATTTGCAACACTGTCCATTGATCCTTGGAGTAATTCTGCTATCACAAAGCAAAGACTGATTAGCTTGGCTCAAGGTTTGTTTTTATGTATCCTTGAAATGCATGATGCTATTCCAGATGTGATTGTTAAGCATAGGATATTATTGCTACAAACTTACCTCTTTGTAATGCTGTGATGTACTCTGCAAGTTTTGGCATTTTATTTTTCCTGACTTAAGAATTTAAAAAAAATCATGGGCACCGGTTCTAGTCCTAGCTGCTCCTCTTCCCATCCAGCTCTCTGCTGTGGCCTGGGAAAGCAGAAGATGACCCAAGTGCTTGAGCCCCTGTACCTGCGTGGGAGACCTGGAAGAAGCTCCAGCCGTTGCGGTGAACTGGGGAGTGAACCATTGATAGAAGACCTCTCGCTGCCTTTCCTCTGTGTAACTGACTTTCAAATAAATAAATCTTAAAGCAGCCAGAAGGAAATTTATTATTTCCTTTATTTATTATTATTCAGAAGGGTTCTGCATGACGCCTAGTTTCATCCCATGCAGTCAGATAAAATGTCTCCTATTTTGAATTTAAGGCATGATCTATTGAGAATCCTTAACGACAAGAATGTATTCTGTAGGTATTATACAATTTTCTGTAAACGTCAGACCCATTGGGCTACAGAATGCTTCAACTCCAGCCTCTGGTGATTTTCTATCTGATCTCTGGGGGCAGCAGGCTTGCTGGGTGGTGAGGTTTGTGTGTCTACACGGATTCCTGCACCTCTGGTGTTGTAGCTACTGCCTCCCATTCCAGAGTAGCTCCTGTGGGAAGGACTTTGTAGATGGGGCTGGTGGTACACGGAGCCGAGTCGTCTCACATCTATACTCTCCAACCGTGGCAACACCAGGAGCAGCTGGATGGAGTACAGCGACTGGGAGAGGTGGTGCTGGGACTTCTCAGGGGCTGTGCAGCACGGGGAGCCCATTTCCACGCCCGCAGCTGCAGGCTTGGTACCGCACATCCTGATTAAAGGCCGTTCCTCTGCCCAGGAGGCAGGGCGAGGCCCCTCCCAGGCCTGGAAGGATAGACCTGACTATCAGTGGCTGTTCTGGGGTATGGTGGATTCTCATGAGGCCTGGGGAACTCTCCTGTGACTAGAGCTAGACACTTGCAGTTGGGGGAGTGGGAGTGAGTTATAGTGGGAGTGGCAGCTCAGCTCCTGCTCGGGTTTCTCCTCCCTGTGCCATCTCCTAGTGGCAGAGTGGAGCCCAGAGCACCTCCCTTCCGCCACCTTAGAACCTCCCATTTTTACTTTTGCAACTACAAATGCAAGGTTTCTCCACTGCTTGCAGTCTGGATACTAGGATTTTTTTCTTTTGGTAGTACCCTGTACTTGGAATGGATGTTAATAGCAACACATTTAAGATAGCCAAGGACAGGGTAACTATTGTGACAGTGAAGTGGTGAATTAAACGCATCTGGAAAAGGTAGTGATAGTGGCGTATTCTAAAGGGCAGGCAGAAGTGCAGGATATGTGTTTCTAGTATCTAGATACTGTGGATATCAGACGACCCTGTTCCCAAGATATCCACTAAGGGAATGAAGCCAGACCTTCCAACATGTTCAACATACATTCAGTGTATTTCCTAAATACTGCAAATAGTGTGGGAATGGAAGGCGGAGCCAAAGCCCACAGCGCATACCCACAATCCCGTGCTGTGGAGGAGCAGTCCCCCCTGCCAGGACGTGCACTTTGGATGAGGAAGAGCACTGGGCCCCCTCAGAGGGCCACCCCCTTCATCTTGTTCTCCTCCGCGGCCCACGGTTCGTGTTGTATCGTCAGGTCGGGCTTTCTCTCTTCCGCAGCTGAGAGCAGCCGCCAGCTTTCTTTACCGTATGCAGTTTTGTCCAGCCTGGGAACACAGTTTTGTTCCAACACAATTATCAGCCTTCCTAGAGCCCGTTGCCTGCCTTCATTCCCTAAATATAGACATGAGTCTCTCCTATAGGATAAGAACCCCCCAGTTCACACAAAGCATGGATCCGTAAGATTTGGGAACAGATAGAAGTCGTATAAAAGGGACAACTTTCAGGTGTCCAGTGCTTTTATGCCAAGCCTTATGTGTATTTATGAAGAATGATGTCTGGGTAAAGTCCATCTTATGTAAAAGGACTCGTTTAATAAACCAATACATTCGTCTGCTCTACCATACCTAGTTTTTTGTGAGATAAACACAAGTTTACCTGTGAGTACTTTGATCATTGTTGTCCTAATTGTCCGCTGAGCCCCCCTCAAGAACACGGGTTGTCTGTAAAGTCACTTATACGTCCTGCTCTACGTTACAGTGACGAGGCTGCATTTTCCCTTGGTTCTGGGCTCCGGGTTAGATCTCTATTAGGTTATGACTTCTAAAGACTGAGGTTCACGAGTGACAGGCCAGCTTGAGACAGTGGATTTGAGAGAAAAACTGCCACTCACCGTGTTGTCTTTGTCTCACATTCACACCCAGGTGAGTATTTCAAAAAGTATGTGAAAAATGGATTTAAAAGGCTAGCACCAAACATCTTTTCATTCCATTTTCCACAAACTCTTTGACTTCCTTGTAGGAGGTTCCTTCAAGGAGTTGGTAGATCACAACCCCGCATTGATGGGCATCTAGAAAGGTGCATTTTGTTATCCTTGGGTTTTTCCAGGTAGGGAAGATGCTTAAGTTACCTTTCATTTTCTGATGCACTATGGCCAACAGGTTCTCCCGTAACAGCTGGTGCGAGTGCATACCAGTGGGAGATGACACTGGGGGGTGGGGGCAGATGCCCCAGGGGTCTGGAGAGGCTAGGGTGTTGCACAGGACCATGTCTACACCAAAGCAACCTCCAGCTGAGGTCGAGCAAGATGGACAGGCAACTGCCCTCACCAAGGTCACGCACCCCCCAGCGACACAGCACCCACTCACCCAAGCAGCTCCAGGACACAGTCCACGTGGGTCAGGGCCTCGCACAGCTTCACCACCCCATCGTGGTCCAACATGATCCCGTCGAGGTTCAGGCCTTTCAGGGACTTGCAGGTGATGAGAGCCGAGGCGAGGTCTTCAACACAGGCCGTGGTGAGCTGACACATTTCCAGGCTGCAAGGCAGAGCGGCTGCACCTGCCCCTTCCCGTCTTAGCAGGAGGCTCTGCTCCATGCAGCCGTTCAACCGGGGAGAGGCGTGGCGCCATGGCTAGACACTTCACCTAACCAAAGGGTGCTACTGGCCACTCAGATAGGGGCCGGAGCTGCTGAACCGTCCTGCCCCACCAGGCCCACCCAGCACGATCCAGCCCCGGATGCCCACAGCACCGAGACCCTAGTCCCAGGGGATAGTGCGTTCATCTTCAGAGTGCCCCAGACACGTTCTCTCAAGCCCTGCTTCCCGTCAGCCCTATCAAGGCCCCCACTCCCCCTCCTCCAGAAACAGGTGCCCTTCCACACACAGACCAGCGGGGACGCACCCCAGACGCTGTAACCGGAAGTTGGGGTGCCTCAGGGCTTCACACAGCTGCCTCACGCCGGCATCCTGTATCTCGTTGGACCCCAGTTTCAGGGTCTTTAGACTTTCATTGCAAATGAGAGTTGCCACAATATCCTTACAGCAATCGGCAGTGAGGTAGCAGCCCACCAACCTGTGGGGGGGAGGGGGAGGGTCGGGGAGGGATGGGGTTAAAGACAAACAGACCCCCAGAGCCGTCTTCACGGCTTGCTTTCACTTGGTCCCCTGGGGCAGGAAAGCCCACGTGCTCCTGGCAGGGTGGGGGCGTTGAAGATGCAGGCTTTCCGCTGCTCGCCACCCTGCTCTGCGCTGGCACCCAGGCTCCCTGGGTCCTTCGGTGGCCTGCCCGCTCCCCTTGGGGGCTGCTGCTATCACTTTTCTCCACGGTCACTCCCTTCCAATCTCGCCTTTTGTTGGGGGCTCCCGTGACTGTCCTGTGACACCATTTCCCAGTCCCTGTGCAGAGCCTGCAGGCACGACTCTCCATCCTCCTCATCACCTGCCCGTGTGCAGATGGATACAGAGACACCAGGCCGAGAGGTGCAGCTGGCTTCTAACAGATGCAGCCCAGCACCGGGCAGCAGAGAAGGACCGGAGTCAAAACGGTAGTAGTTAGACACCACAATCTGCTTGCCCCAGTGTGCACGCTGTAAGCACACATGTCCGTGACCCTCTGCAGAACAGGTGTCTTGGGGGCAGGGCTGTGGGAATGTTTTCTGGATCCAGGGCAGCGCCCAGGTGGCAGTGTGAGGACTGGGCGTCCTCCATGCTGTGCCTGCTGGCGTTGACTGACCACACCAGGGGCCAGTCTCTGAGCACAGTTCTCCCCCTGTGTAACTCCAGCTGGCCAGCTCCATCCCCTGTGCACACTCACCCTCCTGAGCAAGCTCACCCAGCCAAGGGCGCTCAGGACGGGGGACCCTGCGGGGTCTACGAGGATTCCACATCACAGTCTGGAGTTGGGACCACAGCACTCGCCCGGTCTCCCTCCCAGTGCCAACACCAGAAACGCCGACGCGGAGGCGCCAGGGCCACACCTACCACAGCTCCTTGAGGGTGCAGTTCTGGTGCTTTAGCACCTCGCACAGAGTCGCCACCCCCGTGTCCTCCAGCATATTTGAGCCCAGGTCCAGCAGGGACAGGGCCCTGTTGCACAGGAGGGCCTTGGAGAAGTAGTCACAGGAGACACTGGTGAGGCAGCAGCAGTTCAGTCTGCAGAGACACACATGGGTTTGTCAGCCCACGAAGCTGTGCGCGGCCACACCCTCAGGGCGCCACAGCACGGCTCTCCCCTCGTCCCTTGCACGCTGTCGCTCAGGACAATGGAGGTGTTAGGATGATGGTTTCAATGGCTACACTATTCTGTAGCTCCGATTAGCCACACTTGTATCCTTTACATTCTTCCTTTTTAATGTATACCGAGTTACAGATCAATTCTTTCACGTGCTAAAGTCTAGTTGTGCATGAAATCCATGTACAGTCCTATTCTGTAAATTCTAATCTATTAACACAACTTATTCAAGCTTGCCACTGAGTTTGCTAAACACTCCAACTAATATATCCAATCTTTATATAAATTTGTCCATGTTCAGAGTCCTGGCTAAGTGTTTATCTGAGTTTTATGAGTTTGTTGAAAATGGTATTGTCTTGAACACTTTTGCATTTTAAGTTATGACATTGCTTTCACAGCCTTTTTGTTTGATAAAGATCCAAGTCTAAAAACAAAACCGGCTAGATGCGTTTTAAACAACCCTTTAGCTCAATGTAGATCATTTTAATTCTCATTTCTGGGTACACTTGAATTCTATTTGTGGTCTCAGCAGGTGTTTTAATAGCTCAATGTTTTTTCTCATGTCATTCTTTCACTAACCTTCCAACTCATGTGTTAAGGGTTTCTATTTATTTTTCTTTTCTTTTCTCCACAGGCAGAGTGGACAGTGAGGGAGACAGAGAGAAAGGTCTTCCTTTTGCCGTTGGTTCATCCTCCAATGGCCGCTGCGGCTGGCACACCACGCTGATCTGATGGCAGGAGCCAGGTTCTTCTCCTGGTCTCCCATGGGGTGCAGGGCCCAAGCACTTGGGCCATCCTCCACTGCACTCCCGGGCCACAGCAGAGAGCTGGCCTGGAAGAGAGGCAACCGGGACAGAATCCGGTGCCCCGACCAGGACTAGAACCTGGTGTGCCGGCGCCACAGGCGGAGGATTAGCCTAGTGAACCGTGGCGCCAGCCTCTTTCATTTCAACGTTTAGTCTTCAAGGAATTTTACTACAGGTTGCACATCCCCATTTTGAAAATCCAAAATCTGAAGTCCTCCCAACCTTGAAACTTCGAACACTGGCACAGCCACAGAACTGGAAAATTCCATTCCTGACCTCATGCAGCATGTCTGTCAGAATGCAGGTGCACTGAAAACCTGCCTAGTTATCTTCAGGCTATGTGTACAAGGCATGCAGGGAACACAAATCCGTGTTTGTAGCTCTGGATCCCCCACCATACTTAGTATGCCCATGCAAGTGTGCCAGGATCTGAACACATCCCAAAGTGAGGTACTTGTGGTCCCAGAATTCTGGATGAAGGTACTCACCCTGTACTGGTTGTCTGACAGTCTCAACAGTCAGTCACCCTTCATATCCCAGCCCGCCTCTGTTTGATGCACCTCAGCATACGATGCCCGTGATCACATGCATGCACAGCGTGTGCACAGCTCACGGGCTGGAGTTCTGCTTCCAGATGGCTCAGGACCAGGCTGCTTATGCAGGACCCCGTCTTAGGGCACTGCAGCCTTTTCTTGGACTTCAAGAAGGTTTCCAGTGTGGCCCGTTTGGACCAACAGAGGATCAGCTCTGCCGCTGTCCTGACCAGCTGCCCCCAGCACAGGCGGCAGCTCTCTCATTCTAGCATCAATTCGAGGGGAGGGAAGACACAGAGGAACCCAGGGACGGCCTTAGAATATCTCAAGTCTGTTCCAGCAAAGACTCCAATGAATTCTTTTCTTCTGTGCTCTGCCCTACTCCAGCACCCCTCCAGGGACAGCGCCCCCCTCCACAACAGCCGAGACGCATTCAGGTCCAGATTAGTCTAGTCCTGCACACCCTGAATGCCATCTCACAGGGCTTTCATATTTGCACGAACTCTGTCCCTGCCAAGCCAGGGGAGGCACAGAGATGTGGCGCAGCTCAACCACACACTCCCCGGTCTGCTGCAGCCTCCCGTGTGCAGGGCGGATCGAGGTGCAGGCGGTTGAGACCGGCCCCAGCACAGTCCCCAGAGCTACTCACATCAGCGACTCCAGGACGCACTCTGGCCGCTTCAGCCCCTTGCACAGTATCATCACACCCGTGTTGTTTAGGGGGTTTTCCACCAAGGACAGACACTTCAGCTTGCTGTTGCAGACGAGGACACTGGCGATGTCATCGCAGTGGTCCTCTTTGATGTCACATTTGCCCAACCTACACGTGACACACAGGTAAGGGGAGGTGACTGATGGGCTACGCAGCTTGGTCACGGAGCCAAGACGCGTGCTTCCACTCCTGCACCTGCTAACCCATGCAAGCACGCAACCCTCACCCCACGGCTCTCCTCGTTTAGCATTTACAGCTTTCCACTGAAGCAAGCCAAGTGTTTACGACAGTGATGCCCAACCAGGAGTCATTTTGCCCTGGGGGAGACCTTCTGAAGGGCCTGGAGACATTTTTTGGTCATCACAGTGGGAGGCTTGCTATTGGCATCTGGTAGGCAAGGGCCAGGATGCTGCTCCATATCCTACAACCAAGGCACATCTGGGACTCGTGACGTCAAATGACGTGTTGTCAGTAATGCTGTAACAGACAGGAAGTGCCATCTGAATCCTGCGCACACACTCAGTATGTAACTCTACACAGTCCTCACCCCGGCTCAGCCATGTCCGGGTGAGGATCTCCCCTGCAGACCTAGCGGTTTCCAGATCGCACTGGATGGCTGTCCTGCAGTGTACCTCGATCCTAGCACCGTCGTCCTTGATTGTAGACAGACTGCAATCCAGCATCTGTGCCACAAGACAACTCCCACTCGGATGCCACTTGCTTTTCCTAGGTTTTGCCTGTGCTCTCCCCGCCAAAGAAACCTTTTATTTAATGAGTACAAATTTTTTTTTGACAGGCAGAGTGGATACTGAGAGAGAAAGAGACAGAGAGAGAGGTCTTCCTTTGCCGTTGGTTCACCCTCCAATGGCCGCCATGCTGTGGCTGGCGCACCACGCTGATCCGACGGCAGGAGCCAGGTGCTTCTCCTGGTCTCCCACGGGGTGCAGGGCCCAAGCACTTGGGCCATCCTCCACTGCACTCCCTGGCCACAGCAAAGAGCTGGCCTGGAAGAGGGGCAACCGGGACAGAATCTGGCGCCCCGACCGGGACTAGAACCCGGTGTGCCAGCGCCGCTAGGTGGAGGATTAGCCTAGTGAGCCGCGGCGCCGGCCACAAATTTCTTAAGTACAACTTTAAGGATATAGTGGTTCTGCCCACCAAACCCACCCTCCAACCCCCATTCCCACCCCACCTCCCATTCCCATTGTCCATTAACATTCATTTCCAATTACCTTACACACAGAAGACCAACTCTATACTAAGAAAGATATCAAGAATTTGCACATACACAACTGTTTGAGACCCAGTTTTACTGTTAATTCTCATAGTACAAATTGTGAAAACAGAGGTCCTACATGGGGAGTTAGTGCACAGTGACTCCTGCTATTAATTTAATAACAACACTTATGTATGATGTTAGTGATCACCCGAGGCTCTTGTCGTGAGCTGCCAAGGCTACGGAAGCCTTTTGAATCCAGTCTCCATCGGTATTTAGACAGGGCCATAAGCCAAGTCGAAGTTCTCTCTTCCCTTTAGAGGAAAGTGCATCTTTGATGGCCCCTTCTTTCCACTGGGGTCTCACCCACTGAGGTCCTTCATGTAGGTCATTTTTTGGCCACAGTGTCTTGGCTTTCCATGCCCGACATGCTTTCATGGGCTTTTCAGCCAGACCAGAATGCCTTAAGGGCTGATTCTGATTGCCTGTGCTTCTGACCACCGGCTTGAGGTCTGTGGGTTCCCATGACCCCTTCCTCAGTGTGATGGATTTCCTTGAGTGGATCCTGGAGCTCGAGAAGCGCGTTTACGAGTTTGGCTCACTAGTAAGTGACGGGATGAGCACAGAGAAGCAGCCTGATGCAGGGAGGAACAGGGTGGGTCTGGGACACAGCCAAGCCCAGGAGCTGCCGTCTCAGAGGAGGACAGAGGATCTGGAGCTGCCCAGACTTTTCATTGGAGAATTCTATGGAAGATTGGTCAAACAGGCCTGGTTGAGTGTTCACCCCACTTCCCGCCCCTCTTCCTTCCATGAGGATCGGAGAGGACTTCATGGTTTGGTCCTTCTGGTAACCAGTTTCCATCTAAGAGCCCAGCAAGCGTTCTCCACTCAACACACGATCCTGCGCTCACTTTGGCAGCACACCCACTGAGACTGGGGTGATGCAGAGGTGACCACGCCCCCGGGCAAGGACGACACGCCAGGCTGCAGAGTGTGTCATGCGTTTAAACAAGAGCTGGGGGAAGGCACGCCCAGCAGTGGGCATTCGACAAAGTCACGCTGGAATAGGTGGTGTGTTTGCTCTGAGCATATCACAGGGGTCACAGCCAACAGTCAAGGCGGGTCAAAGAACCCACGGGACCAGCTACAAAGGAGTGTGCAGACCTGCAGCTCAGGACTGCGTCCCATGCAGGCGGCAGCGCAGGAATCGCCAGTGTATTTGTAAAAAACCACCACTAAGGTTGTTCTCCAGTAACAAAGCCAACAGAAACCTCCAAAGAGTCTCCTGTCAACCCACACAATGCCAAAGGATTTACCAGTTCCGTGTCAGTAACCAGGGTCAGAGACCAAATATTACAGCAAAATATTCTATCTCCAGTACTTGTGAAATCAAAAATTTTTAGGGGGGCTGGCACTGTGGCATACCAGATAAAGCTGCCACCTGTAGAGGCAGCGTCCCATATGGGCACTGGTTCAAGTCCCAGCTGTTCCATTTCCCATCCAGCTCTCTACTTTGGCCTGAGGAAGCCCAAGTAGGTGGCTGAAGTCCTTGGGTCCCTGCACCCACGTGAGAGACCCAGAAAAATCTCCTGGCTTCAGATGGGTGCAGCTCTGGCTGGTGTGGCCAACTGGGGAGTGAACCAGTGGACGGAAGATCGCTCCCTCTCCCTGTCCCTCTGTAACTCTTTCAAATAAATCTTAAAAAAAGTTCTTGGAGTTCTGGGCCAAGGACCAAATACGTGCATTTCTTATTCTGTCTCGGTGTCAGTAGCCCTGCCCTGTGCCTCCTGCAGCTCACAAGTGGCAGGTACCCAGGTCCCTCACAAGCCCCACTGGGTTTCAGGCCACATCTGTGTGTCCTCATTCCACAGCTGCCTCCCCATTCCTCTCCATCCTGCTCCAAGGTCAATGCCTGTGGATATTGTGATACCCGAGTGCTTCCCCTTCCTGACAAGGCTCACAGATCTCATCCTTCAAATTTACAAAGTAGGAGTGGACTTCAAAAAGGTCATGGAAAAACCGAATTAAAAGTTTATTTTTTGGAAAAAAATCTTGAGTTCTATCCATAGTTTTCTTCATAATACATTTTCTATTTCAAAGACTCACACCCCCACAATAGGGTTCAATTCTGTTCTGAGACTAAAAGACAATTAGAGGCCCGTGCTGCAGCTTACTAGGCTAATCTTCTGCCTTGTGGCACTGGCACACCAGGTTCTAGTCCCGGTCAGGGCGCCGGATTCTGTCCCGGTTGCCCCTCTTCCAGGCCAGCTCTCTGCTGTGGCCAGGGAGTACAGTGGAGGATGGCCCAAGTGCTTGGGCCCTGCACCCCATGGGAGACCAGGAGAAGCACCTGGCTCCTGCCATCGGATCAGCGCGGTGCGCCGGCTGCAGCGCGCCGGCCGCGGCGGCCATTGGAGAGTGAACCAACGGCAAAGGAAGACCTTTCTCTCTGTCTCTCTCACTGTCCACTCTGCCTGTCAAAAAAATTTAAAAAGCCAATTAGAAAATGTTTAAGAAATAATGTTTAGCATATAAGGAAAAACATACTCAGGATCTTACACAAACATGAATCCATAAATGTAGGAAGCTCAATTTTAAGTAAGATAAACATAGGCAGAAAACACAATGAAAATAAATGTATAAGTGGCCAAAGACACATTACCTTTCACGGAACAAAATACTGGTGCCTGAATTTGGAACAACGTATGTGAGCCAGAATCTGAGAATTCTGTCTTGACAGTTTAAAAGAGAATCCTGACAGCTTATAATTTTCTGATGTGTGTGGGGCATCTTCAAAACTGGAATCCAGACACTGGCATTTTCAAATCTATACCTGAGGTCGTCTTGTTGGCAGTGTCTTCGCCAGCATCCTGTGTTCCAATGGGGGAATGGCGGCTCCACATCACAGCACAAGGAAACATTCCACGTAGAGCAGAGCCCCAGTTCTGTGTGCTACAAGTTCTAGAAAAACACGGGCTATCCTTGTGACTTTGAGCTTGAAAATAATTTCTTAGGAAAGGCATGAAGCATAAAATTAAGAATTCAGTTTTTGAAAAAAGATTGAGAGGCAGAGAGATCTTCCATCCACTCGTTTGCACCCCAAATGGCTGCGACGGTCAGAGCTGGGCCAATCTGAAGCTGGGGGCTTCCTCTGGGTCTCCCACATGGGTCAGGGGTCCAAGGACTTGGGCCATCTTCTACCGCTTTCCCAGGCCATAGCAGAGAGCGAGATTTCAAGTGCAGCAGCCAGGACTTGAACTGGTGCCCACATGGGATGCCGGCAGTGCAGGCAGAGGCTTAGTCCACTGTGCCAAAACGCCGGCTCCGAGAAATCAGTTTTGGTCATGAGCCTTTTCCTATCCAAAGACATTAAGGATGTGGGGGAAAAACAAACAAAAAAAATCCCAAAACCAAACTAGCCACACAGAGACTATTTGCAGGATGTAAAAGAGCACCCATAAACCTATTAAAAGACAGCCCAATCCATCAATGGGTCCAAGAGGCACATCCAACTGGTGTTGGGAGTCCAACAGTCAAACACACAAAAAGGCACTTTAATCCACCCACCTCGCTGTCTCAGCCAGGATGGCCAGGATTTTGAAACTCAACCCCACAAGCTGGCAAGTTTGGGGTGCAAGTGAACAGTTGTGCACTTTGTGGGAGTATCAACTGGTAAAGTCGCAGCAAAGCCTTTTACTACCTATGAAAATGGCACACACATTCCACGTACATCAAAAACCCCACTTGTGGGTCTACACTCAGGAGAAGTGGGCGACTGGTTATCCAGGACCCAAGCACGATCAGAATGTCGACGGAGGTCAGACTCACCTCACGAGGACAGCGGAGTCGTGTTTCTCTGGGGCTTTTGGGATGGTTATCTGGAAGCCTCCAAGCTCAAGCAGCCTGTAAAGTGTGTGTCAAGGCTTTGGGAGACGGGGCTGTTTTTATAGACTTAGGTTCAAGAGGGTTGCGAATTCCACCTCTTGTTCCTCAGGAGGTGTGTTGGGAGTTCCAGGACAGGGATTACCCACGTTCTCAGCAAACAGTGGGAACGAGCCCCCTGACAATCGCCAGAGCTACCGAGTTACATTTCCGAATCCGCGGTCTGGCTCAGTTCACAAGTCCGGTTCAGTAGCTCCACCGTGGATGTGGCTTAGCTCAAATATTTTTGCCGTGATGGTTCCCGAGACCTCCAAGCTCCATTCTAAGAGCCCTGGATCAATGCTACTCGGATTGTCTTTCTTGACAAAAGCAATTATATTAACAAGAGAACCCGCTGCCTGTCAGAGCTGCGAAGAATTCCAGAGAGCCATCCACCACGGTCTGTCTGGGGAGCATCGCAGAGGCGTTCATCTTGTCGATGAGGTCGGGTTAACTCGGGACATGTGCACATCATTGCGTATTAGCAGACTTGCAGGATCCTTTGGGCTTCGTTCCTCTATGCACCTATTTCCAGATGCGTCCTTCTTGAAACTGACCACCTTTCTTTTCTTTTTCAGCATATTCTATCTCTGAGGACAGCTGTAACCAACCATGCTCTAAAAACGAGAATCTCCAACCTGTGATGAACTCACCCCTGTTTATCCAATGCCTGCCTTTTTGGGCCCAGCCAAATGTAATTTCACTGAATAATGTTAAAGGAAGATTTACTGTCATGGAATACATCCACTCTGGAATCTGACCACTTTGGAACACTTCCCACACTGTATACAAGTCATCGGGCTTTTGTCTACGGGGCTGAGGTTACCTACATATTGCCCCGAATGAGCTGTGTATTAACCGGCTTACAGACCTTGACTATTTCTCTTAGTGATGACAGCTGGCTACTAGGAATGGTCCAATATTCAATAGAACCGTTACGTCAATCATGGTATAATGACGTATCGCAATGCCATGCAGCAAAAGCAAGACGACACAATGAACGCCTAATAGATTTCTCTCAAACTCATGCTCCACTTATGTTATAAGATTTTGGTTTTGTATAAAAAATCTCTAAATATCACAAAGGAGAAATACAGCAGGCAGTCCAACAGAACAGATACTGTAAATGTAAAGTACAAAATGATACCCACGATCAGGTTTTAGTCATCTAAACCAAAATAAAGTACTTTAAAATTAATGCCGAGTTAGCTTTTAGAAATGGCAACTGGGCTATATATACCTAACAACTGTGAGATAAGACCTACAGGGAAAGAAACAAAACGAAACAAGCAACAGTTATGTCTGGGGAAGGCTAGGGTGGTCGGAAGTGAGGGTCCAGGGAATTTTGTAAATTTTTTCCACTGGGATACTTCATAGCATTTTTAAAAAATCATATTAAGAAAAACGAAATTCTTGACTATCAAATCAACCCGAGAACATGCAGCATGTGGAGGCCACAATCCTGCTCCTGAGGTTGGAACCCACCACTTGCTTCCTTGCTTGCTTTGGGGTTGTTGAACTCCTGACAGAGATCTGAGTCTGTAATCCAGGCTCTGCAAGTGTCTGCATTCATTTCCTGCTTGCTCACTTCTTGTCTGCCAGCGTTCTCTAACATTCTGGTATATTCCCTCCATGACAGCTTCCCTCAACCTTCAACAGTAATTGACAGCTTTTGGCCTGCAGACTCAAGAAGTAGCAGAGACAAGTACAGGGCCAGGCCCCCCAGGGAATGCAGGAAGTTATGCTGTACTTGGGTCTTGGTAGTATGCGACACCGTGTTCCATTCCCACTGAGGAGTCAGGGCCTGGAGTAGCTCCACCAACTTCCCTTGTGGGTGACCAAGATGGCAGGATCCCCCTTGGTCTGGTCTGTGTGATGAGCCCAATGGTCCCAGTTCATTTTCCTTGAACGTTCTATACTACTTCTCTACCTGGTATTTCTTCAAGACATTTTGGCTCAAATTCACAAGCATTCCCCCTGAACTAAATTTCTGCTATTAGTTTTGGGTTTAGAAAACACACTGAGGAGTTTCAAGATGGTGGAGTAGGGAGGGAGCTTACCGCTCTAGTCTAGGGGAAGACAGTTTAACGAAGGGGGATAGAGTGCAGTCTCAGGGAAGAGTTAGGAGAAAATGGCAGAGGAAACTGTGCAAATTAGAGAGACACAACGGATCTACATGGAGGGCATGGGCACCCACGGCTCGGGACTCCAGCAGCCAAGAGCCGATGCACCAGTGTTGGAAACAGCTTAGCTTAGACCACAGCAGGCCAAGCCACCAGCACTACAGCTGCAGGAAGAGCCTAGAGGAAACCCAGCTTGGAGCCCAGTGTACCTGGCAAAGCAGAGGAAAAGAAAGACATCACCCTCTCCCCTATCACTTTACAACAGCATCCTGTAAGGAGCCGACAGAGCGGGCGCCATTTTAGATATACTTAACAGCTGCACCAGCTCATGTCTGTGCCCAGCCATCAGCCTAGTGGAGACTCCTAATTCTGGTGGGGAGAACTCAAGGGGGCTGGGGACTGTGGGAGGCTTCTGTGCTGGGACCGTGAATGTGACTGAGGCTGTGTGGGAGGACTCATGATGTGGCCAGGATTTCGGGCAGTCACAGTGGGAGACTCCACACGCACAGGGCTTCCTGGCTACCTGGTGGGGGACATTGCTGCGGAATCTGAACTTATATTGAGGACTGCACATAGCCTTTGTGTGGGTCCTTGGGAAGAGCTGATGAATATTATACCCACTGGGGCCAGCGCTCAGGTACTCATCTCCTTTGATGAGAGGAGCTCAGCTGAACAGAATATACCTCCCTTCTAATTAAAAAGATTTACCATGCCAAACCTGGGTTGTCACCTTAGACACACCCTTCACACTAGAGAACTGAACAGAGATCCCTGGCCACACCTACAAGCCTCTAGATATTCACTGAGAGCAGACAGTCCACACATCTACAGAGGCATAGTACAAAGATAAAGGTTACCACAGCAAAAAACAAATAAACCAATGGGTATCTCCACAAATGTTGAACAACAAATGCACCAATCCAAGAAACAAGAAGACAACATGACATCCTCAAAAGAACACAATACTTCAATACTAGATTGTGAAGATGAGATGGAAGAAATGCAAGAAATGGAACTCAAAAATTGATCATAAGATTACATGGAAGTAATCAGAAGCAAATGCATGAACTATTGAAATCCATACAGGACATGAAAGAATTTCTCCCATGAAATTGAGATCTTAAAGAGAAATCAAAATGAAGAATTCAATAGAACAAACGAAAAATGCAGCGGAAAGCCTTAACAGAATCAGTAAAACAGGAGAAATAATATCCAACTTAGAAGACAAAGATCAGGAAATTGCACAAACCAGAAGAGGAAATTAGAAAGCTGGAACACTGTTGGGAGGAGTCTACAGGATACTATCAAACGACCCAGAATATAGGTTCTAGGGGTTCTTGAAGGCATGCAAAGAGAATTAGAAGGACTTTTTAGTGAAACAATAGCAGAAAACTTCCCTAATTTGGAGAAAGAAAGGGACATCCAAGTACAGGAAGCACAAAGAACTCCTAATAGACACGACCAGAAAAGATCTTCACCACAACACATTGTAATAAAACTCACAGTAAAACAAAAGATTCCAAAATGTGCATTAGAGAAGTGCCAGATTACTCTCAGAGGATCTCCAATTAGACTCAGTACTTCTCATCAGAAACCCTACAGGCTAGGAGAGAATATTCCAAGTATTAAGAGAAAAAAAAAACTGTCAGCCCAGAATACTATACCCTGAAAAGCTCTAATTTATGAATGAAGGGGAAATAAAGACCTTTGGTGACAAACACAAATTAAAAGAATTTGTCACCACCCATCCAGCCCTGCAGAAGATGCTTAAGGATGTGCTGCACACAGAAACACAGAAACATTGTCATCACTATGAAAGAAGGCAAAGGAAGAAAATCTCAAAGTTCAAAGGAAAAACAAAGTAAAAAATAGGAATATTTTTGGAAAAGTTGCAGGGCAAAATCATTACTTATCAATTGTCACCTTGAATGTTAATGGTCTCAACTCTCCAGATGAAATTCAGACTGGCTGAATGGATTAAAAAATAAAACCCATGTATTTGCTGCCTACAAGAAACACATCTCACCAAAGATGCACCCAGACTGAAAATGAAAGTATGGAAAAAGATATTCCATGCCAACAGAAACCAAGAAAAGAGCTGGTATGGCCATCGTAATATCAGACAAAAATAGACTTTAACACAAAACCTGTTAAGAGAGACAAAGAGCGGCACTGTATAATGATTAAGGGATGAATTCAACAGGAAGATGTAACTATCATAAATGTATATGCGCAAATCACGGGGCACCTGGCTATTTAAAAGAAATGTTAAGGGATCTAAAGGGAGACACAGGCTCAAATACATTAGTAATGGGGGACTTCAATACCCCACTTTCAGCAATGGACAGATCAGACAGAAAAATCAGCAAGCAAACAGCAGAGTTCATCGACACTATACACCAAATGGACCTAACAGATAGCTACAGAACTTTACATCCTACAGTTGCAGAATACACATCCTTCTCACCAGTGCCTGGAACATTCTCTAGGACTGACCACATACTAGGCCATAAAACACGTCTCAACAAATTAAAAAAAAATCAAAATCACACCATGCGTCTTCTCAGACCACAATGGAATGAAGCTGGAATCCAGCAACCCAGGAATCCCTAGAGCATATGCAAACACATGGAGACTGAATAACGTGCTTCCAAATGGACAGGGGTCATAGAAGAAATCAAAAGAGAAATAAAAAACTTTCTGCAAATGAAGAAGATGACAACATAATAGATCAAAGTTTATGGGACACAGTAAAAGCAGGGTTAAAAGGAAAGTCTATAGCAATTGATACCTGCATCAAGAAATTGGAAAGGCACTAAATGAGCTATCAATGCATCTCAGGGATCAAGAAAAACAAAAGCAAACCAAAACTAGGAGAAAAGTAGTGATTAAAATCGAAAACAAAATTGAATAAAAAGAAAGATCAGCAAAACAGCTGTTTTTTGAAAAAAAAAAAATTGACACCATTAGTCCAACTAACCAAAGTGATAGAGAATACCCAAATCAATAAAATTAGAGATGATGAAGGAAATAGAAACAGACACCACAGAAATAAAAATCATCAGAAATTGCTACGAAGAGCTGAAGGAGACAAAACTGGAAAACCTAGAAAAAAATGGACAGATTCCTGGACACATACAACCTACCTAAATTGAGCCATGAAGACACAGAAAACCTAAACAGATCCATAACAGACAAAAACTGAATAATAAAAGCCCTCCAAAGAAAAGCTCAGGACCGGATGGTTTCACTGAATTCTACCAGACATTTAAAGAACTATTCCAATTCTTATCAAGTTACTCAAAACAATTCAAAAGGAGAGAATCCTCCCAAATTCTATGAAGCCAGCATCACCTTAATTCCTAAACCTGAAAAAGATGCAACAGAAAGAATTACAGACCAATTTCCCTGATGAACATAGATGCAGAAGTCCAACAAAATTCTAACCAGTAGAATCCAACACCACATCAGAAGATCATCCACCCAGACCAAGTGGGATTTATCTCTGGTATGCAGGGATGGTTCAACATTTGCAAATCAATGTAATACACCACATTAACAAACTGCTGAACAAAAACCATATGATTATCTCAATAGATGCAGAGAAAGCATTTGATAAAATACAATACCCTTTCATGATGAAAACTCTAAGCAAATTGGGTATAGAAGGAACATTCCTCAATACAATCAAGGCAATTTAGGACAAACCCATGGCCCGCATCATATTGAATGGTGAAAAGTTGGAAGCATTCCCGCTGAGCTCTGGTACCAAATAGATGCCCACTCTCACCACTGCTATTCAATATAGTTCTGGAAGTTCTAGCTAGAGCTATTAGGCAAGAAAAAGAAATTAAAGGGATACAAATTGGGAAGGAAGAACTTAAACTATCTCTCTTTGCAGACGATATGATTCTTTATTTAAGGGATCCAAAGAACTCTACTAAGAGATAATTGGAACTCATAGAAGAGTTTGGCAAAGTAGCAGGGTATAAAATCAATGCACAAAAATCAACAGCCTTTGTATACACAAGCAATGCCATGGCTGAGGAAGAACTTCTAAGATCAATCCCATTCACAATAGCTACAAAAACAATCAAATACCTTGGAATAAACTTAACCAATGATGTCAAAGATCTCTACGATGAGAATTACAAAATATTAAATAGAAGATACAGAAATGGAAAAATCTTCCATGTTCATGGATTGAAAGATCAATATCAAAATGTCCATTCTTCCAAAAGCTACTTACAGATTCAATGAGATACCAGTCAAAATACCAAAGATATTCTTGTAAGATCTAGAAAAATTGATGCTGAAATTCATATGGAGGCATAGGAGACCTCAAATAGCTAAAGCAATACTACACAACAAAAACAAAGCCAGAGGCATCACAATACCAGATTTCAAGACATACTACAAGGCAGTTATAATCCAAACGGCCTGGTACTGGTACAAAAAGAGGTAGATAGACCAATGGAACAACAGAAACACCAGAAATCAATTCAAACATCCAAATCCAAAACCAAATTGTATTTGGCCAACAAGCCAAAACCAATCCCTGGAGCAAGGTCAGTCTATTCAACAGACAGTGAAGGGAAAACTGGGTTTCCACATGCAGAAGCATCAAACAAGACCTCTACCTCACACCCTGCACAAAAATCCACTCAACATGGATTAAAGATCTGAATCTATGACCTGACACCATCAAATTATTAGAGAACATTGGGGAAACCCTGCAAGATATAGGCACAGGCAAAATCTTGGAAAAGACCACAGAAGCACAGCCAATCAAAACCAAAATTAACAAATGGAATTACAAATTGAGAAGTTTCTGTACAGCAAAAGAAACTCAAAGTGAAGAGGCAACCGACAGAGAAATTATTTGCAATCCATGCAACTGATAAAGCACTAATAACCAAAATGTTGTTGAATTTCTTGCTCTTTGTACAACAACCCAGTTGAGATGGTCAAAGGACTTAGATATTTTTCAAAAGAGGAAATCCAAATGGCCAACAGACATATGAAAAAATGTTCAGGATCACTAGCAATCAGGGAAATGCAAATCAAAACCACAATGAGGTTTCACCTCACCCCGGTAAGAGTAGCTTTCATACAGAAATCAGCTCACAGATGCTGGAGAGGATGTGGGGAAAAAGGGACACTAACCCACTGCTGGTGGGAATGCAAACTGGTCAAGCCACTATGGAAGACAGTTTGGAGATTCCTCAGAAATCTGAATCTAGTCCTACCACATGACCCAGCCATCCCACTCCTCAGAATTTACCCAAGGGAAATGACATCAGCAAATAAAAGTTATCTGTACCTTCATGTTTACTGCAGCTCAATTCACAATAGCTAAGACATGGAATAAACCTAAATGCCCATCAATGGAAGACTGTGTAAAGAAATTATGGGCTATGTACTCTATGGAATACTACACAGCAGTTAAAAGAAATCTGGTTATTTGCAACAAAATGGATGAATCTGGAAAACATCATACTTAGTGAAATAAGGCAGTCCCAAAGAGACAAATACCGTATGTTCTCCTTGATCTGTGTTAACTAGTGGAGCACCTAAAAGGAAATCTTTAGAAGTGAAACTGACACTTTGAGAAGGTATGACTTGAGCTGCTCTTGCATTGATTGTCAAGGAATAGTTTTGTTTTTTCGTTTTTTTTCCTTCATACTATTTGTTGAACTCCACTTAACATAGAGTTAATCCTATGTATATAAAAGCAACTGAATTGAAAATAGATCTCAGTAAAAAATAAGAGTGGGAATAAGAGGGAGGAGGAAGTTTGTAACTGTAAAGCTGTATAGCCTGGCATACATTCCTATGGACTTACTTCTAAGGGTCCAGTTTAAAAATTTGTCATGGGACCCCAAATTCCATTAAACTTGGTTGTAAAATTCCATCTTAATTGTTAAAGTGATCATATTAAGTGTTAAAGTGAACATATAGATAGGATTAAGTGTTACAGTGATCATATAAATAGGATCAAGTACCTGGTACTAAGAGATAGAATTATAAAGGAGCAAATGTTCCAACATGGGAAGCAGTCCACACAGCAGACTCATAGAATGATAATCACTGTAACACTCTGACCTCAGAATCAGCCCTTAAGTCTTCCTGGTCTGGCTGAAAAGTCCGTGAGAGCATCTCAGGCATGGAAAGCTAGGACACTGTGGCAAAAAAAAAGAATGTTCTACATGAAGATCTCTATGGGTGAGATCCAGTGGAAAGAAGTGGTCAAAGAAGGATGTACTTTTCTCTGAAGGGAGGAGAGAAGTTCCACTTTGCTTATGACCTTGCCTAAACACTGGTGGAGATTGTGGATTCAAAGTCTTCCATAGCCTAGGCAGCTCATGTCAGGAGCCTTGGGTGGTCACTGACAGCATACATAAGACTGTTAACTGTTAAATTAACAGGAGTCACTGTGCACTAACTCTCTATGCAGTACCTCTGTCCTCAATGAGTTGTATTATGAGACTTAACTGTAAAACTAGTTCTCAAACCATTGTGTTTGTGTGTATGTGTGCGAATTGTTGAAATATTAGTGTGCAGTTGGTCTTCAGTGTACAAAGTTAATTGGAAATGAATCTTAATGGTGAATGGGACTGGGAATGGGAGAGGGAGGAGTCGTCTGAGTGTGGGTGGGAGGGTGGGTATGGTGGGAAGAATAACTACATTCTTACAGTTGTACTTATGAAATTTGTATCTCTTAAGACTTATTAAAAAAGAAAACATACTACAAATAATTCGGATTTTAAAGTCATTTATAGGGAGTAGAGACCAGGACAGCAGCTGAGTAAGACGTGCCATAACCCCCTCCCCACAGAGACACCAATGAGCATCCATTGACGCACCAGCTCACCTCACCAGTCACAGATGCCAGGTCAGAGACCACACGGCCTCCTCTGGCAGCATAGTAAGGAAAGCTACACTGGGGAAGACAGGAAGGAAGGCATTGCCAGGTCACCCCTCCCCCAGCTCCAGGGAGCACAATGTGGACAAAGACAACTCCCATTTGGGGTGGGGGGACAGGCCCACAGCATCAAGACTGAGTTGGACTCAGGTTTCCAGCCCCAGGCTCCAAGTTGCAGACAGATAATCTGGTGACACAGCCAGGCAGCTCTCCCAACTACTGGCAAAAACGGGAGCAAGACCCCGACATGCAGAGTAGGGCAGGGGGAGGGGCTCAGGCCCATGCCTTGGAGCTCGGCCACTCACCCACTGGAGACCCAGAACCTGATGGAGCCCAAGGCTTCTGACCACAAGTTGGTTCTCAGAGCCTCTAGACTTGCCCATCACCCGGGGATCTGCGGTCCACTGGGACAAATTTTGGCATGAGTCACCGTCGATCTCAGGTGGTCCTGCTGTGCACCCCATGGGACTTCATGGGGCCTGGTGACTCTAGGACCCCAGTGTCACCAAGCCTGGTGCCAGTCTGGGTAGTAAGAAGCTGTCCTTATCACTGTCCCCCAAACTTGGGCAGACAGTCAGGAGCCACAGGGCTGTGTCTTGGGACTCAGCCCAACATGGGGCAGACCTCACTGGTTCCTGTCCCTAGGCAAATGCCTGTTGTCAGTCTCTGGACTTGCCCAGTACTAGGGGAAAACACGGAGCTGGTAGAATGGATGTGGAATGGCATGTGTCACCACCATCCTCACATGGCAACTGTGTGCACCCCAAGAGTGCACGGGGCCTAATGACCATGAGGGCCAGGCATGACCCACCTGGTGCCTGCCCAGGTAGCTGAGGGGCTGCTTCAATTACTCCTCCTGCAAGCTTTGGCAGGCAGGAAGAAGTCACAGGGCCATTTTAGGACTCAGTGCCAGTAACCTCCACTGTCGAGCAGATCCCAGGCTAGCCTCCAGATCCGCTTCAGAACCAAGTGGACCTCTGTGTCAATCAGTCCAGCGCACTAGCTACCACCAGCAGTGGCTGGCCTCAGTGCCACCTCAGCAGGGTGAGCTAAGCTGTTCCCAGTGGGCTGTGGGCTCCAGGTGTCGTCCAGCATCGGAGCCCTGTACCAGGAGTCGGAAACTATCACAGGCCCAGGCTGTGTAGGCACCGTGCAGAACACTGTGTAGAACGCCCCTGGGTAGGCACCGGCTCAGTTTCTTCTGAGAAACACTCCAACTGGCAGATTGAAGTGAAATTCGAGCTTGAGGAGTGCTGTAGGACTAAATCCATCAAAACCAGAGGAGGACCAGCGCCAAGCCCACTACCAGAAGGCTTCAATTGCCGAATTCTACTTAACATCTTACGAATGAACACAAATGCTTCTTAAACTATTTCAACATGATAGAAGAGGAAAGAATTCTTCCAAATTCTACGCAGTCAGCAGCACCCAGATACCAAAACTAGACAAAGTCCTCATCAAAAGCAAGCTGCTAACCAGTATCCTTGATGAGCAAGGATGCAGAGGTTTGCAAGACAATGCAGCAAATGAAACCCAACAGTGCATGAGAGACATTCAACTATTCACCATCACGCTCACCTCAGTGGCACGCAGACCACCAGCATTCACCATGATCGAGTCACCCCAGTGATGAGGATGGCTCATAGCACACTCAACTCGGCCCTCAGAGCACTTCATGGGCTGGCACAGCTGTTGCCATCTTGGCACTGGTGACATTGGGGCTGGCTCACTCTTTGTTGTGGGGGCTTCCCTGTGCATTGTGGGATGTTCTTCAGATGCTGGGGCTCCACCTACTGGATTCCAGGAGAACCTTCACCAGGCATCTGTGACCATCAATGCATCTCCACGGGCCGGCACTGTGTCTTAGCAGGCGAAGCTGCCGCCAGCAGTGCTGGTATCCCCTATGAGCACTGGTTCAAGTCCCAGCTGGTCCACTTCCAATCCAGCTCCCTGTTAGTGCACCTGGGAAAGCAGCAGAAGATGGCCCAAGTCCCTGGGTCCTTGCACCCACATGGGAGACTCAGAAGAAGCTCCTGGCTCCTGACTTTGGATTGGCCCAGCTCTGGCCATTGTGTCCATTTGAGGAGTGAACCCAAATGGAAGCAGATCAAAGATCTGCCTCTCCCGTCTTTCAAATAAGTAAATCTTTCTATAAAAAAATCTCCAGATATCAGCATCCCCTTAGGGACACACCTGCCCGCTGTTGAGAGAACTGCTGAGCTACAGAAAAACCTGTCATTCTACCCAACAGCAAACTGAAATCCATCAAGAATGCAACGGTTTGCCCCAAAGCTGCAAAATTTCGAGCTACCAAGTATCCACGATTGAGTCCTACCCTTGTCACTTTCAACCTATACCCACCTCACCTGGGGTCTGGGGATTCCGAGACTGCCAAGATGCAAAACATACGAAGTGAAGGCAGGTAGAACGACTCCCAGGAGAGGAGAGAGGCACATTTTTTTTTGACAGGCAGAGTGGACAGTGAGAGAGAGAGACAGAGAGAGAAAGGTCTTCCTTTGCCATTGGTTCACCCTCCAATGGCCGCCGCGGCCGGCGCACCGCGCTGATCCGATGGCAGGAGCCAGGTGCTTCTCCTGGTCTCCCACGGGGTGCAGGGCCCAAGGACTTGGGCCATCCTGCACTGCACTCCCTGGCCACAGCAGAGAGCTGGCCTGGAAGAGGGGCAACCGGGACAGAATCCGGTGCCCCGACCGGGACTAGAACCCGGTGTGCCGGCGCCGCTAGGCGGAGGATTAGCCTAGTGAGCCACAGGGCCGGCCTAGGGGGCACATTCTAACGGCAGTGTCCATGCCCAGACCAACCTGACGCTCAGCATGCGCGGCCCAGGCACTTTTATCACTTACTTCAGCACTTCCAAGTTGCACTTGGGCTTCTTCAGCATCTCGCACAGGTACCTGACCCCAATGGAGGAGACATTCGTACGGTACAGATTCAGGTACTTCAGGTGAGGGTGAAGAAGCATTTTGGTACTGAAGTCTACGCCGTTTCCAAAGTTGGACATAAAATTAAACCTGTAAAAGCCAACGGAGTGCAGTCAAGCAAGGAGGTCCGAACAAAGCCACACCCACTCTGTTCTTCCCTCCTCCTGCTTATGGGTTGTGGAATCCTGCTGACTCCTGGCCAATTATTGTCCATTGAGCTCTTCAGACACCAGACAGGATCCAGGTGCTTACAGCTGCTTGTTGGCGCATCTGCATACCCACAGGCAGCGTGAAGGGAGCGGGTCAGGCAGGTCTTGTATTACACCGAGATCCCTCGGGTTCAGGGTAAACCATGCCTGTACCTCTCCATGTTCTTCGATCTGGCACAGGGCCTCACTTACACCAGACACGCACATAGTTCAGTTAATACCGCACGAAAGGCACACGGGGAAAAACAAACCCAGAGCAAACCAGGTACAAGCTTCCAAGGGCCTCTCTCCGTAGAGTGACCAGGACTCGACTGATTCCTCCAGCACCAACTGCAACTCGTGTGAGATAGCATCTGCTGGGAGAACTCAGAGGCTTAGAGGCCAAGCGCTTTGTTAAACCTGGGAGTAGTCACAGAGGTACCTCTGCCTGGTATGTGCCCACATTCCAAACTTGCCCACCCTAGTGCAGCTAGGGAGGCAGGAATTCTCCCCAAAGTCAAGTTCTTTTTTATTTTTTTGACAGGCAGAGTGGACAGTGAGAGAGAGAGACAGAGAGAAAGGTCTTCCTTTGCCGTTGGTTCACCCTCCAATGGCCTCCGTGGCCGGCGCACCGCACTGATCCGATGGCAGGAGCCAGGAGCCGGGTGCTTTTCCTGGTCTCCCATGGGGTGCAGGGCCCAAGCACCTGGGCCATCCTCCACTGCACTCCCTGACCACAGCAGAGAGCTGGCCTGGAAGAGGGGCAACCGGGACAGAATCCGGCGCCCCAACCGGAACTAGAACCCGGTGTGCTGGCGCCGCTAGGCGGAGGATTAGCCTAGTGAGCCGCGGCGCCGGCCCAAAGTCAAGTTCTCTACCATTCAAGGGCTGGCCTGGCAAGCATCCCTTCCTGGGGACAGCAGTCTCAGGCTTGCTATGTGAACTATTTTTCTGCACAAATACACTGGCCAGCCATTATACACGTGATATCTGTAACCAAATAATACTACTACTAATAGGATCTGGGAGCAGGCCGAGATCAAACTTACGCCAAGGCTTGGATCTTGCATGTGGGATGGGCCAGAGCTTTCCAAAGAATTGTCAAGGAAGCATCATCAAGCTTACAGTTGTCCATATCTAACAACTCAAATTTCTTGCTGGTGCTGAACACGGAGCAAAGGTCCCTCCAGTAGGCGAGCTTCTTACTGTGACTTTGGGAAAAGAAAACCCGTGACTCCCCAGCGGCTGAGTTCCATGCGCGACATCCTCAGGACAGGCAGACAATGCCCCAGACCTCTCAGAGGTGACCAATGCCCACATGCAGGGGGAGGAGTTCAGCCAGGTGAAGTCAGTGAGTGTGGCGTAGTGTTAAGGAAGATGGACCCCCAGGCAAGAGGAGCTGCACTGAAATCGTGGCTGAACTGCTTGTTGGCTATGTGGCCCTGAAGAAGCTGTTCCACCTCATTCATCCCCCTTAGTCAAAGTGGAAGTTCTCTCCTCCCTTCAGAGAAAGGTACCTCCTTCTTTGATGGCCCCTTCTTTCCACTGGGATCTCACTCACAGAGATCTTTTGCCAGAGTGTCTTGGCTTTCCATGCCTGAAATACTCTCATGGGCTTTTCAGCCAGATCCGTATGCCTTAAGGGCTGACTCTGAGGCCAGAGTGCTATTTGGGACATTTGCCATTCTGTGAGTCTGCTGTGTATCTCACTTCCCATGTTGGATTGTTCTCTCACTTTTTTATTCTTTCAGTTAGTATTCACAAACACTGGTCTGGTTTATGTGACCCCTTTGACTCAATCCTATTAGTATGATCAATTGTGAACAGAAATTGATCACTTGGACTAGTGAGATGGCATTGGTACGTGCCACCTTGATGGGATTGTATTGGAATCCCCTGGTATGCTTCTAACTCTACCATTTGGAGCAAGTCCGATTGAGCACGTCCCAAACTGTGCATCTCCTCCCTCTCTTATTCCCCTGGTACGTGAGACTTGTTTTCATGTGATCAAGGAGAGGTATCTGGCGATGCCTCCGTGAACGGGAAGCTGCACCCCAGCATTAGGACAGGTGCCGTACAGCTGAGAGCTGAAGTATCAGCTGGTAAGCTGAACCCAGCGTAGGCAGCAGGGACACAGGTACAATCCACAGTCACAGGTTTCCCAGGCACCCAGAGGCGAAGCAGAGGAGGGGAAGAAGCAGTCATAATAAAAGCTACGTGACTTTAAACCTGACATTGATCTCATCAAGTAAAAGCCTTTTCTTTATACTGATGGGGAAAGGCACCCAGAACCTGCTGCTCACAGCCACATAGCCATCAACGGGAAGCCCCGGGGAAGCCCGGACTACAGCATCCGTGCTCTTGAGCAGGAAAGTGAAGGACGGGCACGAACGCGAACCCCAAGTGGCAGAGGCCTGTGCGCGCGGGGGTGGGGGATTCGCGTGTGGACTCACTCTGGGATAGCGCCCAAGTCCCCTGGGAAGTCGTCGTCCACACACAGGTGCAGTTTCTTCACGTTCCGGCTGTTTTTCAGGCAGAAGGAAGACATCGCCAGATTTTCAAGGCTGTCGATGTAAATGAAGATTTCTTCAAAGAAATCCATCACTTGTGCGACGAATTCCCTCTCCTGGATCTCAAACAGAGCGGAGCTCAAGTTCTGGAAATTCACCACTTCACCAGGCTCGCCCTTGCTTAGGCGTTGAAGGCACTGGGATATTTTGGGCTTTATGTCTTCAGACAGCAGCATGCCGAACCATTTGCCCAGCATGCCGGTGATTCTGCCGCTGCAGATGCCAAAGAGGAATATCCCCATCCGGTACAAGCGGCTTTGGAGCTGCCCCATAGTTGCCGCGACCAGCTGCGCTATGCTTCCAATGACTGGGTTCAGCTGGTCTCCGGGCTGTCCGAGGAAGTAGAACAAGGCAGCACAGAACTCTTGCAAGGGCGTGTGGTTGAAGACGAAGCCGTCGCCTCGTGGCCGGAGAAATCTCACGTCCAGCCACATCACCACGTCAGATTCAGACACCCCGTGCCTCCTGAGATCCGCTTGGGAGAACACGTAGGTCTGAGTCCATATCCCCTCCGCGGCCAAGGTACACAAGCTTTTCATCTGCGCCCTGTTCTGCAGGGGGGGACAGTTCTCCCTCCCTACTCTGAATGCACCTGTTAAGAAGAACGCATGCAGAGAAGTGGTGTTCTCGAAGACGACGTGAAGTTGCTCCCCCCTCTCTTGCTGCCACTTCATACAAGTACAGAGCAGCCAGGATATCAGAGGGTTCTCGCACAAGGCGAACAGTGAGGGGATGGCTCTCACAAAACTGAGGGCTCTCAAGGCGTCTTTCTTCTCACCGAAGAAGTAGGAGAAATACAGTTTCCTTTGCTGTTCCGAGAATCCTTTGAGTCTTAGGTATGTTGGATTTTCCAAGAAGGAACAGTATTTTCCGATACTCGTCTTGCCATATCCAAGCAGCAGAGAACATTCTGGAAGCATTGCTTTCTGCAGCAAGCTGCTCAGGATAACCTGTGTTGGCTTCCGTTGCCTCCAGTCACTGCACAAGTCAGTCTGCTGTTCCAAGTCGAATTTCAGCTCCTCAAAGCCGTCCATGATGAACAGGATCTTCACTGGCTGGGCAAAGACATCTTCGAGCACCTCCTCTGACGCGGGCCAGTCTCTGGAGACGAGCTCCGCTAGGCTCGTCTCTGCGACACCATTCAGCTCATAGACGCTGAAGAAGAACACAAAGGCGAACCTGTCCCTCCATAAGTTCCCGTTCGCCCACTCCAACATCAGCTTTCTCAGCAGCGTGGTCTTGCCACTGCCTTTGGGGCCACTCAGTACCACAGTGAGTGGTCCGACCTTGTACGCAACATACAATGATATGTACTCGTTAAACACCGTTTCTCTGTAGAAGTGCTCAGGGACTTGGAGACAGGTCTCTTCCTCCCAGATGAGATGAAATTTTGTCTTCATGTGGTTTCTGTATGGGCTTACTTTACCCAAGTTAACTAGAAGAAGGTAGAAATGCACTCACTGTTGTGTCCTCCTCAGAACAGCTCTTACACCCGTCTTACAACTTCTGTGACGTGGCCCATCTGCATCTCTAGGTAAGTTTGGAGCAGAATCTGGTGAAACCCTGTCCCTGGGAGTACAGGCACAAACCTGCAAACCTAACTCAGAGCTAGAGACGAAGGCAAGGGTGAATAACCGGGCATTGCATTTCAAGTACAAGAGGTGGGGGATGGTATCTCCCCAGCGGAGAACCCATGAACACCACCATCTGCCGAGGCAGGGGGGACAGTGTCACTGTTGACCTCACAGTATCTTTTCTACAAGCCACAGAGTCAACTCCAGTCCCACCTCACACAAAAAGCATCGGACAGTCTATGGGACTCCAGGTTCAGACCGATTAAGAAATGGTAGGGTCAAGCAAGTGTTTATCCCGTATCTGACTGGAATCCTTGGGGTCTAGTTTATTACCAACACTCTGACTGTACTGAACTCTGGAGCTGTAGCCCTGAACTATCATCCCTTTGATTGATTGATTACATCTGCTGGTTTGCTCCCCAAATGGCTGTAATGACTGGGCTGGGGACAAGCCAAAGCCAGGAGCTTCTTCTGGGTCTTCCATGTAGGTCCAGGAGCCCAAGGACTTGGGCTGTCCTCTTCTGCTTTCCCAGGAGCATTAGCAGGGAGCTGAACGGGCACCCACATAGGATGCCAGTGCTGCAGGTTGTGGCTTTGACTTGCTGCACCACAGTGCCAGTTCCCTTTACAGCTTTTTCTAAAAGGTCAGATTTGGCTATGCCGAGACTCACCAAGCTGCCCTAAGTGACTCCCCGGTGCCAACATCCCATATGGGCGCCAGTTCTAGTCCCAGCTGCTCCACTTCAAGCTCCGCTTGGGAAAGCAGTGGAAGGTGGCCCAAGTCCTTGGGCCCCTGCACCCACGTGGGAGACCTGGAGGAAGCTCCTGGCTTTGGATCGGCACAGCTCCGGCCGTTGCGGCCATCTGGAGAGTGACCCAGCAGATGGAAGACATCTCTCTGCCTCTCCCCCCTCTCTCTCTCTGCCTCTCCCCCCTCTCTCTCTCTGCCTCTCCCCCCTCTCTCTCTCTGCCTCTCCCCCCTCTCTCTCTCTGCCTCTCCCCCCTCTCTCTCTCTGCCTCTCCCCCCTCTCTCTCTCTGCCTCTCCCCCCTCTCTCTCTCTGCCTCTCCCCCCTCTCTCTCTCTGCCTCTCCCCCCTCTCTCTCTCTGCCTCTCCCCCCTCTCTCTCTCTGCCTCTCCCCTCTCTCTCTGCCTCTCCCCCCCCTCTCTCTGCCTCTCCCCCCCCTCTCTCTGCCTCTCCCCTCTCTCTCTCTCTGCCTCTCCCCTCTCTCTCTCTCTGCCTCTCCCCTCTCTCTCTCTCTCTGCCTCTCCCCTCTCTCTCTCTCTCTGCCTCTCCCCTCTCTCTCTCTCTCTGCCTCTCCCCTCTCTCTCTCTCTCTGCCTCTCCCCTCTCTCTCTCTCTCTGCCTCTCCCCTCTCTCTCTCCCTCTGCCTCTCCCCTCCCTCTCCCTCTGCCTCTCCCCTCCCTCTCTCTCTGCCTCTCCCCCCTCTCTCTCTGCCTCTCCCCCCCCCTCTCTCTGCCTCTCCCCCCCCCTCTCTCTGCCTCTCCCCCCCCTCTCTCTGCCTCTCCCCTCTCTCTCTCTCTGCCTCTCCCCTCTCTCTCTCTCTGCCTCTCCCCTCTCTCTCTCTCTGCCTCTCCCCTCTCTCTCTCTCTGCCTCTCCCCTCTCTCTCTCTCTGCCTCTCCCCTCTCTCTCTCTCTGCCTCTCCCCTCTCTCTCTCTCTGCCTCTCCCCTCTCTCTCTCTCTGCCTCTCCCCTCCCTCTCTCTCTGCCTCTCCCCTCCCTCTCTCTCTGCCTCTCCCCTCCCTCTCTCTCTGCCTCTCCCCTCCCTCTCTCTCTGCCTCTCCCCTCCCTCTCTCTCTGCCTCTCCCCTCCCTCTCTCTCTGCCTCTCCCCTCCCTCTCTCTCTGCCTCTCCCCTCTCTCTCTCTCTGCCTCTCCCCTCTCTCTCTCTCTGCCTCTCCCCTCTCTCTCTCTCTGCCTCTCCCCTCTCTCTCTCTCTGCCTCTCCCCTCTCTCTCTCTCTGCCTCTCCCCTCTCTCTCTCTCTGCCTCTCCCCTCTCTCTCTCTCTGCCTCTCCCCTCTCTCTCTCTCTGCCTCTCCCCTCTCTCTCTCTCTGCCTCTCCCCTCTCTCTCTGCCTCTCCCCTCTCTCTCTGCCTCTCCCCTCTCTCTCTCTCTCTGCCTCTCCTCTCTCTCTCTCTGCCTCTCCTCTCTCTCTCTCTGCCTCTCCTCTCTCTCTCTCTCTCTCTCTCTCTCTGCCTCTCCTCTCTGTAACTCTTTCAAATAAATAAACCTTAAAGAAAAAAAGGGAAATCCAAGAACAAATGCTCCCAGGGAGCCCGAGTTTCTGGGTCCCCTCGTCGAGCCGAGGTTCATGTGCCCCGACATCCCTGCTCAACAGTGTGGGAGAACCGAGATGTGAGCACTGCTGTTCAAACATCGTTACCCCACTGAATTAAAAATAAAATCGTTACTTCAATGCTGGAGACAAAATCCTGTCCTACCCCTCCTTCTCAGGCAGCTTTGCTTTCCTTGCAGGATGGGACAGGAATGACGAAGTCACTCCTGTCTGATTCTTCCATAGTACACTCTCCACAGTGACTCAGGAAGCAGAACTGCAGTTTTATGTTCTGTGCAGTAACAGCTGTGTCAGGCCAAAAATCAGGTTCTTAGAAAGCGACTGTGCCAGTTGCTTCTAAGATTGTCTGCCTCCTTCCTCTTAAAGCATTTCTTTTATTCAACTGATAGTAAACCAACTATCAGTAAAACACACATCTCATGCAAAATGCATGCATTCAGTAAAGAGAAACTGGGAAGGGAGAAAACCTAAAGCCTTATTATTTGAATTTTAAGATTTCATACAAGACTCAAACCCACAGAAGGGAACAAATGGGATTAGACCCCAAAGAGGCCTGACAAGGACACACCTGAGCCAAGTGTAGTGTCTGGGGGCCTTGCTCTCCCCGTGTTAAACGGTGAATGCAGCAGCGGGACCATACCCATCTGCTCCCCGCTCCTTCCCTCCAGTCTAGCAAGTGGGGGTCCTTCAGGGAGCTGCACTGGCATTCTGACGTCATCAGGCCACTACTGTAAAAATGGTTTCAAACTTAGGACATACAGAGGAAACAGTCATTCCAAAATTCTACCTCATATGAACGTCCGTGATCGGTTGGGATCTTCATCATTAAGTCTCCCTCCCGTCTTCTCTCTACGGTGAAATTACACTGTCTGTGCTGTTTTGCAGCATGGTTTGATTGAACAGTCCATTACAGGTGCCTCTCTAAGTTCATGCTTACCTGTTGAGTGCACCTGCCATTATTTTATTAATGTTCTTCATTTCTCTATAAACCTGCTGACAACATTTGAGACATTCACGAATTTTAGTTTTTGGATTGAAGGCAGGAAAAACGGAGCCTCATTCCTCTGCCAGGTTGCAGCTCAACCGGCATTGCTGTGACAAGGAGAGTAGTTTTTCCTCCTCCATTCACCAACAGTTGATGAGGTCACCTTCTGAACACTGGCTGGTCTGGCACTGCACGCCTTCCACCTGCTGCCCTCACCCAAAGCCAGACCAATGGGACCGCCTTGTCTGGGGCCGTCAGCCTCTCAGACTAAAGCGAGAGGTGTCTGCAGGACCCTGTGGAAGCTGCTTTTCTTCTCAGAGAACCAACGGCCTGGAAATGCGGACTGGCCCCCAGACGGTCCTGGGGAAGGCGGTCCTCAGTGTGACCCAAGAGCTAATTACAGGCAGTGAGGGTGAAGATGGCTCCAGCTTTCCAGCCCAGGCGGAAAACAGAGTCCTGAATTCACGGAGAGACTCTGGTTGGCTTTATTTTTGGTCAGAGTTTGAACTCGAGTTTGATTTCACTAGATGTTGGTGGTGACATTTCAGTGTGGTGGTAGCAGCACATATGTGGGTACAAAGACGTGTCCAGTTTACACAACTCTGTCCTGTACTTGTCTTTAGCTACCAATCCCCTAACATGGTACTCAACGTGAATTTCAATGTTTTAAAGAAAAAAGTAATGCCTTAGAGACGAACTATAGCAATTAAGGTATTTATGTCTCAAGAGATCAGCTCAGTTCAGACATTCACTTTTTTTTTTTTAAATCATCTAACACTGGCTTTTCTGGTAATGGGGATTCCCCACAGCTACAGGAAGCCGGCTCACAACACTCCAAATGGAAGAAAAGATCCACAACCGTGCATTTGGCACACGAAACAATTTCAGTTGGAAACATCACCCACAGGAAGAGAAGGGGACAAGAAGCAGGCAGAAATGAAATGGGAGTTGAACAAACTTAGAAAAGCAGAAGACAAACAAAATATTCACATCAGCAACGAAATGCCTAAATTACTAGAAGCCTAAAAGGGGGTAGACTTGGAGGAAAACAATTCAGAAACTTAAAGAAAAGCAGGTGTGACCTTATCAGCAAAGATGCACGCAGACTGAAAGTGAAAGGATGGAAAAAGATACTCCAAGCTAACAGAAATCAAAAAAGAGCTGGTGTGGCCATCCTGATATCAGAAAAAATAGACTTTAACATACAAACTACTAAAAGAGACAGAGAAGGGCACTATATAATGATTAAAGGATCTATCCAACAGGAAGACATTACTATTATAAATGTATACACACCTAATTACAGGGCGCCTGGCTATCTGAAAGAATTACTAAAGGATTTAAAGGGAGATATAGACTCAAATACAATAGTAACAGAGGACTTCAACACCCCACTCTCACCAATGGACAGATCAATCAGACAGAAATTCAACAAAGAAACTACAGAGCTAATTGACGCTATAGACCAAATAGACCTAATAGATATCTTCAGAACCTTCCACCCCACAGCCACAGAGTTCACGTATTTCTCCCCAGTACATGGAATGTTCTCTATGATTGACCATATGCTAGGCCATAAAGGGAGCCTCAACAAATTCAAAAAAATTGAAACTATACCATGCAGCTTCTCAGACCATAGAGCAGTGAAACTTGAAATCAACAACCCAAGAATCTCTACACCATATGCAAATATATGGAGAATGGACAACATGATCCTAAATGAACAGTGGGTCATCGAAGAAATAAAAAGAAATCAAAAGCTTTCTAGAAACAAATGAAAATGATAACACAACCTATCAAAATCTGTGGAAAATAGCAAAAGCAGTGCTAAGAGGAAAGTTTATAGCAATTAGTGCCTACATCAAGAAGCTGGAAAGGAACCAAACAAATGAACTCTCCATGCACCTCAAGGATTTAGAGAAACAGCAGCAAATCAAGCCCAAATCCAGAAGGAGGAAAGAAATACTAAAGATCAGGGAAGAAATAGAATTGAAACAAAAAAAAAATACAAAAGATCAACAAAACCAGGAGCTGGTTCTTTGAAAAAATAAACAAAATTGACACACCATTGGCCCAACTAACCAAAAAAAGGAGAGAGAAGACCCAAATCTGTAAAATCAAAGATAGTAATGGAAATGTAACAGACACAACAGAAACAAAAAGAATCATCAGAAACTACTACAAAGAGATGTATGCTAACAAATTGGGGAACCCGGAAGAAATGGATAGATTCCTGGACACATACAACCTTCCTAAACTGAGCCAGGAAGATATAGAAAATCTAAACAGACCCATAACCATGGAAGAAATTGAATCAGTAATAAATGCACTACTGAAAAAGAGCCCAGGGCCGGATGGCTTCACCGCCGAATTTTACCAGACATTTAGAGAACAACTAACCCCCATTCTTCTCAAGTTATTCAAAACAATTGGAAGGGAGGGAATCCTCCCAAATTCTTTCTACGAAGCCAATATCACCTTAATTCCTAAGCCCAGAAAAGACACAACAGAGAAAGAAAACTACAGACCTATCTCCCTGATGAACATAGATGCAAAAATACTCAACAAAATTCTGGCAAACCAAATCCAACTGCACATCAGAAAGATCATTTCACCCAGACCAAGTGGGATTTATCCCTGGTATGCAGGGATGGTTCAATATTCGAAAGTCAATCAATGTGATACATCACATTAACAAATTGAGAAACAAAAATCATATGGTTATCTCAATAGATGCAGAGAAAGCATTTGACAAAATACAACACCCCTTCATGATGAAAACCCTAAGCAAATTGGGGTTAGAAGGAACATTCCTCAACACAATTAAGGCAGTCTATGATAAACCAAAGGCCAGCATCATATTGAATGGGGAAAAGTTGGAGGCATTTCCATTGAAAACTGGCACCAGACAGGGATGCCCACTCTCACCATTGCTATTCAATATAGTCCTACAAGTGTTAGCCAGAGCCATAAGGCAAGAAAAAGAAATTAAAGGGATACAAATGGGAAAGGAGGAAGTCAAACTATCCCTGTTTGCAGATGACATGATACTATATATAGGGGACCCAATAAACTCCTATAAGAGACTACTGGAACTCATAGAAGAGTTTGGTAAAGTAGCAGGATACAAAGTCAACGCTCAGAAATCAACAGCCTTTGTATACACAGACAATGCCAGGGCCAAGGAAGAACTACTAAGATCAATCCCATTCATGATAGCCACAAAAACAATAAAGTACCTTGGAATAAATTTAACCAAGGAGGTCAAAGACCTCTATGATGAAAATTACAAGACACTAAAGAAAGAAATAGAAGACGACACAAAAAAATGGAAAAACCTGCCATGCTCATGGATTGGAAGAATCAATATTATCAAAATGTCCATTCTCCCAAAAGCAATTTACAAGTTCAATGCAATACCAATCAAAATACCAAAGTCATTCTTCAAAGACCTAGAAAAAATGATGCTGAAATTCATATGGAGAAACAGGAGACTGAGAATAGCTAAAGCAATCCTTTACAATAAAAACAAGGCCGGAGGCATCACAATTCCAGACTTCAAGACATACTACAGGGCAGTTACAATCAAAACAGCCTGGTACTGGTACAAAAACAGATGGATAGACCAATGGAACAGAATAGAAACACCGGAGATCAATCCAAACATCTATAACCAACTCATATTCGACAAAGGACCTAAAACCAACCCCTGGAACAAGGACAGCCTCTTCAACAAATGGTGCTGGGAAAACTGGATGTCCACATGTCGCAGTATGAAGCAAGACCCCTACCTTACACCTTATACAAAAATCCACTCAACATGGATCAAAGAACTAGAGATGCGCCACGACACCATGAAAGTAATTGAGAGCATAGGGGAAACCCTCCAAGATACTGGAACAGGCAAAGAATTCCTGGAGAAGACCCCAGAGGCATGGGTAATCAAAGATAAATTAAACAAATGGGATTACCTCAAATTGAAGAGTTTCTTTACAGCAAAGGAAACAGTCAGGAAAGTGAAGAGGCAACCAACAGAATGGGAGACGTTATTCACAAACTACACAGATAAAGGATTAACAACTAGAATCTATAAAATGATCAAAAAACACCACAGAATTAAAACAAAAAACCCAATAAAAAAAAAATGGGCCAAGGACCTTAACAGATATTTTTCAAAAGAGGAAATCCAAATGTTCAACAGACACATGAAAAAATGCTCAGGATCCCTAGCCATCAGGGAAATGCAGATCAAAACCACAATGAGATACCACCTCACTCCGGTTAGATTGGCTTACATACAGAAATCAACCAACAACAGATGCTGGCGAGGATGTGGAGAAAAGGGGACACTAATCCACTGTTGGTGGGAATGCAAACTGGTAAAGCCACTATGGAAGACAGTTTGGAGAGTCCTCAGAAACCTGAATATAGCACTACCACAGGACCCAGCCATCCCACTCCTTGGAATTTACCCAAATGGAATTAAAAGGGAGAAAAAAAAGAGCCATTTGTACCTCAATATTTGTTGCAGCTCAATTCACAATAGCTAAGACATGGAATCAACCTAAATGTCCATCAACGGATGACTGGATAAAGAAACTATGGGATATGTACTCTATGGAACACTATACAGTAGTAAAAAACAATGAAATCCAGGCATTTACAACAAAATGGAGGAAGCTGGAAAGCATCATGCTGAGTGAAATAAGCCAGTCCAAAAGGGATAAATATCACATGTTCTCCCTGATCGATGGCAACTAAACGAGCATCTAAAATGATACCCACTGAAGTAAAATGGACACTATGAGAGACAATGACATGATCAGCCCTTGTCTAGACTGTTGAGGAACAACTTACTATTTTATTCCTTTTAGTATTTTTGTTGTTGTTGCTCTGTTTGTTCTACATAAGACCACCAGTTGAACTCTGTAATCAATGCACAATCATTCTTAGGCGTTTAAAATTAACAGAAAAGTGATCTCTGTTAAACATAGGAGTGGGAATAAGAGAGGGAGGAGATATATAGGTTGGCACATGCTCACTTGGACTTACCTCCAATGGTGGAACTAGAAATGTGCCAGGGGATTTCAACTCAATCTTACCAAGGAGGCAGGTACCAATGCCAACACACTTGGTAAAGTGATAAGTATAAATACACAACTGATCAAAAATATAGGGTAAGTGTTGATGAGATTTCACAAATAAGACCAGTGTAAGCAACTAATGAAGGATAGAATTAAAAGGGAGAGAATGATCCTGCGGGGGGAAACAGGACACACAGCAGACTCAGAATGGCAGCACTCCTGCCTCAGAATCAACCCTTGGGACATTTGGATCAGGCTGAAAGGTCCATGAGAGTCTCACAGGCATGGAAAGCCATAACACAGTGTCAAAAAACAACCTAAATGAAAGATCCTGGTGAACAAGACCCCAGAAGAAGGAACAGGCCTTCAAGGAGAGAGGCCCCTTTCTCTGAAGGGAGGAAGGAACCTCCACTGTGATATGGCCTTGACTAAACAAGTTCAGAGTCGGTGAACTCAAGGGGCTTCCATAGCTTAGACAGCTCATAGCAAGAGTCTCAGGTGATTGCTGATGTCATAAATAAGAGTGCCAATTGTTAAATCAACATGGGAGTCACTGGGTACATGCTCCCCACGTAGGATCTCTGTCCTTAATGTGTTCTACTATGAAACTTAAAAACAACACTAGTCGAACAATACCCTATACCTTGTGCAGTTGTGTGAGTGCAGCCTGTTGAAATCCTTGCTTAGTATATACTAAGTTGATCTTCAGTATATGAAGATAACTGAAAATGAAACTCGATGAAGGGCGGGATGGGAGAGGGAGAGGGGAGGGCCACAGGAGGGAGGGAGGTTGGAGTGGGGGAAGCCCAACAATACAAAAGTTGCACTTTGTAAATTCACATTTATTAGATTAAAAAATAACTATGTAACAAACAAAAAAAGAAAAAAAAGAAGTTAATACTTTACCCTTTTAGTATTTCTTATGTTCTACTTAAAACTATTGGTTGAACTCTGTAATTAATACACAATTACTCTTAGGTGTTTAATTAATGCTATAACTAGTACTCAAATAGTATTTTACACTTTGTGTTTCTGTGTGGGTGCAAACTGTTGAAATCTTTACTTAACATACGCTAAATTGATCTGTATATAAAGATAGTTGAAAATTTATCTTGATGTGAATGGAAGGGGAGAGGAGTGGGAGGGGGAGTGTTGTGGGTGGGAGAGAAGTTATGGGGGGGGAGCTATTGTAATCCATAAGCTGTACTTTCGAAATTTATGTTCATTAAACAAAACAAAATATAAATATAAAAAAAAGAAAAGCAGGCGTGAGACGACAGAGGAAAGTAGATTTCATGGGAGAGAGAGAAGGTCCACACAGCTCTTTGTCTTTCAGGGGAAGAAAACCAAAGAGCAGATCAAACCATTAGAGAATGTTCTAGAAGACCCATCTATATTATTGAAGTGGCCCAGAGTGAGAACAGGACTCTAAAAATTGACTTTTTTATTTTTATTTTTTTGACAGGCAGAGTGGACAGTGAGACAGAGACAGAGAGAAAGGTCTTCCTTTTGCCGTTGGTTCACCCTCCAATGGCTGCCGAGCCGGCGCACCGCGCTGATCTGAAGGCAGGAGCCAGGTGCTTATCCTGGTCTCCCACGGGGTGCAGGGCCCAAGGACTTGGGCCATCCTCCACTGCACTCCCGGGCCACAGCAGAGAGCTGGCCTGGAAGAGGGGCAACCGGGACAGAATCCGGTGCCCCGACTGGGACTAGAACCCGGTGTGCTGGTGCAACAAGGCAGAGGATTAGCCTAGTGAGCCGTGGCGCCGGCCAACAATTGACTTTTAAATGTCAACTCAGAGCTCATAGTGAACAAGGCGGGGTGGGAGAACAAGGGGGAGAGGGAGAATGCTTTCCCCAGGCCACTAGCAGGAAGTTGGATTGCAAGTGGAACAGCTGGGACAGGGGCTGGCGCCCATGTGGGATGCCATCAGTACAGGCTGCAGCTTTACCCGCTGTGCCACCTTGCTGACCTCTCCCCCTGCCCCTCCCCCCTCCTCCTCTCTGCCTCACCCTCTGCCTCCCCTCCCCCCTCCCTCCCCCTCTCCCCCTCCCTCCCCCTCCGCCTCCCCCTCTCCCCCTCCGCCTCCCCCTCTCCCCCTCTCCCCCTCCGCCTCCCCCTCTCCCCCTCCGCCTCCCCCTCTCCCCCTCTCCCCTCCGCCTCCCCCTCTCCCCTCTCCCCCTCCGCCTCCCCCTCTCCCCCTCTCCCCCTCCGCCTCCCCTCTCCCCCTCTCCCCCTCCGCCTCCCCCTCTCCTTCTCCCCCTCCGCCTCCCCCTCTCCCTCTCCCCCTCTCCCCCTCTCCCCCTCTCCCCCTCTCCCCCCTCTCCCCCTCTCCCCTCTCCCCCTCTCCCCCTCCGCCTCTCCTCCTCTCTCTCTGCCTCTCCTCCTCTCTCTCTGCCTCTCCTCCTCTCTCTCTCTGCCTCTCCTCCTCTCTCCCTCTGCCTGTCCTCCTCTCTGCCTCCCTCTGCCTCTCCCCTCTCCCTCTGCCTCCTCTCCCCTCTCTCCCTCCTTCTGCCTCTCCCCTCTCTCCCTCCTTCTGCCTCTCCCCTCTCTCCCTCCCTTCTGCCTCTCCCCTCTCCCTCCTTCTGCCTCTCCCTCTCTCCTTCTGCCTCTCCCTCTCCCTCTCTCCTCTCCCTCTCCCTCTCTCCTCTCCCTCTCCCTCTCTCCTCTCCCTCTCTCCTCTCCCTCTCTCCTCTCCCTCTCTCCTCTCCCTCTCCTCCTCCCTCTCTCCTCTCCCTCTCTCCTCTCCCTCTCTCCTCTCCCTCTCTCCTCTCCCTCTCTCCTCTCCTCTGCCTCTCTCCTCTCCCTCTCCCTCTCCCTCTCCTCTCCCTCTCCCCTCTCCTCTCCCTCTCCCCTCTCCCTCCTTCTGCCTCTCCCCTCTCCCTCCTTCTGCCTCTCCCCTCTCCCTCCCTCTCCCTCTGCCTCTCTCCCTCTCCCTCTGCCTCCCTCCCTCTCCCTCTGCCTCCCTCCCTCTCCCTCTGCCTCCCTCCCTCTCCCTCTGCCTCCCTCCCTCTCCCTCTGCCTCTCTCCCTCTCCCTCTGCCTCTCTCCCTCTCCCTCTGCCTCTCTCCCTCTCCCTCTCTCCCTCTCCCTCTGCCTCTCTCCCTCTCCCTCTGCCTCTCTCCCTCTCCCTCTGCCTCTCTCCCTCTCCCTCCTTCTCCCTCCTTCTGCCTCTCTGCCTCCCTCCCTCTCCCTCTGCCTCCCTCCCTCTCCCTCTGCCTCCCTCCCTCTCCCTCTGCCTCCCTCCCTCTCCCTCTGCCTCCCTCCCTCTCCCTCTGCCTCCCTCCCTCTCCCTCTGCCTCCCTCCCTCTCCCTCTCCCCCTCTCCCTCTCTCCCTCTGCCTCTCCTCCTCTCTCCCTCTCTCCCTCTGCCTCTCCTCCTCTCTCCCTCTCCCTCTGCCTCTCCTCCTCTCTCCCTCTGCCTCTCCCCCTCTCTCCCTCTGCCTCCCCTCCTCTCCCCTTCTCCCTCTCCTCCTCTCTCCCTCTGCCTCTCCCTCTCCTCCTCTCTCCTCTCTCCCTCTCCTCCTCTCTCCCTCTGCCTCTCCTCCTCTCTCCCTCTGCCTCTGCCTCTCCTCCTCTCTGCCTCTCCCCTCTAATTATTTCAAATAAATAAAACTTTCAATAATAAATAAAAAGGAAAAAAAGAATGAAGGCAGGACAAAGACTGGCTCAGCGAACACAAAGAATAATGAGACTGGTGTTACCTATTTCAGAAGACACAAATGAACACAAGCAAGCCCACAGCACACAGCATTTCTAGCTTGGCCCAGGGCAGCACATGTTAACTAAGCACGTTTTATTCAGCTACCCTCTGTGAGGCTTCAGGGTCACAGCAAACACCTCGGGAAGTGCTGGGACTCGGGCAATGCTGCCTCGGAGCACCAGGCAAGTCCTGTCTACTCTGCTTCCAGCCCAGACTCCTACCAAGGCTCCTGGCAACAGTGGATGATGGCTCAGCTACTTGAATTTCTGGCACTCGTTTGAGAGACCCAGGTGAAGCCCTCTCCTCCCCTCTGCCCCTCGCGGCCTCTCCTCCCCTCTGCCCCTCGCGGCCTCTCCTGCCCCTCTGCCCCTCGCCGCCTCTCCTGCCCCTGTGCCCCTCGCGGCCTCTCCTGCCCCTCTGCCCCTCGCCGCCTCTCCTGCCCCTCTGCCCCTCGCCGCCTCTCCTGCCCCTCTGCCCCTCGCGGCCTCTCCTGCCCCTCTGCCCCTCGCGGCCTCTCCTGCCCCTGTGCCCCTCGCGGCCTCTCCTGCCCCTCTGCCCCTCGCGGCCTCTCCTGCTCCTCTGCCCCTCGCGGCCTCTCCTGCCCCTGTGCCCCTCGCGGCCTCTCCTGCCCCTGTGCCCCTCGCGGCCTCTCCTGCCCCTCTGCCCCTCGCGGCCTCTCCTGCCCCTGTGCCCCTCGCGGCCTCTCCTGCCCCTGTGCCCCTCGCGGCCTCTCCTGCCCCTCTGCCCCTCGCGGCCTCTCCTGCCCCTCTGCCCCTCGCGGCCTCTCCTGCCCCTCTGCCCCTCGCGGCCTCTCCTGCCCCTCTGCCCCTCGCGGCCTCTCCTGCCCCTCTGCCCCTCGCGGCCTCTCCTGCCCCTCTGCCCCTCGCGGCCTCTCCTGCCCCTCTGCCCCTCGCGGCCTCTCCTGCCCCTGTGCCCCTCGCGGCCTCTCCTGCCCCTCTGCCCCTCGCGGCCTCTCCTGCCCCTGTGCCCCTCGCGGCCTCTCCTGCCCCTCTGCCCCTCGCGGCCTCTCCTGCCCCTCTGCCCCTCGCGGCCTCTCCTGCCCCTCTGCCCCTCGCGGCCTCTCCTGCCCCTCTGCCCCTCGCGGCCTCTCCTGCCCCTGTGCCCCTCGCGGCCTCTCCTGCCCCTGTGCCCCTCGCGGCCTCTCCTGCCCCTCTGCCCCTCGCGGCCTCTCCTGCCCCTCTGCCCCTCGCGGCCTCTCCTGCCCCTCTGCCCCTCGCGGCCTCTCCTGCCCCTCTGCCCCTCGCGGCCTCTCCTGCCCCTGTGCCCCTCGCGGCCTCTCCTGCCCCTCTGCCCCTCGCGGCCTCTCCTGCCCCTCTGCCCCTCGCGGCCTCTCCTGCCCCGGCTGTTGTGGACATGTGGGAAGTGACCCAGCAGATGGAAGACACAACACTGTCTTTTAAAAAAGTAAACACATGTTTAATAAAATAAAATGCTTAGAACTGGTAAAGAGACTTAGAGAACCATTAGAATTATTTACACAAACGTAACTAAAAATATAGACTTTGAAAAACAAAAGATTTTGAGGACACACCAAGAAATGCATTGTAAATGCTTATATAACCCAGATGATAATTTTAATAGAAAACACAATTAAAACTAAAATAAATATTAGTATAGAAAATGTAGATGATTGACCAACAAAATAAATTTTCAGGTTTGCCTATACTGCAAAATTTAATCTTATACTGCACTAAAAGCACTTTTTAAATATGGTATTTCAAAGACAGCTGAATAAAGACAGATGGGCCAAGGTTTTACCAGACAAACAGAACCTAAGGAGGCAGGGTCAAGCAAAAAGCACCAAGACAGGAAAAAAAAATCACTTTAGAACTATGAAGAGCCACTTTCCCAATGACATAGGAACTCTGAATATTAATGCACAAGTCACACGGAAACCAGAGGTGGAAGGTGACTAGAAAGACGCACCAATACCAGATCTCGACATTTTCAGGATGACAAAAATAAAGACTATGGAAGATCTAAACCACAAAGCCTATGGGGTAGGTCTTCTGGACACAGATGGACAACAGGCTGACAACAGGCTGACAACAAATACGCCTTCCTCACAAGCACACACCACGTTTAAAGCTGCTCACGTGTCGGGGCACCAAGAAACACGAGTGAGTTCTGAAAGTGAAACTATCAGAGTTCTGATCACCAGGGAACAAACCCTGACTCTGTGCTTTGCCACTGTTCAATGCTCGGGTATCAACAGCACATTCCTCTCACCTACCCCAGGCAATGTCAACCTGCTGCCCAGGACCCCCATTCTACCTCACTGTTTTCTAGAATTTTCCCACCTGACAGGACCCTGATCCCACTTCCTCTCCTTTCCCAGCCCGGGGAACACCAAGGCAAGAGATGTTGAGCAAGTAATCTTTTATCCATCACAGGTGTGCGGGTGTGCATAGCCGACAGAAGGTTGCCTGGACTTCAGCCAGCAGCCTGTCACATCATGTCAAGCAGGGGCCAGCAACACACACAGAAAAACACAAGGCCAGTGCCCCGGCCTGTGGGGCCTGGCTGCTGTGGGCTGCTCTCCGCTGAGCCCACTGTCCAGCAAGCCTACCTGGAGCTTGGCTGTCAGGTTCTTTGCCTCACTAAGCTGGTTCAAACCAGACTTCTGGTCCCCTTGTTACCCAGAGAGCTGTACCTGCACTCTGAGAACCGTAACTGTGTCTGATTTATGTTTGTCATTCCCACGTCTGTGAGCTATACTCAATTATAAGCCTCTTGCCAATGTCAACCGCGGCCATCGCAAGATTCTCCTGGTGTGACCGCGTGTGTGGGTCTGTGCGTCTTAGGGGACGAAGCAGTGTGACCGAGTGAGGGCACAACTGACACGTGGGGCTGGACAATTCTTTGTTGTGGGGCTTGTCCTGGATGTAGAGAGGCACCCCTGGCCTCTACCCCCAGAAAGCAGTGGCACCGCTCTTTATCATGACAACCAAAACTATCCTCTGATACTGTGCAGTCCCGTGGGAGAGAAGGTTGACCCTGCCTGCAAGCCAGTGGCAGCCCAGGACAAAGAACCACATCAAGCAGATTCTGTGGCTGTCACAGCCAAGGAGACACTTGTGGGTGACGGATGCTCCAGAGACTGACTGACTTCACGACCAACTCTGATTATCTCCTAACCTCAGGATCCTGCATAGGCCCTTGTGCGTGGCTGGTCAAAGGGATGGCATGACACCATGCTAAAACTCCATCTTGGCAGACCTGGAAATCAGACACCAACTTCCAGAAACTCAGCATGGGGCAGCATAGGGGAGGGGGAGCCTTAGATGTCCCCTCTCACCGCAGTCCGTGACCAGCACCGACTTCCCACTCTTCTCCCATTTCTCGGATGCCGCTCATTCAACAAGCATGCCACCTTCATGAGCAGGTGGCAACAGCAAACCAACCGTACGCGCAGTCCCAGCCCTTCCCCCTGCACTCACTTCTCATCTCCTCCTTGGCCTTCAACCAGAGATCTTTCCGGTTGATCTGCAGGAAGAGGCTCAGGGTCACCTCCCAGGCCTGCTTCCCGGGGTAGTGCTTCTCCAACAGCTTCGCCAGCTCTTCCTTGGTGGCCTTCTTGATCTCAGCCCAGGGGATTGGCTTGAGCATGAACTTCAGAGGTTCTTGCTTGAGGAGCTCCTTAAACTTCCAGAACTCTTCCCTTTTGAGTTCTTCCAGGTACCACAACAAGCCGAAGTCAGAAAAGTAAGAATCAGCCATCTTGTCCCAGAACTGTGAGCTCTGCACTCTCCAGAGGAAAGAAAATCTGCAACGACAAGGAGTGAGTGACAGCTGGGGGAGGACGAGACCCCAGAGTCGAGTCTCGCTTGCATCACTCACAGATGCACAGTAGTTTCCACTTCCGGCATTTCCGTCCAGCTTCGTCCAGAGAAGCAGCTTCACCCAACTTTTTTTTTTTTTTTTTGGACAGGCAGAGTTAGACAGTGAGGGGGAGAGAGAGAGAGACAGAAAGGTCTTCCTTCCACTGGTTCACCCCCCCCCCCCAAATGGCTGCCATAGCTGGCGCTGCACTGATCTGAAGCCAGGAGCCAGATGCTTCCTCCTGGTCTCCCATGCGGGTGCAGGGCCCAAGCACTTGAGCCATCCTCCACTGCCCTCCCGGGCCACAGCAGAGAGCTGGCCTGGAAGAGGAGCAAGCGGGACTAGAACCTGGTGTGCCGGCGCCACAGGCGGTGGATTAGCCTAGTGAGCCACAGCGCTCACTAGCTTCACGCAACTTTAAACAGCATCACATGTGAACTCAGGGTTAGCAACAAACTGCAGGCGATGCTACGTCAGACAGCAAGGTCGATCAAACTTGGCTAAAAGCGCAGTCAAGCTGAGACCTATCAGGGGAGCCAAGGAAGCAGAAGTCAACGTCTTTCTGTGCTTTGCCCCTGCTCTCCATCTCTGAGAGACTTCTCAGAAGGCTGAGTACTAACTTTGTGCGTTATGAGAGCTTCTAAAATTCAGTATTATGCTATAACCAAACATCTCTTGAACAGTTTCTGGTATGGCTTCACTAAATAATGGAATAAATTAAGGTGAAATAAGGACTGTCTAAAGCAAACAAACTGAAAGCATTGGTCACCACCTGGCCAGCCTTACAAGTGATACTTAAGGATGTGCTACACAGAAACGGAGGAAGATGATCAGCATCATGAAAGAAAGTGAAGACAGAAACCCTCCTGGTAAACGCACAGAGGAAATCCAAAACAATAGGAACAGTTATGGAAAAATGACAGCACCAAGTCATTCCTTATCAATAATAACCTTGAATGTAAATGGCCTCAACTCTCCAGTTAAAAGGTAGACTGGCCGAGTGGATTAAAAAGTAAGACTCATCTATTTGTTGCCTTCAAGAATCACACTTCACCAACAAAGATACATGTAGACCGAAAGTGAAAAGATGGACAAAGATATTTCATGCTAAGGGAAAGAATAAAAAAGCAGGAGTAAGCATCCTAATATCAGACAAAATCTACTAACACAAAAATCGTTGAGAGATAAAGAAGGGTATTTTATATAATGATTATATGATTGATTCAACAGGAAGATAGTCAATGTATGTGCTCCTAACGCTAGGGTACCTGGCTATTTAAAACAAATGTTAATGGATTTTTTGACAGGCAGAGTTAGACAGTGACAGACAGAGAAAGGTCTTCCTTTTTCCGTTGGTTCACCCCCCAAGTGGCCGCTACGGCCAGCATGCTGCACTGATCCGAAGCCAGGAGCCAGGTGCTTCCTCCTGGTCTCCCATGTGGGTGCAGGGCCCAAGCACTTGGGCCATCCTCCACTGCCCTCCTGGGCCACAGCAGAGAGCTGGACTGAAGAGGAGCAACTGGGACAGAATCCGGTGCCCCAACCGGGACTAGAACCCAGGGTGCTGGCGCCGCAAGTGGAAGATTAGCCTAGTGAGCCGTGGTGCCAGCCCATGTTAATGGATCTTAAGGGAGAGTCTAATGCCCCACTGTCATCAATGGACAGACCAACTAGACAAAAGGTCTAGAAATGGAGCTGATTTACACTATTGACTAAATGGATCTAATTGCTGTCTACAGATATTTCATCTCACAGTGGCAGAATATACTTTTCATTAGTACATGGCACTGTCTCTAGGCTATGAAGCTAGTCTCAAAAATCAAACACTGGAATTGTACCAGGTATCTTTTCCAGCCACAATGGAATGATGATGGGAAGCAGCAATATCAACTCCAGCAGCATGACACGTGAGCACAGAAGGACTGAACATGCTCCTGAATGCACAGTGGGCCACAGAAATTAGACAAAAATTCCTGGAAATGAATGAAGATAAATACAGCTTAGCAAAACCTACGGTATACAGCAAAAGCAGTGTTAGGAGCAAAGTTGATAGCAGTTAGTGTGTAAATCAAGAAACTGGAAAGACATCAAAATAAATGATCCAACAATGTATTTCAAGAACATAGGAAAACAAGAACAATCCAAAATCAAAATTAGGAGGAAAGAAAAATGAGAACAAAAATGAAATGAAGTATCAGTAAAATGAAGAGCTCGTTTTCGTTTTTTTTTTTTTTAACTTTTATTTAATGAATATACGTTTCCAAAGTACGAATAATGGATTACTATGGCTTCCCCCCCATACCGTCCCTCCCACCCACAACCCTCCCCTTTCCCACTCCCTCTCCCCTTCCATTCACATCAAGATTCATTTTCGATTATCTTAATATACAGAAGATCAGCTTAGTATACCTTAAGTAAGGATTTCAACAGTTTGCTCCCACACAGAAACAAAGTGAAAAATAATAGATGATTTTTTTTTAAATGATGATGAAATCAGATCAGACCTATTGTCATGTTTAATCCCAGTGAGAGTCAAGTTGGGAGTTGATAATTTCTTTTCTTTTCTTTTTTTTTTTTTTTTTTACAGAGGATCAGTTTAGTATGCATTAAGTAAAGATTTCAACAGTTTGCACCCCCATAGAAACACAAAGTGAAATATATTATTTGAGTACTCGTTATAGCATTAAATCTCAATGCACAGCACATTAAGGACAGAGATCCTACATGAGGAGTAAGTGCACAGTAACTCCTGTTGTTGACTTTACCAATTGACACTCCTGTCTATGGCATCAGTAATCTCCCTATGCTCCAGTCATGAGTTTCCAAGGCTATGGAAGCCCCTTGAGTTCTCCGACTCTTATCTTGTTTAGACACGGTCATAGTCAAAGTGGAGGTTCTCTCCTCCCTTCAGAGAAAGGTACCTCCTTCTTTGAAGACCTGTTCTTTCCACTGAGATCTCACTCACAGAGATCTTTTGCCAGAGTGTCTTGGCTTTCCATGCCTGAAATACTCTCATGGGCTTTTCAGCCAGATCCGAGTGCCTTTAGGGCTGATTCTGAGGCCAGAGTGCTATTTAGGACATCTGCCATTCTATGAGTCTGCTAAGTATCTCACTTCCCATGTTGGATCACTCTCCCCTTTATTTATTCTATTGGTTAGTGTTAGCAGGTACTAGACTTGCTTATGTGCTCCCTTTGACTCTTAGTCCTTTCATTATGATCAATTGTGAACTGAAATTGATCACTTGGACTAGTGAGATGGCATTGGTACATGCCACCTTGATGGGATTAAATTGGAGTCCCCTGGTATGTTTCTAACTCTACCATTTGGGGCAAGTCAGCTTGAGCATGTCCCAAATTATATATCTCTTCCCTCTCTTCTTCCTACTCTTATGTTTAACAGGGATCACATTTCAGTTAAATTTCAACACTTAAGGATAACTGTGTATTAATTACAGAATTAAACCAGTCATATTAAGTAGAACAGACAAAAAAACTACTAAGAGGGATAATGTATTAAGTTGTTCATTAACAGTCAGGGCTATGCTGATCAAGTCACCGTTTCCCATAGTGTCCCTTTCACTTCAACAAGTTTCCTTTTTGGTGTTCAGTCAGTTGTCACCAATCAGGGAGAACATATGGTATTTGTCCCTTTGGGACTGGCTTATTTCACTCAGCATGATGTGTTCCAGATTCCTCCATTTTGTTGCAAATGACTGGATTTCGTTGTTTCTTACTGCAGTATAGTATTCTAAAGAGTACATATCCCATAATTTCTTTATCCAGTCTACCGTTGATGGGCATTTAGGTTGGTTCCAGGTCTTAGCTATTGTGAATTGTGCTGCAATAAACATTAGGCTGCAGACCGCTTTTTTGTTTGCCAATTTAAATTCCTTTGGGTAAATTCCAAGGAGTGGGATGGCTGGGTCGAACGGTAGGGTTATCTTCAGGTTTCTGAGGAATCTCCAGACTGATTTCCATAGTGGCTTGACCAGTTTGCATTCCCACCAACAGTGGGTTAGTGTCCCTTTTTCCCCACATCCTCGCCAGCATCTGTTGTTGGTAGATTTCTGAATGTGAGCCATTCTAACCGGGGTGAGGTGGAACCTCATTGTGGTTTTGATTTGCATTTCTCTGATTGCTAATGACCTTGAACATTTTTTCATGTGCCTGTTGGCCATTTGGATTTCCTCTTTTGAAAAATGTCTATTGAGGTCCTTGGCCCATCTCTTAATTGGGTTGTTGGTTTTGTTTTTGTGGAGTTTCTTGATCTCTTTGTAGATTCTGGTTATTAACCCTTTATCTGTTGCATAGTTTGCAAATATTTTTTCCCATTCTGACGGTTGTCTCTTCACTCTCCTGACTGTTTCTTTTGCAGTACAGAAACTTCTCAATTTGATGCAATCCCAATAGTTAATTTTGGCTTTGACTGCCTGTGCCTCCCGGGTCTTTTCCAGAAACTCTTTGCCTGTGCCAATATCTTGAAGGGTTTCTCCAATGTTCTCTAGTAACTTGATGGTGTCAGGTCGTAGATTTAGGTCTTTAATCCATGTTGAGTGGATTTTTGTGTAAGGTGTAAGGTAGGGGTCTTGCTTCATGATTCTGCACGTGGAAATCCAATTTTCCCAGCACCATTTATTGAATAGACTGTCCTTGCTCCAGGAATTAGTTTTAGATCTTTGATCAAATATAAGTTGGCTGTAGATGTTTGGGTTGATTTCTGGTATTTCAATTCTGTTCCATTGGTCTATCCTTCTGTTTCTGTACCAGTACCATGCTGTTTTGATTACAACTGCCCTGTAGTATGTCCTGAAATCTGGTATTGTGATGCCTCCGGCTTTGTTTTTGTTGTACAAGATTGCTTTAGCTATTCGAGGTCTCTTGTGCCTCCATATAAATTTCAGCACCAATTTTTCCAGATCTGAGAAGAAGGTCTTCAGTATCTTGATTGGTATTGCATTGAATCTATAAATTGCTTTTGGGAGAATGGACATTTTGATGATATTGATTCTTCCAATCCATGAGCATGGAAGATTTTTCCATTTCTTGGTATCCTCTTCTATTTCTTTCTTTAAGGTTTTGTAATTTTCATCGTAGAGATCTTTAACGTCCTTGGTTAAGTTTATTCCAAGGTATTTGATTGTTTTTGTAGCTATTGTGAATGGGATTGATCTTAGAAGTTCTTCCTCAGCCATGGCATTGTCTGTGTATACAAAGGCTGTTGATTTTTGTGCATTGATTTTATACCCTGCTACTTTGCCAAACTCTTCTATGAGTTCCAATAGTCTCTTGGTAGAGTTCTTTGGGTCCCCTAAATAAAGAATCATGTCATCTGCAAAGAGGGATAGTTTGAGTTCTTCCTTCCCAATTTGTATCCCTTTAATTTCTTTTTCTTGCCTAATAGCTCTGGCTAGAACCTCCAGAACTATATTGAATAGCAGTGGTGAGAGTGGACATCCCTGTCTGGTCCCAGATCTCAGTGGAAATGCTTCCAACTTTTCCCCATTCAATAGGATGTTGGCTGTGGGTTTTTCATAGATTGCTTTGATTGTATTGAGGAATGTTCCTTCCAAACCCAGTTTGCTTAGAGTTTTCATCATGAACGGGTGTTGTATTTTATCAAATGCTTTCTCGGCATCTATTGAGAGAATCATATGGTTTTTCTTCTGCAGTCTGTTAATGTGGTGTATCACATTGATTGTCTTGCGCACATTAAACCATCCCTGCATACCAGGGATAAATCCCACTTGGTCTGGGTGGATGATCTTTCTGATGTGTTGTTGCATTCTATTGGCGAGAATTTTATTGAGGATTTTTGCATCTATGTTCATCAGGGATATTGGTCTGTAATTCTCTTTCAGTGCTGCATCTTTTCCCGGCTTAGGAATTAAGGTGATGCTGGCTTCATAGAAAGAATTTGGGAGGATTCCCTCTTCTTCAATTGTTCTGAATAGTTTGAGAAGAATTGGAGTTAGTTCTTCTTTAAATGTCTGGTAGAATTCAGCAGTGAATCCATCTGGTCCTGGGCTTTTCTTTGTTGGGAGGGCCTTTATTACTGTTTCAATTTCTGTCTCAGTTATGGGTCTGTTTAGGTTTTCTATGTCTTCCTGGTTCAATTTAGGTAGGTTGCATGTGTCCAGGAATCTATCCATTTCTGATAGGTTTCCCTGTTTGCTGGCATACAAGTCCTTGTAGTAATTTCTGATGATTCTTTTTATTTCTGTGGTGTCTGTTGTTACATTTCCTTTTTCATCTCTGATTTTATTGATTTGGGTCTTTTCTCTTCTTTTTTTAGTTAGTTGGGCCAATGGGGTGTCAATTTTGTTTATTTTTTCAAAAAACCAGCTCCTCGTTTGGCTGATTTTTTGGAATGTTTTTCTTGATTCAATCCTGTTGATTTCTTCTCTGATTTTAATTATTTCTCTTCTCCTACTAGATTTGGGTCTGGTTTGCTGTAGGTTTTCTAGATCCTTGAGGTGAATAGAAAGCTCATCTATTTGGTGCCTTTCCAATTTCTTGATGTAGGCACCTATTGATATAAACTTTCCTCTTAACACTGCTTTTGCTGCGTCCCATAAGTTTTGGTATGTTGTGCTGTTATCCTCATTTACTTCCAGAAAGTTTTTGATTTCTCTTTTGATTTCTTCTATGACCCATTGTTCATTCAGGAGCATGTTGTTCAATCTCCATGTGTTTGCGTGTGCTCTAGGGATTCCTGAGTTGTTCATTTCCAACTTCATTCCTTTATGGTCTGAGAAGCTGCATGGTATGATTCTAATTCTTTTGAATTTGCTGAGACTTGCTTTATGGCCTAGTATGTGGTCAATCCTAGAGAAGGTTCCATGTACTGCTGAGAAGAATGTATAATCTTTAGCTGTAGGATTGAAAGTTCTGTATATATCTGTTAGATCCATTTGGGCTATAGTGTCGTTTAAATCTACTGTATCCTTGTTGATCTTCTGTCCTATTGATCTGTCTATTTCTGAGAGTGGAGTATTGAAGTCCCCCAGTACTATTGTATTGGGGTCTAAGTCTCCCTTTAAGTCCATTAACAAATCTTTTAGATAAACCGGTGCCCTGTAGTTAGGTGCATATACATTGATAATTGTTATATCTTCCTGTTGAATTGATCCCTTAATCATTATGTAGTGTCCCTCTTTGTCTCTCTTAATGGTTTTTGTGGTAAAGTTTATGGTGTCTGATATTAAGATGGCTACGCCTGCTCTTTTTTCATTTCTGTTGGCATGGTATATCTTTTTCCAGCCTTTCACTTTCAGTCTGTATGGATCTTTGTTGGAAAGATGTGTTTCTTGTAAGCAGCAAATAGATGGGTTTTGTTTTTTAACCCAATCAGCCAAACGGTGTCTTTTAACTGGACAGTTCAGGCCATTCACGTTCAATGTGACTAATGATAAGTGGTAACTTTGCCCTGCCATTTGCCAAAGATAAGTTCTAATATATGCTTTGAATTCCCTGTGATCTTTTGCTGTGAGGTTTCCTTCCCTGGTTTCCTTCCTTTACCTTCTTTCATATTGATGACCGTGTTTCTTTGTTTCTGTGTGCAACACATCTTTAAGCATCTTTTGCAGGGCTGGACGAGTGGCAACAAATTCTTTCAATTTCTGTTTGTTATGAAAAGTCTTTATTTCACCTTCATTCACAAATGATAGCTTTGCAGGATATAATATTCTGGGCTGGCAGTTGTTCTCTCTTAGTACCTGGGCTATATCTTGCCATTCCCTCCTAGCTTGTAGAGTTTCTGATGAGAAGTCAGCTGTGAGTCTGATTGGAGATCCTCTGAGAGTAATCTGACGTTTCTCTCTTGCACATTTTAGGATCTTTTCTTTATGTTTCACTGTGGAGAGTTTAATTACAACGTGCCGTGGTGAGGGTCTCTTTTGGTCGTGTTTATTAGGGGTTCTGTGAGCTTCCTGTACTAGGATTTCTCTGTCCTTCTCCAAACCTGGGAAATTTTCTGCTAATATCTCACTAAAAAGGCCTTCTAATCCTTTCTCCCTCTCCATGCCTTCAGGAACTCCTAGAACCCGAATGTTGGGTTTTTTAATAGTATCCTGAAGATTCCCGACAATATGTTTTAGATTCCTAATTTCCTCTTTTCTTTGGTCTGACTGTATCCTTTCCTGTTCTCTGTCTTCTAAGTCCGATATTCTCTCTTCTGCTTCTCCCATTCTGTTTGTAAGGCTCTCTATTGTGTTTTTCATTTGATCTATTGAATTCTTCACTTCAGTCACTATCCCAGTTTCCTGTTGTACTAGTTGTTTCGTTTCATTTTGATTCCTCCTTAATATTTCATTTTCACGAGAGAGATTTTCTATCTTGTCCATTAAGGATTTCTGTAGTTCAAGAATTTGTTTTTGAGAACTTCTTAATGTTCTTATCAATTTTTTGAGATCTGCTTCTTGCATTTCTTCTATGTCATCATCCTCATAATCTTGAATTGGGGTGTCTTTTTCATTTGAGGGCTTCATGGTGACTTCCTTGTTTTTATTACCTTGGTTTTTGCGTTTGTTATTTGTCATATTGGAGATATTTGGTTTCTTCACTGTGGTGCTTTTTCTTGTTATACTATGACTCTAGATTAAGTGGACTCTCTGTTTTTGATGGAGCCTTAGGGCTTGAGATGGGTGTGGCCTGAGAGCTCTGTTTGGTGTGCCAAAGGTGACACTCCCAGGTTAGGCGTGGTAAACCTCTCTCTCTCTCTCTCTCTCTTTTTTTTTTTGATTCAACAGGGAAGTTATTCTGCACAGCTGAACAAAGTTGGAGGTAGTTAGCAGGCAAATGATATACCCACAGGAGCCAGAGATCAGAAGCTCTTTCCCAAGGACCACACAGGGAATCTGTTCGGCCCTTAGAGTGGGCTCAAATTCTCCTTCAGTCTCCCACTGGGTTGCCAAAGTTACGGAATTGTAGCGTCTCTGGAGAGTGCTCACGTGAATTCAATGAGTTCTCTCCCCCACCGTCTCTTTTTTCACAGTCTCAGTTCAGTAGCACCATAAATTTACTAAGTCCTAATCTCCTGTTAATTCGCCCCACCCAGAGTCAGGTTTTACTGCTAGGCTCAGGGCTGGTGCAGACCTGAGGTCGCTCTGCTTATGACGTATGTCCAAGATGGCGCCTGCTCTTTGTCTTGCTCACCCTTGAGAGGTGAGCAGAGAGAGAGAAACCCGTGTCCATACCAGTCACCTTTTTTTTTTTCCCTCTCTCTCTCTTCCAGTTAGCTTGGTGAAGTCCCCCCCGCCCCGGGGGTCATTCCCTCTAGTCTCCTCTCTCCGCTTGCCTGCCGGTGTCTCGGGTTATTGAGGTTCGGCTCACCTCGCGTTCCAGCGCTGGTGTGTTGAGTCTGCCGCTGATGTCCTGAACTGTGGGCTCCCACGCTCTCCACGCAGGTCCACTCCCATTCCAGCGCCGATGTGTGGACTCGGAGCCCTGGACGTCCCAAGTCTCCCCGCTGTTGCACTCCCCTTCAAGCACTTGCGCGCAGACCCTGCAGCTTGCGCAGCTCAGTCCCGCGGCTCAGCTTCCGCGGCTCAGTCCCGCGGCTCGGTCCTGCGGTTCGGCTTTCGCGCGCGGTGGGCGACCTTGTTCTCCCAGTAGGTCCTCCGATTCACGCCCACTGGATCCAGAAGAGTTTTGTCTGCAATATTTTCCTGGTTCTTTTTTCTGAGGCTACCGTAACTCCCCTTTTATTAAACTAAATTTTCCCGGACTATCGGTGCGCGCCCTCACTATTCCGCCATCTTGGCCGAAGAGCTCGTTTTCTGAAAAAGTAAAATTGATAAACCGCTAGCCAACTAATCAAAAAAAGACTCAAATTACTAAAAGAGATGGAAAGGACATGTTACAACAGATACCACAGAAAAGAGATCAAGAATTACTATAAGTAGCTATATGCCAACAAATTGGAAAATCTACAAGAAATGGATAGGTTCTGGACACATACAACTTACCAAAATTGAGACACAAAGACACAGAAAACCTAAACAGATCAATAACCAAGATGGAGGTTGCGTCAATAATAAAGACCATGCCAACAAAGAAAAACCCAGGACTGGATGACTTCAATGTTGAATTCTACCAAATTTTTCAATATCAACTAGTCCCCATCCTTCTAAAACTATTCAAAAACAATTTCATTAGAGAGAATCCTCCCAAACTCCTTTTATGAGGCCAGTATCACCTGAATTCCCAAACCAGAAAAAGATACAAAGAATCAGAACTGGAGACCAATATCCCTGAGGAACATTGATGAAAAACCCAACAAAAACACTAGTTAATCGAATCCAACAAACACATCAGAAACCAGGACCAAGTGGGATTTATCCTTGCTGTGCAGGGTTGGTTCAATATATACAAGTCAATAAATGTGATACAGCACAATAAATTGGAGAATAAAATCCATATGATCAATAAATGCAGAAAAAGCATTTGATAAAAATGCAAATTCCTTTCATCATTAAAAATCCTTAGGCAAATTGGGTATAGAAGAACATTTCGCAACACAATCAAGGCAATATGACAACTCCACAGCCAGCATCATATTGAAAGGGGAAAATTTTGGAAAAATTTCCATTAAGACCCAGAACAAGACAAGAACTCCCATTTTCACCATTACTATTAAATATATTTCTGGAAGTTTTAGCCAGAGCCACTAGGCAAGAAAAAGAAGTCAAAGGGATACAAATTGCAGAGGAGGAGGTCAAATTTCCCCTGCTTGCAGATGACATGAATTATATATCACACACACACACCTCGAGAGATTCCACAAAGACTACTGGAATGCATGAGATTTGTCAAAAAGTTGCAGGGTATCTAATCCACACATAAAAATCAACGGCTTTTGTATATACAGGACAATGCCACAGCTGAGAAAACTTCTACAATCAATCCAACTCTGAATAGCTACCAAAAATTAAATTCCTTGGGATAAATTAACCAAGGACACAAAAAATCTCAGCAATTAAAACTGAAAAACATTAATGAAAGAAATAGAAGGTAAAGAATGGAAAAATATCCCATGTTTATAGGTAAGAATGTTATCAAAATGTCCACACTGCCCAAAGCAATTTACAGGTTCAATGCAATACCAATCAAGACACCAATGACATTCCTCATATCTAGAAAAAACTACCCTAGAGTTCATATGGAAACACCAAAGACCCTAAATAGCTAAAGCACTTTAAAACAATAACAATGAAGCTGGAGGTATCACATTACTAGATTAAGACATCATATGGCAGATGTAATCATAACAACTTATTACTGGCACAAATATAGACATTTGAACCAATGCAACAGATTAAAAACCCCAATAATTAATCCAAACATCAACAAGCAAGTTATTATTGACAAGTGAGCTAAACTCACTCCCTGGAGAAAGGAGTCTCTTCAACAGATGTTGGGACAATTGGATCTCCGCATGCAGAAGTATGAAACAAGAGCCCTCCCTACCTTACTCCTTATGCAAATGTCAACTCACAATGGATCAGGGATCTAAATCTAAGACCTGACACCATAAAGCTACTAGAGGAAAACAGAGGAAACACTGCAAGACATTGGAATAGGCAAAGAATTCTTGGATAAGAACACAGAACAGGTAGTCAAAGTCAAAATAGATGGGGCCAGTGCTGTGGTGTAGCAGGTAAAGCTGCCGCCTGCAATGGCAGCATCCCACGTTGGCACCAGTTTGAGTCCCAGCTGCTCCACTTCTGAACTAGTTCTCTGCTATGGCCTGGGAAAGCAGTGGAAAATGGCCCAAGTCCTTGGGCCCTGCACCTGCATGGGAAGACCCAGAGGAAGCTCCTGGATCAGTGCAGCTCCAGCCTTTGCAGCCAATTGGGGAGTGAACCTGTGGAGAGAAGACCTCTCTGCCTCTGTGTTACTCTTTCAAATAAATAAATCTTTTAAAAAAAAAGTCAAAATAGACAAATGGGATTCCATCAAGCTAAGAAGCTTCTGCACAGCAAAGGAAATACTCAAAGAGGCAATGACAGAATGGGAGAATATATTTGTAAACTATACACCTGAAAGGATTATTATCCAGAATATACAGGAGCTCAAGAAATTCAACAAGAAAACAACCTACTGGGCATTGCCTAAAATAGTCCCTAACAACATGGCGCCTGGCGGATGTTTGGGGGGGGGGTGTCTGTGGCTGCTGTGGTTACACCACGTGAGATTGGACCACCTGCAGGGATAGGTCCAATTTAGTTCCGGACATGTGGACAGTGCATGATCCCTATAGCTCACTTAAGATGGCCCTGTGCTGGCGCCGCGGCTCAAAAGGCTAATCCTCCACCTAGTGGCACCAGCACACAGGGTTCTAGTCCTGGTCGGGGCACCGGATTCTGTCCTGGTTGCCCCTCTTCCAGGCCAGCTCTCTGCTATGGCCCGGGAGTGCAGTGGAGGATGGCCAAGGTGCTTGGGCCCTGCACCCCATAGGAGACCAGGGGAAGCACCTGGCTCCTGCCATCGGATCAGTGCAGTGCGCCGGCCGCAGTGCACTGGCTGCGGTGGCCATTGGAGGGTGAACTACGGCAAAAGGAAGACCTCTCTCTCTGTCCACTCTGTAAAAAAAAAAAAAAAAAAAAAGATGGCCCGCCCTGTGCGTGGTCCCTGGTCCCCCCGTGCCTGCGTGACCTTTTCGCTGATTGGCTCCCCTACTACGCATGTCTTTTGTAAGCTTTATAAGCCTGTGCATTTCCTCAATAAAGTAGTTCCTGCTTTGACAGAACTCACGGGTGCTTGCTGTGGTGTGCTTGACCCGTCGACCTTACCTTTCCCGTTCGCCTTGTTGGGGAGTGCTTGTACTGCCCCCTGATGGTCAGGGGGCAGCCTCAGGCTTAAGACCCCAACAACAATCCAGTTAAGAAATGGGCTATGGATATGAACAGGCATTTTTCGAAGGATGAAATGCAAATGACAAACAGACTCATAAGATGCTCAGGATTACTAGCTATTAGGAGAACACAAATAAAAACTGCAATAACGGGCCAGCACTGTGGCTTAGTGGGTAAAGACGCCATCTGCAGTGCCAGCATCCCACATGGGTACTGGTTTGAGTCCCGGCTGTTCCACTTCCAGTCCAGCTCTCTGCTATGGCCTGGGAAAGCAGTAGAAGATGACCCAAGTCCTTGCGTGCCTGCACCTGTGTGGGAGACCCAGAAGAAGCTCCTGGCTTTCTGCTTTGGATTGGCACAGCTCTGACCGCTGTGGCCAACTGGGGAGTGAACCATTGGCTTGAAGACCTCTCTCACTCTCTGTCTGCCTCTCCTCTCTAACTCTTTTTTTGACAGGCAGAGTGGACAGAGAGAGAGAGAGAAAGGTCTTCCTTTTGCTGTTGGTTCACCCTCCAATGGCCGCCACAGCTGGCACGCTGCGGCACGCGCACCGCGCTTATCCGAAGGCAGGAGCCAGGTGCTTCTCCTGGTCTCCCATGGGGCTCAAGGACTTGGGCCATCCTCCACTGCCTTCCCGGACCACAGCAGAGAGCTGGCCTGGAAGAGGGGCAACCGGGAAAGAATCCGGCGCCCCGACTGGGACTAGAACCCGGTGTGCCGGCGCCGCTAGGTGGAGGATTAGCCTAGTGAGCCACGGCGCCAGTCCTTTCAAATAAATAAATCTTAAATCTACAGTGATGTATCACTTTACCCCAGTTAGAATGTCTATTATACAGAAATCAAAAACCAATTAATGCTGGTGAGGATGTGGGGGAAAAGGTAACCTAATACACCATTGGTGGGAATGTAAAGTGGTACAGCCATTGTGGAAGACAGTATGGAGATTCCTCAGAAATTTGAAGATAGATCCGATCTACCAGATGACCCAGCCATCCCAAGCTTGGTAATTTAACCAAAGAAAATGAGCACATGGAAGAATTATCTGTACCCCTATGTTTACAGCAGCTCAATTCACAACAGCTAAGATTCAGAATCAACAGATGTCCATCAACTGATGACTGGATAAAGCAATATAATACTACTCAGGCATAGAAAAGAATGAGATATCTTCTCCAAGATAGTTGATGAAACTGGAGACCACTATGCTTAGTGAGGTAAGCCAGACCCCAAAATAATTTTTAATTTGTGGTACCTAGTATAGAGTACCAAGAAGTAGTATTTGAGTAAAATTGACATCTTAAGATTTGATTGTTTGTAGCCCTTGTCTATATTCCTGTGGAACAGTGGTCTTTCTACTTACTACTTGTTGACTTCTGTATTTAATGGAGAAATAAGCCCGTGACTACGAAATAAATCCAAAGTGTGTTACTGTAAAACTTAAAAGGAAAAAAGAGGAAGGCAAGAGGGTAGAAAGTATCATTATGTGCTTATCATCACATATGAAATATGTATAATCTGTTCTTTGTATAAATACAGTTTTTGAAAATAAAACCCGAAGTTACGTGAAAATTTTGGAGAATCAGAAGTAGAAGCAAAATTTTGATAGAAAATAATTTTGAATTTTAAGAAGCAAGCAGGAAGAGACCCTCCAAGGACATGTAGCGCAGTGGTCCTGAGTAGGAAGGAGGCGGCCAGGGAAGGTGCCGAGGTTCTCCCACACAGCTGCATGGGTGGGGGAGGCTGACATGCATAAAGGATGGAAAAGATGAACTATCTACCTATTAACAGCTCCAGAAACTCCCACGTCCATTCCACTCAGGCTCCAGAAAGACCGTAGGGGAGAGGGGGAAAGAACTATTTCACGTCTCACATCAGCAGGGAACCAAGATGGTGGCAAAGTGACACACTGATGACCAGCTCCCCACGGGACACCACTTCATTCATTCATGCAGTCACAAGAGCTATGAAGCCAGGCGAGAGAGATCCTAGTGCCCAAGAATGAGTCAAGCTGCACTGAAGACAGCGGCAGTCAAAAAGTCAGCACCACCCCTCCCCCAGCCGCTGGCCCCGAGCTCCAAGCTCCAGCCACGCAGAGAGGCCGGGGTGGGAGTCGGGATCATGCCTTGGAACTCAGAGCTTGGATTTTCATCTTGAGACCCAGCACCTGATAAAGCCTAGAGGCTTCTACCACAGGGTTAGTGCTTGGACTAAGCCTCTAGACCTGGTCAGGCAGAGAGTTACACCCCTGTGGGAGGTGTGTCCTACACTATTTTACACTTTTCCTGGACCATTCTGGGGCTCGGTGACTATGGGACTCAGGTGTGACCCAGCCTGGAGCCAGGCTAGGTGGCCAGCAGCTGGCTTTATCATTGCCCTCCCACAGTGAGCAGATGGCCAAGGTCACGGGCTTGTGTCTTAGGACTCAGGTGCCCAATGCTGGGTAGATCTTCAAGGTTTCTGTTCCCAGCAAGTACCTGCAGATATCCTCTCTGGATTCACCACGGTATCAGGCACTGCATCTTGATGAGACGGACTTGACTTGGTGTGACAGATGCAACCTGCCCGGCCCACAGCCACGCAGCCGAGGGTACCTGCCTCTACCACCTCTCCCACAGCCTTGGGTCGACAGCAAGGAAACACAGGGCTATTCTGAGACTCAGGGCCAAGTTTGTGTACCCCAATATAGAGCAAATCCCAGTAGCCCTTACACCAGCTCCGTGTCTTCAGTCAGAGCCTCTGGAACTGTCTTGCTGCCACGTGGGTATCTGTGGTCCCAGCTGCTCAGTCTTATGCCACAGCCAGTGTTACCAGTGGCTGGTAGATGTGGCACTGGGCAGTGAGCCCACCTTGGCAGCAGACAGACCTCAGCAGGGTGGAATTCCATCAAACCCCCAGGCTCTACCTGTCTTGGTGGGCTGTGGATTCAAGGCATGATCTAGTCCCATGGCATTTGTGGAACAGATAAAGAAACAGCCTACGACATCTGGGAAAGAAGCTCGTAGGCGTGGACGGCCCCTTTGTAGGCACTCTTCCAGTTCATTCTGAATACCACAACTGCAGGCTTGAGTTCGGTTTAAAAAAATATTCACACAAGGCCTGGGAAAAAGCGTGACTTGGGCGCTGTCCAGTGCTGAAATTGCTGAAGTGTCTGTGAGCTCAGAGCAGGACAGCCCAGAGCAGAGCCAGATCACTGTGACTCATCGTGTTCAGGTGACATCATGCACCAAGAAGCAGCAAAGACTTCAGGTCAGTGGGTCCTCGTCTGAGGAGCAAAGTAAGAGCCGGAAACCGGCTTCCGGGAGCTGAAGTGACCAAACGCTCAGGTGACTTTTCCAACTAGCTGCTTTAAGGAAACTCAGTAAACTTCAAGAAAAACCCTGAGATACTATTTAATGTTCTAATAGATGGAAGTAATTAAACAAAATACAGAGAAATGCTTCGCTGGAAAGCATCCTAAGCATAGTACAAATGAAGCAGAAATTATCAATAGGATACAGCCAACAAAACAGTGAGTCCAAGACAGGCTATTCTAAAATATACAGTTGGAGGAGAAAACAGAATTAGGAGGAATGAAGAAAATCTTTGGGGCATTTGGAACAGCATGGAAAGAAAACATCTCAGTTATTGGGGCATCAAGTGAGTCTTAAGAATGCCAAAGGTGGGGGCCGGTGCTGTGGCACAGTGGGTAAAGCCACCAACTGCAGTGCTGGCATCCCATATGGGCACTGGTTCTAATCCCGGCTGCTCCACTTCCCATCCAGCTCTCTGCCATGGCCTGGGAAAGAAGGTGGTCCAAGTCCTTGGGCCTCCTGGCTCCAGATCAGTGCAGCTCCAGCTGTTGCAGCCATTCAGGGAGTGAACCAGTGGATGGAAGACCTCTCTCTGTGTAACTCTGACTTTCAACTAGGTAAGTCTTTTAAAATAAGAATGCCAAAGGAGCAGAAAGCACAAAGATGACAGAAAACTTCCCAAACCTAGAGAAACAGTCGATTATCCATATGCAGGAGATCAAAGTTCAGAAGTCATTCAACCCAGTGATTTCTACTCCAGGAAATACTATAGTCAAACTTCCCAGGTGTAAGGGTGAAGAGGATTTTCAAAGCTACAAGAGCAGAGACTGCACAGCAGAACCCTTACAGTCTGGGAAGGACTGGGACGAGACTCGCAAGTCATGAAGCAAAAACAATGCCAGCCACGAACAGTACACCCAGCCAATGCATCCTTCAGGCATGAGGGAGAGTGGACATTCACCAAAAAAGCTGAGAGAATTCATCACTGCAGTCTAAAGAGTTCTTGAAACTAAAAGTGATGCTAATGAGGCAGTCAACTCACTGGTACAATGTTGAAACAGGTGACACAGAAGGAGGTAAAGTACAACCACCAAAATTCAAAAATGTGGGGAGCAACGGAACAAGATGGCCACTGGCAAGTGTCAGTTATTCAGGAATGGCTTCGAAATGTACCTGGCAACAGGCTGTGACTGGATGGCTTCGGAGCCCGCCTGGCAACAGGCTGTGATTCATTAGGGCATAGACTGCCCTTTGACTGGATTGGCTGCCCTGGCTATATAAGCTGCCATACCAACTGAAATAAACGAGTCTGTGGGCTGCTCGCCTCTGGCCTGCTTTCACCCGACTCCCGGGGTCTGTGTGGCAACTCCGTGCCTCTTGCCCCCACCACGCTCCTACTCTCAGGAACGAATCCACCTCAACATCTGGCACCAACATGACAGAGAAGGACAGCATGTCATACTCGGCAAGGTCCCCCCCGGATTTCGGCAAGTAGGCCCCTCGATATTTTGTGTGCTGTTTGGTTCTGTGAGGGTGAGCACAGAACCCCCTCCTATGCCCCTTTCCTTGTCCTCGGTCTAAGTGACCCCAGGTTAGGCACACACCACCCAGAAACCTAATGCCACGTCTCGGCTCCTCCTTTTACTTTTGGTTTGCCTGGTGAATTCACATAAGGGACTGATCATCCCAGAATTCGGAACCAAGTCATCTTCCCTCACTCGAGAGAGGTGATGCTCTGGAGACACCGTGTAGGCATATGGCCTTGACCTAACGAGTCAGGGAAGTCCCCCACTAAGCTCAGGACATACATATGATCTGATACACCGCTGTCTGTCCGTCTAACGTAGGGAACCCTTGCAGAATGCCATCAGCCGCTGAGGTGCTAGGAATTTGCTTTCTTACGGCAGCAGTGCTGTGCGTGTCTTTCCTTTGGCTAGAGTTGGCGTGGTGTGCCGCTCTTAAGTGCTCAAACATGGGAAAGATACCCCCCTCTCAGAAGTGCACGCAGATTACCGAGCAGTCAATCTGTGAGTGATAAGAGCCTGACACTCCACGTCCCTGTCTCACTTGGGGAGAGAGAACTCCGACAGTGAAATGACATGACAGCAGACAACGCAGCAATGCCTGGTTAGCCACCTCCAAATACTCGTGGGATGAACTTAGATGACCTCAAGGCAATAACCCATGTGAGGTCATCGCATCCACACCCAGTGAGGATCCCCACATTTGTGGTGGTTCACAGGCACCCCAGGCTCTCAGGGCAGCCACTAGACCCCATCCCACCCACACCTTTGCTGTTAATATAGGAGCGGATGCAGAATTCAGGCCCTGGATTCCAACGCCCATAAATGACCTTACTATGCTAAAAAAGGCTTCAAGGGTCGGGCCCCAACTCTCCCTACTTTGAACAGGTGCTCATACAATGGGCAGTGAACCCTCAAACTCATTTTGACTGGGTTACACTGCTCAAAGTGTGTTTGTTGAGACACAGTTCTTACAGTGGAAAGCCTCCTATCAGGAAGAGGCTGCAACTGTGGCGAGGACTAATGCTGCCTATGGAATAGCAGTAACCTTTGATATGCTTACAAGCCATGGCACTTACATATATCCTCAAGAACAGGCCAGCGTTGGAGTAGCTGCCTGTTTTGATCAGGTCAGAGATTTGGCACTTAAAGCCTTAAAAAATATAAATCCTCCTGATTATAGTCAGCTCTTTAGAAACCTAGTTCAAGGCCCAGGCAAATAGTTCCCCGATTTCCTTGCCAGACTCTTGGAGGCAGTAGAGAAAAGACTTCTGCCTGGCCCTGATCAAGACAATTTGGTCAAACAATTAGCTTGGGAAGGTGCTACCAAAGAGGCAAAAGCAGCAATCGCCCCAGTCCATAATGAAGACATTTCTAAATGGATAGTAGCCACAAAGGAGGTAAACCCTGCTGATACACCCATACAGGCCCTGACTGCAGCCATTAACAAACTGAACACAAAGTCTAATGACCCTCCAGATTGTGGGGATGTAAGAAAACAGGACACCTACAGCGAAACTGCCCAAACACTAAAAGATGGGGCAAGCCCAAAACACTGTGTCCCAGATGTAAAAAAGGCTTTCATTGGGCAAAAGATTGCAAGACCAAACCTTTAAACTCTCAGCAGGGTGGCCCTCAGCCCAGCAAGTAAGAGGGAGTCCCACCACCATTAACTGGTCAATGCCTATCTTCAATCTGAGGCTGAAATTGACCCTATATTTAGATGACATTGCCTTTGTGGGTTTAATTGATATGGGGGCAGATGCCACTGTCTTAAAAGCTAGGGATGCACCAGTGCCGCGGCTCAATAGGCTAATCCTCTGCCTGCGGCACTGGCACACCGGGTTCTAGTCCCAGTCAGGGTGCCGTGTTCTGTCCTGGTTGCTCCTCTTCCAGGCCAACTCTCTATGGCCCGGGAGTGCAGTGGAGGATGGCCCAAGTGCTTGGGACCTGCACCCATGTGGGAGACCAGGAGAAGCACCTGGCTCCTGGCTTTGGATCAGCGCAGTGCGCTGGCCGCAGCAGCCATTGGGGGGTGTGTGTGAACCAACGGAAAAAGGAAGACCTTTCTCTTTCTCTCACTGTCCACTCTGCCTGTCAAAAAATTAAAAAAAAAAAAAAAAAGCTAGGGAGGCAAGAAAAATGCAATATTGGAAGACAGCGCCCGGGGCCGGAGGATTATAATTGGCTGATCAGGTCATCAGGCCTGTAACGTGGAGAGATGACAATGGAGATACAGGAACCATCTTTCCACTAATTGCTGAGGTTTCCCTGACCTTATGGGGGAAGAGATGTGCTCTCACAAATGCAAGCGGTCTTTACTACGGATCACAAATCTCCACAAGCCAGCAGCTTTAATGGAGAACCTACGAGTAAGATTCACCCCCAATTCTAGGGGCCACTGCTCACCTCATAAGAGCCAGGCCCAATCCCCATTGAATGGGAAAACATAGGAAACATCTGGGTAGAGCAGTGGCCAATGTTACAACCCAAACTTGGCATCCTTAGAGAGTTGGTGCAGGAACAATTGGAAAAGGGACACATAGAGCCCTCCACTAGCCCTCACAACACACCCACTTTTGTGATACCAGAGAAACAGGGAAAATACAGGCTACTACAGGACTTGAGAGCCATCAACAAAATCAAAAAAGGCAGGAACATTCCAGGCTGGCATTCCCCCTCCAGGGGCCATTCCTAACGGATACCACATAGTTACCATTGATATCAAAGATTCCCTCTTTTCCATTCCCATTGTGGAGCAGGATAAGGCCTACCTCACCTTTACAGTCTGGGAGCCCAATTTCCAGCTCCCTGCAAAAAGATTCCAGTGGACAGTATCCCACAAGGCATGAAAAACAGCCCTGCCATTTGCCAAAGATACGTTTCTCATGTGACCAGCACACTTGAAGATCAGTGCTTGGTCATACATTATGTGGATGATATCTTACTTGCTCATAAGAATGCGGCACTCGGAAGGCCTAAGTGAGACAGTAAGAAATTTACAATTCCTGGGTGTGTCTATTGCCACAGAAAAGGTACAACATTTTCCTCCCTTTCAATTCTTGGGTTATCAAATCTCCTCCTATATATCTTCAATGGGCCCAAACCTAAAAGTCAAGCATAAATACTCACTTAATGAACTTCAGCAACTATGTGGCCTAATCAGTTGGCTGAAGCCCTTCCTTCCCCTAACACCTGCAGAGCTTAGACCACTATATGATTTACTGACTAAAGGGAACAGCCCTTCTTCAAAAATCACATCGACACCTGCAGCCAAATCCACTATAGAAAAGATCAACACCCAGTTGTCAAATTTAAAAACCTTTAGATATGACCCTCATGTGCCTCTATTTGCCATAACCATATTCTACCCTCAAGGCCCCATTAGGAGTTATGTGACAACAACATGGACCACTTTTTTGGGTGCACATAGCCTGGAGTGAGTGTTGTAAAATAGTTAAGTCCCATCATAAGGATGGCATCTACTTTGTTAAGATATTATGCCAATAAGATATTTAACACAGAGCCAGATATAGTGGTCCTACCCCTATCACAATTAGAACTGTCCACATTGATGCAGAATAGCACGCTCTTTCAAACTTCAATGACAAATTTCCCAGGACAGGTTGACAATAACCTGCCAGTGGACAGGCTACTCCAGATGTTACAAACCTTAGAAATAGACTATCCAAAATATGCTTTCCCTGCTAATCAACCATGGCACCGTGTGTGTTTACGGATGCCGACAAGTCACTGATTGGAGCAGTGATAAGATCCAGGTAGAACCCCACGGGGGATCAGCACAGTTGGGAGAAATAAGGGCAACAGTCAAGGTTCTACTCCTTAACCAGGATGGGCCGGTAAATATTTTCAGACAGCAAATACTCTGTACAGGTAGCAAAGACGATCCCTTTTGCAGTCTTTAACCCGACCAATAAGCCAACTGACCAGATGTTCACAACACTTAAAGAGCTGAGAACAGAAAACACCCATGTTATATCTCACACGTAAGATCACATACTGGGTTACCTGGCTTTATTTGCCAAGGCAACAGAAAGGTTGATCATCTTATCTCCTGCAACACGGCTTCCATTGGACACCTAGAATAAGCCTGTATTCTACACCAAAAATTTCATGTGTCAGCAAGCAACATAAAACTGCTTTTCCCAGAGCTAACAGTGAGTCAATGCAAACACCTAGTGCACTCTTGCAAGAATTGCACACTCCTCGCCCCGTTAGGCCCACTGCAACAGGCAGGAGTTGAACCTGCAAGGCTTTGCTCCTAATAAGCTATTGTGAAGAACCAAAGTGACTACATTTTTAAACAATAAAAAAAAGCAGCCTCCATTTCCCATAGCAGACCTGGGTTCTCGTAAAAGCAGGCATTCAGGCATTCCAGAGACATCAAAGCTCACCAGGGACAGCTAGCTCGGCAGACCAAGGACAGCACAGTAGAGATTGCTGAACAAAGTAACTCCCGGTGCCCAGAGCTCCCGTGCTGTGAGCCCCCCCGTGACTCCCTGTGCCCAGAGCTCCCCTGCTGTGAGCCCCCGCTGTAACTCCCTGTACCCAAAGCTTCCATGCTGTATGTAACTTTTTTCCTGCTGATGTAGCCCTTTTTTCCTTTAAGAACTCTCCCTAACAAAGACCGGGGCCTCACTCCTTCCTCTGCGGTGCCGGTTGGTTGGATGGGATCCCTGTTGTGGCTTGTACTCCTGAATAAACCTTGCTCTTGCAGTTCAGTGTGATCGACTCTCTGGGGGTCTCTGCGGGGATCTAACGATCTGGGCACAACATACTTTTTGGTGCCCAAAAATGGCAAGTGGACATCACCCACATTAACTCCTTTGGTAAACTTAAGTTTGTCCATGTGGTGGTAGATACTTATTCAAAGGCTGTATTTGCAACAGCCCAATCCAGAGAAAAGGCTAGTAATGTGATAAAGGCAGTTAAGTCAGCCATGCTGGTCCTTGGTGTCCCCTGGACAATAAAGACTGATAACAGGCCAGCATATACATCACAGGAATTTAATTCCTTCCTGAAATCCTGGAACATACAGTCTGCCACAGGTACCCCATACAACCCACAGGGACAGGCAATCATTGAAAGAACTCAGGATGATTAAAGATCTCTTACAAAAGAAACAATCATATGCCCTCAGACCCACAGCTTGCTTTGACTGAGGTCCTTTTCATTATCAATTTTCTTACTTTTGATTCCCAAGGGATAAGCCCAGCTTATAAACACTGGGGATGCTTTCCACCCCAGACCCCGGCCCCTGTGGTTAGGTGGAAAGACCCCTGACAGGAGAATGGAGGGGACCACACCCTCTGCTAACCAAGGGCTGAGGAAATGCTGTGTCTTTCCAGAGAATGCGGGACAGCCCATTTGGGTACCAGCCAGAAACATCAAGCCTGCAACTGACAGCCAACCAGAACCAGCTGAACAGGACTGAGAGTCCACCTTGTTAGCAGACGCACCTGCCCTATCATCCTACCCTGAGAAACTGCCCATAGCTACACCTGTTACTGTTTTATACCCCACTAGCTCTGGTCAGCCACTCAAATGGCCCACAGCCTGTGTGTGTCATGCCATTCCTGTAACCATTATTCCTCATTCCTACCCCCATCTGAGCAAGCACTCCTGTGGTCTCCCGTTTTGAGCGCTGGTTAGTCAATGACGGGTAAGATCTCCTGGGAGACAACCTAAGACAGGCACAGCTGTGTACAGAGACCGCATGGAAACAGGGTCAACAATGGTATGGCCAAGAATCATGCCTCCCGTTCCCATTGGGAAATGTGGTGGAATGAGAAGGCCATGCCAAGATGGCCACTGGCAAGCGAGCATCAGTTACTCAGGAATGGCTTTGAATCCCACCTGGCAACGGAACCTGCCTGGCAACAGGCTGTGATTGGATGGCTTTGAAACCCCACCTGGCAATGGAGCCTGCCTGGCAACAGGCTGTGATTGGATGGCTTTGAAACCCACATGGCAACGGAGCCTGCCTGGCAACAGGCTGTGATTGGTTGGGGCATAGACCGCCCCTTGACTGGATTGGCTGCCTTGGCTATATAAGCTGTGTACCAACTGAAATAAACGAGTCTGCAGGCTGCTCGCCTCAGGCCTGCTTTCACCTGACTCCCCGGGTCTGTGTGGTGACTCCGTGCCTCTTGCCCCTACCACGCTCCTCCTCCCAGAATCAAATCCACAGCAACACAAGTATAGAGTTCTTTATTAGCATTTATCTTTTTATCTTTATAATCAATGCTGTTATTTCAAAATTTCTTATAGCCAAAACTTTCTTTGCAAGCATGATGGTTATCACACAGCAAATACCTTTATCAGATTTACCAAAAAACAAGGAATCAAAGTACATCATTAAAGAAAATCCCTTAAGCACAAATGAAGATTTTAAGGAACCACAGTAAAAACACAGGTATCAAAGCAGCAGTAGCGAGAATGTACCTGCCAGTAACTACAAATGGAGTAATTCTCTAATTAAACTACAGTTACCGAATGAAGAATCAAAACCCAACCATGATGCTGAGAAGAAATTTTTCACCTAAGGACACACACAGACTTAAATGAAGGCGTGAGACAGGATACTCCACGTAAATGGGACTTAAGAAAACAGAAGTAGCCCACTTCTATCAGATGACACAGATTTTACATCAAAAGCAACAAGAGGAGACAAGCAAGGTCATTGTATACTGATTAAGGGTTCAGCCCAGCAAAAGGGCAAAACAATTGCTAATACATGCACCCAATATCCTAACACTCAAACACATACAGCAAATATCAGACCTAAAGGGGCAGAGACTTCAATAAAGGGAAATTTAACACCCATTTTCAGAACCTGACATCATCCAATCAACAAACAGCAGAGCTAAATTGCACCCTAGAATAACTGGATGTAACCATTCATCCAACAGTTGCGGAATATACACTATTCTTAACAGCACATGAAACACTCCAGGGGAGAGTAAACACTGGGACACAGAACAAGCATCATCAAACTTAAAGACTAAATCTTATTAAGTGTATTTTCTGATCACAGTGCAGTAGTGAAAACTGTGGCAACTACGTAAGTATATGAAAATTAAGCAACTTACTCCTGAACCAACAATGGACCAAGGAAGAAACCAAAGAGGAAACTGAAGAAAAAAACAAACTTGAAACCAATGACAATGGAGACGCAATGTACAAAAACCTATGGGACACCGCAAAAGGAACAGTAAGAGGGAAGCTTACAGTGATCAATGCCTGCACCAACAAGCAGGCACTGTTGGTGCATCTCAAGGAACTGGAAGAACAAGAACCAAAAAGAGCCTGAGCAGAAGCCAAGAGAATTCAGAACACAAATGACATGGAAGCTAAAACAAAGATGAAAAAAAAAATCAATGAAACATGGAGCATGTTCTTTGAAGACAAATTAAAACCCGTAGACTAAGGAAAGGTGAGCTTCAAGTACAAGTGCATGAGCCGTGCCTGTTCCCAGCGTGCTAGGCCGCCACACGCGATGTCTGTGCCCATACTGGAGGCCCAGCTGGAATCCCGGATGCTCTGCTTCTGGCCCAGCACCTCGCTGAGGTCTCAGGTGGTGGCTTGATGACTTGAGTCCCTGTCACCCACGTGGGAGAACTGGGTGGAGCCCTGGCTGTCATGGGTAACTGGGCAGTGACCCAGAAGATGGAAATTTTTTTTTAACAGATTATTTGAGAGGTAGAGTTATGGACAGTGAGATGGAGAGACAGAGAGAAAGGTCTTCCTTTCGTTGGTTCACTCAGATGGCCGCAATGGCCAGAGCCACACGGACCGGAAGCCAGGAGCTTCCTCCAGGTCTCCCAGATGGGTGCAGGGGCCCAAGGACATGGGCCATCTTCCACTGCTTTCCCAGGCCACAGCAGAGAGCTGGATCAGAAGTGGAGCAGCCGGGTCTCGAACCAGCACCCATATGGGATGCTGGCACTGCAGGCAGAGGATTAACCTACTACACCACGGGGCCAGCCCCCAAATGGAAGATCTTTCTCTCACTCTGCCTTTCAAATAAATGTTTAAAAAATACATAACAGAGATGAAAACTTTGCAGAGATGGCAACCGACATTACAGAACTAAAAAGGATTGTTAGAGCTTACTATGCACAACTATATGGCAACAAATTTGATAACCCAGAGGAAATGGGCCAATTCTTGGACACACATACCTGACCAAGAATGAATTATGAATAATACCACTTAAACTGATCCAAATAATAATATTGAGTCCACAATGGAAAGTCTCCCATCAGAACAAAGCCCAGGACCAGATGGCTTCACTGCTCAATACTACCAAAGACTTATTAATAATTAAGATTTTATTTATTCAAAAGTCAGAGTTACACAGAGAGAAGAGAAGCAGAGAGAAAGAGGTCTCCCATCTGCTGGTTCACTCCCAAATTGGCCACAACAGCCGGAGCTGAGCCGATCCAAAGCCAGGAGCTTCTTCCAGGTCTCCCACATGGGTGCAGGGGCCCAAGAACTTGGGCAATTTCTACTGCTTTCCCAGGCCACTGCAGAGAGCAGGATCAGAAGTGGAGCAGCCAGGTCTCAAACCAGTGGCCATATGGGATGCTGGAGCTTCAGGCCAGGGCGTTAACCCACTGAGCCACAGCATCAGCCCTAATACTAACCAACATTTAAAGAATTAACACCAATTCCTCTTAAACTACTCTAAAAAAAAACGGAAGAGGGAATTCTTCCAAACTCATTCTATGAGGCCAGCATTAACTTGACGCCAAAAATCAATGCCACAACAAAAAGAGCTGTAAGACTGTATCTGATGAAGATGGATGCAAAAATCCTCAACCACGTGCTAATGAGTTGAATCCAACAGCACTGTTAAAGATGGCTCACCATGACCAAGCAGGACTCGTGCCAGGAATGCAAGGATGGTTCATTGCTTGCTACTCGATAATCATGATACACCCCATCAGCAGCAACAATGCTGCATTAACCTAGATGCCCATCAGCGGGTGAACGGGTAAGAAAAAGTGGTCCGTGTGCACAGTGCAGTTTTAGTCATAAAAATAAAAATTTGGCATTTGCAACAAAATCAGGAAAACGGAGGCCTTCGTGATAAGTGAGATGAGCCACAGAAAGGCAAGACCACATGTTCTCATAGTAAAACATGAGTTTTACTATGGTTTATAAAGTGTAGACAAAGAATTTGGTACGTAGACATTTATTAATGTCTTCCCCGAATTACACTCCTCACATAATAAGCCATTCTTATTTTCTGATCTTTGTCTGCAATTCCACACTGTGTGCTGTTAGCATATCCACCCTGCTTACTTTGTGTTTGGAAAGAAATTCTCGAAGCACAAAGTGGAACGGTTTCCAGAGGCTGGAGGGAGGGAGGAATGGGAGTAATTGCTTTACTGGGTGCAGAGTTTGGCTTTTACCAGGTGAGAGGCGTTCTGGAGATGAATGGTCGTGATCGTTTCGCAGTAAGATATTTAATGCTACTGGACGGTACACTTAAAACGGTAAACACGGTAGGTTTTTATGTTATATGTGTATTTTACTACAGGAAAAGTTGAAAAAGTGACATACCATTTGGTTAATGCAAAAAGAGTTCCCAGTGTGCATACGAAATACACACTTGTGTTCTGTAAAGGTAAAGCAGTTTAATGCCAAATCAAGTCTGTCCATCTCACTTGAACACACATGGGGCATTTTCTATCCTTGACGCTGTTAGGCACAAAGTTACCAGGGAAACAGGCATTCTAAGTCCAAAATCATTGCTTCAGTGGATAATCGCAACACTATAAAGGAATAGGAAGTCACAGTATCACAATAAAGCACAATTATGAACTCAAAGGGTAAATCAGTAAACATTTCTCATGTACATTTTAATATAATTCACGTAAGAAAACTCACTTATTTAGAAATGGACAGCCTTGAATAAAGGAATTTAGTTGGCTGTTAAATATATGAAAAAGTTTTAGGAACTCACTTTTCCATGTTTGAATATACAATATGTGGAAGATATCGTTTCCATTACAATAGATGGAGAAATAGTGTTAACGCGGTGGTAGAACCAAGTTCACAGAGGGAGAGCTGGCAAACCATGAAAACAGAAGCCGTTTCTCAGCCCTGTGATTTACTTCGTGGCAGTCCTTCCCAGGTGGCAGGTGCGTGCATCTCCAGAGGTTTGCACGCACAAACGACCACTGCAGGGCTTGAATATTTCAAAGGCAAAAATCTGAACGATAAGACAACAGTTAAGCCAGCTGTCTGATACACTCACTGGACCACAGACTCAATGTTGAGTGGATCCACGGGGACTCCTGCCTGGTCAGAGAGATCAGCCCTCCTGAGACCAGGGAGAGTCTCGTTCACCTTAGTAGATGCCCTTCGTGGGCCACAGAGCTCCCCATCAGCAGGAGTAAGGAGGGCTCCGGACACTGCTGCCCTCTCCCCGCACTCCAGGCTCACCGTGGCTACCTGATGAGTGGGGCTGACGGCCTGGGGCCGGTGTGCACTTTGTGCGTGTCTGTAACCCAAGCATCCCACAACGTGCATGTTCTACTGCACCAACAGCCTTCCCCAACTGTTTCAGTCAGTTTTGTCCCCTTATCTGCTTGCCCCCAACAGCTGAGGTCTTGGGAAGAGAATCTACCATCCTCAACGAAACTTCACGGGTCACAGAACGGAGCTACGCTGTGAAACTGCAGCAGCCCAAATGTGCACTGGGGACAGAGGGGTCAATGGAGTGTGGGCTATCTGACCAGGAGATAGGCATCGAAACCCCGACATACGCCTCTCCTGGACGAACTCTGAGAACATGATGCCGGGTGGAGTGACAGATGCACGGGAAGACAAATGTACGATTTCCCTTAGAACAGCCAACCCACAGACAGCCAACAGCAGACCTGGCGCGGGGGAGCCAGGTGTCACTGCTTCGTGGTGTTCGGGAGAGCGCGCGCACCTGGAATGGAAGTGGATGGCGGTGGTGACCACACAGCAACGCGAACTGACTCTGGGCCTTAGAAGTGGTTAACACGGCCCATTCGGAGTCGTGTTTGGCCACAATCCGAAAAAGCCTCAGGTGTCCTAGCTTCTGCAAGCCTTCCTCTCTCCGTCCTGCTCCAGCTGAAGCCTTCCCTGAAGGCACCCGTCTCTCAGGCTGCCCATCTCATCGGCCCCATCCGCCAGGCTGCAGGGCCCAGAAGCGGGCGACAGCCTCACGGACACCAGCGCCTGACTCTCAGCAGCCAGACTTCAGGCCTGTGGTGTCGTCATCTACAGTCCTGCCACCACCGGCCTCATGCCGTGCTCATACGAAGCAGAGGCCACTCACCCTGAGCACAGAATCAGGATGCCCTCGAAGTTCTGGGGCGCAAAGATTACTTTATAGCAAGCCAATCAATCAGTGAAATCATTATGGCCTTGAGTTTCAAACTTAACTCCCTCCATTTGCCTTCTCCTTTTGTAACCTCTCATTGCTACGGATTTGCTTTTTACCCATCTCGCCAGGTTGCATAAATCACAGCCAGACCCCAGAGATGCACCAGGTCTGAAAACAAACCTAGGACGCCAGGTATTTTCATGACTTCTCCTTAGTTCTCCAATACCCAAGGCCCTCCATTCTCTATGTCTCCAGCTAAATATTGTTAGTTTTGCTTTCATATCTAAAATATTTCAATACGTAAAACTACAAAGAGCTCAAGGCTGGCATCCCATATGGGCGCCAGTTCGAGTCCTGGCTGCTCCACTTCTGATCCAGCTCTCGGCTGTGGCCTGGGAAAGCACTGGAAGATGGCCCAAGTCCTTGGGCCCTGCACCTGTGTGGGAGACCTGGAAGAAGCTCCTGGCTCCTGGCTTTGGCCTGGCCCAGCTCTGGCCTTAGCGGCCATTTGAGTGAACCAGAGGATGGAAGACCTCTCTCTCTAACTCTGCCTCTCAAAATAAAGAAAAGCTCAGGAGTCCGGGTCCCTCCTGCAGGAGTGACCTCCGCTCACGGATTCAGTGCCGCAAGCGCAGGTTTCATGGCGGGAGCGCGGGGTGGGTGGCCCGCATGCAAATCCCGGTGGCCTCTCCAGCATGTCCTCTACAGGGCAGCCGCAAGACCAGGTCCCGGAACCCTCCTGCCACCGCCTTTAGGCTCCCCAGACCCTGCCCAACCACGGAACCCAGAAAAGGAGAAGCGAGCGTCCTCACCCAGCCCGGCGCCTGTCCTCCTGGCTGGTCTTCATCAGGCGCCAGCTGTGGAGGCCTCGGGAAGAGTCCGCGCCTGCCCTCTGATTGGCCGCGGAAGCGCTGCTTCCCCATTGGTGGTTACCACTCCGCGGTGATGCGGGACAGGTGTGGGTGGGTGTTGGGTCCCAGGTGTGAAAGATCTTCCTCCAGGCATTGTTGGGAACCCTGGCGGCTGGGTGTCTCCACGGTGTTACTAACACACTCCTCCATAGCACCACATGCATAACAATGTACTATATAGAGTTCAAACCTCAGGATCTCCTGCGACCTGCCACCAGTGAGGGCTCATCGCAGGGCAAATGAGTGCCTGCATCTTCACAATTTGTAGAGCAGCCCTTCAGAAAGGAGCCTCCCACATCAGAACTCCGGGACTTTTCTTGCATGGCCCCGGGGGTCACAAGGGCAGAATTCAGAGCTGGGAGGTGTCTTAGCACCTTAGGTTATCCTCAGGGTGGAACCCTGTGCGACCTTGGCCCCACCACCTTTTCTAATGCTGATTGAATGCTAATGAGGTGGCAGCCCTACTGCTAGGGGCCTTTCGTGGGAGATCTAATCTGCTTTTCTCTCTTGTTTCTCAGCTGAGGAATACCAGAGCAATACTCTTAGTAGCCACGTTCCCATGAAGGCTAGAGTATCGGCATTAAACTGGCAAAAAATTTTCATTAACAGTCATACATATTTACACTTGCCATTGTCACCTTTTACTATATGTACGTGTGTATGGTATGTAAATGTGTATTCTGCTTAGTGAAATACGCCAGGCCCCCACAAGGCAACGATCCTGTTTTCCCTGATCTGTGGTAACTAACGGAGCACGAGACGGTGATGCATGCGAGCGGAATGGACACTGAGGTTCACTTGTTTACAGCTCCTGTCTCACTGTTCAGCAACAGTGCTTTTTCTTCCATTTGTGGAATTCTTCACTTAGTGGAGGGTTCAGTTTATGATTATAAAATAAAGTATGTCAGCGAAAAAATGAAAAGAAAAAAATAAGAAAGGAAGGAGGGGCCGGAGCTGTGGCACAGTGGGTGAAGCCGTGCTGCAATGCCAGGATCCCATAGGGACGCCTGTTCATACGAGTCCTGGCTGCTCCACTCCAATCCAGCTCTCTGCTGTGGCCTGGGGAAGCAGAAGACAGCCCAAGTCCTTGGGCTCCTGCACCCACTGGGAGACCTGGAAGAAGCTCCTGGCTCCTGGCTTTGGATCAGGGCAGCTCCCACCGTTGCAGCCATCTGGGGGGCGAACCAACAGATGGAAGACCTCTCTCTCTCTCTCTCTCTCTCTCTCTCTCTCTCTCTCTCCCTCTCTCCCCCTCCCCCCGCCCCTTCCCCCTCTCTCCCTCTCTCTGCTCTAAGTAACTCCACCTTTCAAAGAAATAAATTAATTTAAAAAAGGAGGGCGGAGGGAGGGTAGGGTGGAAGTATCCCTGTGCTCCTGAGTCCGTATAGATGAAGGACATGAAATGTGTTCACCTTATATAAATAATTAAAAATCACACACACATGGCCACAGCAGCCAACACTCCCCATCTTTGACTTTATTATTGGAGGCAGGAGCCTCTTGTGTTTCTTCACACAGCAAGCATCAGGTCATCGTGAACTATAGCTTCCCACTGGGCTGCGTAACACTCAAACTCTCCCTTCACTCACTCTGGGTTTACACCCATTAACCCATTATCCACATTCCCTCAACTCCCCCGCCCCTCACAAACTCTTCGGCACTCAGAGTAGTTTTAGCTTCCACACGTGCGGGAGAACACGTGGTACTTGTCTTTCTGCGTCTGGCTTATTTCACTTAACATGGTATCCTTTAGTTCCATCGGTTTGGCCTAACAGTCCTCGGATGTGGGCAGCATTATTGTGCCCATTGCGAAGATACCTGAGGTCGTCAGGATGGACAATGGAGCCGAGCACATTCCCACGTGGCCACTCAAATTCTCACCACTGCACCGCCTCCCCGTGGAGACTGAGGGTTAGAGACATGAGTGTTGGGTCAGTGAGCAGGTGTGGCTTAGTTTTAGCGACTGAGACGGAGCAGAGAGACGTAATGAAACTTTCCACTCCAAGATCCGGGTCACCATAAAACACAGACACGGTCCATCAAAATTCTGACTTGACTTTCTCCCTCCCACTCAGTGCTGGGCCACAGCTCACACATTAGAGGATTTGTGTCTTGACCGCTTAAAAAAATGTCCTGCTAGCTGCCCCCAGGTGTGTGATAGGAGGCTGAAGGTCATTAAGGAATCGAGCTGGAGCACCTGGCTTCAGGCCAGCTCATCTGTGGTCAAGCCTCTGGACGTCACTTCATGCTCCTGTGAGAAACGGATGGGATGATGGCCAGGGTGGAGGTAGTTGTGGAAACTACGGTGCTAGTGATGATGGTGGTGATGGTAATGGCAATGGTGATAGTGATGGCAGACCTGGTGATGGAGATGGTGGTGGTGGTGGTGGTGGTGGTGGTGATGAAGGACTGTGGAGAGGGTGGTTATGGTGTGTAGTACTAGAGAGGTGTGGCTGAAGAATTCAGCAGAGATAAACCTGCAGGCAACAAGACACTCTCAACACAGGGATTGAACAATCGGGAATTTATTTTGATCAAACAAAGTTCAGAAGAAAACAACGCCACATCGCGGTAACACCAGCTCCCAAAATTTCACAGCTGGGGAATGGGGAGGTCCTGGCTGGTGAGGTTACAAAGTCCCTGCCTCCCTAGTTCCCTTAGATACCCTGAGCCCAGGCGGCCCTCATGCAGGAGTCCTTGCGCGACCTCTTAGGGCGTGCTTTCCTCCAGGGGCTGAAGGAACACCTGTCCTTGATCCGCATCTTGAGCCAAAACAGGGCTTGTTTTTCCTGCAAGGGAAACAGCACTTACAGCCCCAGGCTGCCAAGTTAGTCTTTAGAGAGAAGTCCCCAGAGGGACAGGACCTGGACTTCTTTAATATTAACCCTTCATAGCGATGGTGACGACGATGGAGGTGATGGTGATGGTGGTGGTGGTGGTGGTGGTGGTATACTCTGCTCGGTTTAAGTGCGAAGTTTGAATTTCACCACCAAGAAGTATTCGAAATGAGCCCTACTCATTTCAGAGGGATCAATAACGCGTCCTGGTACTTTACTTACTTATTTATCCATTTACTTTAGAGGTAGAACAACAGACATATCTGTTGAGGGCAGGAATTTGGAAGAAAGAGTTTCCCCTATTCCCAGGCCTTTTGCACTTGCCCCTTTATCTGTGCCCCCATCTCTTCCTTGACAGTAATGGTGTCATGGTAACCGACAGATCCACCTGCCTGGCCAGCTGCCCACAACACTCTGCTCGGCTCTGTTTGGCTCTGGGCCACTTTTGTTTGTAAACCCAGATGAGCAACTGGGGGCCATGGCTGGGTGTGATTGTGGATGGACGTGGACACGGATGCGGTTTAAGCCTCTGCCTGTGGGGCCGGCTTCCCATATGGGTGCTGGTCTGAGTGCTGGCTGCTCCACTTCCGATCCAGCTCCCCACGAACGCTCCTAGGAAAAGCAGCAGAAGATGGTCCAAGTGCTTGGGGCCCTGCATCCCCGTGGGGGACCCAGAAGGAGCCCCTGGCTCTTTAGCCTGGCCCAGCCTCAGCTGTTGCAGCCATTTGGAGGATGAACCAGCAAATGGAAAAACTCCCTCTCTCTGTAACCCTGCTTTTCAAATCAATCAATCAATATAACTAAATAAATAGAAAGAAATCAAAATAAAGAAATGACACTCTGAAGATACACTCATTTCCCTTTTTGGTGTAAAAATCTTAGGCTTGCCCAGCGCCATGACTCACTAGGCTAATCCTCCGCCTGCGGCACCAGTACCCCGGGTTCTAGTCCCGGTTGGAGTGTCGGTTCTGTTCCGGCTGCTCCTCTTCCAGTCCAGCTCTCTGTGGCCCGGAAAGGCAGTGGAGGATGGCCCAGGTCCTTGGGCCCTGCACCCGCATGGGAGACCAGGAGGAGGTGCCTGGCTCCTGGCTTCGGATCGGCGCTGCACCGGCCGTGGTGGCCATTTTGGGGGGTGAACCATCGGAAGGAAGACCTTTCTCTAATTCTGCCTGTCAAAAAAAAAAAAAAAAAAAGAAAGAAAAAGAAAAAGAAAGAAAGAAAGAAAGAAAAACTCTTAGGCCAACAGCAAAATGACTCACACTGGATTTGAATGAAGTCTGATTGGATTAGGGAGGCTGCAGGGTGTCGCGGAAGGGGAGGGGAGGCCTCTCCAATAAAAGGCCCTGGGAGGCGACTTGGAGTAGAGCAGAGCGTGGCTGTGCTGTCCGGGACGCGCTGGAGGCAGAGAGAGCTGAGCGGGGCCAGGTGAGTGCAACCGTAGGGGATTCCTTTTTATTTCTCAAACTGGCGCCAAAGGCAGAGGGGGAGAGCGAGCAGATAGAACTCAGCTCTTTAATCCTCAATACTGGAGAACTGATCCTCTTTGTTCTCTTAAACGGGACCCAAACCCTGCAGACTTTATGTGATGTGTTTAGTCACTGATTTATTCAGGTTCTGCGATATATATATATATTTTTCTAATATTTATCTTATTTGAAAGGCAGTTGCAGAGAGGGAGGGAGAGATCTCCATCTTCCATCTGCTGCTTCACTCCCCAAATGGCCACAGCTGTGCCGAACGAAAGCCAGGAGCCAGGAGCTTCTTCTGGGCCTCCCTCATGGGTGCAGGGACCCAAGAGCTGCGTCAGAGGTGGAATAGCCAGGACTCGAACTGGCGCCCATATGGCAGCGGGCACTGCAGGCAGCAGTTTTACTTTCTACGCTGTAGCACTGGCCCCTGCTATGGGTTTAAAATGTATATACAGGGACCGGTGCTGTGGCGCAGTGGGTTAAAGCCCTGGTCTGAAGCACCAGCATCCCATATGGGCGCCGGTTCTAGTCCCGGCTACTCCTCTTCAGATCTGCTCTCTGCTGTGGCCTGGGAAAGAAGTAGAAGATGGCCCATGCGCTCGCATGTGAGACCCGGGAGAAGCTCCTGGCTTTGGATCAGCTCAGCTCTGGCCATTGTGGCCATTAGGGGAGTGAACCAGTGGATGAAAGACCTCTCTGTCTCTACCTCTTTCTGTAACTCTTTCAAATAAATAAAATAAAAAAGTTATATATAATTTGAAAGGCAGAGTGACAGAGGGAGAAGGGAGAAGAGAGATCTTTCATCCACTGGTTCACTCCCCTAATGGCCACAATGGCCCAGGCCCAGACAGGGGACTGCAGCTCCATCCAGGTCTTGCACGCGGGTGGTGGAGGCCCCGGGACTGGACCGCCCTGTGCTGCCTTCCCAGGCTCGCTGTCCGGGAGCCGGCTCAGAGGTGGAGCAGTGGGACCAGCACTGCTACTGCGAGGTGGGAGGGGGCACCGCGGGCAGTGCTTCTGTTTGCTGATCTGCTAGGCCGGCCCGTTGTGGTGTTCCCCACCCTGCCCCGTTCCTGGTGTGAGATCTTGGGCTTGTCTTTGCCTGCTCACCTGACCTGGCAGAGCCCCCGAGGTTCATCCTCTGTTGCAAATGCAAGACTTCGCCCGGTTTGGGGAGACTGCTGCTCCTTCACGCAGGCCATTTGCATGGGCATGTAACACACATGTGTGCGCACATGGCACAGTTACAGGGCCCCTTCTACCGCCACGGACACGGGCTGTCTCCACGTCTTGCCATACAGTGCTGCCTGCAACGTGGGAGGGAGGGCAGCCGTCTCATCCAGACGCCGCCTTGGCTTCTCCCTGTGTGCAGAGCTGGGGTCAGAGGGCAGAGCTGTTGTTAACTTTTGGGGATCCTCCAACCCGTTCTCTGCACAGTGCGGTACCATTTGTGTTTCTATCGACAGCACACGAGGGTCCCCGTCTCCCCGCATCCACACCAGCGCCTCTGACCGTTCACACCAGCACCCGACAGGTACGAGCTGATGTTTCACTGTGGGTCTGGTTTGCTTGTCCCTGGGGAGGAGTGGAACTGAGCCCCGTCTCAAGAACGTGGCCATGTGTGTGTGTTCCTCAGGGGGATACCTATGAGTGTCCTTCGCCCATTTTTAAAAGTGAAGTAGATGTTTTTGCTATTGAGGGTTTTTTTTTTTTTTTTTGACAGGCAGAGTGGACAGTGAGAGAGAGAGAGAGAAAGGTCTTCCTTTGCCGTTGGTTCACCCTCCAATGGCCGCCGCGGCCGGTGCGCTGTGGCTGGCGCACCGCGCTGATCCGATGGCAGGAGCCAGGAGCTTCTCCTGGTTTCCCATGGGGTGCAGGGCCCAAGCACTTGGGCCATCCTCCACTGCACTCCCGGGCCACAGCAGAGAGCTGGCCTGGAAGAGGGGCAATCGGGACAGAATCCGGCACCCCGACCGGGACTAGAACCTGGTGTGCCGGCGCCACAAGGCGGAGGATTAGCCTAGTGAGCCGTGGCACCGGCCCTATTGAGTTTTTTTTTTTTTTTTTGACAGGCAGAGTGGACAGTGAGAGAGAGAGACAGAGAGAAAGGTCTTCCTTTGCCGTTGGTTTACCCTCCAATGGCCACTGCGGCCAGCGCGCTGCGGCCGGCGCACCACGCTGATCCGATGGCAGGAGCCAGGAGCCAGGTGCTTTTCCTGGTCTCCCATGGGGTGCAGGGCCCAAGCACCTGGGCCATCCTCCACTGCACTCCCTGGCCACAGCAGAGAGCTGGCCTGGAAGAGGGGCAACAGGGACAGAATCTGGCACCCCGACTGGGACTAGAACCTGGTGTGCCGGCGTCCCAAGGCGGAGGATTAGCCTAGTGAGCCGCGGCGCCGGCCCCTATTGAGTTTTATGAGTCCCTTTTATTATGGTGTTTGGATATCAACATCTTATTAGACAAATTCTTTACAATTACTTTCTCCCATTCCAAAGGTTGCCTTTTCGTTGTTGGTTCTTCGGCTGTGCAGTTTCTTTGTAGTTTTATTTATTCTCATTCTCCTGAAAGGTAGAGGGAGAAGGAGCAAGGGAGGGAAGGAGGGGAGGAGAGAGCGCTTCCATCCACTGGCTCATTCTGCAAATCCCTGCGGTAGCCAGGGCTGGGCCACTGTGAAGCCAGGTGCCTGCATTACCCCTGGGTCTCCTATGCGAGTGCCGAGGATCTAAGTCCTTGAGCCACCATCTGCTGTCCCCCCGGTACTGCCTTTGGAAGCTGGATCGGAAGGGGAGGAGCCAGGGCTCCCATCTAGGGACTCCTCCGTGGGAGGTGGGCACCCAGTGCCTGCCCTGCACACGCTTTGCAGTTTCACGCGGCCCCACTTGCTTCTGTTGCCTTTGTCTCAGCGTCCCATCATGCCTGGGCTCTTCCCCACGTCCAAGTTCAACAGCTGGGGTGATTCAGGGTCCCTGAATCTAGACCAGTGCTGGGCAACAGGAACACGGGGTGACCCACGTGTGTAATTATCAGTGTCTGTAGCAGCCACCTAAAGTGAAACGAGTCAGTTTAAAGAACAGTCATTTCAGCAGTAATCCATTTTTAAATGCTGTAAGGGAGACGGTTATTTTTCGCCTTAAATCTTCAAATTGAGCGCACTCTACACTCAGATCACATCTCCACTCGGAAGCCACATTTCAGATCCTCTGTACTAGAGCCATATTGGACAGCCCAGTCCCATGGCCTTGTACCGCTGTATCTCAAAGCCATATGCACACAGACGTCTTTTAAAAAAAAATCGGGAGTCTGGGGCTGTGAGCTGTTGATCTGTGCTTAGGTGGTGTCTTCAATACCTGGTACGAGTGATTGCGAGCATTAGGCCCACGCCATCTCTATTAGTCACTCAACTTGGACGCTAACACACCTGTCTTCCCTAGGCAGTGGCCATGGCTGAACACTTTAAAGAGAAATGTAGATGTTCTATCTGCTCCGGTCACCTCCAAAAACCCGTGTATCTGAAGTGTGGTTACACCTGCTGCCTGCGCTGCACCGACTCCCTGCAGAGGGAGCCCGACGGGGAGGGTCTCCTGTGCCCCGGCTGCTCTGTGGTCTCTCGGAAGCAGGACATCAAGTCTGCGTTCCAGCTGAGGGACCTGGTGGACGCCGTCAAGGAGCTGGAGCCCCATCTGAGCGCCGTGCTGTCCATGAACCCCAGGATGCTCAAGTTCCAAGGTAAGTCTGCCATCGGAGCCACGCAGGGCTCCGCAAAGGCAGTGCGCGACCCCTGTGGTCAAGGGAGATTCTGTGCCTGAACTTCTTAGCCCTCCTACAGAAGCAACTGTTCTCAACTGAGAATGGAAACAACCACCGAGAAAGGTCGTCTCTCCTGTTGAGGAACAGTGTTTTGTGTCCTGTTCTTCTGAAATCCTATTTGTTGAACTCTACTTTGTGTAGGGCTAGTCTTATGACTATAAAGGAGGCTGGAAATGGATCTTTGTAAAAATTCAGAGTGGGAGTAGCAGAGTGAGGAGAAAGAAGGATAGGGTGAGAAGCCGCACTATTTTCCTAAATCCGTGTACACAAAATACATGAAATTTGTATAACTTTAAGAAAAGAAAATGAAATTTAAAATATTTCTAGCTCAGGAAAAAGTAGAGCATTTAAGCCATGTACTAGACTCTTATACCAAATGTCAGAGCCAATGGCACTTAGCTCAAAAAATGACTACTGACTATATGAAAATGAGATTTTAGATCTAAGAATATTCTTACGTAAAATGTTAAATCACTTTTCCATGATTCCCCTTTGTGTTTACATTCCATTTTGAAATGACACAGATGCACAACCTTGAGGGTCTATACATGCAGACCCCGGTGCTGTGGCCCCCGGCTTTCCTGAGAAACTGGATTTCTGACCTTCAGTCACCAGTGCTGCTGGTTCGTGAGCCACACACAGCAGTGACAGCCTGCAGCTGTCGCGACCCGGGAACCCGCCGTGTGGGAAGCCCCAGACACGCTGACCATAGTGAGCGGGGCAAGGCTGGGGCAGCTACCCGGGGCTGTCTGTGGTCAGCTCCTGTGGCCCGGTCCAGGTTCCAGGCCTTAGCCCCGAGGTGTGCACGTGCCTCTCGGAGCCAGAACAGGAGACGCAGTGCCTGAGTCCGTATCGCACCGAGTTACCCGCGAGCTGAGCTGCACAGCTGCAGCGTGGTCAGGACCCAGACCAGACGGCCGGGTTCCTGAACCAGGCCCCCGGAGTGTCCTGGCTCACTGCTCCCCGACCTGGTCATGGAATCGGGGCCAGGCGTGCTCTGCTGGGCATTCACTCTGCAGTGTCAGTGGGGAGAGACGCGTCTGTTCCATAGCACCTGGGTTGGAATGGCGACTCTGTCCAGATGCCTTCTGGCTTGTCAGCTCTGTAGGAAGACTGAGTGTGGCCTCTGAGCCGAGTCACCAGGGAGCCGAGGAAGGCACTGGCCCCGAGATTCCTTGTAGAGGTGCCCACGGGCTCCAGGCACGGGCACGTGCCACAGAGCACCCCACGCCCCCGCCCTGACAGCTGGGCTGGTTGGAGATGGCGCCACACGCCACAGCCGCTCTCCTGCAGGTCACCTGCCCCTCAGCACTGCCTCGTGCCGGCTCTGGAGCAGCGGCTGCCCTGACGCCCAACGCACCTGCACCCGGGCCGGGGCGTCCTTCCCTCTGAGTTTCCCAGAGCTCACCTCACCCCTGGACTTCTGCAGTCTCTCTCCATCTTTTTATAGCACAGGAGAGCAAACCCTGCCCTGTGACTCCCTAGGCAACAGGACGCAAGGGAAAGGGGACAAAGTGGAAGCAAACTGGGACGTCCACCACTGATCTGCACCCAGGAACGCTTCATCATTCCATTGAGCGGATGCCTGTATCTTCTCAGAATTGTGATGTGTCATAATCTTGAAAGTAAACAGTCTTCCTGTTTTGTGCTTCAAGAGAAAAATCTTTAAGTGATCCAATAATTTAAAGCAAGAAGCAGCCTGTGGGAATCAGACTTGCAGCAGCCACAGCTCCTCATTCTCTGTATGAGATGGGATGCAGCGAGGGCCCGGGAGGCTTCCCTGGGGAGATGCTCAGGGCAGAGAAGCCGAGGGGGAGGGGTGCGTTGTGAAGAGTGTAGAACGCGTTGGCTGAACTTCCGGTTTTCCTCTCCGCAGTGGATGTGACCTTGGACGAGGACACAGCCCACAACTGCCTGGTCGTCTCTAAGAACCGGAAGACCGTCCACTGTGGGTTCTCCCCACTGACTCGGAGGGAGCGTCCCGAGAGATTCGACTACGCATTGTGCGTCCTGGGCTCCCCGGGGTTCACTTCTGGACGCCATTACTGGGAGGTGGACGTGGGCAGCAGCAGAGAATGGGACGTGGGGGTCTGCAGAGAGTCGGCTAACCGCAAGGGGCCCGTAGAGCTGTCTTCAGAACACGGCTTCTGGACCCTGAGTGTGAGAGACGACGATGTGTTCTGTGCCAGCACCGTGCCTTTGACTCACCTGTTTCTGGAGCCCAGGTTAACCCGAGTGGGGGTTTTTGTGGACCTGGATACTGGGACGGTTTCCTTCTGTAACGTGGCCGACGGAGCCCATCTCTTCACGTTCAGCAAAATCTCTGTCCAAGAGCCTCTGCGCCCATTCTTTGCTCCAGCAGACATCGCCCGCGGTGACAAAGCCTTCCTGCGTGTCATCCCGTGACGAGTCCAGACTTCTAATTCACTGACTTATCCTGGCCAAGATAAATAAACGTTGTCTACCAAGCCTTCGCTAGGAAATTATTATTGAAATGTAGACCCAATGCTGGGGTTTTATGATCATTTAAAAAGATCTATTTTATTTATTTGAAAGGGAGAGTTACAGGGAGGGAGGGAGAGGGATCTTCCGTCTGCAGGTTCACTCCCCAAATGGCCAAAACGGCCAGGCTGAAGCGAGGAGCCAGAAGCTTCTTCCAGGTCTCCCACATGGGTGCAGGGGGCCAAGCACTTGGGCCATCCTCTGCTGCCTTCCTGGGCCATGACCATGGAGCTGGATTGGAAGTAGAACAGCTGGGACTTGAACCTGTGCCACTGTGGGCAGCTGGCGTCACAGGCAGTGGCTTTAGCTGCTACGCCGTAGTGCTGTCCCTCTGACACTGTTGTGTGCTCCTAACGAAGTTAGGAACTCTTATGCTTGGTGCATGTATGGTACAACACTATAGCAGAAAATAGAAGTCAGTCTAGGAAACAGGAACATGATTATATTGAAAAGGAAAAATTAAATCTAAAGCATTCTAAGTATCATTGGATTAACGCAAAATCCCTTTATGTTAATCGGGTATAGGCGCAGGATTGTAACATAAACCACTCCTCACACCAGGCACGTGGTCCTTCCATTCCTTTCCTGTATGTATCCGACCCTTCTGGGCAACGCCAGGGCCCAGCACCTTCAGCTCTCTGCATCTTCTCATCCTCAGATCTCCCACCCTTCCCAGGTCATCTGGCTTATTTCATTCAACGTATTATTTCCTGGAGACTGAAGTTGATATTTCTGTTCAAATGGAACTTTCAGATCAATTTTTTTAAAAAAATTTTATTTATTATCTGAGAGGTAGAGTTACTGTCAGAGAGGGAGAGAAAGAGAGAGAGGTCTTCCATCTGCTGATTCACTCCCCAAATGGCTGCAAAGGCTGGAGCTGGGCTGATCCAAAGCCAGGAGCCTCATCCAGGTCTCCCATGCGGGTGCAGGGGGCCCGAGGACTTGGGCCATCTTTCACTGCTTTCCCAGGCCACAGCAGAGAACTGGATTGGAAGCGGACCAGCCAGGACTAGGACCCACACCCATATGAAATGCAGGCACTATAGACGGTGGCACAATGGACCTTGAACAGCCAAAGCCAAGCAATTTTAAACAAAAAGCTGGAGATAATACCAAATTTCAAGATGTACTACAGGACAGTTATAAACAAAACAGCTGGTGCTGGCAAAAACAAACATGTAGAACAATGGATCGGAAGAGAATCCCTAGAAACAAATCCACCCATCTTTGGCAAACATTCCAAAAAGATTTCCTGGAGAAACAACAATCTCTTCAACAAACGGTGTTTGGAAAATTGGATTTCTGTGTGCAGAAATTTGAAACAAGACCCCTGCCTTACACCCTGTACAAAAATCAACCCACAGTGGATAAAAAAGTCGAAACTGAAAACCTGGAACTATCCAACTACTAGAGGAAAACGGGGGAAATGCTGCGAGGCTTTGAACTGGGTCGTCTTTTTGGGCATTCCAAAGCAGAGGCAGCAACAGCAAAAGGGGTTATGTCAAGCTCCTGTTCGCAAAGGAAACATTAACAGGTGAAGCGATAGCAGACAGAATAGGAGAAAATACTTGTAAACTATGCAGATGATAAAGGATCAATGCCCAGAAGACATAAGGAGCTCAGGAAACTCAACAACGACCCACAGTCCATATGGTATTTTTAAAAATTTTTTTTTGACAGGCAGAGTGGACAGTGAGAGAGAGAGACAGAGAGAAAGGTCTATTCTTTTCTGTTGGTTCACCCCGCAATGGCTGCCACGGCCGGCGCACAGTGCTGATCCAATGTCAGGAGCCAGGTGCTTCTCCTGGTCTCCCATGGGCTCTCCCAAGCACTTGGGCCATCCTCCACTGCACTCCCTGGCCACAGCAGAGCTGGCCTGGAGGAGGGGCAACCGGGACAGGATCCGGCACCCCGACCGGAACTAGAACCCGGTGTGCCGGCGCTGCAAGGCGGAGGATTAGCCTAGTGAGCCGCGGCGCCAGCCACAACTGAATCTTAAAAAGAATTCCAGGCCGGCGCCGTGGCTCACTAGGCTAATCCTCCGCCTAGCGGCGCCGGCACACCGGGTTCTAGTCCCGGTTGGGGTGCCGGATTCTGTCCCGGTTGCCCCTCTTCCAGGCCAGCCCTCTGCTGTGGCCCGGGAGTGCAGTGGAGGATGGCCCAGGTGCTTGGGCCCTGCACCCCATGGGAGACCAGGAAAAGCACCTGGCTCCTGTCTCCTGCCATCGGATCAGTGCGGTGCGCCGGCTGCCACGCGCCAGCTGTGGCGGCCATTGGAGGGTGAACCAATGGCAAAGGAAGACCTTTCTCTCTGTCTCTCTCTCTCACTGTCCACTCTGCCTGTCAAAAATAAAAATAAAAAAAAAAAAAAAAAAAGAATTCCAATGCCCTTATGCAGGAAGCCAGCACCGGGTTCCATGCAGAGGGCGGTTCCAAGCCCACGGCTGGCACAGAAGAGCCTCCCTTTCACAGATTCCCCATCCAGGATCCAGTGTGACAACAGGTGACCTCCCCTTGTGGGAAAACTGATGCTCTGCAACCCCCCGACACCACTCACTCTTTGCTGGTTCCCACAGCTGCCTGGTGGTGTTGGTGGTGAGCCGTGCACAGGGAGCAGCCGGGACACAGAGCACCAGCTGCGTGTGAGCCTCTGGCAGGCTCGCCCTTGGCTGATGCCCGTTCCTTCCTGGGTGCAACACTCCCCGACACCGAGGAGGGAGCGGGAAGGACAGCGGGATGCCACACACGCCCTGGCCGTCGCAGTGACCCAGACTCCACGGCATGGCACTTCATTTCTTTCTGCCTCCCCACAAAAACATTCTCTGAATTCCTACTTAGGACTCCATCAGTAGCCCAGGTCCACCAAGATTCCTTCCCATGGGAGTTAGCCTCCGTTCAGCTAGCGGCTGGTTCACAGCCGCTAGTCACAGTCACAAGGCGACTCTGCCTGCTTAGACACAGAGACAGGTGAGGGACAGACGTCCAGGGACCTCCCAGCCTTTTTTTTTTTTTTTTTTTTTTTTTGACAGGCAGAGTGGACAGTGAGAGAGAGAGACAGAGACAGAGAGAAAGGTCTATCCTTTTCTGTTGGTTCACCCCACAATGGCTGCTGCGGCCGGCGCACCGCACTGATCCAAAGCCAGAAGCCAGAAGCCAGGTGCTTCCTCCTGGTCTCCCATGCAGGTGCAGGGCCCAAGCACTTAGGCCATCCTCCACTGCCTTCCTGGGCCACAGCAGAGAGCTGGCCTGGAAGAGGGGCAACCGGAATGGAATCTGGTGTGCTGGCGCCGCAGGCAGAGGATTAGCCTATTGAGCCACAGAGCCGGCCAACCTCCCAGCCTTTTACAAAGCTCATTACATGGGCAGTGACCCCGCCTTCTCCAGGGGGAGGGGCAGGGAGGACGGGGTCCTTACATTAGAACTTTGCTGGCCGGCGCCGCAACTCAATAGGCTAATCCTCCACCTTGCAGTGCCGGCACACCAGGTTCTAGTCCCGGTCAGGGCGCCGGATTCTGTCCCGATTGCCCCTCTTCCAGGCCAGCTCTCTGCTGTGGCCAGGGAGTGCAGTGGAGGATGGCCCAAGTGCTTGGGCCCTGCACCCCATGGGAGACCAGGAGGAAGCACGTGGCTCCTGGCTTCGGATCAGCGCGGTGCACCAGCCACAGCGCGCCGGTCGCGGCGGCCATTGGAGGGTGAACCAACGGCAAAGGAAGACCTTTCTCTGTCTCTCTCTCTCACTGCCCACTCTGCCTGTTAAAAAAAAAAAAAAAGAGAGAGAGAGACTTCATACAATGTATCTTCTCTGACAACAACAACAAAAAAGAACTTTGCCAACGGTGGGTGCACCTGCTGTGTGGCTCTTGGCTGGGGCTCCAGGGCCTTGGTATTCAAAACCAGCAACCCCGGCTGCCCATGGTGCCTGATGCTGTTCTGAGAGACCATGAGCCGTCTCCCCGAGCTGCTGTCCTTCAGAGAATGGTAGAGACGCTGTGGGTATGTGTACACTTCAACCATGGACCCCTTGAGGGAGGACACTCAGTGCTTTCAAACTGCAGACTGTACCAGTTAAACATGCACAGTCACTAGGGATCAAATGCTTAAAAATAAAAAACGATGGACACCTGGTCACACACCTGCTTCCAAATTGTTCGGCCACGGTTGCTGCCTGGGGTGGGCCAAGGACTGGGCCAAGTGACGGGGATTTGAAAACGGTGCTTTCCTGAACGCCTTTACTCCTCAGTGTGCAGCGAGCCAGTGAGCTCCATTTGCTGGCCATTCCACGTGTAGAACACACCAATGGACAGGGTCCAGACGTCAAGGGGTTTGAGACAAGCTGCAGGGAGAGCCCTATCGGGGTATGGCCTCAGACTCCTCGGGACCTGCGGGTCAGCTGTGTCCTTCCGACTGCGAGGTCAATGCAGAGCTGAGGAGTTTGAGGCGGCAATAGGCCAGGCCACTCTGCTCCAAGGGTCTCAGGGTCCCCAGGAGCATGGGCCCTCCAATGACCTCAAATAAAGGCACCGTAATAATCAGGGACTCTCGGCCGGCGCCGCGGCTCACTAGGCTAATCCTCCGCCTTGCGGCGCCGGCACACCGGGTTCTAGTCCCGGTCTGGGCGCCGGATTCTGTCCCGGTTGCCCCTCTTCCAGGCCAGCTCTCTGCTGTGGCCCGGGAGTGCAGTGGAGGATGGCCTAAGTGCTTGGGCCCTGCACCCCATGGGAGACCAGGAGAAGCACCTGGCTCCTGCCATCGGATCAGCGCGGTGCGCCGGCCGCAGCGCGCCGGCCGTGGCGGCCATTGGAGGGTGAACCAATGGCAAAGGAAGACCTTTCTCTCTCTCTCTCTCTCACTGTCCACTCTGCCTGTCAAAAAAAAAAAATAATAAAAATAAAAAATAATCAGAGACTCTCTGGACTAGCACCCAAGTCGCTGAAGGTAGGGACCAAGCACTTGCAGTTCGTTGTCAGTGTCCCACCCCAGGGAAGGCAGCCGCTGGGACACGGGGGCTCCACGCTGCAGAGCTGTCTGTGGGCACGGGGGCTCCACGCTGCAGAGCTGTCTCTGTGGGCACCGCCGCGGTTCCGCTCCGCAGAGCCCACTCCCCGCGATGTGGAATAGGGCCGCTCTGGGGCAAGGAGCCCGCAGCCGCCCCTCCGCCCAGCCCACTGAGAAGCCACGTACCTGAAGAGTGGACGGTCCCCTCCGTGCCCAGCGGCTCAGGCGGGAGGGGGCGCAGGGCCAGGCCCACCTGGCAGCAGGGCAGCTGGTTTCCAGCACCCAGGCCCGGGACCCCCAGCTGAGAGCTGTTCTCAGATGAAACCACGGCGATGGGGTCCGAGGCGAGGGGCAGGGCCCACTGCCCTCCCACCCGCCCCACCCCGCCCCGCCCGGCCCACCGCCCCGCCCACCGCTCCGCTCCGCCCCACCCTCCGCTCCGCCCCCGCCCCACCGGAAGCAGCGCTGGGCTGTTCCTTCCCCATTTCCTGTGGGACACACCTGCGGGGAATGGGCTCGGAGGACGTGGCCCCTGCTAAGTGGAAACCAGGAGACGGTTCAGGTGCTGATCTGCGGTGGGGAGCGGGCAAGGAGGGTCTTCCCCACAGAAAGCAGGCGGGTCCTCCCCCGAATTCCAGCTGGGGAAATGCTCGGAGCAGCCTACACGCAAAGTCAGCGAATTTTCTCTTCCCTTCTCCTTACTGGGAGGACTGGTAACCCAGACGTTAACATGGACACAGCTCCAGAATGTTCAGGGAGGCAAATCAAAGCACTTTGGCTTTGTTACCAAAAACCACAGAGGGGCTGCTTGTGGCAGCTGAATACTTGGAATCAAAATGAAGTTATCTTTTATTTCCATTTTCTTTTCGAAGTTCTTCGGTCTATTCATGGATGTTGTGTATTTATTGGGCATTAGTTCTAACGGTTGTGGATCTAAAGTCCACGACAAACCGTCCAAAAGTTGGGCCCTGGGATGCTGATGGCGTGGCTGCAAGAAAAGCAAACGTTCCTCTGTGACTTGAAAACGTGTAGGTGTTCTCTCCAGCAGCAAGCCAGTGCCCCCAATCCAGTCTTGTCCTGGGAGATGCTGTCTGGCCCCACAGGGTGGGGACTCGGGCCTCGAGACGGACAGACAGGCGGTTCTACTCTGTGCCTGATGTAGCGGGTACGAGTCAGGGCCTCCACAACCCCTCCCTCAGGTTTGATCAGTTTGTGAGGGCGGCTCACAGAGCTCACGGGGACACAGCGGCCCGTCCACTGTGGAGGACGTGGCAAAGCAGACAGAGGTGGAGGGTGAGGCTTGGAGGGGCTTGCGGGGCTGCCACGAGCTCTCTGGCTGTGCCACCCTCCAGGAGCCACCGTGGGTCTGGCCGTCTGGAAGCTCCCTGAGCCGGCGGGGGCTTCATCACACAGGCAGGGCTGTTTCCACCCCTGGACACTGGTGGTCAGCTTAACTCGCAGCGTCTGCCTTCCCAGGGGGTCGGGCGTGGGGCTGAGAAGTCTCAACCCTCTACTCCTGACCGGGTCTCTGGGTGGCCGTCCCCCTGCTGAGCGAGGGCCCTAGGGCTGCCAGCCTCCCGTCAGCTCACTAGCAGAGACACACACTGTCAGTCCAGAGAGCCCAGGGATTCTTGGAGTTACACACCAGGACATTGTGGGAAGACCACACACAGGCTTGTGTGGGGATGGTGGTGATGGTTACGCACCACAGATGCATTTAATGACGTGAACTGGGCGCTTAGGGAGGGCTACAGTGATTAGATAACGGTTACTTTACCACACTGCAATGTTTCTAAAAGGAGTGCATGGTAACTGACTTAGAGAGAGTGGGTGAAGTATCGGTACAGAGGCCGATACTTCGTAGTATACCAGTGGCTCAGTCCCCGTCGCAGGCCTCAGAACTGGACAGGCCAGCGGTGTAACTGTTGGCCCAGGCCAGGACCCGGGGGCCAGGGCCACTGTACCAGCACCGCAGCTTCTGCTCCCAGGAAGCGCGGCTACCGTGTTCACGGCCGCAGAAGAAGTGCCGACTCAGCAGCTCCCCTTCCCCACACTGCTCACCCAGACACGCCCTCAGGGAACACTCACACACTGTCTGCCCACCCTCTGGGCCTTTCTAAACCCGGCCCAACTGGCTACTGGAGTTAACCGGCACAGGCATGAAGTGATGGGCGGGCCCAGCAACACCGGTGGGAGATCAAGATGCTGGCTTTAATCACTTAAATACGTTCTGAGCCCCTTGTGCCTCTCCCCAGATACCTACCAGCTCCTAATTCCACATCCTGCACCTCACACCTGGTCACCTGTGGCCGCTCCAACACCACGATGCACCTGCGGTAACAATTCTGTGCGGAGATGCATCACATACTGTGCTCGGTGGGGAAGAGTAAGACTGTAACAAGACGCTTCTTTTATTTTCTGACTGTTATGAATAAGCAGGACTACCCCTGGCTGACAGGGAACAGTTCAGGGTTTCTTTATCAACAATCTACAGAGAATACCTGATTGAGGAGACAAAGCCCATTGAAGAAGTGACTGTGGACTAGTGAGTGTGATTTTTTTAAAAGATTTATTTATTTATTTGAAAGTCAGAGTTACACAGAGAGAGGTCTTCCATCTGCTGATTCACTTCCCAATTGGCGCAATGGCAGGAGCTGTGCAGACTCTTCCGGGTCTCCCATGCTGGTGCAGAGGTCCAAGGACTTGGGCCATCTTCCACTGCCTGCCCAGGCCACTGCAGAGAGCTGGATCAGAAGTGGAGCAGCTGGGTCTCGAACCAGCGCCCATATGGGATGCTGGCGCTTCAGGCCAGGGTGTTAACCTGCTGCGCCACAGCGCCAGCCCCTGTAACTCTCCTAATTGACTAAATCTCTGAAGTTTTGAGGGGTCAAGGCCACACTGGCCTGCTCTGTGACAGAGGAGAGCTTGTCAGGAGACTCCCGCGAGCAGCCCATGGCGTCCAGGACGCGTTACCACATGCAGGCTGGAGCCGGGGGTCTGAAACGAGATTGGATCTGCACAAAAGCCAGCAGCATCCATCTGTGTGAGAACACAAGGGCGCAGTCTAGGACACAGGACGTGAGGCGCTTGGAGCCTCTCGTTGCAGAGCCCAGTTCTCGACGCTGCCCCAGAACTTGCGGTGCTTTTAAGCAGGTCCCACGGAGCTCTTCTTCAGCGGTCTGTGGCCCTCCCCAGGCCGCACCACACACGAGACCCTTTCCTATCTGCCTTCAGTCTCCTTGGGGATTTTCTGTGGCTGAATCAAATATTCGAGGACACGTGAGGGTCGCTTGTGTATTCAGAGAGCTACCAATTTTCTTTTTCTTTTTTTTTTTTTTTGACAGGCAGAGTGGACAGTGAGAGAGAGAGAGAGAGAAAGAGACAGAGAGAAAGGTCTATCCTTTTCCGTTGGTTCACCCCCCAATGGCCGCTGCGGCCTGCGCACCACGCTGATCCAAAGGCAGGAGCCAGGTGCTTCCTCCTGGTCTCCCATGGGGTGCAGGGCCATCCTCCACTGCACTCCCAGGCCACAGCAGAGAGCTGTCCTGGAAGAGGGGCAACTGGGACAGAATCCGGCGCCCCGACCGGAACTAGAACCCGGTGTGCCAGCGCCACAAGGCGGAGGATTAGCCTAGTAAGCCGCAGCGCCGGCCCAATTTTCAAAGGGTATTTTTTAAGGCAGAGTTACAAAGCGAGGGACATCACTCCGTAACAGTGACAGTGACAGTAAATAATAATACCATTTGATGGTTCCATCCCCAGATAGTCACAACAGCCAGGACTGAGGCAGGCAAGAGCTAGGAGCTTCCCAGGGACTTGGGCTATCTTCTGCTGCTTTCCCAGGTACATTAGCGGGGGGCGGGGTGCACTGGAAGTGGAGCAGCAGGGACTTGAACCGGCACCCATATGGGATGCCGGCATCATAGGTAACGCTTTACCTGCTACACCACAGCGCCGGCCCATCAAAGGGTGTTTTGTCTCCAGACTTTGATGAATAATGTCATGAGTTTAGTTGATGCTTAATATGGATTATTCTATAACAGGGTAAATCAGTTCACTCTTTTCAACAGCTGGAAATGACCTACAATTTAAGTTTTTATCAGCTTAGTAATACATGGTTGCACCTGACAGGACTGGCACAAGAACTGACACTCTGAAGTACCATCGCATCCGAAGACCAGAATAAAAAGTCCCACATCCTCCGAAGCCAGCTGCCTAACCATAGCATATTTTTTTTTTTTGACAGGCAGAGTGGATAGTGAGAGAGAGAGACAGAGACAGAGAGAAAGGTCTTCCTTTGCTGTTGGTTCACCCTCCAATGGCCGCCGCGCTGCGGCTGGCACACCGCGCTGATTCGATGGCAGGAGCCAGGTGCTTCTCCTGGTCTCCCATGGGGTGCAGGGCCCAAGCACTTGGGCCATCCTCCACTGCACTTCCCTGGCCACAGCAGAGAGCTGGCCTGGAAGAGGAGCAACCAGGACAGAATCCGGTGCCCCGACCGGGATTAGAACCCGGTGTGCCGGCGCTGCAAGGCGGAGGATTAGCCTGGTGAGCCGCGGCACCAGCCCCTAACCATAGCATTCTGCATCCTTTTTTTCTGTCGCCTTTTCTCTCTGTGGTTTGTCGTATTATTCACAGTATTTCTCTGCAAATGGCCTGGTGGGGAATATCTCAGACTTCGTGAGCTACAGTCCTGGCAGAGACAACTCAGCTCTGCTGTTGTAACGTCAGCAGCCACAGGCAACACAAGCCAGTGCGCATGGCTGCATTCTAGGAAAACCGCAGGGTCAGAAACAGCCAGGAGACGGAGGGGACAGCGAGTTGCAGGTAGCGAGAGGGAGTGTGCTGGGTCACACGGGGTCCCTGGCGCTCCAAGAGCGGGAAATGCAAGGCTCACCCATGAGGCCTGGTCAGTCCACGACCCACCCCTGGTTCCAGCTTGAGAGGCACCTCTGCAGTGGCGTGATGGGGGGAGGGGAGAGGGACTGCCGATTTGGGGTAATGTTCCCCTCTGCCCGGAGGAAGGGCTTCTGGGGTAATGAAGAGGTCCTCTCTAAATCCTACTGCTGTCATTCTTTATGTAGCAGAACCAGAAGACTCTACCGTGAGCACTGCTCAGGGAGTGCAGCCAAGTTGCAGGATGCAAAATCAACACCAGACCACAGCAGTCGTCTACACAATGTTCTGGGAAGGAACTTATTTATTTATTTATTGACAGGCAGAGTGGACAGAGGGAGAGAGAGACAGAGAGAAAGGTCTTCCTTTGCCATTGGTTCACCCTCCAATGGCTGCCGCGGCCAGCGCACTGCACCGATCCGAAGCCAGGAGTCAGGTGCTTCTCCTGGTCTCCCATGGGGTGCAGGGCCCAAGCACTTGAACCATCCTCCACTGCCCTCCCTGGCCACAGCAGAGAGCTGGCCTGGAAGAGGGGCAACCAGGACAGAATCCGGCACCCCGACTGGGACTAGAACCCGGTGTGCCGGTGCCGCAAGGTGGAGGATTAGCCTAGTGAGCCGTGGCACCAGCGAGAAGGAACTTTTAAGAACAATCCCATTCGCTTAAATATGTTGATGAAAGTAGCCAAAGGTGTGCAAGATCCCTACAATAAAAACTGTAAAACATTACTCAAAGAAATAGAAGACAGGACATAAAAATGGGGAAATCTTCCATGTTCATGGATTGGAAGAATTATTATCAAAATGACTGCACCGCCCAAAACAATTTATAGGTCCTCATCAAAATTCCAAGGACATTTTTCACAGATCTAGAAAAAGCAATCCTAAAATTCTTATGGTCACAAAAAAGACTCTAAGTAGCCAAAGTAATTTTAAACAGCCAAAAAAAAAAAAAAATGTGGAGGAATTACAATACCAGATTTCAAGACACACTGCAGGGCTATTACAACCACAACAGCTTGGCACTGGCAAAGACAAACAAACAAAAAAGAAACAAACAAACATATAGGGGTCTGGCATTGTGGCATAGCAGGTAAAGCCCCAGACTCCAGTGTCAGCATCCTATATAGGTGCCAGTTCGAGTCCCGGCTGCTCCACTTCTGATCCAGCTCTCTGCTGTGGCCAGGGAAAGCAGTGGAAGATGGCCCAAGTGCTTGGGCCCCTGCACATGTGTGGGAGACCTGGAAGAAGCTCCTGGCTTTGGATCAGCTCAGCTCTGGCCGTTGCGGCCAATTGGGGAGTGAACCAGCAGATGGAAGGCCGCTCTCTCTGCCTCTCCTTCTCTTTCTGTGTAACTCTGACTTTCAAATAAATTAATGAATCCTTAAAAAAAAACTATATAGACCAATGGAACATTATAGAATCCCCAGAAATACATCCACCCTACAACCAACCGATCTTTGATAAACACACTAAAAACATTCCCTGAAGAAAGGATAGTCTCTTCAACAAATGGTGCTGGGAAAATTGAATTTACTCATGCTGATGTTTGAAACAAGATCCCTTACACCTGGTACAAAACTAACAAATGGATCAAGAACAAGAACTCGAGGACTGAAACTATCAGAGGAAAACATGGGGGAAATACCAGAAGACACTGGCCGAGACGTCAAAGCCTAATGGGATTCTAGCAAGCCAAGTAGCTTCTGTATGGCACAGGGAGCAATCAGCAGAGCAAAGAGGACAGCTGATGGAAGGGGAGAAAACATTTGAAAACCATGCCTCAGATAAAGGATCCATATCGGAATATGTAGGGAGCGCAAACTCAGCAACCAACCAGCCACGTGGCATTAACCTACCGAGCCACCCACTTGTGGGACTACAGAGGTGGGATATGCATCGTTTTCCAGCTCATGTTAGGACCATCTATCCACTGCTCGGGGCCGAGTGGGGGTGGGGGGTGCACCATGAGTGGATAGAGCATCTCTGGGTCCTAGAAGCCTCTGTTTCAATTCTTTGGCACAGAATTTCTGTTTCCTACTGGGAAACTTGATCTCCTGACTTCCCTGTGACATTATCACGGGAAGGTGGTAAATGGGGCACTACAGCAGGAGGGACCATGGGGATGGGAGGAGGCTCAGCGCGTGCCCCCTCCCCTGCAATGGGGCAGACAAGGCAGAGGGTCTGAGAATCGGCAGCTTGTGGGGGCCAGTGTTCACCTCATGGGACATGCTCACGGGTTTGTGAGCAGAGAGCGATCGGAGCGTGGAGGCAGCGGTGGAAAGAAAGGAAGGAACCATTTCCTTTCACAGGATTCTTGGAGACTTCCGATGACACTCCCCCAACAGGACCACAAAATGACCCCACTCCTCCCGTTCCATGTGTCACCCCACAAAGACCTGTGACGAAGCAATGATGTGTCAGGCGTTCCCCGCTGCATTTTAACCTTTATTAATTCATACAATCCTCTCAGAACTGTGAAAACACATAGGAACTGCACCAGCAAGCAGCTCACGTCAGCAGGGGCCCAGGACGAGCAGGATGGACAGTGTACCCACGACGTCCCTGCAGCCCGGCCGTGGCCAACGTCTCCATCACACATGTCACGTACAGTGCGTCTGAGGGGGCTGCCCACCGCCTGCGGCAGACCCTTCTAAGGGTCTGAACTGCCTGGGCATTCGGGAGGTGATTAAGTGCCAGGCTTCCTTCTGCCTCGCAAAACTCGGCTCCGAAGGACTCGGACAGTCAGTGCGGCCACCGGCCCCTCTGCCTTCTCGCTTGGCCCAGGACTGACTCACAAACTCAAGGCTGCAATTTTTCTCTTTCACGGCCTGCAGTAGCTTCTGGGTTTCTTCACCCACATTGCTCATTTCTAGCCTGAGGAAATAGAGGGAGAATCCCATTATTTCAAAATGTTAGAGGCATTTCAAAAAGTTCATGGAAAAACTTACTTAAAAGGCAAGTTTCTTTTGATGCAAAAAAAATCTTTAAATCCCATATCGTTTTTTTCATATTAAACATTTCCCATGGACTTTTTGAAGATCCCACATATGCACAGATTTCAAAAGTTTTTGGCACCAAAATTGCCTTTCAACTCCATTTTAAAAAAAGATTTATTTTTTTGAAAGGCAAAAAGAGAGAGAGAAAGAGAGCGGTCTTCCATCTGCTGGTTCACCCCTCAAATGGCCACAACAGCCTGAGCTGAGCCAATCCGAAGCCAGGAGCTTCTTCCAGGTCTCCCACGTGGGTGCAGGGGCCCAAGGACTTGGGCCATCTTCTACTGCTTCCCAGGGCCATGGCAGAGAGCTGGATTGGAAGTGGAACATCCAGGACTAGACCTGGAGCCCATATGGGATGCTGGCTCCGTAGGCGGCAGCTTCACCTGCTACACCACAGCACCGGCCCCTCCAACTCCATTTTATGTGAACTTTTTGAACTACATTGTTTCAATCTTGCTACCTTAATGACTAATCTCCCATGTATCATCCTTTGGGCACTGGGGGGTGGATCCCATGCTGCCTGCGGACTAGAAACGCTGAGTTAGTCTCTCCATGAGGTTTGGAGCACGAGGCAGGAATGTCTATGGGAGAAGAGTTGGGATTCGTGGTCTCCGTGTTGCTGTGCACTCAGTCTTGGCAACCTTAGCTCACTGCAGCCTCATCACGCGTGGCACCACTCGTGGTTTATAGAATCCAGCGCCGAGGGTCAAAGCCTTCCACTGCAATGCACTTGCACGGCTGGAGACCCAGCACACCTGCTCCTTCACAATGAAGTCCTCTCTTCAAGTCTAGGAGAGGGATTCATGGTCACCTCACGTATTCTGCGCCCCTCCGTTCCGTCGTGAACGTCCTAAGGGCACACTGGCACAAAGTACCGTTCTTACCCCAAATCCATTCATTCCTTCTCTTTCGCGTTGTTGAGCATGTAGGTGCTGGGACGTAACACTGAATGGGAAGAAATCCCTGCCATCATGGAACTTCTCGCATGGCCAACAGAGGCTGCGTTTATTGTGCTGTTTTGCAATTTGGAAGATGAGGTGATCTTTGGGTAAAGGGAGTAAAGGATTTGGAAAGGTTGTGGGGTTTGAACTGAGTTTTTCTATGCATCTGTGTGACTCAGTATTTGTGCCTATGGAAAAGTGTCACTCGGGAGGATACGGGATAACAGTTCAGAGCCAAGTCTCATGCAGACTGAGTCAGACCTAACCGTAAGTGTCCTGAGATAAATATCCCGGTTCTCCATCTGAGAAAAGCCAAGTGGGAAATGCAACGCCCTGCCTGTGCCTGAGCAGGGTGAGTCCAGGATACTTGTACTGGGTCTCTAATCCAAGGCACGGCAACCTGAACACTGACGACTCCGGGGTCTCTAATCCAAGGCACAGCAACCCGAACATTGATGACTCCAGGACAGAGTGAAAACGGGGAGAGCGAACGGGTGACTGCTTCGATCCGGTCGGTACACACCATGGACATTCTTAAGGATATCACCTATAGCCTTGACATTTAAGCAATCGTTGAATGTTAATCAGAAAACGTACATATTTAAAGACCGAAGAACATAATAGACTAGGAACCGAATCCTAGGTTTCCCCCCAACTTTCTAGGTATGTGGACAAAGTATGGATGAAACTCGTGGCGGGCAGTTTTTAAGATGCCTTCCTGCAGCCGGTGTTCTGGTGCAGCAGGTTAAAATGTCGCCCACAGTGCCAGCACTGTGCCCATGTCAGCACTGACTTCAGTGCTAGCTGCCGCACTCGGATCCAGCTCCCTACTAACGTGCCTGGGAAAGCGTGGCAGATGGTCTGGATGATGGCCCCCATCATCCATGTAGGGGACCCGGATGGAGTTCCAGGCTCCTGGCTTCAGTCTGGCCCAGCCCGGCTGTTGTGGCCAGCCATTTAGGGAAGGAACCAGCAGATCGGAAGGCTCTATTGTTCCCCTTCTCTCTCTAACTCTGCCTTTCAAGTAAGTAAATCTGTAAAAAATAAAACAATATGGCTTCCAATGATCCTCTCCTGTGGCAGCCACACCCTTGCAAAATCCCCTTGAGTGTAGGTGGGATCTGTATTTTGCTGCTAACAGGTAAAAATGATGAGATGTCACTTCCTTGATGGCCAGGAAGTACTTCCACCAACAGCCATCCACGCACCAAGAGCCTCCACCCAACAGCCCGACAGACACTGGATCACACCTACAACAGTAGTGCGGATGATATGTTGATGGCAGCCTCATCAGAGATTCTTGGGACCGACAAAGCTACGACGGGACTCCTGTCTCCCATACCACGAGGTAAGAAGTATGTCAAACCCCAAGTTGACAGAAACGTGTTGCACAGTAGTAGCTAACACAGAAAGGAAGGCGATCTTTGTTTTGGGCTGAGAGGTGGCTATGTAAGTTCTCTGGTAATAAAGGACCCAAGCAAGGAACACAGAAAACACTGCCGTGTAGAGTATTTTCCTCCCTAGATCACATGTAACAGGAAGTACCAACTGCTACATTGTACTCAGCATTAACAACACACTATGCTCTACAAGTCTGACACGCATTCTCAACATAGCAACGAGGGAAAAGTATTCTCATTTCAAGGTATTTGAAGCTGGCAATAGGGCTTATTACCACCTCATATACCCGCGACCATCCCAACACAGAATTGCCCCTACGCAAGGCAAACAGTGTCCACTTACCCAAGGGTCTGAAGCACACAGCTTGGCTCTCCCAAGCCCTGAACAAGCTGCACAATTCCTTCGTCACCCAACTTGTTCCCAAGCAGATTCAGTCTTTTTAGCGTTTTGCTGCTCCTAAGAACAGATGCGAGAGATTCGCAGCAGGCACTGGTTAGCATACACTCTTCCAGCCTGCAACGAGGAGACGCACAGTAAGACAGGACCCAGTCCTCACGCAGAGACGACAGGTGTCAACTTGATGTTTGTGAGACGCTGGACAAAGACCACATCACACAGCAGGGTGTCACCATGTTTGAACTTTCCCTTCCCAGCCAACCTGGTCCTGTCCTCACCCCTCCCTGAGGTTTTCTGAACTCAGAGTGCGACGTCTCCACCAGGTACCCACCCGATATTCTCCAGCTTGCAGCTGGGATGTCGCAAGGCCTCACACAGCAGCGTCACGCCCGCATCTCCCAGGTAATTGCTCCCAAGCTCCAGGCTCCTCAGGTTTTGATTGTTAACGATGGCGGAGGCGATATCCCGACAGACATCACCGTTAAAAAAGCAGCCAGACAGCCTGCAAAAGACGAGCAAGTGTTTGAGTCGTGGCCACGGTTTCAAAGGTTTCATGTCACAGAGGGCCGGGTTCCTGGTCCCGTCTATGACATTCGTGAAGAAGGGGCTCGATGGGACACACGCAGTGTTGACGTCGACAGATGGCATAAAACATATCGGCACTATCTGAAGCTCTTAACTTGCTGACTGGCCCTGCGGTCTCTGTTATCCAGATCTGACAGACAAGGAAGCTGGAACCAGGGCACGCTAAGCCTCTCTCATCTAAGGACACAGACAGCGGGATGTCACAGTTCCAACCCAGGTTTCCATGACGCTGAACCTGAGCTCCAAACAATTACTTTAGACAAACTCTACTGAGATCCGCTCTTCTACCTTCCAGTGTTCATGTCAACAACCAGCAGCACTGACAGAGCTAAATGCACTCTGTTTTTATTTTTATTTTTTTTATTTTTATTTATTTTTTTTGACAGGCAGAGTGGACAGTGAGAGAGAGAGACAGAGAGAAAGGTCTTCCTTTGCCGTTGGTTCACCCTCCAATGGCCGCTGCGGCCGGTGCGCTGCGACCGGCGCACCGCGCTGATCCGATGGCAGGAGCCAGGAGCCAGGTGCTTTTCCTGGTCTCCCATGGGGTGCAGGGCCCAAGCACCTGGGCCATCCTCCACTGCACTCCCTGGCTACAGCAGAGGGCTGGCCTGGAAGAGGGGCAACCGGGACAGAATCCGGCACCCCGACCGGGACTAGAACCCGGTGTGCCGGCGCCGCTAGCCGGAGGATTAGCCTAGTGAGCCGCAGCGCCGGCTAAATGCACTCTGTTTATAACCCAAAATGCACCCCGTGGTTCCTCCTCCCCAAGTCCTCACACTTGTGCGTGTTCTCACACGCTCTGCCATTGTGTTTTCCCTGCCCGTGTCGCCCACGTCTTCTACCGCCACAGCTGCACTCACTGCCCATCCTCCTGCCCTTCTCGCTGTTCATCCAGCACTGTGGGATGCTGATGCGCCAGCCCTCTGCCCTGGCCCCCTGGCCAGTGTCCTCCCCTAAAAGCCCAACCCTAGTGCACTGCACCACTGAGATCTTTCTCTCCGCCAACGTGCTGCTCGAGTGTCCCCTTGTCAATGAGGCTTACACTGATGGATCCTGCTTAGAAATGCCCACTATCAGGCTGGCACTGTGGTGCAGTGGGCAAAGCCGCCGCCTGCAGTGCCGGCATCCCATATGGGTGCCGGTTCGAGTCCTGGCTGCTCCGTTTCCCATCCAGCTCTACACTATGGCCTAGGAAAGCAGTAGAAGATGGCCCAAGTCCCTGGGCCCCTGCACCCACGTGGGAGACCCGGAGGAAGCTCCTGGCTTCAGATCAGCACAGCTCCAGCCATTGTGGCCAACGGGGGAGTAAACCAGCAGATGGAAGACCTCTTTCTCTCTGCCTCTCTTTCTCTCTGTGTAACTCTGACATTTAAAAATAATAATAAAGCAAATCTTTGAAAAACAAAAAAAGAAATGGCTACTATGTTCCAAGTTCCCATAGCACCTTTCATGTCTGATGGAGGGAATGACCTTTTCCTATAAAGGGCCACATGATAAACATTTTAGGCATCATGGACCCCATGGTATCTGCCACAGCCAGTCACCTGTGCCATAGTAGGTCAGAAGCATCTGCAGACAACATATAGATGAGTGACTGTTTCAGAAATTTTATTTTCAGAAACAGGCTAAGGGCTAGACCTGGCCCCCGGGTGATCTAATTTGCTGGTCCCTAGCCTAACGATACATAATGTGCTCATGTCCTATTTCTCTTCTGTCTTCCACAGTGCCAAAGCAAGATCCTTTAAGACATTGGATTTGTGTGTTCACTGATGTATCCAAGCCACCTAGAGGAGCGCCTGCCGCCTAGTCCACACTTCGTAATTATTTGCTGAGTAACTTTGGAAGTAGGTTTTTTTTTTTGTTTTTTTTTTGACAGGCAGAGTGGACAGGGAGAGAGAGAGAGACAGAGAGAAAGGTCTTCCTTTGCCATTGATTCACCCTCCAATGGCCGCCGCGCTGATCCGAAGGCAGGAGCCAGGTACTTATCCTGGTCTCCCATGGGGTGCAGGGCCCAAGCACTTGGGCCATCCTCCACTGCACTCCCTGGCCAGAGCAGAGAGCTGGCCTGGAAGAGGGGCAACCGGGACAGAATCCGGCACCCCAACCGGGACTAGAACCCAGGGTGCCGGCGCCGCAAGGTAGAGGATTAGCCTATTGAGCTGCAGCGCCGGCCGGAAGTAGTTTCTAAAAAACCGTAAGCGTATTCTCTATTTAATAATCGTGAAACAGTAACAACGTGCCAACCACACCTGCAGTGACAAAGCACACCCACATCTTCAAGTTGAGAGGGAAAGGAAGTGCCCCCAACGATGCTGAGGTTGAGATGAGTATGGGAGCTCTCGGGAGAGGCCCCAGCCCAGACCGAGGGGGTAGACTTGAAGACTAAGCGAAGCATCGCATTTGGGGTCTACAGGTGAAACGCAGCCGTGAGCTGAAGCCTGACAACTTCTGGGTCCGCAGGGCGAGTTTCAATGGGACCCGACACATCCATTCAATGATCGATTTGTTCACGGCTGCTCATCGGCGTGGCAGCGTTGAGCAGTTGTAACAGAGACCATGTGGCCCACCAAGCTGCAAACATTATTTATCTTTCAGAGACAATGCGTGTTGACTCCTACTCCACAGCATTGAGGGAATGTACCTCAACCTACTGAGCACCCACGGAAACCAAAGGAGAGAAACAAGGGTTGTGCCACACTCCCTAAGACAGGTGCCTAGGAGAGGCCGGAAGAGCCAAGACTATAGAAGAAAGGAGGCCCCCAGAGTTTCTACCTTCCTGCTGACCCGCCTATTCCCAAATTAAAGTGAGACGTGGATTTAAGTTGTAACTACACGTCAAAAATACATTTCAAATAAGAGGACGCCATAACGCTGATTAAATTATCACAGTGCATTGGGCATTGCGGCTCAGGAGCTCATGAACCATGGTGCTGCTGGCCTATGAAAAGTACACGTGTTATTTACATTTTTCATATTTATGAGCTGAAGGAGGACACTGGAGCTACATTTTCAAAATACGACTTCAATGGAAGTATCTCCAAAGGATAAAAACCACAGCAACTGTTTTTCAGAGAGATGATGTCTCTCATCCACTCAGAAGTTGACAATGTGGTTTGGCACGGAGGCGAGGCCCTGCCAAGTCTGTACATGCCTCATGACCAAGGGAGCACAGTGTGTGTGTGTACACGTGTGAGTGTGTACGTGTGTGCACATGTGTGTGTACATGTGTGTCTGCACCTGCCTCCCCCGAGAGCTTAGTCCAAGGCCATCGCCTCGTGACCAAGGGAGCACAGTGTGTGTGTGTACACGTGTGAGTGTGTACGTGTGTGCACATGTGTGTGTACATGTGTGTCTGCACCTGCCTCCCCCGAGAGCTTAGTCCAAGGCCATTGCCTCGTGACCAAGGGAGCACAGTGTGTGTGTGTGTGTACACGTGTGAGTGTGTACGTGTGTGCACATGTGTGTGTACATGTGTGTCTGCACCTGCCTCCCCCGAGAGCTTAGTCCAAGGCCATCGCCTCGTGACCAAGGGAGCACAGTGTGTGTGTGTGTGTACACGTGTGAGTGTGTACATGTGTATGCATGTGTGTGTACATGTGTGTCTGTACCTGCCTCCCCCGAGAGCTTAGTCCAAGGCCATCGCCTCATGACCAAGGGAGCACAGTGTGTGTGTGTGTGTACACGTGTGAGTGTGTACATGTGTATGCATGTGTGTGTACATGTGTGTCTGCACCTGCCTCCCCCGAGAGCTTAGTCCAAGGCCATCGCCTCATGACCAAGGGAGCACAGTGTGTGTGTGTACACGTGTGAGTGTGTACGTGTGTGCACATGTGTGTGTACATGTGTGTCTGCACCTGCCTCCCCCGAGAGCTTAGTCCAAGGCCATCGCCTCGTGACCAAGGGAGCACAGTGTGTGTGTGTACACGTGTGAGTGTGTACGTGTGTGCACATGTGTGTGTACATGTGTGTCTGCACCTGCCTCCCCCGAGAGCTTAGTCCAAGGCCATCGCCTCGTGACCAAGGGAGCACAGTGTGTGTGTGTACACGTGTGAGTGTGTACGTGTGTGCACATGTGTGTGTACATGTGTGTCTGCACCTGCCTCCCCCGAGAGCTTAGTCCAAGGCCATCGCCTCGTGACCAAGGGAGCACAGTGTGTGTGTGTGTGTACACGTGTGAGTGTGTACGTGTGTGCACGTGTGTGAGTGTACATGTGTGTGTGCGTCGAGGATCTGTAAAACACTTCATGAGAAGACCATTCATGGACTTCAGATTTTTCACCAAAATAAACCCTTTAACTCCATTTCCCATGAACTCTCTGAAGCACCCTTAGATGCTTCCACACCAGTGGGCTCAGCTCTGCCGTCTCCCCATTAGCTACGCTCCCAACATCCCCTTTTTCCAAAAAAGCTATTGCCAAACACAGATGCCCTCATTGTTGTCTACCCCGCCCCCCGTTCCCCCTCCTCCACCAACACGGGGGCCAGGGCAGGGCTGACTCCCTGGGTCCGCTCTCCTGTGTGACCACTCCCGCCCCGGCATTGCTAGCTGGGTCTCTCTGAGACACGGAGCATCAGGGATTTCGTACCCTGTGCCCGCTTGGTCTCACCGTCAGATCTCGCCCTGCTTTTATGCTGCCTGTTACGGGGAGCGTTGCTCCAGTCTCCTCGCTTCTGCTGGCTGCTCTCGCACCCACGCCTTACACAGCAGGGATGCGGACCTGCAAGGGAGCCAGGGGAACTTACTCCAGCTCTTGTAATTTGCAGGCGGGAAACATCAGAGGCAGGGTCAAGACCAGCACTCCGTGGTTTTGCAGGAAATTCACACTCAGGTCTAGATGCTTCAGGGTTTTGCTGAGTAGAAGAACTCTCCCGATGGAGCTGCAGCAAGCTTCGGTGAGGCAGCAGAAGAACAACCTGCGTGGGAACACCGGCAGAGAGCCGCGCGTCGGCGACAGCGGACGGGCTCAAAGAAGGCTGCGCGTGGCCGCCCACCCCAGGCCACGGAGGCCGCTTTGCCTTCTGCTGCCCCAGCCCCGGGTGGCCACCCGTCACTTTCCCACTGACAAGAAGGGATAGAAGTACCTAACGCGGTGCGGAGGCTCAAGTACAGGATGCACGCCACAAACAGGGCATGGGAACAGTCACATTCCCACTTCCACCCACTGGAGAGTCAGAGGACTGCAGTAACTCGGCTTCTTCCTTTTTGGACAGGACGTGCTCGAGTTGACTTAATCCTGAGATTGCTTTTGGGTTAAAAATTCTATGATTCTAGCAGTTATCTTGCTGCTTCCAAGTGAATAAGGGAACTATTGAAAAGTTTTAGGACAAAGATGGGCAGTGCATTGGAACCCTCTGGTTATGGGTTGGTAAACCCACCTTGTGGCGCCCACAATTGCCGTTTTCGTGGTTTTAATCTATCGCCAATGTTTGAAAGCTTCACTTGTTCCCAATCTTTATCTCTAGCTGTTTTCTTTAAAAAACCTGGAAGTCACCACCCTGGGTGTTTGTTCCTATGTGGGGATCAGATAAGCCCGAGCAGGGATTGGTGAAGTGTAGCCAGCGGGCAGATCCAGCTCCCATGGGCTAGAAATGGTCTTCACCTTTTGAATGACTGGGAAATAGAGAAAACTGTGGCAGATGGAACTGATATGAAATTCAGATTTTAATACACAGCCCTCCGTATCGTCAGCTTCTACATCCACAGAGTCAACCAACCACGGATCAAAAACACTAGGGAGACTTGAGTGTGTACTGAAGGCACACAGACTTCCTTCTTGTCCTATTCTCATGACAACACAGCGTGGCTACTTCACAGCCTTGGCATTGTGCACAGCGGTAACCTAAAGGGAATTTAAAGCACAGTGTGGGGTAGGATGTGTGCAGGTTATGGATCAGGGACCTGAGCACCAGAGATTCTGGTATGCGTCTGGGGTCCTGGCACCCAACCCTCAGGTGCAACTGTACTCATGAAGCAGTACTGACATGGCTTTTCTGGCTTTCTTTTGTTCTATGCATAGGGAAGAAATGATCATATCTATGACAAGATCTGGATTTCTGTGCCCCTAGGATTTTAAGCTTAGCAATATCATTTTATACATTTTATAAAACTATTTAACAAACTGTGACCCTATAGCTAAGATTACATCAACAACATGTAATATTTATTAATATCTTAATATGTATTTGCCATCTATATCTTCAATTTATTTCATTTTCCTAGAGTACCTGGGTGGTTTTACATCATTCTTAAAACGGTATTTCAAACATCAGGCAATGCTAGATTGAGTCCCACACCATCCCTATCAACAATCTGTCCATGGTCAGTCTCGTTTGCTCTCTGTATCTTACCCACTTCTCAGCCACATTTTGAAGCAAACACCGGACACCCCAGTTCCTCACTGTGAATAGTTCCACAGCTACCTCTAAATGGTAAGGTCTATTTTAATCTGTTACATTTATCATACTGAAAATAACGTTTATTACAAGTTTGACTATTTAAGCTTTATTGAATGTCAAACTTGTGTTAGAAGTCAAATATCAGCTTTTACCGACTTCTGCTGGATTCTAGACAACGTTTTTACGTATTGTTATGCCTGCTAATTAGAGTTCTCAGCTTGGAGCATGAGATCGCAACACAACCTCCTTACCACTGTGGAGAGGGAGTTCAGTGTGGTGCCAACGCGATTCCACACGTAGACCCTGGGCTACAGCAGCGACGTGATGAGAGAGGGGAACCTGCGTCGTTACCTGGACAGGAGCACAGAGGCCAGGTGTGGTGCGGGACGTGCTGTATCCAGGGGCACAGGAGGGAAGCCGAGGAACGGGGCTGTGCATTACGGGAGCTCTGCGTGTGCTGACTTGGCCATCAGAACACCAGAGTCATGGGTTGGATTCTCTTTGTGTAGAAACTAGTGTTCAATTTTTAGAAATTACATGTAAAGTCAAAAAATCAGAAAAACTAAAGAGCCCCTCTGTTGTTTTTCAAAGTTTTTCCAAAGCCAATGCTATCGGCTGACTAGGACGCTAATATTTTCCATCAATAAGATTTGGTCAACATCTAATGTGACTTTTTAGACATTTTCCTTAGATTACTACAATTTCTTTCACTGCTTTTGGATTTGGAAATTCCTTGCCTACTTAAAAAATAAGAGAAAAAAATGTTTCTTGCTTGACTATATCTGCAATATTTGAAATATAGATGTGAATTATGAAGGCGTGCATGCCAGCAACTTCACGGGGTGAGGGCAAGTGTTCTAAAGTCAGACTGTGGTGATCGTTAACTGTGTGCTAAAAATCCACTGAATATGCACTTAAATAGGTGAGTTTTCTGGGACATGATGTATATCTCAAAGCTGTGGGGTGGGGGCCGGTGCTGTGGCGCAGCTGGTTAATGCCCTGGCCTGAAGCGCCGGCATCACATATGGGCACCAGTTCTAGTCTGGCTGCTCCACTTCTGATCCAGCTCTCTGCTATGGCCTGGGAAAGCAGTAGAAGATGGCCCAAGTCCTAGGACCCCTGCACCCATGTGGGATACCTGGAAAGAGGCCCCTGGCTCCTGGCTTTGGATCGGCGCAGCTCCGGCTGTTGCGGCCAATTGGGGAGCGAACCAGCAGATGGAAGACCTCTCTCTCTCTCTCTCTCTCTCGCTCTGCCTCGCCTCTCTGTTGAACTCTGACTTTCAAATAAATAAATAAATAAATCTTAAAAAAAAAAAAAAACGCTGTGGGATGTGAAGATGAGATGAAGGTGGCCCTGTTTGGAGTCAGTGCCAAGCCAATGACCCGGTGCCCTTTTTCCATGTTTCCTTCTTTCGTAGTATGAATTTAGTCAAGTTGGCAATCACTTTCTACGGAATCCCTGTGGGGGCTCAGAGATATCCTCCAACCAGCTGGGATTTTGGAAACAATTATAAAGCAGTATTATGCAATCCTACCAGGGTTCATGATGTTATCCTGTAATCAAACACATACATGTTTCCATAGCAACATATATGAATAGAGAACATAAGGAATACCGTTTCAGTTTAGACTGTCATGTTTGGGAACTCCATGTAGTCTGAAAAAATTAAGCCCTACTGCATTCTTAAACCCTTGGTAATGTAGAACTGAATTTAATTGAAGCTGAATTTAGGTGGTGTGTCCTTTAACCCACCTAGTTACTTATTCCATTTTGTCTTTCTGACCACCCTTGCAAATTACCACCTTTCATCTGTGCGTCTATGCCTTACTTCTGTCCCATTTTTTCTGCTTTTGCTCTATTTTCTGTGCCCTGACCACCTGAAACACCTACTTTTCTAGAAACTTCCCAGAGCAGAGAAAGAGATTGTCTTCCATGACAGAAACAAGGGACAGGGGCAGGCACAGGAGGATCCCATCACCGGCCACCTTGAAAGAAGAGCTAGGAAAACAACTTCAAGGCGGTCTAGCACCAGGCCCCGTTCCTCGGCTTCCCTCCTGTGCCCCCAGATACAGCACGTCCCGCACCACACCTGGCCTCTGTGCTCCTGTCCAGGTACCGACGCAGGTTCCCCTCTCTCATCATGCCGCTGCTGTAGCCCAGGGTCTACGTGTGGAATCGCGTTGGCACCACACTGAACTCCCTCTCCACAGTGGTAAGGGGGTTGTGTGGTGACCTCGTGCTCCAGGCGGTGAAAGCAAGTTGAGAAAACTTCATGCCAGCCTGCTGCCGTATTTTCATCGGCAACGCTGACCACGAACCCAGACCTGTCCAAGCCCAGACACTCAATGGTTCTTCAGCTAACAGGCTTCCGTGTGCTTTCCCCTCTGGTACTTGGCTGTACGCACAGACTTTCAAACCCGAGTCCCAGTTCCTAAGTGGTGGGTTTGCCCAAGCCAACTTACACCAGCGACTCCAGAATACAATTTGGGTGGAGCAAGGCGTCACACAGTATCTTCACCCCATCGTTCTTCAGTGGGTTGTTGGACAAGGTCAGCTTCTTCAGCTTCTTGCTGTCGACAAGGAGCGAGGCGACGTCTCTACACGCACTAGCTTTCAGGTCACATTTCATCAAGCTGCAAGAACAATTCGAGTGGAGTAAATGGGGCTATTTTCTATGTCATTTCTCTGTCAAGTGCAGTCAGTCCCCACCAAGTGCTAGGATACCTACGCTTACACTGGGAAGTCAGTAGAGTCCTCTGCTTCTAATCTCATCCTACGCTAGTTCATACTTGGGTAAGGTTGCAGACCCAGCAGGGCTGTGAGTGGTCAGAGGAACTAGACCATTAAAGAAATAGGAGTCAAGCCAATTACAGAAAAGATCATCTATGTAGAAGCTGAAATCGACCAAGATGATAGGAGTCATGGTGGCAGGAGAGAACCGTCTAGGAGTGAATGGTACCAAGCAGGTGGCGGTAGAACCATCTCAAGGGCATCTGCGGCACTGCCCGGTCGTGCCCCTGGCACACAAGCTGAACGCTGCTCACCACAAGTGCTGTAGGTTGCAGGCTGGGCTATCCAGGATCTCATGCAGAAGTGAAAACATCTTTGGGGACATGTCCATGCGGTTCAGGCTCAGGGAAGTCAGGCTCTTGATCTGGGCAATAGCCCTGAACAAGTCATCAAATTCAGAGCCCACTGCAAGATTTGACAACCTGTGGAAGAGAGAGAGGAGGAGACTTCCAGTGAAGAGAGGATCACACTGAGAAGGATCTTCTTGGCGAGTTTTCTCATAGCCTGCTGCACTGTAGAACAGATTCCGGATTCCATCATGAGCCTATTAAAATGCAACTCATATTATGGTATGTCTGCTCCAAACCCCACCCCTCATTCCAGAAAAATCCATTGTTGATACTGTTGATGACACCTGAAATCTTGCCAAGCACACCCACGAGCTATGTCCCTGGGACCATCCCCCCCACAGTGGTCTACACATGGGGGGCTCTGAACTCCTCTGAGCACACCAAGCCTTCTTCCGTGGACCACTCTCCCAGGGGCACTCTGTGACCAACCATTCACCTAATCCATCTCTTCCTTTATGGCCAATCTCGCCTCTCTGGAGCTTAGCACATGAACCCCCACCACCACCACCAAAGTATACTCGTAAGAAACTTTCATTGATATTCTCCCTCTCTCCCCATAACCTGTTATCTGTCTTAAAGCGCATGAATTTAAGTATCATGTGCGTCCATTTTCAATCTCACTGGATGGGAAGCAGGGGCATCTATTTTCCCGTTCATTGAGAGAACCCAGATACCTAGGCTGGACCTGCAGCCAAGCAGGCCTCCTGCCCAAAGGAAAATAAAGCTGGCCTTTGGGCTGCCAGGCTCTGAGACCATCACACCCCCTTATGTTTGGCCGTACTGAATCACTCAGTACCATTTCCTGCAGAGCCGCTAACAAACTCAGGCCAGTGCTGTGTTCTCAGCAACGCTTGACAAGTTTTCACCCTATTCTGATGGGCTTCTGGGGAAGTGGTTGACTCCCACCCTGACATACTTTTGCTTTTTAAAAAAAAACTTTTTCTGGCCGGCGTCGCGGCTCACTAGGCTAATCCTCCGCCTTGCGGCGCCGGCACACCAGGTTCTAGTCCTGGTTGGGGCGCCGGATTCTGTCCCGGTTGCCCCCCTTCCAGGCCAGCTCTCTGCTGTGGCCCGGGAGTGCAGTGGAGGATGACCCAGGTGCTTGGGCCCTGCACCCCATGGGAGACCAGGAGAGGCACCTGGCTCCTGCCATCGGATCAGCGCGGCGGCCGCGGCAGCCATTGGAGGGTGAACCAACGGCAAAGGAAGACATTTCTCTCTGTCTCTCTCTCACTGTCCACTCTGCCTGTCAAAAACAACAACAACAACAACAACAACAACAACAACAAAAAACAAAAAAACAAAAAAAAAACAAAAAAAACTTTTTCTTTCTTTTTTTTGTTTTAGTTATTTGAAAGGCCAAGTTACAGAGAGATCTTCCATTTCCTAGTTCACTCCCCAGATGGCCATAACGGCTTAGAGCTGGGCCAGGCTGAAGCCAGGAGCCACTTCCAGGTCTCCCACATGGGTGGCAGGGCCAAGGCTGTCTCCTGCTGCCTCCTCAGGAGCTGGATTGGAAGTAGAGCAATCTGGTCTCAAAATGGTGCCCATTTCGCAGGCAGAGGCATTGTTCCCAATGCCCCTACAATGATGGTCTGTTTGCTTTCTTCTTTAGGACAACTCCAGTTTTTCACTATTTCCAACTGCAACCAAGAATAAAGACTTCTTTCTCAGCCCCTCTTTGCATTCTGCAAGGTTAAGTGGTGACAAGATGAGCAGGTCAATGAAATGCGAACCAAAGTGATCCAAGCAAGCCTTCCAGCAGGGCTCCAGCCAGGAAGCTGCCCCTCCCTCCCTCCTGCTGCTTCCTGCCTCTAGGGCAGGCCCAGTGCCTGGGGCTTCACAATCTCATGGCCAAGGGCATCTTGATCCTAGGAGGTGCACTGCAGATGGCTGAGAGAGGTGTATGGGGCCCTAGACCAAGACAGACCGGGCTTGCAGGATTGTCTACCGCAGGCTTCCCACAAGGCCTTTGTGTGGGTTGGAAAATCAAGCCCTGTGCAATAGAGCTGCTCTTGGGGAAGAGAAGGCTGTTCTGTTACAAGTGCTTGAATACAATCCAAAGTGATGCAGCATGGGGCCAGCGCTGTGGCGTAGCGAGTTAAAGCCCTGGCCCGAAGCGCCGGCATCCCATATGGGCGCCGGTTCTAGTCCTGGCTGCTCCTCTTCCAATCCAGCTCTCTGCTATGGCCTGGGAAAGCAGTAGAAGATGGCCCAAGTCCTTGGGCCCCTGCACCCACCTGGGAGACCTGGAAGAAGCTCCCGGCTCCTGGCTTCAGACTGGCTCAGCTCTGGCTGTTGTAGCCATCTGGGGAGTGAACCAGCAGATGGAAGACCTCTCTCTCTGTCTCTACCTCTCTCTGTAACTCTTTCAAATAAATAAATCTTAAAAAAAAAAAAAAAAAAACAAAAACGAAGTGATACAGCATCTTCTGTTCACCCAGACAACTTGTGACGCAGCATCTCCTTCTTCTAATTTCTGAAACGTGGCCAGGAATTTCCGGAATTCCCCACCCCACTGCAGCCCCACTGCGTGTGCTCTGTTCACCTGCTTCAGTTTGTTTTTCCAGTACTGCTTTTATCACTTGGAATCATCCTGGACCAGAAAATGAAAAGGAGGTTCCTGTTATTCCTCGGGGAAATTGGAGGTTGGGATTGGAGGCACCTACTTGAGTGTCTGGAGCCGACAGCTGGCATGTGTCAGCGATTTACACAGAATCCTTTCCGAGGTGCTGTGAAGGTCACTGTTACAGAGCTCCAGCTCCCGGAGGTTCTCGTTGGTGTGGAGCAGCGAGCAGATATCTCTCCAGTAGGCGAGGTTCCTCACCTGACTACACAGAACACAAATGTCACCGCACAGTAGAATCCATTCAATCCAGCCCACACGTTAACGTCTCTTTTCAGAGTAGCTGTTCACTGATTCAGCCCGAGTACCAGGTGGGAAGAAATAAAATATGGTCAAGTATGAACGGTAACATCCAGACCCGTGAAGAAAGTAATTCTGAGGTCAGACAAGATACAACCGATCCAGTACAGTGCCTTTGGACGTGAAAATGCCAACTACTAAGAAGTACAGTTGGCCGGAGCCGCGGCTCACTAGGCTAATCCTCTGCCTGCGGCGCTGGCACACCGGGTTCTAGTCCCAGTCGGGGCGCCGGATTCTGTCCCGGTTGCCCCCCTTCCAGGTCAGCTCTCTGCTGTGGCCCGGGAGTGCAGTGCAGGATGGCCCCAAGTGCTTGGGCCCTGCACCCCATGGGAGACCAGGAGAAGCACCTGGCTCCTGCCATCGGATCAGCGTGGTGCGCCGGCCGCAGCGGCCATTGGAGGGTGAACCAACGGCAAAGGAAGACCTTTCTCTCTCTCTCTCTCTCTCACTATCCACTCTGCCTGTCAAAAAAAAAAAAAAAAAAAAAAAAGAAGTACAGTCGACAGGAACTGCTCTTGTGTCCTGTCACGATTCCGTGAGGATTATCTCAGTTGAGCCATACAACGTAAAGAAGAAACGAGATTAAAATACTGATTCTCACCATGAGGCAAGTTAGCCTCACAGAGACACTTGGCAAGGCCAGGGGTGCTGTTAGACAGCCTCCCTCAGCCAATTCAGCCCCTGACCACGAAGCATTCTGTGGCCCCAAGTATCAGTCATGCCGAGGTTTAACCCAGAAACCTGGCGTAAACTGCAGCACAGAGATTTTCAAACCGGTGCTTTGATGCGAGACACCAGAGAGGACTCCAAGTTCTGCAGTCTCTCCAGTACAGTGTCGTCATGGTCAACGGCACCGGGGGGTCTTAGGAATACAGAAAGGGAAGTTGTGCTTTTCACAAGACTCACCGAGAAGTCAGCTTCACGTTGGGATCCTTGTGTTTAAAGACAAACAGCACGCCCAGCTTCAGTCTTTGCAAAGTCTGGCTGTGCTTCAGGCAATACGACGAAACCATCAGGTCTCTGCTTGTTCGAATATTCACAGTAGCCTGCAAGAAAAAGCCCATTATCTGTTTCACAAACTCTTCCTCCTGATTCTCAAAGAGGCAGTAGAACACGGGCATGTGGTATTCCATCGCTCTGGGATTGTTACTCAGACACTCCATCTGTTGCCGAAAGTACTGTCTGAGCGGCTCCACCAGTAGTTGACAGCCAAAGGACGTCTCGAGAATTTTCCTCCTCTTCTCATTGAGAAGTCCAAAGATGGATACAGTTACTGGACTGAAATCAGGGTATGTTTCCCTTTTCTCTTTAAGCTTTCTGCTGGCCGAGGGGATTTGGCAGCTGTTCAGTATCATCATATACGCAATGGCCGCGCAGAACTCTTGGACCTTCAAGTGTATGAACGTGTGCCGGTCTTGAATATTGCTGCACCGCACGAGAATCTTGCGGGCCTGCAACAGGGAGACATCATCCTCGGTCAAACCAACACTCCTGAGGTCCTCGTCACTAAAATTCTGGGTGTCGTGGAGCAGCCCTTCCACGGCCAGCGTGCAAAGACGTTCCAGGAGAACCAGTCGATGCTGACCGCCTGTCGCTCCAGCCTCAGGTGTCAGTGTATTGGCAAGAAAGTGGGTGAAGACGTCAGTGTGTGTTTGGTAGGAGAGTTTTATGTCATCACCCTTGCCTAGGTGCCGGCTCAGAGCAGTGCAAGTGACCCAGCATAACGCGGGGACCTGACACAAGCTGATGAGCATCTCATTGTCATGAACAAGTCTGCAAGCTGTCATCACCTTCTGCTCGTTGCGAAAGAATAAGGTGAAATACAGCTTCCTCCTTTCATCCGAGAACTGTAGGGTGAGGCAGTAATCCGAGTGCTTCATCAGTGTCCTCATGGCGGTTTCGCCGCCGAACCTGGAGGAGATGAGGAACCAGGAACCCGGAGCCATTTTCCTCTGCAGCAGACTGGCCAGCAGAACCGACATTGGCACCTGCTGTCTGCTGTCGCTGCATAAGGCAAGCTCGTCCACGTTTAAGCTGCAGTTGATGTTGTCCAAGTCCTCAAGGATGAAGAGGAGATGCTTAGAGTAAGCCAGGATGTCTGCCACCGGAGCGTAGCCACCAGGCCAGTCCTTGGAGATGAGCTCGACCAAGCTGCAACAGGTGATCTGGTTGATTTCGTGAGAAGTGAGGTACACAACGTAGGAGATTGTGTCCTTCCAGATCTCCTCCTTGATCCACCCTAGCACCGCCATCCTTATCACCATGGTTTTCCCAATCGCTCCTTCTCCGAACAGGAACACGTTAAGGTTCTTAGCTGAGTAGTCACTGTTAGTCGTATACGAATTCTGCAGTACGTGTAAAGTGTTGATGGCAATTTCACCGTAGAAGTAGTTGTGCACCTCTGCAAAAGGGCACTGTTCCCACTGGTATAGGACTTTTCTTCCTACGACAACTTTGTCTATCTCTTCGTGACCTAAACCAGCGAGCACAGGAGAAATGCAGAACATGGGTAAAAACTCAAAATGGAAAAACAGTTTCACCCAGTATTTCTACTTACTACTGTTCAGCATAAACATAGAAACTAGGATATTGTCGCATGCTGCTTAAAAAGAAAGAGGTTAAGTTGACCCAACTCTTCCAGTTGTCTTATCATTTCTTCTTTATCCTTCAAGAGATGCCCTTGAGGCCAGTGCTGTGGTGCAGTGAGTACAGTTCCATCTGCAGTGCCGGCATCCCATGTGGGCGCTGGTTCGAGTCCCAGCTGTTCCACTTCTGATCCAGCTCTCTGCTGTGGCCTGGGAAAGCAGTAGAAGATGGCCCAAGTGTTTGGGCCCCTGCACCCGTGTGGGAGACCTGGAGGGCTCCTGGCTTCGGATTGGTGCGGCACCAGCCCTTGCAGCCATCTGGGAAGTGAACCAGTGGATGGAAGCTCGCTCTCTCTCTCTCTCTCTCTCTCTCTCTCTGCTTCTGCCTCTTTAACTCTGCCTTTCAAATAAATAAATAGATTTTTTAAAATGTAACCTCTAAAACTAGAACATGAAGAAACAGGTAGGGGGAAGAAAGAAAAGAGGAGGAAGATGAAGAAAAACAGAGAGAGGGAGGGAGGGAGAACATCTTTATATTCTTAGAATTACATCTATGAACTATACAGAGTCCGAATTCTGTGTTAATATTACATTAACATAGAAATAAGGTACCAATTTTTATTTTTTAAAAGTTTTTTAAAGAATTTTATTTATTTGACAGGTAGAGTTACAGACAGAGAGAGAGAGAGAAAGAGAAAGGTCTTCCTTCCGTTGGTTCAGCCCCCAAATGACCATTATGGCTGGCGCTGCACCGATCCAAAGCCAGAAGCCAGGTGCTCCCTCCTGGTCTCCCATGTGGGTTCAGGTGCCCAAGCACTTGGGCCATCCTCCACTGCCTTCCTGGGCCACAACAGAGAGCTGGCCTGGAAGAGGGGCAACCGGGACTAGAACCCGGTGCCCATATGGGATGCCAGCACCGCAGGTGGAGGATTAGCCAGGTGAGCCATGGTGCCGGGCCCAAGGTACCAATTTTAAGAAGTGTCACCTGCGTCAGGGGTCGTCACCATGATACTGCGGTGTGTCTGGGACCTCACTGGCCAGCGCAGATCACCCTAGGCCTTCTGCAGGGCTGGCCCGTGGGCCCTCCGTGTGGGACACGTCTGTCTCTCACTAGCCAGTGACACAATCGTCTCCCCTAACCCTCTGCATCCAACAGGCAGATTCGCTAATGGGATTTTTTTTATATCTGAAGCTTTTTATGTATTATAACCCCCTGTGCCCACTAAAGTTGATCTGATACACTGAGTGACATAAGTTTATTGAAAGATACACATGAAACCTGCTAAGTCATTACCTCCTGGGAGGGAACCCAGCATGGGGACAGTTTCAGATTTTTTTTTAAGATTTATTGATTTGAGAGGCAAGGTTACAAAGAGATACAGGGAGAGACACAGAGAGAGAGGTCTTCCATCCTCTGGTTCACTCCCAAGATGGCCACAACTGGCAGGGTTGGGCCAGGCCAAGCCAAAGCCAGGAGCCAGGAGCCTCGTGCTGGTCTCCCAAGTGGGTGGAGGGGCCCAGGCACTTGGGCTGTCTTCTGCTGGTTTCCCAGGCCATAGCAGGGAGCTGGATCACAAGTAGGGGAGCTGGGTCCTGAACTGGCGCCCATATGGGATGCCGGCACTGGAGGAGGCAGCCCAATCTGTCAATCATAGCACCAGCCCTGGTTTCAAATTTTTTAAACTTACTTTAAAATATCTTGGCCGGCGCCATGGCTCACTAGGCTAATCCTCTGCCTTGCGGCGCTGGCACACCAGGTTCTAGTCCCGGTCGGGGCGCCAGATTCTGTCCTGGTTGCCCCTCTTCCAGGCCAGCTCTCTGTTGTGGCCCGGGAGTGCAGTGGAGCATGGCCCAAGCGCTTGGGCCCTGCACCCCATGGGAGACCAGGAGAAGCACCTGGCTCCTGCCATCGGATCAGCGCGGTGCGCCGGCCACAGTGCGCCGGCCGCGGTGGCCATTGGAGGGTGAACCAACGGCAAAGGAAGACCTTTCTCTTTGTCTCTCTCTCTCACTGTCCACTCTGCCTGTCAAAAAAAAAAAAATCTTAACATTTAGTGATAAGAGCAGGGTTGTTTCCATTTTTCTGTATTCATTTGTACTCTTTCAATATCCAGTTATACATCAAATTTATCTTGTCTGACTATAAACGTGTCCTATGAGAAAAGACGTGAAAAGATAAAGGTCAAAGCATTTTCAGTTTTCAAATAAGGGGCCAAGTGAGATTCAGGCCACGGCTCCCGGCTGTTCTCCGTCTGCCACACCCCTCATTCTGTGCCACTACCCCACCAGGACAGCCCGAGAGGGGGTGCTGCTTCCGCCACAAGTCATCACCTTTTTGAAAAATAGTTGTCAGCAAGTCAATGTCCCAAGAGGCCCAGAACGGTCCCCACCTCCAGGGTTTCTCATCACATCAGAGAACCTGGCTGCACTTAGAGCCGACAGCCATCACGCAGTGTGTGCAGCCGCCTAACGCGACTTCTCTTGGGCTACGGCTGAGGACTGCCTGGAGTCTTCTTGTCACTCAGGCCAGTCTGGAGGACAAGAGCTGGTACAGGCTGAGCTTCTGTAAGCCGAAAGCTGAGCTGCGATACACTCAGCAGAAAATGCCACACCTGACCTCGTGGGACTGGAGCTGATCAAACCCAGGTGCGCCAGAAATGTCCCCTAAAACTGCCTTCGGGGTAGCTAAGGCGTACGTGAAGCGTCAGTGACTTGTGTTTCCACTTGGGTCCCCTCCCACAAACATGTCGCGATGCCGATGCCAATTTTCCTAAATCCAGACGCTGAGACACTCTGGTCCCGGCCGTTCAGCTAAGGGAGCCTCAGCCTGCTGTGACCCTGAAGACATGTTTAACCTCAAGGCAGCTGCGAGTGGACCTTGGTGCTGCCTGCCTGGATGGTCCCCGTGGGAATCTGAGTCTTCCCAGGTGGAGGAGGGAGAAACAACAAGAGAAAACCCTGGGGTGCACAGTCAGCTACACCTCACAGTCTTAGAGCTCTGCCCCCTTGGGGACCTTAGGGATTTCTCCCAGCAGCTTGGCTTCTCTGCTTCTTTTGACAGGCAGAGTGGACAGTGAGAGAGAGAGACAGAGAGAAAGGTCTTCCTTTTGCCGTTGGTTCACCCTCCAATGGCCGCCGCGGCTGGCGCGCTGCAGCCGGCGCACCGTGCTGATCCAATGGCAGGAGCCAGGTGCTTCTCCTGGTCTCCCATGGGGTGCAGGGCCCAAGCACTTGGGCCATCCTCCACTGTACTCCCGGGCCACAGCAGAGAGCTGGCCTGGAAGGGGGGCAACCGGGACAGAATCCGGCGCCCCAACCGGGACTAGAACCTGGTGTGCCGGCGCCGCAAGGCAGAGGATTAGCCTAGTGAGCCGCGGCGCCGGCCACTCTGCTTCTTTCTATTGGGCATGCCAGGGACTGAAGGGGCCTCTGGACGGACCTGTTCCACAGAGGCCCTGGGATGCGAACCCTCATGGTCTTTGCAGGTCGTTCAAAACACCGCGTGGACCCTGCTGTGCCGGGGCAATGCGCCACGCTGGGACCCCTCTGGCCGGCACTTTCCTGGGGTCTCAGCCTCTGGCTGCTTTCTCTAAGGCAGTTAGTTGACAACAGGGGCAGAGCGGGCAAGTCACCAGCCGGCCACAGCCCACCCCAATCCAAACCCTCTCTCCTGACCTCCAGCTCTGAGTTGTGGATAGTCGCCATCGCATGCCACTCATGTCTCTACAACCGCCTGTCAACCATGAAAGAGGAAAAGGAAGGAGCTTCCTGAAACCCCCCCCCCCGCCGCCCCCACCCTGCTCGGGGCCTCACTCACGCCTCCGCCTCCTCCTGATCCTCTCGCAGAGGTCTATGCGGTTGATCTTGTCAAACGCGTTGCCGGCCATCATCCAGGTGTACTGGGCCTCGTAAGTGGCTGTCAGGATGTCGACCAGCTCCTCCCGCCCGGCCCTCCTGAGCGGAAGCAGCGGCAGCTGCGTGAGGCCCAGCGCCAGGGGGTCACGTTCCAGACAGTCCTTAAAGCTCTGGAACTCCTTGTCACTGAGAGTCTGGAGAAACCACAGCAGGTCCAAGTCGGTGAGATCCAGCATCGCCATCTGCTTCTCCAGGGTGTTGGTTTCAGAGAGGCCGGCTCCGGAGGAGCCAGGCGGGCAGGGTCTGGAAGACGGAGACGCCATCAGAGACTCACACCGCGTGGCGGCGTGGCGGCGCTGGTTCACTCGAAGCCGACTAGTGGAGAACTCCGGCGGTCTGGTTAAAACAAACAAAACAAACCACCTCTTTGGATGACCCAGTAAAGGAGGTCTGAACTTTCTCTGGGAAAATGGGTTTTTCCACTGAATTTGGTCAACTTCTAAGCTGAGATAAACGTAGAATATATGTTCTATTAAAAGGCAATGCCCGGGGCCAGCGCTGTGGCACAGCGGGTTAATGCCCTGGCCTGAAGCACCGGCATCCCATATGAGCACCGGTTCTAGTCCCAGCTGCTCCTCTTCCAATTAGCTCCCTGCTAACATGCCTGGGAAAGCAGTAGAAGATGGCCCAAGTCCTTGGGCCCCTGCACCTGCGTGGGGTACCCAGAAGAGGCTCCTGGCTCCTGGCTTCAGATTGGCACAGCTCCGGCTGTTGCAGCCAACTGGGGAGTGAACCATCAGATGGAAGACCCACCCCCACCCTCTGCCTCTCCTTCTCTCTTTGTGTAACTGACTTTCCAATAAAAGAAAAAAAAAGCAATGCACACACTGTAGAAAGCAACTCTTGAGCAGTGAGCAGCGTTTGGGTTTGTGAGAACTGAGTGAACCGGTGGGAACGGGTCTTTGGCGGCCGACAGTCAGCCTCGTGCAGGCTGGAGGGCTGTGCTCCTCACCTCACCAGAGTCGGCCCTGTGCTGGGGTGACCTGCATGACACCTGGCTGCAGCCTTCTCAATGACTGCCCACCTGGGGTGCGCGTCCTCGCACCTGGGCACCTGCAAGCCCTCCCGCAAGGAGGTGCTGTCGGTCAGACGCGTTCCAGGCAGTCTTGCCAGCCTCTGGAAACCCGAGCGTCAGGAGGTGCTCTGTGCCGTCCTGGTGGCTCAGCCGGTCAGAGACGGCTCCTACTTTACGGCTTTGCCTCGGTCTGAGACCTGTTAGCTCCCTAATGGCTCACGAAATCCACTGGCCCCACGCTTATTTCTGTATGTGCAACCGCTTTACGTAAAGCCCAGATAAACAGACTGCTTTGGTCCTTTAGGTCCTGTCTGGGTTTCATACCCCACTGAACTTCGTTCAACATCTGCCAGCAGCAGATACAACCCAGGCCATCGAAGCCTCCAGACACGGCTGTGCCTCCTTGCGGTGCTGCAGGGCAGGGCCACCTCTCCAGTCCTCTCCTGCCGAGCTCTCTAGCCTTCCTCCGCCTCTCAGCAGGCAGCCCTGCTCTGGAGCCTCCAGCCAGCCTCCTGCTCTGAGCGATGTCCCCCACGTGCACGCCTGTCAAAACGACACCCGACACGTCAGGTGTGGTCACCTTATTCCTTAAGAGGCACCCACATGGCTTGGGCCCCCCACACCTCTGAGTTTCAGTGCCCATCTGACTGTTACCATTTCATGTTGTCATGGTGAGGACAGGCATCGCAGAAAGGTGTCTAAACAAGGACTCATGCCGGGGTGGTGTAGTAGGTAAAGATGCCGCCTGAAGTACCGGCATCCCATAAGGGCGCTGGTTCAAGTCCCTGCTGCTCCACTTCCCATCCAGCTCTCTGTTATGGCCTGGGAAAGCAGTAGAAGATGGCCCCAGTCCTTGGGCCCCTGCACCTAGAAGAACTGGCTTTGGATGGGTGCAACTCTGGCCATTGGAGCCATCTGGGGAGTGAACCAGCACAGGGAAGACCCCCCCAACCCCGGCCTCTCCTTCTGTGTATAACTCTGACTTTCAAATAAAATTTAGAAAAAAGAACTACCGTATGTGTGATCCAGATGGCAAAGGGCTCACAAGCACCCAAAAAGGGGCAAAACACAGGCACGCGGCCCTGTCTCCATGGTGCCCACGTACTACAGTCAGGGTAGGTGGGCTCCAAGGCCCAAGCCCTCTCATCCCTAGGCCTAAGCAGCCTTGTTTTCTCCCTCCCTGACTTAAATATGCAGTGGCGCTGGCAGAAACATAAGGAGGTCGAGACCCAGAGAGCAGTACAGTGCTGGATCAGGGGCGGCCGAGGGAACTCTGGCGGCCTGGAAACGCAGGGTTAGGGGTGTGGGACAAGACAAAGCGAAGCCCGGCGCTGTGGGCGACAGGTGAATCACTGAGGAAACTGCACAGAGCAGAACGTGGCGTGGTGTGCTCCCTTCACAGCCACGTGCCGTGGGGTGGTACGCTCCCTTTGTGGCCACGTGCCATGGGGTGGTGTGCTCCCTTCATGGCCACGTGCCGTGGGGTGGCGTGCTCCCTTCGTGGTCACGTGCCGTGGGGTGGTGCGCTCCCTTCATGGCCATGTGCCATGGGGTGGCACGCTCCCTTCATGGCCATGTGCTGTGGGGTGGCACGCTCCCTTCATGGCCATGTGCTGTGGCGTGGCATGCTCCCTTCGTGGCCACGTGCTGTGGGGTGGCGCACACCCTTCATGGCCACGTGCTGTGGGGTGGCACACTCCCTTCATGGCCACATGCGGTAGGGCCGGAACGGGACGGCTGACAAGCATGGCCTCTGTGTTCCACACTCAGCACGGTTGGGTAGAAGGCACAGTGTCCAGGGTTCTAGAGCCCGCAGGACAGCTACGATTGACAACGGTGAACTGTGTGTTTGCAAACAGCTGTGGAGAGGATTCTGCTTCCAACTCAAAGAAATGATCAACTTTGAGGGGGGAATATGCTAATTAACCTACTGTGCTCATGGCACATAGCACACACGTGTCAAATGCCACACCGAACCCCGTAAATACAATGGGGTTTCCTTGTAGAACAGGGCTTGTTGAGCCGGCGCCGTGGCTCAATAGGCTAATCCTCCACCTTGCGGCGCCGGCACACTGGGTTCTAGTCCCGGTCGGGGCGCCGGATTCTGTCCCGGTTGCCCCTCTTCCAGGCCAGCTCTCTGCTATGGCCAGGGAGTGCAGTGGAGGATGGCCCAGGTGCTTGGGCCCTGCACCCCATGGGAGACCAGGAGAGGCACCTGGCTCCTGGCTCCTGCCATCGGATCAGCACGGTGTGCTGGCCGCAGCACACCAGCCCCAGAGGCCATTGGAGGGTGAACCAATGGCAAAGGAAGACCTTTCTCTCTGTCTCTCTCTCTCACTGTCCACTCTGCCTGTCAAAAATTAAAAAAAAAAAAAAGAGAACAGGGCTTGTAGTGAGGAAACTATGCATGAATGTCAATAACTTTTGCATCTGAACTTATTTAAGATTTATTTGTTAACTTATTTTAAATGCGGAGTTAGAGAGTTAGAGAGTCAGAGAGAGAGAGAGAGAGAGAGAGAAGTCTTACATCCACAGGTTCACTCCCCAAATGGCTGTAATGCTGGAGTTGGGTCAGTCTGAAGCCAAGAGCTCCTTCTGGGTCTCCCACATGGGTGCAGGGACCCAAGCACCGGGGCCATCCTCTGCTGCTTTCCCAGGTGCATTAGCAGGGAGCTGGATCAGAAGTGCAGCAGCCGGGACTGGAACTGGTGCCCATATGGGATGTCAGCATGCAAGCAGCAGTGTAACCCACTAGGCCACAATGCCGACCCTGAACTTATTCTTAAACTCCCTGTTCCATGAAGTGCCCTTGCAATACTGTTACTGTGCATCAGTTGAGCCCTCTTAACTATAGATTTTAAAAGTGAAATTCTTACTGGCTCAGTTTTGGGTCTGAGAAGAACAAAAAAATGTGGTATCGGTTTGGAGTTTCTGAACTTGAGCCACATTTATCATCTGCATGTACTTGTATCCTGGACCCAAATGCACACACGTGTGTCGAAAAACAGCCTATTTTCATCATCTTTCTTCCCAGTATCAGCTAAAAAATTAATTTTTACATGAATAAACTAGACCACCAAGCCACAAAACACTGGTTATGGGTGAGTAATTGGTGTCCCAGAAAGAGATTTATGACACACTAGTGAGGTAAAGAGCAACGAACGGAAGCAGCATCTCCCCAGATCCACACGGGCCTCATTTCAGCCCAAGTCAGCGCTGTCAGGGGCACACAAGAGAGTGAACACAGGGAACTGGCAGGCGCCACCCTGAAGAAGCGTGCGCACGAGCCTGGCCCCTGGAGGGCATCTGGGAACTCGGGGTGTGGCAGGGCCCTACCTCACCCAGGGCTGGGAGGGGCGGCTCATGGGGCCCGGACAGGTTGTGTCCTGCCGACTCCTGCTTACCTTCTAGGAGTCTGGAGTCTGACATAGGCCGTCAGGGCTAGGGAACCTTTTCTCTACCAAGGGCCATTTAAATATTTACACCATCATTTGCGGGCTACACAAAATTATCAACTTAAGACTTAGTCTGGGCTGGCGCCGCGGCTTACTAGGCTAATTCTCCACCTTGTGGCGCCGGCACACCGGGTTCTAGTCCCATTCGGGGCGCTGGATTCTGTCCCGGTTGCCCCTCTTCCAGGCCAGCTCTCTGCTGTGGCCAGGGAGTGCAGTGGAGGATGGCCCAGGTGCTTGGGCCCTGCACCCCATGGGAGACCAGGAAAAGCACCTGGCTCCTGGCTCCTGCCATCGGATCAGCACGGTGCGCCGGCCGCGGCGGCCATTGGAGGGTGAACCAACGGCAAAGGAAGACCTTTCTCTCTGTCTCTCTCTCTCACTGTCCACTCTGCCTGTCAAAAAAAAAAAAAAAAAAAAAGACTTAGTCTGGGGGCTGTCGCTGTGGTGCAGCAGGTTAAGCCTCCGCCTGTGATGCCCGCATCCCGTACAGGCGCCAGTTCCAGTCCTGGCTGCTCCCCCTCTGATCCAGCTCTCTGCTAATGCACCTGGGAAAGCACAGAAGATGACCCAAGCTTGGGCCCCTGCACACACGTGAGAGACCTGGCAGAGGCTCCTGGCTTCGACTTGGCCCAGCCCAGGCCGTTGTGGCCATTTGAGGAATGAACCAGCAGAGGGGGAACATATCTCGCTCTGTCTCTCCCTCCCTGCTATGGATTCATCGAATTTCCAGTCCTGCCTGAGGTTGCCTGGGCAGGGCCAGACCAGATGATTTCTCAGGCTTTGTGTGGCCCATGGGCTGGACGCTCCTCCCGGCCCGGGACACATGGAACAGCACTCTATAAGGTGACCACACGAGCGTGTTACGAGCTTCTGCAGGGGCTGTATTGCATGTTTCTGTGTTGTGGTTCAGGTGTGCCCTGTGTGACCCCACGGGGAGAGGGCTCTTGGGAGCCTGATCCTTTTGACCTTTGTTTCTTCCCTTTGGGCAATGTTGCTTTGTTTTTTTTGTTTTTTTTTTTTTTTTTTTTTTTTTTTTTTGGACAGGCAGAGTTAGTGAGAGAGAGAGACAGAGAGAAAGGTCTTCCTTCCGTTGGTTCACCCCCCAAATGGCTGCCACAGCCGGCGCGCTGCGCTGATCCAAAGCCAGGAGCCAGGTGCTTCTTCCTGGTCTCCCATGTGGGTGCAGGGCCCAAGGACTTGGGCCATCCTCCACTGCACTCCCGGGCCACAGCAGAGAGCTGGACTGGAAGAGGAGCAAGCGGGACAGAACCAGCACTCCGACCGGGACTAGAACCCAGGGTGCTGACGCCGCAGGAAGAGGATTAGCCTAGTGAGCCACAGTGCCGGCTGCTTTGTGTCCTTTTACAATGCACGAGCATCATGCATTAATTTAAAACTCAAAAATAATGAGAACTGGGGCTGGCACTGTGGCATAGCAGGTAGCGGTGCCACCTGTGACATTGAAATCCAATATGGGCACCGGTTCATGTCCCAGCTGCTCCACTTCTGATCCAGCTCCTTGCTAATGGGCCTGGGAAAGCAGTGGAGGATGGCCCACATATGTGGGCCCCTGGCACCCATGTGGGAGACCTAGATGCAGCTCCTGGTTTCAACTTGGTTCATCCCGGACCATTGCAGCCATCTGGGGAACAAACCAGTAGATGGACTCTTTCAAATAAATAAATTTATTAAAAAACGAAGACACCAAATCAAATACTCAAGATGAGCAGAAGCCACGAGTGTGTCCCGTGCATCCTCCCAGCAATCACCAGACCAGAAACTGCTTTGTGACCCCTGGGAGGCAGGCAACCATGAAATATCTTGTGACCTGAATTACGTTTCCCACAGATGAAGAGAATTCAAAAATTACATGAGAAATGGAATTAAGATAATTTTAGGGGCTATTGCTATGGCGCAGTGGGTTAACACCCTGGCCTGAGGCGCCCGGGTCCTATATGGGTGCCAGTTCGAGACCCGGCTGCTCTGCTTCCGATCCAGCTCTCTGCTGTGGCCTGGGAAAGCAGTAGAAGATGGCCCAAGTCCTTGGGGCCCTGCACCCATGTGGGAGACCTGGAAGAAGCTCCAGGCTCCTGACTTCAGATCAGCGCAGCTCTGGCCGGTGTGGCCAACTGGGGAGTGAACCAGTGGATGGAAGATCTCTCTCTCTTTCTCTTCCTCTCCTCTCTCTGTGTGGCTCTGACTTTCAAATAAGTAAATAAATAAATCTTTTTTAAAAAAAAAGATAATTTTAGGGGCCAGGGTTGTGGTGTAGTGGGTAAAGCTGCCACCTGCAGTGCCAGCATCCCATATGGGTGTTTGTTCTAGTCCCGGCTGCTCCTCTTCTGATCCAGCTCCCTGCTGTGGCCTGGGAAAGCAATGGAAGATGGCCCAAGTCCTTGGGCCCCTGCACCTGTGTGGGAGACCTGGAGGAAGCTCCTGGCTTCAGATTGACACAGCTCCAGCCATTGTGGCCATTTAAGGAATGAACCAGTGGATGGAAGACCTCTCTCTCTGCCTCTCTGTAATTCTACCTTTCAAATAAATAAAACTTAAAAAAAAAAAAAAAAAGAAAGAAAGAAACCACAGATGAAGAAAATGAAGATGAAGTGAGAAGCAGGTTTTTTTTTTTTTTTTTTTTTTTACAGGCAGAGTGGACAGTGAGAGAGAGAGAGAGAGAAAGGTCTTCCTTTTTCTGTTCGTTCACCCCTCAATGGCCGCTATGGCTGGCGCACCATGCTGATCCAAAGCCAGGAGCCAGGTGCTTCTCCTGGTCTCCCATGGGGTGCAGGGCCCAAGCACTTGGGCCATCCTCCACTGCACTCCCTGGCCACAGCAGAGAGCTGGCCTGGAAGAGGGGCAACCGGGACAGAATCCGGCGCCCCGACCGGACTAGAACCTGGTGTGCCGGTGCCACAGGTGGAGGATTAGCCTAGTGAGCCGTGGCGCTGGCCAAGAAGTAGGTTTTTAAAAATTTGTCTTACCCAGGGCTCGAGCTCTGGCGTGGTAAGCTAAGCTTCCACCTGTGGTACTGGCCTCCCTGTGGGCACTGATGCACATCCCGGCTGCTCCACTTCCAATCCAGCTCTCTGCTATGGCCTAGCAAAGCAGCAGAAGATGGCCCAAGCCCTTGGGCCCCGGAATGCGTGTGGGAGAACTGGAAGAAGCTCCTGGCTCCTGGCTCCTGGCTTTGGATCAGCACAGCTCTGGCCGTTGCTGCTACTTGGGGAGTGAACCAGTGGATGGAAGACCTTGCTCTCTGTCTCTCTGCCTCCTTGTCTGTAACTCTTCCTCTTAAATAAAATCTAAAAGACAAGAACTCTTGAGAGTTCTGTTTATAATCATTGAAGAAATGCCAACAACCCATTAGATACAGAATTTACAAACAGGAAGTTGTGGGTGGCTAAGACATCCATGCTCAGAACTGTGGTGGAATGAGAAGGTGAGAAGGTCATGCCAAGACGGCCGCTGACAACAGAAACTGCCTGGCAACAGGCTGTGATTGGGTGGCTTCAGAAACCACATGACAACAGAAACTGCCTGGCAACAGGCCGTGATTGGATGGCTTCAGAAACCACATGACAACAGAACCTGACTGACAACAGGCTGTGATTGGATGGCTTTGGAAACTGCCTGGCAACAGGCTGTGATTGGTTGGGGCACAGACCGGCCCTTGACCAGATTGGCTAGTCTTGGCTATATAAGATGTTGTTCCAACTGTAATAAACGAGTCTGTGGGCTGCTCGCCTCAAGCCTGCTTTCACCTGACTCCCGGGGTCTGTGTGGTGACTCTGCGCCTCTGGCCCCCACCACGCTCCTCCTCCCAGAAATGAATCCACAGCAACATCTGGTGCGCCAATGTGACCAAGAGAAAGACAGCGTGTGATACTCGGCGAGGGCCCCCCTGGATTTCGGCAAGTAGGCCCCTCGGTGTTTTGTGCGCTGTTCGGTTCTGTGAGGGTGAGCACAGAACCCCCTCCTATGCCCCTTTCCGAATCCACAGCAACACAGAACTTTTTTTTTTTGACAGGCAGAGTTAGACAGTGAGAGAGAGAGAGAGAGAGAGAAAGGTCTTCCTTTTTCCGTTGGTTCACCCCCCAAGTGGCTGCTACGGCCAGTGCACTGCGGCCGGTGTGCCGCACTGATCCGATGGCAGGAGCCAGGTGCGTCTCCTGGTCTCCCATGGGGTGCAGGGCCCAAGCACTTGGGCCATCCTCCACTGCACTCCCGGGCCACAGCAGAGAGCTGGACTGGAAGAGGGGCAACCAGGACAGAATCCGGTGCCCCAATCAGGACTAGAACCCCGGGGTGCTGGCATCGCAGGTGGAAGATTAGCCTAGTGAGCCGCGGTGCCGGCCCCAGAACAGTCATCTTACACACAGCTCAGTCAGAGGTCAATTGAAGCAATCAGTTTAAAAAGCGAATGCTGGTGTAAGGCAGCATCACACTTGGCAAAGCTAACGCAAGGCCTTTGTGAGCTTAGGGACTCTGGGCTCACTTTTCATGCTGAAATAACCCATGAAGCAGAATTGCTAGGCACTGCACTTCTGTGCTATGTCTTCTTCTTTGGACTACATTCTTTTTTAAAAAATTTTATTTATATGAAAGAGTTACAGAGAGGCAGAGGTGGGGTGGGGGGTCTTCCATCTGCTGGTTCACTCTCCAGTTGGCTGCATGGCCGGAGCTGCGCCAATCTGAAGCCAGGAGCCAGGAGCTTCTTCCAGGTCTCCCACACGGGTGCAGGGGCCCAAGCACTTGGGCCATCTTCTACTGCTTTCCCAGGCCACAGCAGAGAGCTGGATGGGAAGTGGAGCAGCCGGGACTTGAACTGGCGCCCACATGGGATGCCGGCAATGCAGGCGGTGGCTTTGCCTGCCACACCACAGCACCGGCCTCTGTACTACATTCTTTAAATCATCTACATTTAAATAAATGTAGAAATCAGCAACAGATGAAGACTGACAAGGGCACGGTTGACTATCCCTGGTATCTCAGCAGCATGTGTTTTTAATCCACTGAAAAAGTCACCAAGGAACCTAAGAGGTGCCCAGCCCACAGTGTGGAGGGAATGGAGGCTGGGAGCTGCCTGCCGCCCAGCCAGCACCTCTGCCGCCACAGAGAAATGTGTTCCTCAGGTGCATGGCGGTGAACGAGGCCTCATGAGGCCTTCAGCACCCCCGTCATCCTCTTGCCAGTACCCATTTTATTCCAGCTCCATCCCTGCGACTCAGGTTAGGAGCTCCGACCCTGGTGTTATCGGCGGAAGCCGAGGCTCACGGGCTGAATGAGCACCACGTCAGGATAACCAATGCTGGAAGCTCCAAGCGCCACAAACCAGACCCTTTGAAGGATTGATTGCTACACAACCACGCTGCTGGGGGCGCTCTCAAACACCCCAGAGCCCAGGAATACACACCCCAAGCTGGCTATGAGTCAGGACCCAGGAACTGGGGAATGGCTGCCAGTCCCCAGCCATCACTGCCTCGGGCAGCCAAAGTGGAGCAAAAAGGCACAAAGGCTCATCTGGGCCTTTCTCCAGCAGCAAAGCTGTGACTTTCAAACACCCCTTCTGCTTCCAACCTTCCACACGCCAACTAGACGAGGGACCGGTTTCTGGTTAGGAAAAACAGCCTAAATAAAGAGCAGTAGAGAATGGGAGTGATGATGTGACTCAGGGACATTGGAAATCCAGAGGCAAAGGAGAAGTACATGGATTGCAACAGTCAGACACGGAAGCCATCCAAGTGTCCACCAAGCGGTCAACACACACGATGGAGTATTACGCAGCTGTGACAATGGCGAAATCCTGTCGTTTGCGGCAAGACGAAGCACATGAAGATACCGAAGCCAGACACAGCGAAGTAGGCGCAGCGTGTTCTCCTCGTTGTGGCAGCAAAAGTCATGCGGAGGAGGGGGAGGAGGAGGAGGAGGGAGGAGGGGGAGGAGGAAGAGACGAGGGGGAGGGGGAGGAGACGAGGGGGAGGGGGAGGAGACGAGGGGGAGGGGGAGGCGGAGGAGGAGACGAGGGGGAGGCGGAGGAGGAGCAGGAGACGAGGGGGAGGAGGAGGAGGAGCAGGAGACGAGGGGAAGGAGGAGGAGGAGCAGGAGACGAGGGGGAGGAGGAGGAGGAGGAGACGAGGGGGAGGAGGAGGAGGAGGAGGAGGAGCAGGAGACGAGGGGGAGGAGGAGGAGGAGCAGGAGACGAGGGGGAGGAGGAGGAGCAGGAGACGAGGGGGAGGAGGAGGAGGAGGAGACGAGGGGGAGGAGGAGGAGCAGGAGACGAGGGGGAGGAGGAGGAGCAGGAGACGAGGGGGAGGAGGAGGAGCAGGAGACGAGGGGGAGGAGGAGGAGCAGGAGACGAGGGGGAGGAGGAGGAGGAGGAGACGAGGGGGAGGAGGAGGGGAGGAGGAGGAGGAGATGAGGGGGAGGAGGAGGAGCAGGAGACGAGGGGGAGGAGGAGGAGGAGCAGGAGACGAGGGGGAGGAGGAGGAGGAGGAGACGAGGGGGAGGAGGAGGAGGAGGAGACGAGGGGGAGGAGGAGGGGGAGGAGGAGGAGGAGATGAGGGGGAGGAGGAGGAGGAGCAGCAGACGAGGGGGAGGAGGAGGAGGAGCAGGAGACGAGGGGGAGGAGGAGGAGGAGACGAGGGGGAGGAGGAGGAGCAGGAGACGAGGGGGAGGGGGAGGAGCAGGAGACGAGGGGGAGGGGGAGGAGCAGGAGACGAGGGGGAGGGGGAGGAGCAGGAGACGAGGGGGAGGGGGAGGAGGAGGAGACGAGGGGGAGGGGGAGGAGCAGGAGACGAGGGGGAGGGGGAGGAGCAGGAGACGAGGGGGAGGGGGAGGGGGGAGGAGGAGGAGATGAGGGGGAGGAGCAGGAGACGAGGGGGAGGAGGAGGAGGAGCAGGAGACGAGGGGGAGGAGGAGGGGAGGAGGAGGAGGAGATGAGGGGGAGGAGGAGGAGCAGGAGACGAGGGGGAGGAGGAGGAGCAGGAGACGAGGGGGAGGAGGAGGAGCAGGAGACGAGGGGGAGGGGGAGGAGCAGGAGACGAGGGGGAGGAGGAGGAGCAGGAGACGAGGGGGAGGGGGAGGAGCAGGAGACGAGGGGGAGGGGGAGGAGGAGCAGGAGACGAGGGGGAGGAGGAGGAGGAGCAGGAGACGAGGGGGAGGAGGAGGAGGAGCAGGAGACGAGGGGGAGGAGGAGGAGGAGGAGACGAGGGGGAGGAGGAGGAGGAGGAGGAGGAGACGAGGGGGAGGAGGAGGAGGAGCAGGAGACGAGGGGGAGGAGGAGGAGCAGGAGACGAGGGGGAGGAGGAGGAGGAGGAGACGAGGGGGAGGAGGAGGAGCAGGAGACGAGGGGGAGGAGGAGGAGCAGGAGACGAGGGGGAGGAGGAGGAGCAGGAGACGAGGGGGAGGAGGAGGAGGAGGAGACGAGGGGGAGGAGGAGGGGGAGGAGGAGGAGGAGATGAGGGGGAGGAGGAGGAGCAGGAGACGAGGGGGAGGAGGAGGAGGAGCAGGAGACGAGGGGGAGGAGGAGGAGCAGGAGACGAGGGGGAGGAGGAGGAGGAGGAGACGAGGGGGAGGAGGAGGGGGAGGAGGAGGAGGAGATGAGGGGGAGGAGGAGGAGGAGCAGGAGACGAGGGGGAGGAGGAGGAGGAGCAGGAGACGAGGGGGAGGAGGAGGAGGAGATGAGGGGGAGGAGGAGGAGCAGGAGACGAGGGGGAGGGGGAGGAGCAGGAGACGAGGGGGAGGGGGAGGAGCAGGAGACGAGGGGGAGGGGGAGGAGCAGGAGACGAGAGGGAGGGGGAGGAGGAGGAGACGAGGGGGAGGGGGAGGAGCAGGAGACGAGGGGGAGGGGGAGGAGCAGGAGACGAGGGGGAGGGGGAGGGGGGGAGGAGGAGGAGATGAGGGGGAGGAGCAGGAGACGAGGGGGAGGAGGAGGAGGAGCAGGAGACGAGGGGGAGGAGGAGGGGAGGAGGAGGAGGAGATGAGGGGGAGGAGGAGGAGCAGGAGACGAGGGGGAGGAGGAGGAGCAGGAGACGAGGGGGAGGAGGAGGAGCAGGAGACGAGGGGGAGGGGGAGGAGCAGGAGACGAGGGGGAGGGGGAGGAGCAGGAGACGAGGGGGAGGGGGAGGAGCAGGAGACGAGGGGGAGGAGGAGGAGGAGGAGACGAGGGGGAGGAGGAGGGGGGGAGGAGGAGGAGATGAGGGGGAGGAGGAGGAGCAGGAGACGAGGGGGAGGAGGAGGGGAGGAGGAGGAGGAGATGAGGGGGAGGAGGAGGAGGAGGAGATGAGGGGGAGGAGGAGGGGAGGAGGAGGAGGAGATGAGGGGGAGGAGGAGGAGCAGGAGACGAGGGGGAGGAGGAGGAGCAGGAGACGAGGGGGAGGAGGAGGAGCAGGAGACGAGGGGGAGGGGGAGGAGCAGGAGACGAGGGGGAGGGGGAGGAGCAGGAGACGAGGGGGAGGGGGAGGAGCAGGAGACGAGGGGGAGGGGGAGGGGGGGAGGAGGAGGAGATGAGGGGGAGGAGCAGGAGACGAGGGGGAGGAGGAGGAGCAGGAGACGAGGGGGAGGAGGAGGGGAGGAGGAGGAGGAGATGAGGGGGAGGAGGAGGAGCAGGAGACGAGGGGGAGGAGGAGGAGCAGGAGACGAGGGGGAGGAGGAGGAGCAGGAGACGAGGGGGAGGGGGAGGAGCAGGAGACGAGGGGGAGGAGGAGGAGCAGGAGACGAGGGGGAGGGGGAGGAGCAGGAGACGAGGGGGAGGGGGAGGAGCAGGAGACGAGGGGGAGGAGGAGGAGGAGGAGACGAGGGGGAGGAGGAGGGGGGGAGGAGGAGGAGATGAGGGGGAGGAGGAGGAGCAGGAGACGAGGGGGAGGAGGAGGGGAGGAGGAGGAGGAGATGAGGGGGAGGAGGAGGAGGAGGAGATGAGGGGGAGGAGGAGGGGAGGAGGAGGAGGAGATGAGGGGGAGGAGGAGGAGCAGGAGACGAGGGGGAGGAGGAGGAGCAGGAGACGAGGGGGAGGAGGAGGAGCAGGAGACGAGGGGGAGGGGGAGGAGCAGGAGACGAGGGGGAGGAGGAGGAGCAGGAGACGAGGGGGAGGGGGAGGAGGAGCAGGAGACGAGGGGGAGGGGGAGGAGCAGGAGACGAGGGGGAGGGGGAGGAGGAGCAGGAGACGAGGGGGAGGAGGAGGAGGAGCAGGAGACGAGGGGGAGGAGGAGGAGGAGCAGGAGACGAGGGGGAGGAGGAGGAGGAGCAGGAGACGAGGGGGAGGAGGAGCAGGAGACGAGGGGGAGGAGGAGGAGGAGCAGGAGACGAGGGGGAGGAGGAGGAGCAGGAGACGAGGGGGAGGAGGAGGAGGAGGAGACGAGGGGGAGGAGGAGGAGGAGACGAGGGGGAGGAGGAGGAGCAGGAGACGAGGGGGGGGAGGGGGAGGAGCAGGAGACGAGGGGGAGGGGGAGGAGCAGGAGACGAGGGGGAGGGGGAGGAGCAGGAGACGAGGGGGAGGGGGAGGAGGAGGAGACGAGGGGGAGGGGGAGGAGCAGGAGATGAGGGGGAGGGGGAGGGGCAGGAGACGAGGGGGAGGGGGAGGGGCAGGAGACGAGGGGGAGTGGGAGGGGACGAGGGGGAGGGGGAGGGGACGAGGGGGAGGGGGAGGGGACGAGGGGGAGGGGACGAGGGGGAGGGGGAGGGGACGAGGGGGAGGGGGAGGAGGAAGGGGAGGAGATGAGGGGGAGGGGGAGGGGGAGGAGGAAGGGGAGGAGGGGGAGGAGGGGGAGTGAGGAGGTGGAAACCGGGTAACCCAGCAGTTGGAGGGAGGGAAGTGATGGTACTGCTATGTGAGCAGTCCAGAGTTCATGGACATCGGTATTATGAATCTATGCCTACGTTTCAAAACAGTCTGCACCAGAAGCATCTTTTAGCTGCATTTCCCGAAACCTTTCTGAAGCGCAGTAGGATAATTACAGTCTACAACAATTAATTACAGTTCCAAATAACCACAGACGAGGTTGCAGCTTCCCAACACAGAGAAATCGTGTTTGAGATAAAAATGCTAATTATCCTGATTTCATCACTACACGTGGACTCCAAGTTAGAGTCACGTACCCATAAGGAGGTACAAATAGTATATGTCAATTAAAAATAAATAAAAAAATCCAAGGAGGTGAACTGGCAAAAGTAACTCACCAAACCTGACACCAGGACTCCCCGGCGGGGTCCCAAAGCGACCAAGCCAGGAAGTAGAACAGAAAGCGCTCGACCCACTCAGCGATTGCCTGATGGGTCTCCTCTGTTTATCGGCTCACGCAGGCTCTCGATGGGCACAAAACACCGCTGCACCTGGGCGTCCCTGCCCTGTCTACACCCTCTGGGTTTCACAGGCTCTGCTGATTGGAAGATGGCCCAGACCCACCTGGATCCAAACGACTGATTCGGGCCATACCAGCGGGGAAGAACTCTGCCGATAATCTCCACCCCGACTACCACCTATGCCACACGCATAGTGAGGAGTGCACTTGACGAAGGAGCCGTGCAGGCCTCACGGATGCGATAAACACTGTGGAATGACTGCTTTAACCGGTGGCAGAATGTGCAGAAGCACTTCCTGGCTCGGCCCTGCCCGGCCGCAGACTGGAGCCCCTGGGAATCTCTGAGGCTTGCTGGTGACCCGTCCCCACCTGGAGGCACTCTCGTTAGGGCTGGGACTGACAAATTCAACTCCCCCTACTAAACAGATTCAAGGAGAAAAAGAAAGGGAAACACAGAGGATTCAACATCTTTTCATGCTCTTGGGCGGAGCTTTGTAAGTTAGGAAACAAATTTCCTTAACACAATAAAGGGCTCCGAAAAGGCAACCAAAAACCTCACAAGGAGCGGAAAAGTCATACAAGGGTGGCTTTTAAAGCAAGGTGCAGGACAAACGTGCCTTCTGCTGCCTCTCATTGCAACATAGTGCTAGAAGTACAGGCATTTCAGCGGGACAAGAAAGCGATTTGAAAGAAAGGCAAAATGACCGCAGAGATAATTTGAATATCTATGTAAACTTCCTCCCCCCAAGTCTATAGAAAAACCGGGCTTTGACAAGTATATTATATAAAAAATCTGATTAATTTCTATGAAACTATCCATGGGGGACCTGTTCCAAAACCCCTGGTCAATGACTAAAGCTGCATACAGCACTAAACCCATAGGTACTGGACTTGCCCTTAGCTTACACATCGATGATAAAGTTTATTTACAAATAAGCAGAGGAAGAGATTAACAAGAGCAACCAATAATAACGTAGAACACATCACACTACATTGTAATAAAGTTTATCTAGAACTTGGGAATTGTTTGTTCTGGGAATTTTCCATTTAATACGTTTAGACTGCAGAAAATGAGCCTTAGATACAGGAGACTACCATAGTTAGATTTTGAAATTTAAAAGGACTCCATGTTTAGTGATAAGAAAAATGTAAAATCCCTTGGAATGATTCTAACAGATGACAAGTCTGTTGAATAAAATATAAAACTTTAATAGCCATATAAAAGATGTTTAAAATGAAGAATGGGGGCCAGCACTGTGGCACAGCAGGTTAAAGCCCTGGCCTGAAGTGCCGGCATCCCGTATGGGTGCTGGTTCGAGACCCGGCTGCTCCACTTCCCATCCAGCTCTCTGCTATGACCTGCGAAAGCAGTGGAAGATGGCCCACGTCCTTGGGCTTCTGCATCTGTTCGGGAGACCTGGAAGAAGCTCCTGGCTCCTGGCTCCAGATCGGATTGGTCATTGTGGCCAATTGGGGAGTGAACCAGCAGATGGAAGATCTCTCTCTCTCTCTCTCTCTCTCTCTCTCTCTCTGTGTGTGTGTGTGTGTGTAACTCTTTCAAATAAAAATAAATAAATCCTAAAAAAACCTTTAAAAATTAAAAAATAAAATGAATGACACCAAATTCCTATAAAGGAATGCTTATTATTGTAAGTCTATCAATACTCCCCCAAATCTCTGTATTCTACCAAACACCAATAAAATATCAATAGGAATCTTCATGTCAAGATACAAGGCACGTGGCAAACAGGGCAGCTAGGAAAAGCCAAGAGATGTGTGAAGCACAACAGGTGTGTTGGGGGAGGGGTGGAGCTGTTGCTTGAATTGGACCTAATTTACAAAGACTTTATTAAAATGCTATGCTACGGAAGACCTGTTTTTATACGTGGATATACAAACAAATCAATGGAATAAGGCAGAGAGCCCTATCCAAAGGCAGACAAGTATGAAAAATTGATTTATACCAGATTGCAGGACACGGCACCAGGTGAACTCTTCATTCAATGAAGCTAGTGCTATTTTTATTCAAATTGAAAAATATTGGATCCCTTCTCTCTATCCTAGAGAATAACAATTCCAGTGCGTTAATATTTCAAGGCAAAAAGCAAAACTCTACCGTGTTTTGAAAGTTAGTGTAGGATACCCCTATGACTTGGAGTAGGGACTGATTTTTAAAACAAGACTTAATTTATAAAACAGAAGGTAAATCTTCATTTCTTTTCTTTTTTTTTTTTTTAAGACAGGCAGAGTTAGACAGTGAGAGAGAGAGAGAAAGGTCTTCCTTCTTCCGTTGGTTCACCCCCCAAGTGGCCGCTACGGCTGGTGTGTTGCGGCCAGCGCACTGTGCCGATCCGAAGCCAGGAGCCAGGTGCTTCTCCTGGTCTCCCATGTGGGTGCAGGGCCCAAGCACTTGGGCCATCCTCCACTGCACTCCCTGGCCACAGCAGAGAGCTGGACTGGAAGAGGAACAACCAGGACAGAACCAGCACCCCGACCAGGACTAGAACCCGGGGTGCTGGCGCTGCAGGCAGAGGATTAGCCTAGTGAGCCACGGTGCTGGCCGGCAAATCTTCATTTCATTAAAAATAAATACTGTCCAGCAAACAACCCTTATAAAAAAAAAGATATAAGCCACCAATGGGGAGAAGATATATGGATTACACATAACTGCCAACCTGTTATACCAGAATACAGAGAGCAGCTCTACACACCAATTCAGACAGAAAACACCACTAGAGACCTCACAGTGAAAAGGCGTTTCCTAAAAGAGGCAACAAGTGGCCGTGAACGTGTCAAAAACGCTCACCTGTGTTAATAATCAGGTAAAGGTGAGTGAAATCGACAACAAACTACTTTTTCCAATCAACGTGTGGCCACTATTGTAAAATTTTGACAATAGCAAGAGTGGGCTGTGATGGGGATAGCCATGAAAACCTGGTGCTCGTGTGAGTTGGTCAAACTATTATGGGTAGGCAGTCAGTGGGAGACCTGTGCCTGTGTGACCAGCAGTTCCGGAGGGCTGCGGACCAGGGACTACGTACACGAGTGTTCAAAACAGCATCGTTCACGTTAGGGGACACCGAGGAACAAGCCAGCTGTCTCTCACCGAGAACGGATACACTTAAGTATGTAAGGCCGTGACTAGAGATTGACTGCAATAGGAAATCTCAGAGGTGTGAGGATAAGCCAGAGAATCAAGACACGGGATTATACGCTATCATTCAAAACCAGCAGAAACTAAGCCTGCCTCCTTGGGGAACCTGTGTCAGTGCAAATGTGAAGAGGTCCAGGGGCAGACCCTTCACTTTAGTGGAAACTACCGAGGATGGAAGGGACGTGCAGCTGGCAGCCAGGGTCTGTGACGGCCCCAACAGAGCCTCGTTCTCCATCGGGGCCGTGGACGGGTGCTGGTGCAGCTAAGACAGTGGCCGCTCCTCAAATTTCCCGTCATGCTCTCCACACTCCTTATACACACTGTGTGTTCACAACCACCCTACTGAGAAAGCAGAATCTCGCACGGAGGAAGCCATGCGGGGGTTCTAGAAGCACAGTACCTGGAACCTGACCATCTCCGATGAACATCACAGATTAGTGTGATGGCGCTAAGGATGCTGGGACACAGGGGAACGTGTGCTCACCACCCAAGTGTTGACCTCACCCCTGAAAACCACAATGCCCTTCTCCATACTCCCAACAACGGTAGCCAGCACTCACCGGATACGGCGGCCGCAGAGAGATGATCAGGATGCAGAAGTATTCCTCAGGAGTCTGGGTTGTGGGAAGGAATCACACGCTATAGAGCACGGGCAGTCATCCCCGCTCCCAAGCCAGCCTTCCTGGAGGGGGTGGCAGAACCTCCGTGCAGTCAGAAGCCCTGGGGACCTCAAATCAGAAGCTCACTCTGAAATATCCACCATTCTCTTGGGTGCCGGGGCAAAAGCTAGACTGACACCCAAAGTGGGGGTGGAGAAAGCTCTGGTTCACCTGTTCCCAGCGCCAATTAGCAGCAAGTCGTCCTGAGCCAATGGGAAGGGAGGAACTTGTTGGCCAATGAAATGGCCCCACAGAGTTTTTCCTCTGGGCTCCAGCTGCCCCCCATCAAGGACCAGCCGGGGAGACCTGGAGGGTGAGTCAGGGCCCCTGTGGCCGGGCGTCTCTTCCGTCGGTTGATTTCCGTGGCTGCTGCCCGTCTCCATTCTCCCCTCTTCTTGCTGTCTCCTTTCTCACCTGGCCGAGAGGGTCCGTCAGGTCCTCACCTCGAGGTGCTCTCTCCACTTTCGCTTCTCTAGCACGTTCAAGGGCGGCTCGTGGCGGCGATGCTTAACCCCCTGGGTTCAGGAGTAGTCGACGTCCGAGCCTCCCAAGGCTGGTCCCCCTGGATCCAGGGCCAGGCGGCTCCGCTCTGTTGGCTGGCTTTTTTCGACTCTAAGTTAGTGGTGCAGAGGAGCTACAGGTGCCGCAAGCCTCAAGGCTGCCAGGTGAGCTGAGGCCGACCAGCGAGGGCTCTCGGAAACGCAGCCCAGGGAGTGGATCATGGGGCGAGACCTGGCGTGCAGAAGGTGGCCGCCTCTTTCTGGGATTCCTGACGCCGCTCGAGACGATCAGGAAGCAGAAGCTGGAGCACCCATAACGGAATACGCGGTTTTCCATCATCCTGGTTGCTGATGCCTGGTGTGCGTGAATTTCCAATACTTTGGCACCAAGGTAGATTTACCTGGTGGCTCCATTTCCTTGTGAGTCTTCTGAAGGCTTCTGGGCCCTGTGTTCCAGGTGTGCCTGCCTGGGCTGCCAGCACTCAAAATGGCAGGAATCTGTCTTCTCGCAGCCCCTGAGCCTGGGAGTCAAGCCAGCTTCCCGAGGAGATCTGCTCTTTGGCTTTCCCAGTGGCAACTAGGCAAAGCCCCTCCAGCCGTTGGTTTCTCATCTCACCAGAAGCGTGGCCAGTCCTTTCAGTAGTGTGTAGCGGCATCGCACCTCTCCGAGGCTTCATTGTGCTGAAGATGATGTCACTCATCTTTTCGTATTCTTTCTTGCCGCCGTGGATCTTCTTTGATGAAGTAGTTGATCTTTTGCTTATCTTTTATTGGGTTGGTGATTGTCTTGTTGAGTTCTAAGAGTTCTTTGTATATTCTGGATACGAATAATCAGATTGGTCATTTCAAAGGCATTTTCCCCTGGGATGTGGGAAGGCGTCAAGCACTGTATTCATTCTTTTTAAGGCCAAGAAGTGATCTAAACCATGTATTCTTTTAAAGATTTATTTTTTTAAAGATTCATTTATTTGAAAGGCAGAGTTATAGAGATGCAGAGGTAGAGAGAGAGAGGTCTTCCATCGCTGGTTCACTCCCCAGATGGCTGCAAATGACTGCAGCCCTACTGATCCTGAGCTAGGAGCTTCTTCCAGGTCTCCCATGCAGGTGTAGGGACCGAAGGACTTGAGCCATCTTCTACTGCCCTCCCAGGCCCTAGCAGAGAGCTGGATCTGAAGAGGAGCATCCAGGACTCGGAACGACACCCATATGGGATGCCAGCACCGCAGGTGGTGGCTTTACCCGCTACGCCACAGCGCTGCCCCTCTCGTGTTCACTCTTAGCAGTGTCCTCCACTGAGGAAATGTCTCTAAGAATGTCTGTCTGTCTCATGGATTGTGCCTTTCATGTTTTACCTAAAAAAGCTCGTAACGATGCCTTGGGTTCAGTAGATTTTCTCCTGCATCGTCATCTGAAAGTCTTAGTTTTTTGCATCTCCCATTGAGCTCTGTAGCCCGTGTGTACTTGAGTCCTTTTTCTCTTACAGACGGAGAGTAATCGCACGTGCTGTGGGGCACGGTGTGCTTGCTGCACTTACACGGGGCCTTGGGCCACTCGGGGCACTTGAACTATCCACTGTCGCAAACGTTTATTGTTTCTTTGTGATGAGACTATTCAAATCCTGTTCCTGGCTATATTGGAGTGCGTGATTCTTGAGTGTTAACCATACTCCCTCACTGTGTGATAAACACCAGAACCTACTCCTCTACCTGGCCGTGACTTTATACTCATTAACCAAGCTCTCTCCGTTCCTTTACTCTCCCACTGCCCAGCCTTTGATAACCACCATTCTGCTCTCTGCTTCTATGAGCTCAAGGTTTTTTTTTTTTTTTTTTTAAAGAAAAGATAGCTTCTTTAAAATTTCTTTGAAAAGTAGAATTACACAGAGGGAGAGAGAGAGGTCTTCCATCTGCTGTTTACTTCCCAAATGGCTGCAATGGCCAGGGAGCGCTCCATCCAGGTCTCCCAGGTGGATTGGCAGGGGCCCAAGCACCTGAACCATCTTCCACTGCTTTCCCAGGCGCATTAGCAGGGAGCTGCATCAGAAGTGGAGCAGCTGGGACTTGAACCAGGGTCCATGCGGGGTGCTGGTGTCACAGATGGTGACCTAACCAGCTGTGCCATGACGCCGGCCCTGAGCTCAGATGTTACATTCCACATGAATGAGATCATGGGACTTACTTTTGGGTAAGATGTGAAGTCTGTATCTAGGATATTTTTTTCTAATCTGGACTTCGTTTCTCCTGCGTGATTTGTGGAAGAGCTCCTCCTCCTCCATGCTTTTGTCACACACCAGTGGTGTGTTGGGGGTAACCACGCCATCTCTGACTACTGAGAAGGGATGTAGTCTCCCACGACTTACGGCTTGGTCTACGTTTGGTTCTATGTTGAAGAGGGGCCCTATGAGAACAGGCTGAGTGTATCCTCTGGATTCCTCCATCTGTGGTCCTCCTGGGAGGTCCTCCTTGTCCATTATCACACTTCTGCCTTCTCGTTACACACTGTGACTATGGAAGCCTTCGTCTGCAGTCTGGGCTCCCATGGTTGATTTTTCCAGCTAGTTGATACTGGCAGAGTGGACAGTGAGAGAGAGAGACAGAGAGAAAGGTCTTCCTTTGCCGTTGGTTCACCCTCCAGTGGCCGCCGCGGCTGGCGTGCTGCGGCCGGCGCACCGCGCTGATCTGATGGCAGGAGCCAGGTACTTATCCTGGTCTCCCATGGGGTGCAGGGCCCAAGCACCTGGGCCATCCTCCACTGCACTCCCTGGCCACAGCAGAGAGCTGGCCTGGAAGAGGGGCAACCGAGACAGAATCCGGCACCCCGACCGGGACTAGAACCTGGTGTGCCGGCGCCGCAAGGTGGAGGATTAGCCTAGTGAGCTGCGGCGCCGGCCGATACTGGCATTTATTGTAAGGTTTCATCAGGTCGTCCTGGATACTCAAACTGAGTGCTGTGTATGCTGTCTCTCATCAGGCATCAGCAGAGCTGGGACCAGCGCCATCCTTTTGAGTCTTCTCTCTTAGGTGGAGTTTTCCAGGCATCATTGTGTCCATGGCCCTTCCAATGAGAAGGTGAGGGAGGCTCAGTCTTGTCTGAAGGATTCCTCACCCCCATGCCCTGGAGCTAGCAAGGGACTGGACAAGAAGTTGGTGTTTGGGGCCGGTGTTGTACCATACCAGGTTGAGCACACCTGCAACACCAGCATCCCGTTTGGGCTCCGGTTCGAGTCCCGGCTGCTCCACTTCTGATCCAGCTCCCTGCTAATGCACCTGAGAAAGCAGGGGAAGATGGCCCACGTGCTTGGACCCCTGCACCCATGTGGGAGACCTGGTTTTGGCTTGGCCCAGCCCCGCTGTTGCAGCTGTTTGGGGAATGAACCAGTGGATGGGACATCTCTCTTGTTCTCTCGCTCTCTCTCTTTCCCTCCTGCCCTCTGTAATTCTGCCTTTCAAATAAATAAAAATAAAAACAAGAAGTTGGTGACCACCTGAAAGAACTTGGGACTGCCTTACATTTTCTACAGGTTGCACTTCTGTCTTATTTCTGGCCACCGCCTCGTTGAAGACCAGCACCTCTGTCCCGGACAAGATGGCATCCTCCTTCTTCTCGGACTTCGGCCTTATATGGTACCTGGGGGAGCTGAGAAGGGAGGAGTTGGCCAAGTTTAAGGAGCTCCTCAGGCTGGAGACTTCGCAACTTGGAATCCAGCAAATCCCCTGGGCGAAGGTAAAGGTGGCGTCCCGGGAAGTTCTCGCGGACCTGCTGACCAAGCACTATGGGGAGCAGCAGGCGTGGGACATGACCTTGAGGATATTTCACACGATGGGCAGGGAGGACCTCTGTGAGAGGGCCAGAAGAGAGAGCGCAGGTGAGTGGGCCCGCGGGGATGAGGCTCGGGCCACAGCTGGGGTGGCTTCTCCCAGCAGAGCCAGACTGTGCGGTGGGAAGATGCTTTTCTGGTGGGGAGGACACAGAACACGTGGCCTTGGTGGTTCTGTGTGGTGGAACATCGGCGTGTGCCTGAACCTGGGTTGTACCTCTCTCTGGCTCTCCCGGGATTTCACCCTAACTGGAGAACTTGCATCCAGGCCAGGAGCTCTCCAAGGAGACGCTGTGGTGCGGGAACTGTGGGTCTGGCCCACCAAGAGCAGCAGTCGGCAGCTGCCGTACATCATATATGATGTCTATACGTGTATAATGCATGTATGACGTAGACCTGCGCAATGTGTGTAAATACACTGAGGCTCACTGATTGTCACGTGTGCTTCCTCTGCCATCAAGTGCAGCGCTCCACGGGATTTCTGAGTTGTCTCGAATGCATGCATTGTAGAGAGAAGCTCTTGTTGGAGAAGCTGTGATACACGAACGATGTCTTCTTTTTGTGTGTATTATTTAGCTTTAGCATTGCACAGTCTTTAACACTCCACCACATCCGCTTCGTATGCAGACAGTGTACACGGACACATGGATGCTGCTTTTCCTGACAGCAGGGCTGCTAACATCACAGCCGGGGATTCTTGACAATGGTCGTGTGGGGAGAGCGGGGAGGGGCGTGTGGGCAGAGCGGGGAGGGGCATGTGGGCAGAGCGGGGAGGGGCATGTGAGGAGAGTGGGGAGCGGGGAGGGGCGTGTGGGGAGAGTGGGGACGGGCAGGCGTGTGGGGAGAGGAGAGCGGGGACGGGCGTGTGGGGAGAGGAGAGCGGGGACGGGCGTGTGGGGAGAGGAGAGCGGGGACGGGCAGGCATGTGGGCAGAGCGGGGAGCGGGGAGGGGAGGGGCGTGTGGGGAGAGGAGAGCAGGGACGGGCGTGTGGGCAGAGCGGGGAGGGGCGTGTGAGGAGGGCGGGGAGGTGGCCATGGCTGTGTGCTCAGGGAAGCAGTGTTTCCTCTGAAACCCAGTGAAGACAGGAACACAGCTTCTACACTTTCTATGTGTTAACTTCCACAAATAAGAGAAAATGTGGTGTTTGCCTTTCTAGTCCAGCGTACGTCACACATAATGATCTCCAGGCCCACGCAGGGCAGTCCTTTTTAAATTGTACATTTTTGTGGGGTGTAACACGAGACTCCAATACTCGTGTGCAGTATGTAATAATCAAATTGGGATGGTTACTGTTTCTGGTTCCTTTTTTTTGTTTGTTTTTTACTCATATATAGTAGTTACACCCCATTCTGCAATGCAGTGTGATACTTCAGTACATGTCTATAGTTCATACTGATCAAGTTGGGGTGGCTAATATTTCTGTTTCTTTAAGGATCACATTTATATCTATCCTGGCATAAATTGTTACTGTTTCTTTGCATTTTTTTTATTTGACAGATAGTTAGACAGTGAGAGAGAGGGAGACAGAGAGAAAGGTCTTCCTTCCGTTGGTTCACCCCCCTAATGGCTGCTACGGCCGGAGCTGCGCTGATCTGAAGCCAGGAGCCAGGTGCTTCTCCTGGTCTCCCATGGGGTGCAGGGGCCTAAGCACTTGGGCCAGCCTCCACTGCCCTCCGGGCCACAGCAGAGAGCTGGACTGGAAGAGGAGAAACCAGGACTAGAACCCAGCGCCCATATGGGATGCCGGTGCCACAGGCAGAGGATTAACCGAGTGAGCCACAGCACCGGCCCCATCTTTGCGGTTTTTTAAAGATTTGCTTATTTGAAAGGCAGAGTTACAGGTATGCCATAGAAACCGGGGGTAAGAAAGCTCCCTTGGTTCAAACAGGCGCCAGAGACGGTGGTGGGTCAAGCGGTTGATGAGGCCATCAGGCTCAGCTGGAATCCTCAGAGCTGGGCAGCAGTCCCTGTCTTCTACAACATGCAGCCTCCGCATCAGACCTTAGCCGTCACAGCATTGCTGGGTTTAGACTGCAGCCTACATGACCTGGGACCACACTCCAGTAGTCGGTGGGGCCAGTATGTTTGTAAAAAAGATACCAGGGGCAGATTTCTTAGGACAGACTTCTGACTGGAGTTCACAGACACAGAACTTAGGACGTCTTCCCTCCCTAGACAAAATCCCAGTGGCAGCTGCTTCACTAGTTAACTGGGGGCAGCTGCTTTTCAAAGTGAGTGTGTGTGTGTGTGTGGGGGGGCACCTGATTTCCTTCCTTTGTCTCTGTCTATAGGCAGAGAGGTCTTCATCCCAAATGGCTGCAGCAGCCCGAGCTGGGCCTATCTGGAGCCAGGAGCTTCTTTTGAGTCTTCCATGTGGATTAGGGGCCCAAGCACTTGGGCCATCTTCTACTGCTTTCCCAAGCCACAGCAGAGAGCAGGATGGGAAGTGGAGCAGCCGGGACTAGAACTGGCACCCGCGTGGGATGCCGCACCTCAGGCAGAGGCGCGGGCCGCATTCTTTGCATATTTCAAGCTTCTCTGGCAGGAGGTAGCTCTCTGTTAGACTTTGTTCTTTGCCCTCACAGTGACATGCTCCCCAGATAGCTTCAGTAGCCAGAGCTGGGCGGCAGGGATTCACCTAGTGCGGCATCACCCTCTGCCAGGCATTCCAAGAGAGGTGCAGGCGTCCGAGCCACCAGGCCCAACACCCGCCCCGTCACCGTGTTTGACTTGTGAAAAGTGATTTATGCGAAGAACACTCTTTGAACTTGCAACTTCAATACAACAAAAGGGCGTTGCTGGAGTGTACTTCAGGGAGGTCTGAAGGTAGACCTTCCTGTGGGTGGCTGAGCCTTTACCTCCCTCCACAGCCGGGCCAAGGTCGTGCCCATGTAGTTTGTCCTTGGAGAGTTACGAAACACGGAACTAAAATCGTCAGAGCAGTTGACAGAACCAGGGGCGCAGAAAGGCACTAAGGGATGAGAAAAATGCCTAATAAGCCTGGGGCGCTGGTGGATCCTCGCTGACACCAGGCTGCCACTTGGAGCAGCTAGGAACTTCCGGGGGTGGAAAGATTGGGAGAAGCCATTGTCCTGCCTGCCCGGTGGGTTAGTGCGGCATCACCTGCCTTCCCAGGGGCGCTAGATCAGATCCGTCACCTACGTCCAGGCAAACCCATTAACAGTCACGCAGGGACGTAGCGAAAATTTCTCTTCTACAACAGCCCCCCACATACTTGGTCCATCAGCCACCATTCACTCACAGAAAGCAAAGACCACCCCACTTGTGGAAAGAAGAGTCCTTTTTATAAGGGAGTTTGTTTCCAATACTTTCGGGATGGCTGAAGGATCAAGTTCCAGTCTGGTGCGCCTGAAATACAGCTCTGAATTTCACCACCAGGGCAATCTCCCTCTCCCCTCGCCCTCCCCACCTCTCTCCCTCCCCCCTCCCCCCTCCCCCCTCCCCTCCCTCTCTCCTCTCCCCCTCGGCCTGAGGGCTATAGTCTGCAGATCCCCGAGAAGAAAAGCTGCTGTAGAAATGAGTGTCCACCTCTAACACGCGGTGCTGTCTCTCGCCCTCCCAGACTCAAGGCCGACAAAGATGTATCAAGACCACGTCAGGAGCACATTTCCCCACGTGTGGTCCAGAGACTCCTTGTTTAGAAGTCACGAGTTCGAGTGGAAGCTGACCCAAGAGGAACGGGAGACTTTAAAATTCGTCTTAGCTCCGACGGACACCGGAAGACAGTTCCATACCGTGGTCTTACAGGGATCCAGAGGGATCGGGAAGACGGCACTGCTGAGGAAGCTGATGCTGGCCTGGTCGGACGGCAGCATCTACCAAGACAGGTTCTCGTACGTTTTCTACCTCTGCTGCCGAGAGGTGAGGCAGCTGGCCAGCACGAGCCTGGCGTCGCTCATCTCCAGAGACTGGCCTCACCACTCCACTCCCCTGGCGGATGTCGTGTCCCAGCCTGAGAGACTCCTGTTCCTCGTCGACAACGTCGAAGAGATGAGCGGTGACATGGCCGGGCCCCCGTCCGATCTGTGCAGCCACTGGTTGGAGCCGCGGCCGGGGAAGGTGCTTCTGCGCAGCCTGCTGGCGAAGTCCCTGCTCCCGGCCGCCTTCCTGCTCCTCGCGGTCACGCCCCAGTGCCGAGGGGAGCTGCTGAGTGGGCTGCAGGATCCGAGCGTTAAAACAGTCTTGGGATTCAGCAGGAACAGCAAGAAGCTGTATTTCGGCAGCTTGTTTTCAAACAAGCGTAGAGCCTTGGAAGCCTTCCAGTTGGTGAACAGAAACGACCGCCTCTTCTCCATGTGCCAAAACCCCATCCTTTGCTGGCTCGTGGGCACGTCCATGAAGCAGGATATGGACAGGGGCAGAGATGTGGCGCTGACCTGCCAGAGCGTCACCTCTACGTTCATCTCCTTCATCTTCAACGCGTTCACACCCAACGGTGCTGCGTATCCAACCCAGCAGAGCCAGGAGCAGCTGAAGAACCTGTGTTCCCTGGCTGCGGAGGGCACGTGGACACACATACAGTTCTTCAACCAGGAGGTGCTCGGGAGAAACGGGATCGGGGACACGGCCATCCCCACACTGCTGGACACCAAGGTGCTGCGGTGCCGGGCGCCCGAGAACTTGTACGGCTTCCCCCATAAGGCTCTGCTGCAGTTCTGCACCGCCCTGTTCTACCTGCTGCAGCACCCCAGCGCACACCCTAACCCTGCAGTCCAGTGCACACGGACGCTACTGCTGACCGTTCTGAACAGAAACAGGTCTTCGATCTTGCTGGGGTTGTTCCTGTTCGGCCTGTTAAACGAAAGGGAGCGACAGAAGCTGGATGCGTTCTTTGGCTCAAACCTGTCCCGACAGAGAAAAGAGGAACTGGAGCAGTTGCTGCAGAACATAAGTGGGTGTGCAGATTTTCACCCGCAGGTGGATTTCTTGGTCTTGTTTTACTGTCTCTCGGAGATTCAGGACGACGTCTTTGCAGGGCAAGTGATGGCCTGCTTCCAAGAACTGAACTTGACCTTCCTTTCCAGCTCCGACCTGGGGATGGCTGCCTCCTACTTAAAACATTGTTACAACCTGAGGAAGCTTTGCTTTTCCATCCAAGCCCTGTTTAGGGGAGAAGACCCGAGGACGTACAGGTGAGCCCCTCCGTTTCAGAGTCCATCCGTGTGCTCAGACGGGTCTCTTGATGGAATAGTGCCTACTTGTATAGGGTCATGGTTAGACTCTTGCCTTTTCTGTCAAACAGGAGTTAGTTCAAGTCCCCAGTTGGCTCTCTGTGGAAAATTTTTAAGGATGTATTTACTTATTTGAAAGGCAGAGTGATGGAGGTAGGGGAAAAAAGAGAGGGAGAGAGCTCGTTGAGCCACTAGTTCACTCCCCAAATGGACACAACCGCCAGGGCTGGGCCAGGCCAAAGCCAGGAGCCAGATGCTCCATCCGGTCTCCCGAGTGGATGTCAGGGTCCCAACACTTGGGCCGTCTCCCACTGCTTTCCCAGGTGCATTAGCAGGGAGCTGGACTGAACGTGGAGCAGCCAAGACCCAAACCCCTACTAGGACTGGGCTGCCGGTGTTGCAGGCGGTGGCTTAACTGTGTACCACGACACTGGCCTGGTGTCTGACTCCAGTCACCGAACGTGTGTCCCCCAGTCCTGTACATTTTGCTGCAAATCAGAGTTTCATTCTTCTTGTGTTCAGACAACGTAACTGACGCTCAGTGACCTTGTCCCTGAGACGCATGCTTTCCTAGCTGCCGTTGTCCCATGAGGAAACTGGCCGTGGGGTTAGCGTTGGGACTCCCCATAAAGAAGACGTGATGGGATTTTGAGGTCATGGTCATGCTTTTCACCCTGAGTGGGTCACTGAGAACACTGCATTGTGTCTCACATACACCTGCCCATCATTCAGAAAAGCACCCAGAATCAATACTTACATCCCTCCCACTGGATCATAACTGGACTCCTTCTTCACATCCCAGCTTCAAAATACACTTTGAAAGTTACTCTAAGGATCTTATGGGGGTCGGCACTAGGGCTTAGTGGGTAAAGTGACCGCCTGTAGTGCCAGCATCCCATAGGGGTGCCAGTTCAAGTCCAAGCTGCTACACTTCCAATCTAGCTCTCTGCTATGGCCTGGGAAAGCAGTAGAAGATGGCCCAAGTCCTGGGGCCCCTCCACCTGCGTGGGAGACCTGGAAGAATATCTTGGCTTCTGCCTGGCTCTGCCCTGGCTGTTGGAGGCAATCTAGGGAGTGATCCAGCAGATGGAAGACCCCCCCCCCACACACACACACCTCTGCCTCTGCCTCTCTGTAACTCTGCCTTTCAAATAAATAGGTCTTTAAAAAAAATCTTGCAAATTCCAATTTGGTACTAGGCAAGATGGCTAAGAGGTGGATTGTGTTATGGCCATGGGACAGGTGAGGTGTCGCACCCCAAATTCAAGGGAGCTGGCCGGTTCCCAAGGGGAGGACGCTGCACACAGGCTGTTGGGGCTGAGGCAGGGGTGTCAAAGGTTGGGCTCAGCTGTGGTGTCTGGACCCACCTTTCACTGTGGAACGACGGGCACTGGACACAGGCAGGGCTCCTCAACCTTGGCACCAGAGGTGATTTTGGAGTGGCCTTCCTGGGGGTTGAAGGAGACTGTTCTGTGCGTTGTGGGGGGTGTGGAAGCATCCCTGGCCTCTTTTATATGCCAGAAACGCCGCTCCCTCCGGGGAACAGCCAAGCACGTCTGCGGCGTTGCAAGATGACCTGCGCTGACCGGGCTTCTCCCTGACTGCAAGAGGGGCTGGGTCACGTGCCTCCTGCCGCTGTGTCAGTGGAGGGGTGGGCGGGGGGCAGCTTCAGCATCGGTGGGCGGGCGGCTTTGGCCATGGTGGGGGGTGCCTTCGGCCGTCGGGGGCGGGGGCGGGGGCGTGGCTTCGGCCCTCGGCTCACTCGTGGAAAGCGTGTTCTTCCTTCTCCGCGGCAGGACGAGGCAGAACTTCTTGTACTGGTCTCAGATCTGCTCTGTGCTCGCCTCCAGTGAGCACCTCCAGGAACTGCAGGTGGTGGACAGCAGCTTCACGGAGCCTACCTTGGTGATCTTCTGTCATCAACTGAGGCAGCCCGGGTGCCGCTTGCAAAAGCTCATGTGAGTGCAAGGCAGTCCGGACCTGTAGCTCTTGTCTCGGACCAGCTGCGTAGACGGAGAGCTGCAGCCCAGGGCACAGACGCGGAGAAACGGGGTCCTGGCCTCTGCCCTCCACCGAGCGGCGGTCGCTCCTGGTTGGGGTCACAGCCGTCTGCAGTCGTTGGCAACTGTTCTGTGCGGGTGACTGGAAAAATCGGCTGGGGTTGAGAACCACCGGGCTAGCTGGCTGGGTGGTGAACAGTCTGAGCTAATTACGAAGTTGTCGTCGGAAGCCATCAAAGACAGACAGGCGCTCAGGCTGGGCTCCGGGGCCAGAGAGCAGGAAAACCTTAACAACGTTGGTTGTTGCAGGATGAATAAAGTCACCATGACGTGTGAGAAGCTGGCTTTCTTCGAAGTGTTCACTCACAACCCAGGCTTGAAATACCTGAGACTCAACCGCATGGCTCTCTCGTGGGATGACATGAAGTTGCTGCGTGAGGCCCTGAACCACCCGATGTGCGGCGTGGAGGGGCTCCTGTAAGTCTCCCTGGTCCCCAGGTCCCTGGCTGGAGGCCAGAGGGGACCGCGCGCTGTTCTCACTGCCCACCTCTGTCCACCTGTCTGCTTCCTGCCTGTCGTATGCAAACTAAACCTGCTGGGAAACCGAGGGCAGAGTACGGAAGCCAGTTAGTGACGCACGTTCTTGGGAAGAACAACTTGGCTATCATGTGACCCGGAAATTCCACTGTTCGGCGCGTGTTTGGCAGTTGCCTGGTTCCGTTTGCTAAAAGACAGACATGAAACGTTCGTGTCCGTTATTCATAACACTGAAAAAATGTCAATGAACCCTAGCGGCGAGTTCCATGAGAGAGCTGTGGTTGTATGCTCATCTTCCACGAGGGGGAACGGTCTGCAGCATAGGAAAAAATGGAGAGGAAACTCGCATGTCAGTGACGGGACTGTGTCAGACTTAGGGCAGACCGTGTGGTTTTATTGACATTCAAAGAACAGTGGAGATGTTGGTTAGGTTGGCGACAGGTGGGGAGCACAGGACGTAAGGGATGTGCCCACCTGGATGTGTCTAGACCTGGACGCTGGTAGCACAAGTGCATTGACCTTCTGAACGCACTTACAACTGGTGCGGCTTTTCCCTGCTGTACATGTGGTATATATATGCCAAGCATTTTTTAAAATCAAGTAAGAATCCCCCCCCTTTTCAAGACTTATTTTTATTTATTTGAAAGGCAGAGAGACAGAGACAGAGATCTTCCATCCACGAGTTCACTCCCCAAATGGCCGCAACGGCTGGGGCTGGAATGATCCGAAGCCAGGAGCTTCTTCTGGGTCTCCGACGTGGGTGCAGGGACCCAAGCACTTGGGCCATCCTCTACTGCTTTCCCAGGAACACTAGCAGAGAGCTGGATGGGAAGTGGAGCAGCCAGGACTCGAACTGGCGCCCATATGGGATGCTGACAATGCAGACAGGAGCTTAACGCTCTAAGCCACAGTGCCAGCCCCAGAATCCGCATTCATATTTAGTCTCTACTTAGTGCATTGGCATCAACAGGTTCAGATACTTCGCCTTTCGATGCTTTGCTATTTCTCTAAGCTCCCATCAGTCAAACACACAAAGATTCAAAGAGAATTAATGATACAATTCTCATACCAAAAAGCTTGTGCTTTTAAAATATGCAATGTAGCGATCTTAGTGTATAGTCACAGTGACGTGGAACCATCCTGGTCCTCTAATTCTGGAACATTCTCATCGCCTTGATAAGAAACCCCTGGCCTGTGGAAACCACTCCATGCTTGATAGGTTTTCCTCTTCTGGACATCTCATAGACATTGAATTACACAATGTGTGGGTTTTAGTGAGTGGTTTGCTTTCACTCAGCGCCATACTTCCAAAATTCATCAGTTTTACCACGTATCGGTGCTCCACTCCTTCTTGTCGCTAAGTAGTCTTCTTTTGTATCAGTAGAAGTGGTTTTGTTCATCTACTGAGAATATTTACATTGTTTCTTTTTTTTTTTTTTTTGACAGGCAGAGTGGACAGTGGGAGAGAGAGACAGAGAAAGGTCTTCCTTTGCCATTGGTTCACCCTCCAATGGCTGCTGCAGCCGGCGCACCATGCTGATCCAAAGGCAGGAGCCAGGTGCTTTTCCTGGTCTCCCATGGGGTGCAGGGCCCAAGCACTTGGGCCATCCTCCACTGCCTTCCTGGGCCACAGCAGAGAGCTGGCCTGGAAGAGGGGCAACCGGGACAGAATCCGGCGCCCCGACTGGGACTAGAACCCGGTGTGCCGGCGCCGCAAGGCGGAGGATTAGCCTAGTGAGCTGCGGCACTGGCTGCATTGTTTCTGACTCTTGACTCTTCTGAACAGTGTATCATGAACATTTTGGTTCAGTTCTCTTGGGCTAGTCTCTAGGAATGTAATTGCTGGGTCACATTTAACTTTCGGAGACACCATCAAATTACTTAGTGGCTGCACAATTTTATGTTCCCTCCAGCAATGTATAAGGGTTCTAATTTCTCCAATCCTTGCCAATATTTATTTTCCTTTTTCACATTATTATAGCCATCCTGACGGGTGTGAAGTAGAATCTCGTTAGGGCTTTTTAAACAGATTTATTTTATTTATTTGAAAGGCAGAGTGATAGAGGTAGGGGGAGAGATCTTGCACCTGCTGGTTTACTTCCCAAACAGCCACAGTGGCCAGGGCTGGGCACTCCAAAGCCAGAACCTAGAGCGCCCTCCAGCTCCCCCATGTGGCTGGCACAGGGGCCATCACTGGCTGCTCTCCCAGGCTCATGAGCAGGAGCTGGACTGGAAGCAGAGCAGCCAGGTCTCAAGCTGGTTCTGCAACATGGGAGGGGTGTCACAGGCAGGAGCTCAACCCGCTGTGCCACATGCCGGCTCTCGGTGGTTCAGGCTTTCTTTCCCCGGATGACCTGGTGAGGGTGAGCACCATCTCCTGTGCTTTCCGACCACGGTGGATCCTCTCGGGAGAAACTTCACCCCAGTCCGTCTCACGTTTTTAGTTGTGCCTTTGTTGGGTCACGAGAGTTCTTCATATATGTTGACATGCACGTGTGCTGACTGTGACTTACTGCATCCCATTCGGAGTTGTCTTTACTTGGAATTTGTTATTTTGGGTCTCTAGTACTTCTGGTGACCTGTGTCAGAAATCATTACGTAACCCAACATCGTTACGACGAATGCCGCTGTCTTCTAAAGTTTCGTTGGTTCTTCTTTTTCAAATAAATAAATCTTAAAAAAAAAGTCAGAATTAGAAGGAGAGGCAGAGAGAGAGAGAGGTCTTCCATCCGCTGGTTCACTCCCCAGATGGCCACAATGGCCGGAGCTGCGCTGATCCAAAGCCAGGAGCCGGGAGCTTCTTCCGGGTCTTCCACATGGGTGCAGGGGCCCAAGGACTTGGACCATCTTCTACTGCTTTCCCAGGCCACAGCAGAGAGCTGGATCGGAATTGGAGCAGCTGGGACTCAAACCAGTGACCATTTGGGATGCTGGTGCTGCAGGCAGTGGCTTTACCTGCTACATCACAGCACTGGCCCCTGGTTCTTCTATCTGAAGATTCATTCTGAGTTCCATTTTGTGTGCAGTCTGAAGTAGGCTCATCCTGTTCTCACTTCCTGAACATCAGGTCTGGAATCTGGGAATAACTTTGAAACACACCTTCCCCAACAGTCTTCCCAGAGCGATGTGAGCAGCCATGGGCGGGTGACTTTCCAGCTACACTTTCATTTTTATTTTTTATTTGACAGAGTCCGACAGTGAGAGAGACAGAGGTCTTCCTTTCACTGGTTCAGCCCCCAAATGGCCTCTACGGCTGGTGCTGTGCCGATCCAAAGCCAGGAGCCAGGTGCTTCTCCTGGTCTCCCATGCAGGTGCAGGGCCCAAGCACTTGGGCCATCCTCCTCTGCCCTCCCGGGCCACAGCAGAGAGCTGGACTGGAACAGGAGCAACCGGGACTAGAACCCGGTGGCAGCATGGGATGCAGGCACCATGGATGGAGGATTAACCAAGTCAGCCACGGCGCCGGCCCCCAACTTTCATTTTTCGATAACAACCATGGCTGTTTATGTCTTTGCTCTGTTGTCCCTGAGCCTGGTTTATTTTCTGTGGCAGCAGAGGTAAGGAGAGTGCAGGACTTAATAAACCATACCCCTGGCAGCACAGAGCTGCTTGGTCGGACCACAGCAGCAAGCCCCGGGACGCCCGCTCCAGGCTTCCTCTGGGGAATGCTCTTTTAGGAGACGCCTCTTGCCCAGAGGCCCCTTGTTCTAGAGTGGACACGTGCAAAACCTAAGTGGGGCCCAGCTGAGGGGTGAGTTTGGGAATAGCACACAAGCGTCCCTTTAAAACACTCACACATACATTGTGGTCAAGCATGGTTGCCCCGTGGGGATTCAGAGGGTGGGGTGGGGTCCTTGCAGACTACACTGTGTGTTTCGCATGTCTCCCAGGTGCAGGGAGAGGAGTCCCTGGCGGGGGTGGTGCTAAGAATAGATAAGCTGGGACCGAGCGAGTCCCAGTGGACTTCCATCAGGGCCTAGGCGACGGGTCAGTGGGCATCGGGGATGGACTCGAGTTCAGTGCGGTTTACGTGGACAGCAGATGTTTGCTTCTTGTCTGTGGTAGGGTTAGGGGCGGAGACGTCAGTCCATGGGATTTCCCCTTCCCGCAGGCCGGCGAGCTGTGGCCTTGCCCCTGACGACTGCAGAGTCTTGGCCTGGGTCCTCTTCTCCGGCCAGAGGCTGCAGCAGCCCCCTTAGGGGAGGGATGCACCTGCTGCCCGGCCTGTGTGTAAGCAGGCGTCGGGTGGTCTGTCCGTCAGCAGAGGTTTGTCAAGGCGCGGAGCCTGAGAATCAAAGCCTTGGGTTCTAGCCCCGGGTCTGCAGGTGCGCACGACCTCTCGTGCGAGTTGTGTAACCTCTCCCTCTCGGCTTGCTCCTCTGTAAACAGAAGGGGCAGTGACCAGCACGTGAGGTCAGCCCAGGCTCGGGGGGATCCACATCTGTGAGTCCCACCCACCGCAGACCACAAACATCAGAAAACATGGCATCTCATTATTCCCTGAACACCAGACAGTGAAACTCCTGCTGACCTGGTATTGTCATTGTGACGCATTGGTGTCGTAAGTGACCGCAGAGGTGGCTTAAAGTACTCCCTCCCCCTCCCCCCCTTTCCCTCCTTCTCCCTCCCTCCCCTCGTTCCCCCTCCCTCTCCCCCTCACTCTCAGAGCAGTCATGATGATCCAAGGGGCACACCTGTAACCAGTGTGTCCTCAGGGTGTTTGTCTTCCTGTGATCCAAGGTTTCCCCTATTCCACCTCGGCTTTGGGACTCTATCAGTACCCTGGGGTGACCCTCCAGGGGGCAGTGTTGGCTGGGGTTGGGGGGCTCACAGAGAGGCTGGGATGGAAGGTGGCTTCCCGGACCAGGTTCTGATCCGTGTGCACAGCGCAGAGGCCTGGGAGGAGCCTTCTGCGGGGTTCGGGGGATCTGAGCCTGGGGCTGTGGGGCACAGTGCTGTGCCGTCGGCCCAAACCCTCTGCGATCCGGAGGCACCAGGTGGAGGACCCAGAATGGACCCACGCAGGGAAGGAGATGGAATTAGCTTTAAACTCAGCGCTACTCTTATTAAAAAAAAGAATTCTTCAAAGCGAGACCTAGAAGGATCAAGAGCAAGGAAAAGACCGGGTTTGCGGGGGGATTCTGTGTGCGAGGCCGCAGAGCCGTCGGCTGGAGTGGGTGCATGTGCCACGCCGTCCTGGGTGCCTTTTCCCTGCTCTCAGTTCACCTGTGCTTCCGTCCTACAGGTTGACCAGTTGCCACCTCAGTGAGGCCGCCTGGGAACTCCTGGCTCAAGTCCTCATTTCCAACTGCAGGCTGCTGTACCTGGACGTTAGCATCAACATCCTGGGAGACGCGGGGCTGAAGCAGTTCTGTGACGCCCTGAGACACCCCAGCTGCCGCCTGCGGTCTCTGCGGTGGGTTCCCCCGGGGCCAGGATGTCTGCCAGAGCTGGGAGGCGCTCGGTGCCGGGGAGACTGCGGGTCTGTGCTGAGGATGCGGGGTGGGGAGTGGGGGGCGGCTCCAGAGCCCCTGGCTGGGTTCTGTGGCATTGTCCCGGGGACAGATGCACAGCCTGACTCCCGTGCTGCAGGCTTGGCTCCTTGAGAGCGGCCGCACTATGCAGTCAGTGTGCAGAAAGGCTTGGGGGTGGGGGAGTCTGACTAGGCACAGGGGATGGTTTTATGGCTAGAACCATGTCTGCCAGTGTTCTCTGAGAGGGATAAATACCACGGGTGGGTGGAAAAATAGATCCCAAATCCCAGATACAAGGGTAAACCATGGAGGCAGGGTCCCCAAACCACGCGTGGGAATTAGCGTGGATGGAACAAGGGATGCTTTAGAGAGGAATGGGGGAGGAGGGCGTGAGGAGACCACCACATTCGTGCTGTGACAGTCAGGAGAAGGAACTCGTACAGTAAAACCAGCAGAAAGGGTGACATCCAACACGTAGAAATTATCAGTATAATTAAGACTGTAAGAGAGGGGTGAGGCAGGAGATCAGACAAAAGTAAAAGATGGGGACACAGAAGATAGATCTAGCAGGCAACATGGAAGAGAAAAACATGCAAACTATAAAAGAGAAAATGGAACTTGGAGGATGGTGCCAACTCACTTAGTGGGAATCCCCGGGGTGAAGGAGTTAGGCTGGTGCCAGTGGCCAGCAGAACCCATCAAGGAGACAAACTCAGACGTGCGCAGGGCAGAGTGAGCGGTGAGTCTTGGCAACGTGTGGGCGGCGTCCAAAACCAGCCCTGTGCTCAGGACTTCCGACGTGCGACAGCAAGAGCGAAACCCACCAGGGAGCCAAGTTGACGTCCTAGGGCCAGAAAGCGGTAAGGGGATCGCTGGGCTGAGGTGAGGACAGAGTGAGTGTGGGCATAGAGGTCTCCAGCCCGGACACTGCACCCTGGATGTGCCAGCTCTCAGCTCTGCAGAGAGGGGGCACAGGACAGACGGACCTGACCCCAAACAGAGGCAAAAAAGGACCAGATTAGGACTTGCGTCCTTCTAGTCGTATTGAATACTAAGAACGAGTGTTTCCGGATTTTTTTAACGTGCATGGGTTTGGCACAACCTCAGGAGTGTGGTAAACGCCGCTGAGCTGTTCGGCAGTTAACTTCCCGTGATGTGGATCTCCCCCACGCAAAGAGACGCGTGGGGGAACGTGAGACCATTCTTCCTTTGCAGCGTGTTCGAATGTTTGATCACCGCCGCCGGCTGTGGAGACCTGGCCCAGGCTCTGGTCGGCAGCCAGGACCTCAGGTGTCTGCAGATTGGGAGCAACGCTATAGGGGACGCCGGCGTGAAGCTGCTGTGTGAGGCGCTGGTGCAGCCCAGCTGCCACCTGGAGACCCTCGGGTAGGTCCTGCCAAGGCTCCCATCCTCACCATGCGTTGCTTCTCGGCTCACCTGCTTCTCACCCTGTGTCTTGATTGCAGGCTGCAGATATGTGGGTTAAGCAGCGCCTGCTGTGAGGATCTGGCTTACGCTCTCACCGGCAGCAGGACTCTGCAGGATTTGGACCTGTCCTGCAACGCCCTGGACCACAATGGGCTGGCTGTGCTGCTGGCAGCCGTGAGCCACCCAGGGTGTGCCCTGAAGGTGCTGAGGTGAGCTGCCAGGGGTCCTGCTTGGTGGGAGGCATCCTTGGGCTTGGAAGGGATGTGCTGGGACCGGAAATGCACTCTGACCCTTTGCATTTCAAATGCAAATACCATGCCCCCTTTGAGGGGCAGTGAGTGCAAAGTCCTGGCCACCAGTGATGCTCCCTAAATGACCGTTCTTGGTACTAGTATAATGCAAACGGTCACTGCACAAGAGTGGCACACTTACAAATGCAGTTGTGTATCCGTAGATCTCTATGTTGGTAAACATAGCCTCTGTTGACACAGAAGGCCCTGAGTTAGGACATTTTGACTTTACAAAAGTGTTGGTTTGCACTTTCTTTTTTTTTTGTAAAGACATTTATTTACTTGAAAGACTGAGTTGGAGAGAGCAAGAGAGAAGAGAGTGAGAGAGAGAGAGAGCAAGAGAGATATTTCATTCACTGGTTCAATCCCCAAGTGGTGGTAACGGCTGAGACTGGGCCAGGCTGAAGCCAGGAGACTGGAACTTCATCCAGGTCTCCCACATGGGTGCAGGGACCTAAGCACACAAGTCCTCTTCCTCTGCTTTCCCAAGTGCATTAGCTGGGAGCTGCACCAGACGTGGAGCAGCCAGGACTCGAGTCAGTGCTCAATGGGACGCCAGTGTTGCAGGTGGGCAGCTAAACCCACTCTGCCACAGTGCTGGCCTCAGACTGGACAATGTTTGCCATTTTTCCATATTCACTTCATGTGTAGGTGTTGAACACGTATGCATGGATACCTTTTTTCTCAAACAGGGACATGAGTACGAAATGTGGGGTCATGACAGTGATTACAGAGTGAGGAAAGACGGGTATTTTGTCGTGCAGATGATAGCATTCAGTGGAGACAATGTTGATGATGATCTGTATGCCCATATGCCGTCACGTGTCTATGCTCTGCATCTGTTGACTTCCACATACGAGAGAGAGCACGTGGCATTTGTCTTGGTGGGTCTGAGTTGTCACTTAGCACCCAGTTTGTTGCAGATGTCAGGATTTTGTTCTTGTTTATGGCTGGATAGTATTCTATTGTGTGTGTGTGCACACATTTTCTTCATCCAGTCATCAGCTTATGGACCTCTAGCTTGGTTCATATCTTTGCTGTTGTGAATTGAGCTGCTATAAACATGGAGTTGGATGTGGCTCTCTCATACGCTGACTTCACTTTCCAGAAATGGGATAGCCAGGCCGTATGGAAGATCCGTATGTAGCTTTTGAAGAATCTCTATAGTGTTCTCCATAATGATGGCACTAATTAGCATTCCCAGCAACCATATATTAGGGTACCCTTCTTGACTTAGGGTTTTTTTTTTTTTTTTGACAGGCAGAGTGGACAGTGAGAGAGAGAGAGACAGACAGAGAGAAAGGTCTTCCTTTGCTGTTGGTTCACCCTCCAATGGCCGCCGCGGCCGGCGCACCGCGCTGATCCGATGGCAGGAGCCAGGAGCCAGGTGCTTCTCCTGGTCTCCCATGGGGTGCAGGGCCCAAGCACTTGGGCCATCCTCCACTGCACTCCCTGGCCACAGCAGAGAGCTGGCCTGGAAGAGGGGCAACCGGGACAGAATCCGGCGCCCCGACTGGGACTAGAACCCGGTGTGCCGGCGCCGCAAGGCGGAGGATTAGCCTAGTGAGCCGCAGCGCTGGCCTGACTTAGGGTATTTTTAATTAATCAAGATGTATCACACCATGAGTCAAGGAGGATCTATTCTTGTACATACACAGGTATTATAATTGACAGTATGTAAATGTAGAGTTGATGTAATTTTAACTTGCAAAGATATAAAACAAATTATTTGTATGTTATTATTTATTAGGTAACTACACATAAATCCTTAGCATTTCTCTTTCTCTTCATTTTCCTTTACCCTTTTCCGAGAAATATGTGGTCGAGACAATCCTAAGCAGTTACTAGGCCATTCCTTTCTGGAAAATGGATGTATAAGATGTCAGGTTAAAACTGCTGAAACTCCAGAGTGGGGGGGTTGGCGTGGCCGTTGAGGCTGCACTTGGCATGTCCACATTCCACGTTGGAGGGCCTGGGTTCAAGTCCCGGCCCCTCTCCTGATTCCAACGTCCTGTTAATGTGCCGCTGGGGGAAAGCAGGTGACGGCTCAAGTATTGGGTTCCTCCTGACCTGTGTGTTAGACCTAGACAGAGTCCCAGGCTCCTGGCTTCAGTGCTGCCCACCCAGGCCACTGCACATGTGGGTGTCTGGGGAGTGAACCAGTAGATGGGTGGTGTTCTCTCCCCCCCCCCCCTCAAAAATGAAAAAACCATAAAGAACCTTTGAACTGCAGTGCTGGAAAGCAGTCTCTTCTCTTCTCTGCTGAAAGGTTCACTTGCTGGAAGCCCGTCTTTGTAATCTCCGTCGGGGCTGGTGCTGGAAGCCCGTCTTTGTAATCTCCGTCGGGGCTGGTGGTGGAAGCCCGTCTTTGTAATCTCCGTCGGGGCTGGTGCTCTCTCTCTAACTTGCGCTCACAGCTCAAAACGTTCCTCTCTGAGTCTTGGAGATCTGTGTGGATTCCTAGCTTTTTCGTGTTTGGCTCTGTGGCCTGGGCCAGGCACCTGTTCTGTCTGTGGGTCAGTCCTCTTTGAAGAACAGGAATAATTATCTGACGTGGTGATTATGAAAATAGACACCGGATGGTAAGATAAATTTGATGAAACCAGATAGGTGATTTTCACACTCACGTGAGGGTTTTGCTTTGGTTTTTCCCTGACGTGGAATCTTTGTGGGTTTTGACGGAAGACAGTGTAATCTTTCACCACACATCTCAGGTCAGGTCATTAGCATTTCCATTTCCTTATTTCTGTTTGGAGTCTCTCCACTTCTCCCCCATGGACAAACTCACAAAGATGTGTACTAAGACACTTGGGTACACCAAAGAACATAGCTTACTCTGGCAATGAGGTGGAGCGACTTGGAACCTTTGCAGCTAAACAGATACCAGGGACAGGGAGCATTTACGTCTAAGAAGCGAGACAGGATCTTCAGTCCTCTGTCGGATGCAAGGCAACAGAGTGTGGCATACAACAGCAGGGACCCCAGAACCGCGTGGCTGGGATGGGTAGCCTCACCCTAGCACACTCAGGTTTTGTTTAACTTGGGCCAGTTCCTTAACATTGCTTAGCCTCAGTGTCTGCATCACAAATAAGAATGTGAAACTTTCATGAAATAAGCATGTGGGGCCAGTGTTGTGGTGTAGTGGGTAAAGCCACCACCTGCAGTGCTGGCATCCCATATGGGTGCCGGTTTGAGACCTGGCTGTTCCACTTCCAATCCAGCTCTCTGCTATGACCTGGGAAAGCAGTAGAAGATGGCCCAAGTGCTTGGGCCCCTGCACCCACATGGGGGACCTGGGAGAAGCTCCTGGCTCCTGGCTTTGGATCGGTGCAGCTCCGGCCATTGGGGCCAATTGGGGAGTGACCCAGCAGATGGAAGACCTCTCTCTCTGCCTCTGCCTCTCCTTCTCTGTGTAACTCTTTCAAGTAAATAAATCTTTTTAAAAAAATATGCACATAAAACCCTTCACAGAGGGTTGGACCAGGCTCTGGGATGATGGGAACTAGTGCTATTTTGTCTTTATTTTTTTCATCTACCTGGAAGGCAGAACAACAGAGATTTTCATCCACTTTCGGTTCACTCTCCAAATGCTTGCGACAGCCAGGCGTGGCCCAGGCCAAAGCCTGAAGCCAGGATCTCCATCCAGGTCTCTGATGTGGGTGGCAGGGGCCCGAGCACTGGAGCTCATCTGCTGCCTCACGGAGGTGTTGCAGGAAGCTGGATCTGAAGCTGACGAGTGACGACTCGGCCCGGCACTACAATACGGGATACGAGTGTCCCAAGTGGCACCTTAACCCACTGTGCCTCGATATCCACTCCGTTCTACCTCTTCAAAATAAACACAGCTTCAGGCTTCCGCCCCGGCTTCCCGACTCCTCGTGCAAACGTTAATGTTTCCGTGGAGTCAGAGCTTTGGGTATCACAGATTCCGGACGTGTGTGCTGCTGGACCGGGGTGCAGGTGGCAGGGGAGGGGAGACCTGCGTAAGCCTTGGCGCCCCTGTGTGCATTGACATCAAGTCCATTGCTTGAAGTCCGTCATGTGTGGGCTGGAGGACTTAGACATGAATGGGGGCTGCTGTGTTTTCTTTTTTGGAGAGTCGGGAGTGGACACTTTGCAGATCCCACCGTGTGGTGGCCAGGCCCTTCCCCTGGTAGGAAGGGATGGAGAAATTAGGTGCAGAGGGGAGTCCTAGAGAGGTGGGGACTGAACAGGGCCTCTCTTGTATTTGACAGGCTGAAACACATGGAACTCGGAGAGGAAACCCAGGCGCTTCTGACGGCTGTGCAAGAGCGGAATCCCTACCTGAGGGTCATCAGCCAATGACACGGACAGGCCGGGCTCATGAGAGCAGACTCCGCCTGCAGGCACTGTCATCCCATGCGGGAACCGATTGGGGGCTGGGCCTGGGCCCCCGGTTGTCTGCGCTCTGCACTCGGGCGCGGTGGCTGTGCTGGGAACTCGGGCGATGCGGTTTCCCTGGGAGTGAGGGTTTTAACTTGCTCGGTGGCCTTGGACGAGCCACGGACAATTTTAAACGCTCAATAAAGTAGTCTTTGTTTAAACACTTGGCAGACTCTTGAAGTGGGCTTCCTGCTGGTGAATGCCTGCAGCGGAGTGCGGGTTGCAGAGGCTGTGGCCCTCTCCAGGATCCTGGCTGCGTGGGGAGCCCCAGTGAAGCTGGCCTGACTCCACCACCTCTGTCGGCCCCACTGTGGGGCAGCTCTGCCTCTCTCTTCTTTGTTCCTATGAAGGTGTTTTGAAAGTTAGTTGTTGGGGCTGGCGCTGTGGCATAGCAGGTAAAGCTGCCACCTGCAGTGCTGGCATCCCATGTGGGCGCTGGTTATAGTCCTGGCTGCTCCACTTCTGATCCAGCTCTCTGCTGTGGTCTGGGGAAGAAGTTGGAGGATGGCCAAGTGCTTGGGCCCTGCACCCACATGGGAGACCTGGAGGAAGCTCCTGGCTTTGGATGGATCCAGCTCTGGCCATTGCAGCCAGTTGGGGAGTGAACCAGCAGATGGAAGACCTCTCTCTCTCTGCCCCCTCTCTCTGCCCCCTCTCTCTCTCTGCCCCCCCTTCTCTGCCCCCTCTCTCTCTGCCCCCCTCTCTCTGCCCCCTCTCTCTCTCTCTCTGCCCCCCCCTCTGCCCCCTCTCTCTCTCTCTGCCCCCCCTCTCTCTGCCCCCTCTCTCTGCCCCCCTCTCTCTCTCTGCCCCCCCCTCCGCCTCTCTCTCTTTGCCTCTCCTCTCTCTCTGCCTCTCCTCTCTCTGTGTGTGTAACTCTGACTTTCCAGTAAATAAATAGATCTTTTAAAAAAAGGAAAGTTGTTGAAATTCAGAGAGGTTGACATCACCCCTTCACCCCTTCCCTCTTGCAAACACCACAGGTAAGGCAGGGGCCTGGTGAGCAGCACTGCCGTCTCACTGCTGTCTCCCACGTCCCCCGGCCAGGCCTGTTGCGGGATTCCTGCAGAGCCCCAGTACAATTCCGTGTTCCTCTGTAGTGCTGGAGTGCAATGGTTCTTTACATGAGAGGAAGTCCCACCCACTGGCTCACTCCCCGTCGCTGTACCACAACGTGCACAAATAGACAGAAATCTGTTTCAGTTACAGTGAGGGCTTGGTGTGTGGTACAGCAGGTTTAGCCGCCACCTGGGATGCTTGCGGCCCCTACAGAGTGCCGCTTCAAGTCCCAGCAGCTCGAGTTCCGATCCAGTGCCCTGCTCATGTACCTGGGAGGCAGCAGGTGGTGGCTCAAGACCCTGGGCCCCTGCCACTCGTGTGGGAGATCTGGCTGGACTCCGGGCTCCTGGCTCTGGCCTGGCCCAGCCCAGCCCCAGCTGTTGGGGCCATTTGGGGAGTGACCCAGCAGATGGAAGATTCTCCCTCCTCCTCCCCTCCCCCTCCCCCCTCTCTCCCCTTAACTCTGCCTTTCAAAGAAATAAATCTTTACAAATATTAAATCAGAAGAAAGCAATCAGGGAGAGGAGTAACAACCACAAGGGAACAGCTGAAAGTCCTCACCGCGGGTGACTTGATTACACAGCTGGAAACGCGGAGAGACTCCAGGGCACACTGCCGCCTGCAGTAAGAGATCTGGTATCGCAGCGGCTGACAACGGAAGCGAAAGGCAGCGGACTTCAGATACGCCAACAGGACATGGAGAAACTAGGGGAAGAGGACTCCTACTTACTACAGCAAAAAAAAAAAAAAAAAAAAAAAAGATACCCGCTGAGAAACTACAAACCACATCCCCACAAACGCGAAGGCAGGCTTAAACCGGAAGCAAGTGCACGCTGCCTAGTGTGGGAAGGCCCCGCAGCCCAGATCCCGTCTGATGCAGACACAGCCGGGTTTTTCCTGAGCCGAGGAAGTGACCCCAAGCCTGGACAATGCTCAGAACAGAGGAACCGATGCAGGTACGGAGATGGAGATGGCTGGGGCCAGAGGAAGAGCCCCAGGAAGCTTGTTGGCATCCCCTCCTCCAGGGTCGCCCCAGGACCCCCCACCCCTGCAGCAATGCCACAGGCTGAAAATGCCCAACGGGGCTGCTGACTGCATCCTGCAGAGACCTGGGGCCAGCTGCACCGTCCGCCCAGCAAAGTCCCCTGCAGCACCTGGGGCCAGCTGCACCGTCCGCCCAGCAAAGTCCCCTGCAGCACCTGGGGCCAGCTGCACCATCTGCCCAGCAAAGTCCCCTGCAGCACCTGGGGCCGGCTGCACCGTCCGTCCAGCAAAGTCCCCTCAGCTGACGCTGCCACTCCCAGCCTGCACCGGATGCCACGGCGCTTCTGAGGCTTCCTACACGTTCCTGGAAATCTCTGCCAGTTCCTGGAAAATTCAGTCTGAAGCACTGCCCACAGCGCCCCCAGACCCTACAGAGGGATGACCCCAAACCTCGTGGTTGCATCCCTCTTGGGTGTGTGCTTTTGCTTTGCCAACAAATCTTACTCCTCTGCAACCCTTCTCTATGTCTCCTCTTCACATTTTTTTTTTCCAACAGGCAGAGTGGACAGTGAGAGAGACAGAGAGAAAGGTCTTCCTTTTGCCGTTGGTTCACCCTCCAATGGCTGCCGCGGCTGGCGTGCTGTGGCCGGCGCACCGCGCTGATCTGATGGCAGGAGCCAGGTACTTCTCCTGGTCTCCCATGGGGTGCAGGGCCCAAGCACTTGGGCCATCCTCCACTGCATTCCCTGGCCACAGCAGAGAGCTGGCCTGGAAGAGGGGCAACCGGGACAGAATCTGGCACCCTGACCGGGACTAGAACCCGGTGTGCCGGCGCCGCAAGGTGGAGGATTAGCCTAGTGAGCCGCGGTGCCGGCCCACATTGATTCTTGCATGGGCCCCACTAGGCATCGAAACCAAGCAGTAACCTTTATAGTTAAACGTGTGAGTGTTGCTTTGGCACATGTACAGACAGGCTGGGCTGGGGACCAGACTGGAAGATCTGGAAGGAGAATGCAGATTGGCTGAGGACAGCTCTGCCAGCAAGGGACGAAAAACGGACTGGAAGAGGTGCAAGGCGGCGGGTCTGTTTCCCCTGCTGTAGACAGGACGATCTCCAAATGGGTCAGAGATTCAAATGCACAGTACATGAATGAAGTAGGCAGGCAGGAGGAGACAGTGGAATTCCTCTAGGCCTGGTAACATCATTGAATGCAATAGGGCCACGGCCCAGGGCGCCTGGGAGCAATCTGGGATGTGGCCTTTGGAGCAAAGATTTTTTTTAAAACTTTGATTTAATGAATATAATTTCCAAAGAACAGCTTATAGATTACAATGGCTTCCCCTCCCATTACTTCCCCCCCCACCCGCTCTCTCTCCCCTTCCATTCACATCAAGATTCATTTTCAATTATCTTTATATACAGAAGATCAGTTTAGCATATATTAAGTAAAGATTTCAACAGTTTGCACCCACACAGAAACACAAAGTGAAAAATACTGTTTGAGAACTAATTATAGCATTAAATCACAATGTACAGCACACTAAGGACAGAGATCCTACATGAGGAGTAAGTGCGCAGTGACTCCTTTTGTTGACTTAACAATTTGACACTCTTGTTTATGGCATCAGTAATCACCCTAGGCTCTTGTCATGAGCTGCCAAGGCTATGGAAGCCTTTTGAGTTCACTGACTCTGATCTTTAGACAAGGTCATAGTCAAAGTGGAAGTTCTCTCCTCCCTTCAGAGAAAGGTACCTCCTTGTTTGTTTGTTTGTTTTGCCAGAGTGTCTTGGCTTTCCATGCCTAAAATACTCTCATGGGCTTTTCAGCCGGTGACTTGATCAGCCCTTGTCCTGACTGTTGATGAACAACTTAATACTTTATCCCTTTTAGTATTTTTTTCTGTTTGTTCTACTTAATACTATTGGTTGAACTCTGTAATTCACAATTATTCTTTTTTTTTTTTTTTTTTTGACAGGCAGAGTGGACAGTGAGAGAGAGAGACAGAGAGAAAGGTCTTCCTTTTTTGCCATTGGTTCACCCTCCAATGGCCGCCATGGCTGGCGTGCTGCAGCCGGCGCACTGCGCTGATCCGATGGCAGGAGCCAGGTGCTTCTCCTGGTCTCCCATGGGGTGCAGGGCCCAAGCACTTGGGCCATCCTCCACTGCACTCCCGGGCCACAGCAGAGAGCTGGCCTGGAAGAGGGGCAACCGGGAAAGAATCCGGCACCCTGACCAGGACTAGAACCCGGTGTGCCGGCGCCGCTAGGTGGAGGATTAGCCTATTGAGCCATGGCGCCAGCCCACAATTATTCTTAGGTGTTGAAACTTAACTGAAAAGTGATCCCTGTTAAATATAAGAGTGGGAATAAGAGAGGGAGGAGATGTACAATTTGGGACACGCTCAATCGGACCTGCCCCAAATGGTGGAGTTAGAAATGTGCCAGGAGATTCCAATACAATCCCATCAAGGTTGCATGTACCAATGCCATCTCACCAGTCCAAGTGATCAATTTCAGTTCACAATAGATCATAATCAGAGAACTAAGAATCAAAGGAATCACATAAACAAGACTAGTGTCTGCTAATACTGATAGAATAAAAAAGGGAGAGAACAATCCAACATGGGAAGCAGGATACACAGCAGACTCATAGAATGGCAGATGTTCTAAACAGCACTCTGGCCTCAGAATCAGCCCTTAAGGCATTCGGATCCAGCTGGAGCAAAGATTTTATTACTGGCTGGAAGGAGACTGGACAAAGCGACTCGAATCTGCCTACCCCAATCAGGGGCTAGGGGAAAGCCTTTTGGATTGGGTAGGGAGAGCTTATCTGAGAAGTGCTGGCAGGTTCTCACTAGAAGATCTTGAAGTCAGGCTAGCCTGACACATTCATGCCCCAAAGAGCTCTTCTAAGAAAGTAGACACTTTAAAAACTTTCCGATCAGGGGCCTGAGTGGTGGTGCAGAGAGTTACGTCATCGGCTGTGACACCAGCATCTCATACCAGAGTGCTGGTTTGAGTCCCTGGGGCTCCACTTCCAATCCAGCTTCCTGCTAGTGTACCTGGGAGGTAGCAGGTGTTCTCGGATCCCTCTCACCCACATGGGAGGTTTTTTGTTTCTTTTTAAAAATATTTATTTTAAAGGCAGACTTACAGGACAGGGGAGAGATCTTCTATCCACTGGTTCACTCCCCAAATGGCAGCAACAGCCGTGACCAGGCTGGGTCAAAGCCAGGAGCCTGGAATTCCATCTGGGTTTCCCAGGTGGCTGCAAGGGCCCAAGCACTTGGACCATCTTCCACTGCTTTCCTGGAATTGGATTGGAAGTAGCATCCATATGGGATGCTGGTGTTGTGGACAACAGCTCAACCCACCATGCCACAACACCAGCCCCAACATGGAGTTTCTTTAAAAGCATTCATAGCAAAAAGATTATTAAACAAAGAAAAAAGACAAGTGACAAAACTGGAAAATATATTTGCAACGTAGAAGGTATTTATTGGCCTGATTACGAAAAGCTTCTAGGCCGGCGCCGCGGCTCACTAGGTTAATCCTCCGCCTTGCGGCGCCGGCACACCGGGTTCTAGTCCCGGTTGGGGTGCCAGATTCTGTCCCAGTCGCCCCTCTTCCAGGCCAGCTCTCTGCTATGGCCAGGGAGTGCAGTGGAGGATGGCCCAAGTGCTTGGGCCCTGCACCCCATGGGAGGCCAGGATAAGTACCTGGCTCCTGCCATCGGATCAGCGCGGTGTGCTGGCCGCAGCAGCCATTGGAGGGTGAACCAACGGCAAAGGAAGTCCTTTCTCTCTGTCTCTCTCTCACTGTCCACTCTGCCTGTCAAAAAAAAAAAAGCTTCTAAAAATTGGGGAATTATTAGAACTTTGTAAGCAAAGAAAGCCAATGGTGCTGAATTTCCCGCAAAAGAGAAGCACAAAGCTACATTGCACAGAAGGTCTGTTTCTTACACACACGACGAGGAGAGAAACCCGAAACTTTGGCAGCGTATGGTGTCTTTGAGGAGACAAGCACTGGCATGGATGGTGGGAGGGATGCCAAATGGTACATCCCTGTGGACCGAAATGTGGCAACACCAAAGAGACACCATTTCCGTTTGTGCTCTGCCTTGGGAATCCCTGTTCTGGGATGCATCCTAGGAAGATGACAAACAGTGTGTGCACGAGGCAAGCCCCGCAGGGGCACATGGGACTGCCAACGGCCCCGTGTCCACTGCTTGGGGGCTGGCCAAACGCGCAACGATGCCTGCATCAGTGGCTCAGCTGTCCCAGGGCACACACATTCCCAGCCCAGATGCAGGTACCTCTACAAGAAGCAAATGCTGGTTTAAGCAGTCTCCCAACCATCTAGGAAGTGTGTACTAAAACGCCTTTTATTTATCATACATTTTGCCCAAACTGGGAGAGGAAAGCAAAGCCATACGTTCTCCCTCGCATGTGGAAGCTGATGCTGTGAACATAGAGCAGTGAATGTGATGACAGGTGGAGGGGCAGGAGGTCAGGAGAAGTGTTAACAGTGGACACCAGGCTGTGCCATGGCTCACTAGGCTAATCCTCCGCCTGCAGCACTGGCACCCCGGGTTCTAGTCCCAGTTGGGGCGCCAGTTCTGTCCCGGTCACTCCTCTTCCAGTCCAGCTCTCTGTTGTGGCCCGGGAGTGCAGTGGAGGATGGCCCAAGTGCTTGGGCCCTGCACCCCATGGGAGACCAGGAGGAAGCACCTGGCTCCGGGCTTCAGATTGGTGCAGCGCCAGCCGTAGCAGCCATTTGGAGAGTGAACCAACAGAAGGAAGACCTTTGTCTCTGTCTCTCTCTCTCACTGTCCACTCTGCCTGTCAAAAAAAAAAAAAAATAGTGGGCACCAGATGGCGGTCCCAGGGAAGGAATAAGTTCCTGGTCTGCACGGCTTGCTGGGGTGACTGTAGATCACTCCAGGCTCCAATCGCAGTGCAGTGATGCACACGGGGAAGCCTTAATGCCCTGACTTTGTCAGGCACGTTTTCTACATATATACAGTTAGAACATTAATACTACACACAAATCTAAATTAGAATATCGCGGCCCAGGACCCTGCCTGAGAGCCTGTGCTAATCAGCGGGTTTCCCACCGGGACCCCGGCCGCCAAAGCCCATTCTCTACCAGTCCTTTTAGCGTTCACTCGTTCTTCATTCGCCGGCTCACCGGAGCAGCTGGCGCTGATGAGCGTTACGGAGCCATGATGAGGAGAGCCCGCTCGGATTGCCGCCCGGCACGCAGAGCTGCTCACCCCACGGCTTCCCGGTAAAGCCAGGGAACCTGCCGTTCTCGCGGCTTCCCAGGTGGCACTGAGGCCGGCCCACGGGGAGAGGAAAACCCAACCTGGAGAGCCCTGCTTCCAAGATTACCCAGCACTTCCCAAGCCACCTCCGGGGCGGGGAAGACACTTTATCATCACCTGAGGAAAGCCCCAGAGAGCAGGGTCGCCAGGGGGTCCTGGTTCCCCGAATAACACAACCTTGACTGCTTCCACCCTGCTGCTGAGATGTGGTGGGAAACCCCAGGGAGGACTGCCCTTCTGCCCGAGTTGCTGTTAGCCTGGCTGATCCAGAGTCTGGGAGGGTTTTTTCCCTCCACCTATTAGTGATTTTTGTCTAATTTGGCAAACCCACTGCTCCCTTGCACTCTGCACTGCTAAGTTTTCCTTCTACAAGTTCTGTCTCCGGCTCTCCCATCAACAGGGAGGTGTGAGACCAAGCCTGGGCCGTGGGGGTAATGGGAGCCTCCTCCTTCCTCTCCATCATACCCCAAGTGGGGCACAGGGTCGTGGGCACAGGTCACCCCGTGGGATGCTCCAGATGTGTCCGAGGGCAGCGGGACCCAGGGCTCATCCTCCATCAGAGCTCCACACGCCCAAGCTCTTCTCTTGCTCATCCTTCTGGATCGAAGGGGCGGGAGGAGTTCCTTCAACAAGTGGAGGCACCTGTGGAGCCCAGCCTTGTAGCCCATTAACTCCAAGCACAGGGTGCTCAGGGCTTTCAAGTCCCTGTGATGTAGAGGGATAAGGAGGCTGTCCTGGCCAATAGGAAGGCAGGCTGTCACTACCCCGGCCAATAGGAAGGCAGGCTGTCACTGCCCCGGCCAATAGGAAGCCAGGATGTCAGCTGCCGGATGCCCCAGAGCCTATAAGAGCTTCGGCAAGGAACGGGCTCAGTGCTTTTTTCTTTCAGCTTTGAGAGACAGTTTTGACAGGAAGGAGCCAGGAAGCCTAATTCCTTCTGGGGTGAGTGAGTTTTTTTCCTTATTATTATGTTTTCCCTCTGTTTACCTACTATTTTCCGTGTTGACCCATTTTCTTAATGGCCGCAAAGACAGATCCATTGGTTCACCAAACCCAAACAGACCTGTACTGAAAATGCCAAGACCAGCGATTCCACTCTGAAAGTGACCGGCCCTCCTGGATGAAAGTCCTTGCCGGCCTCTGTCTCTCAAGGGGGGGGCTCTACATTCGCAGATTCTCTTCTAGCTCTGAGACTTTTGCTAGCCAAGAGAGAGGCAGAGCCGGAAGAGATCCCCAGACCCACCGGGAGATGGAGTCGGGCCTCCTGGTATTCGGAGACGACGGCGAAATAGCCGAGGATGCCAAGGAGAACTGGGCGGCACCAGCCCAGGAGGAAGTGGGAGTTCACAAGCCCCGCTGCACCCTGTGGCCCCGCCAGGGAGTTTGGGCAGCGCTCGGGGCACCTCTTGCTGGTTTCTGAAGACTGGTTCACTGGCAGCTTTGGCTGGGTTTTCTTTTTTCTAAGTTTCATTTATTTATTTGGAAGGCAGAGTGACAGAGACAGAGGTCTTCCATCTGCTGATTCACTCCCCACATGGCAGCGGCAGCCAGGGCACTGCAGGCTACAGCCAAGAGCCGGGAACTGCACCCAGGACTGGCAGGGACCCAAGCCCTTGGGCCATCTTCTGCCGCTTCCCAGGCACCTTAGCAGGAGTCTGCATTGGAAGTGGAGCAGCTGGAACTCGAACCCGCACTCTCATTTGAGATGCCAGCATCTCGTGTGGTGTTTTAACCTGCTGCACCACAAGGCCAGCCCCTGGGTGAGTTTTCCCAACCCAGCGAAATCTCAGTTTTCTCTTTTGCACAGTGGAGTAGAAAGGATCAGGTGACAGGAATCTTGTGGAAATTTAAAGTGAGTCTGAGTGGTTAAGATTCTACCACTGAGCCAGACGGAGAGTAAGCTCAAATGTTTTTTAAAGATTTATTTATTAATTTGAAAGTCAGAGTTACACAGAGAGAGAAGCAGCAGACAGAGAAGTCTTCCATCCGATGGTTCACTCCCCAGATGGCCACAATAGCCAGAGCTGCGCCAATCCGAAGCCAAGACCAGGAATTTCTTCCAGGTCTCCCACGTGGGTGCAGGGTCCCAAGGACTTGGGCCACCTTCCGCTGCTTTCCCAGGCCACAGCAGAGAGCTGGATCGGAAGTGGAGCAGCCGGGTCTCAAACCAGCACCCATATGGGATGCCGGTGCTTCAGGCCAGGGCATTAACCCGCTGTGCCATAGCGCCGGCCCCCTTGAATGTTTATCCATTAGGATAGCTAGTATTTTTTTTAAGTTACAAGTGTTGGCAAGAACGTGGAGGACGTGGAATGGCAGTGTGTCGCTGACAGGAAATGGGGTAGGGAATGCAGGGTAGCAGTTCTGCACAGAGTTAAGCATACACTGCCCGTGCAGGAGGGCAGGTCCAGCCCAGGGATATACACAGTGGGACTGCAAGCCGGGACTCGAACGCTGTACACCATTGCTCACAATTAGCCAAAGGGTGGAAAGAATCCACATACCCGTGGAGAGCTAAGTGAGAAATCTGGCACACACAGAATGCAGTACAACTCCCTCTTCAGAAGGGCTGCGGTACAGATCCGTGGTGGAGCACGGGGAACCTTGAAACCTCACACTGGGTGACGCAAGGCAGACACGAAAGGACAAATATTGCACGCGCCCGTCTGCTATGAGGCACCTAGAACAGTCCAAACCAGAGACAGCGGTCAGCATAAGCCACCACCTGCGACACCGGCATCCCACGTGGGCGCTGGTTCAAGTCCCGGCTGCTCCTCTTCCTATGCAGCCCCCTGCTAATGATCTCGGGACAGAAGACGGCCCCTGCTGCCCACGTGGGACACCTGGAAGAAGCTCCTGGCTTTGGCCTGGCCCAACCCCAGTTGTTGTTGCCATTTGAGAAGTGAAGCAGCGGATCAACGGTCTCTCTGTCTCTCCTTCTCTCTGTAACTCTGCCTTTCAAATAAGTACATCTTTAAAAAAAAATCAGAAAGTAGAACAGAGATTACCAGGGAGTGGGGGGCGAAAGACGTGGAGAGCAAGGAGATGCCGTTTAATGGGTTCAGAGTTTCTGTGCAGAATGATGGAAGGGCCCTGGAAATGCATCGTGCTGACAGTCGCACAAAGCAAGTGACCTTAGCGCCAATGAGCTGCTTAAAAACGATTAAAATGGCGTTTTATCTTATACAGAGCATCATTTTAAAACAAATAATTTGAAATAACGCATCACGTTGCATTGTTTTACTGTGTTTATTTGTAAATTAAGATAAATTTTAAATAGTTTCTTGAATGTGCGCCATGTGAAAATACACACCGTGGGACCGCGATGAGAAAGTCCGCAGACGTGAGTTACAGGGAGCGCCTCACTGAGAAGTCAAAGCTCAGTCTGCGTGCCGGCTGTCTCCCAGCAGCCAGGTCCTCGGCCACAGCACCATCTCCTGCAATGCCTCCGCCCCCTTCTCCCCTCTCAGTCTCCTCCTGCTCAGCCCCCAGAGAGCCTCAGCCTGCGTCACACGAGGGCCCTGAGTCCTGCTTGAGTCTCCTCCAAGCTCTCGCTCCGCTGACCTTCTCCGTGCAAGGGGCGGCTGCCAGGACGTCCCCTCTCCGATTCCATGCTGCCGCGCTGGCTTCTCCACCCTCCACCTCCTCCGCTGCTCGCCAGGAGACCTCCACACGCTGGTGTGCCCAGATCCAGCTTTGGACACCTTCCCTCTTCTTCCTGAACCCACACTTCGGTGGCCTTGCTTCCTCTCTGTGATTTAATCCCAAAGAAAGCACTAAGGCCCTGTCTCCAGTCCAGGCTTCTCTCTTGAATTCCAGCTCCCTGCTTGGCATCTCCGTTTCATAAGGAATAGGCTGCTTTAAATGTCCACAACTCAGGCCGGTGCCGTGGCTCACTAGGCTAATCCTCCGCCTTGCGGTGCCGGCACACCGGGTTCTAGTCCCGGATGGGGCACCGGATTCTGTCCTGGTTGCCCCTCTTCCAGGCTAGCTCTCTGCTGTGGCCCGGGAGTGCAGTGGAGGATGGCCCAGGTGCTTGGGCCCTGCACCTGCATGGGAGACCAGGAGAAGCACCTGGCTCCTGGCTCCTGTCATCGGATCAGCATGGTGCACCGGCCGCAGCGCACTGGCCCCGGCGGCCATTGGAGGGTGAACCAACGGCAAAAGGAAGACCTTTCTCTCTGTCTCTCTCTCTCTCACTGTCCACTCTGCCTGTCAAAAAAAAAAAAATGTCCACAACTCAGCTCTTGAAGCCCATGGTTTGGTCTTCCACATTTCCAGTAATGGCAGCAGCAGCCTTCTGCTAGCCCAGGCTGATAAATCCTTGCACACATGGTGGCCACTCCCTCTCTCTTACACCTTACACCTGAGGAAATCATCGGCAAGCCCTCGTGGCTCTGACTGCGTTTATAGAAAATAGCTAGGATGTGTAAGTCCGTAGGAACAGAAGGCAAGTTGGTGATGGCCAGAGGTTAGGGGTGGAGAGTGGAGGCTTAGTGGGCGTGCACTATCGTATGGGATGTGTGCTTAATGACAGGGACTTGTTCCCGGAAACACATTGTTAGTCACTGTGCCAGCATCACAGGCGGCACTTCCGCGGACTAAGGCGGCTACAGCGCCACCTGCTGAGACAATCTCAGGAGACCACCACAAAGACAACGTCCCCTGCTGGCCAAGTGTCACCCTGTGGCACACGCCTGTAGATGGAATTGCCGGCTGTATACAACATCGTGAATGACCAAGCAGCACTGGATTGTACAGTTTCAAATGGCCCACTTCATGTCACGTGAGTTTTGCCTCAATACCAACATCTCATTGACTTGCTCTTCGATGGCCCGTTCTCAACACTTCCACCGTTACCACCCATCTGGGTCACCACCCCGGGCTTCCTGTCAGGCTTCCTGCTTCCACCTCATTCTCGGATCAGGAGCCGAAAAGGCTGTGCAGAGGACAATTCCGTGTGGGTCTTCTCAAGGCCGCCAGTGGCTCCTGCCTCAGAGGAGAGCAAAGCTACCAAAAGCGTCCTCACTGCTCTCGGCTTCCCCATCCTCTGGCTCCCACACCGGCTCCCTTCCTGCTTCTCAGACATCTCCAGGCACACTCTGACCTCCGTGCCTCGATGAGTGCCCCTCCGTCTCATGGGACTCTTCCGTCTGACATCCACAGGGCCCGCCCACGGCCTCCTCACCTGCTGCCGGCCTTGGCTCAGGTGTCCCTGTTTCCGTGGACACTTTATCAGCCTTTCGCGAAGGGCAGCATCCTTTCTCTTGCTTCCAGTTCCCTTTCTTGGCTTTCTTTTCTCCGCCGTGTGTGTCCCCTTTGGGGTGCCCTGAAATGCCGGCTCCCCAAGGGCAAGGATGTCCTGTGTTCTTTGCTAAAGTAGACAGCGTGACACCTACTCAACATCGAAACGTTTGAGTGAGGGAACAGGCAGCGACTGTTCTATGACCTGGATGGGTTTCGCCAAACAGAGTAATGTAATCCTATATTATAAAGTGTAATGTACTAACACCTGCGGGGTGATGCACTGGGAGGCGATTAGGTTGTGACGGTGGGTTTGTTCTCTTTCTCGTGTCGCGTCTCCGCAGGTCTCGGGTCTCTCTGATCGGCTGTCTTTGTGCTGCCTGGCCTGGAGCGAGGATGAGCGACGCGATCCCGGGGCCCAGCGCGCTCTCCTCTTCGGTCGTGTACGCCTCCTTTCTCCCCTTCTGGATCACCTCGTGCTGCTCCGCGTCGCCGTACGAGAAAGGGCTCATGCTCTACCTGCTGTACCTGAGCAAGGAGGAGCTGCGGCAGTTCAAGCAGCTTCTGGTGAGGCAGTTCAGCATCTCCGCCCAGCCCGCCGGGGAGCAGCTGGAGACGGCCAGCTGGGCGGAGCTGGCTCACTTCCTCACCCAGTACTTCCCTGGCCGGCAAGCCTGGGATGTGACCCACAACCTCTTCGCCAAGATGAACCAGCAGAACATGTGCTTTCTCGTCCAGAAGGAGCTGAATGGTGAGTGGCGGTCCAGCGTACAACATGGGGGTGGCCTTGGGCTCCAGAATCCAGTGCAGCGACCCCATGGTGTCCAAGGGCATTGGTGTCAGGACCCCCGCCACGGCTCGCGTCCCTGGTGGAAGACGGTGTGGTGTGTGCACAGCGTCCACACACATCTTACCACCGATTCCTCATCATCTCCGCATTACTTACAGTAGCTGGGTCTGTGAGACGCTGTATAGATAACCGATAGGCTACACTGTTGAGGGGAAGAGATCTCCGCGTTTTCAGTATCCGTGTGTTCTTCCAATGGTGTCAACCCGCAGCTGGGAATCCACTGGAAGCAGGGAGGGAGGGGCACTGACTACACCGGCTGCTCTGTGCCTTATCGGCCACCGGAACAAGAAAGCAAACGGAGGACGGTGCCGCGGCTCACTAGGCTAATCCTCTGCCTTGCGGCGCCGGCACACCGGGTTCTAGTCCCGGTCGGGTTGCCGGATTCTGTCCCAGTTGCCCCTCTTCCAGGCCAGCTCTCTGCTGTGGCCAGGGAGGGCAGTGGAGGATGGCCCAAGTGCTTGGGCCCTGCACCCCATGGGAGACCAGGAGAAGCACCTGGCTCCTGCCATCGAATCAGCGCGGTGTGCCGGCTGCGGTGGCCATTGGAGGGTGAACCAATGGCAAAGGAAGACCTTTCTCTCTGTCTCTCTCTTTCACTGTCCACTCCGCCTGTCAAAAAAAAAAAAAAAAAAGCAAACGGTGGGTGATGGACCCACAGTCTGCCATCCTGACGTACTTTTCAAAGCTGATGGGGACTGGGTACTGCTTCCAGGAGATGAGCTTTACATAACACCGTGGAAAAGGAGGAAGAGCAGTGATGGGGAGCAGCTACGGTGAAAACTCCCACAGAACACAGCTGCTGCAGTCACGATGACAGAAATGAAGTGGTTCGGGCGAGAGGATGACATTCTACGAAGGGCCACTTCATAACAGCAGAGGATCAGCCCCACAGGGGGAGACGGCAGCTTTAACCCCCCCTGCCGGGGACACCCCCACATACAGAGCGTCCCCAACCTGGGGTGTTCAGCGTAAGGGTCCCCACTCGACAGTGGCACAACAGCAAGTGAAGTGCCCACTCAGAGCTGCAAGCGTTGAATGTCCATCGTTTCCCAGACCACATATACGTGCAACCGAACTCTCGAATCTGGGCGTTGGCCACAACTCCAGTCAGTTACATAGTCACAAGGGGGAACCAGCAGTGCTCTCCAGCGCCGTGTTGCTAAGCTGTGATGTTTGCCAGGAAGATAGTACCCAGTGCACATGTTGTAGGCTGTGGTGTGTGCTGAGTCAGCTGTACCCAGTGCACATGTTGTTCAGCTATGGTGTGTGCTGAGTCAGCTGTCCCAGTGCACATGTTGTAGGCTGTGGTGTGTGCTGAGTCAGCTGTCCCAGTGCACATGTTGTAGGCTGTGGTGTATGCTGAGTCAGCTGTCCCAGTGCACATGTTGTAGGCTGTGGTGTGTGCTGAGTCAGCTGTCCCAGTGCACATGTTGTAGGCTGTGGTGGTGCTGAGTCAGCTGTGCAGTGCACATGTTGTAGGCTGTGGTGTATGCTGAGTCAGCTGTCCCAGTGCACATGTTGCTAGGCTGTGGTGTGTGCTGAGTCAGCTGTCCCAGTGCACATGTTGTAGGCTGTGGTGTGTGCTGAGTCAGCTGTCCCAGTGCACATGTTGTAGGCTGTGGTGTGTGCTGAGTCAGCTGTCCCAGTGCACATGTTGTAGGCTGTGGTGTGTGCTCAGTCAGCTGTCCCAGTGCACATGTAGTTCAGCTGTGGTGTGTGCTGAGTCAGCTGTACAGTGCACATGTTGTAGGCTGTGGTGGTGCTGAATCAGCTGTCCCAGTACACATGTTGTAGGCTGTGGTGTGTGCTGAGTCAGCTGTACCCAGTGCACGTGTTGTAGGCTGTGGTGTGTGCTGAGTCAGCTGTCCCAGTGCACATGTTGTAGGCTGTGGTGTGTGCTGAGTCAGCTGTCCCAGTGCACATGTTGTAGGCTGTGGTGTGTGCTGAGTCAGCTGTCCCAGTGCACATGTTGTAGGCTGTGGTGTGTGCTGAGTCAGCTGTCCCAGTGCACATGTTGTTCAGCTGTGGTGTGTGCTGAGTCAGCTGTACCCAGTGCACGTGTTGCTAGGCTGTGGTGGTGCTGAATCAGCTGTCCCAGTGCACATGTTGTAGGCTGTGGTGTGTGCTGAGTCAGCTGTCCCAGTGCACATGTTGTAGGCTGTGGTGTATGCTGAGTCAGCTGTCCCAGTGCACATGTTGTAGGCTGTGGTGTGTGCTGAGTCAGCTGTCCCAGTGCACATGTTGTAGGCTGTGGTGTGTGCTGAGTCAGCTGTCCCAGTGCACATGTTGCTAGGCTGTGGTGTGTGCTGAGTCAGCTGTCCCAGTGCACATGTTGTAGGCTGTGGTGTGTGCTGAGTCAGCTGTCCCAGTGCACATGTTGTAGGCTGTGGTGTGTGCTGAGTCAGCTGTCCCAGTGCACATGTTGTAGGCTGTGGTGTGTGCTGAGTCAGCTGTCCCAGTGCACATGTTGCTAGGCTGTGGTGTGTGCTGAGTCAGCTGTCCCAGTGCACATGTTGTAGGCTGTGGTGTGTGCTGAGTCAGCTGTCCCAGTGCACATGTTGTAGGCTGTGGTGTGTGCTGAGTCAGCTGTCCCAGTGCACATGTTGCTAGGCTGTGGTGTGTGCTGAGTCAGCTGTCCCAGTGCACATGTTGTAGGCTGTGGTGTGTGCTGAGTCAGCTGTCCCAGTGCACATGTTGTAGGCTGTGGTGTGTGCTGAGTCAGCTGTCCCAGTGCACATGTTGTAGGCTGTGGTGTGTGCTGAGTCAGCTGTACCCAGTGTATTTTTTTGACAGGCAGAGTGGACAGTGAGAGAGAGAGAGATGGAGAGAAAGGTCTTCCTTTGCCGTTGGTTCACCCTCTAATGTCCGCCACGCTGGCGCGCTGCGGCCAGCGCACCCCCAGTGCATTTTTGATGCATGATATTTTTAGTTGATGGTGGATTACTGGGACATAACTGCACGGAGAGCCATGGAGCACCCAGACATAAAGCCAAACCTGACTGTTGAAAAGCAAAGGGGACAAGTGCACTAACATGGATTGAGGTGGCATCACCCCTCCACTAATAGCTGACGTTGCACGAAGTCAAGGTTCGTACCAACAAGAAGGAATAAGATGCAAACTCTACAGTCTTTACCAGCAAAAACTGGGCATAAGTGATGGCGAGGAGGGACGCTCTCCGTACGGTGGCCCAGGAAGTCCTCCTGAGGGCACGGACCCTGAGGCTGGGCTAACAAACGGGGAAAGAGCTGCAAGAAGGAGATTGGCTGGATGAGGCAGGAAAGGCTCACGGAGTCTCGCGTCTCAGAGGTGGGGGATCGGCAGGTGTTCAGGAGTGGAAATGCTAGCGCTGTCTGGGACCTGAGGGGACGGAGGACAGAGCAGTGTGGGCGTGGGGGGTGGGCAGCCGGCCCTCAGAATTCATGCGCTCCTCTCCCGTGAATTTGCCTGCTTGCTAAATGCGTCTGTAACCTCCCCAGGCACAACCTCAGGCTTTCAAGGCCAAGCCTCGACCTGCGCAGAGCCTCACAAGCTTAGGAACCTTGGGCTGAGCGCCACGCGTGCTCCAGGGAGGCCAAAGCAGGCCGTGTTCTGCCTTCGGCTTTGCATTCTCACCCCGAAAGCAAATAGCCTCTGCGTGATCTGGTTAGTGCCACTTTCGCGCCTTTGATTGGTGGCTTTGCCGTGTAAGACGGTGCCAAACGGGGCGGTGCAGCACCACCCACTCTTCCCAAGGGCAGAGAGGCTGTGCCGTGCATCGTGGGGAAATCCTAGTTACAGACTTCGATGCAGCTGGCCCTGAGTTCAACATTAGTAAGTCAACAGCAGGTATTGGCTAGTGCATCTCTAAGCAAAAACACACATAGAATAAGGTTATTATTCATTAATCAGTGGACTAATCACATATTATCATATATATATACTGTATTATTAATTATACTAATATATTACATTAATTTTATTATAATTAAAATAATTATATTATATATAATATAATGCATGGTATATATTATATATGTGATAAGTATATAATATTATAAATAATATATAATAATATAATTGCAATTATATTATTATAATTAAAACGTGAGTGAGTGTGTGCTTAGAGTTGGACCCCATCCCCAAGATAACTTGTCATTTCTATGCAAATACCCTAAAACTTGGGGAACAGCCCCAGATACTCCTCGTCCCCGTGCTTGGATAAGGGACTCTTAACCTGTATATACTGGCCCCTCAGTGCTCGGCTGGGCGCAGGGTCACAAAGCAGAGCACTTTCCCGTTTCCTAAAGTCGCGTGAAGGAGACCCAGGAGATGTCTGTCTCCCTGAACAGAGGGGCCGCTGGCAGAGTGAGACTCACAGGTCCCTGGCCGCCACGTGGCTCCCCTGTGACATAAATCCGTCAGCCCCGTGGACAGTCCCCTTCCTTGTCTGTTCCAGCCTTGCTGCCTACATTGGTATCGAATGAAGAAGTGCTACTGAAGTTGGAGAAAGAAGAAGTGGGTATGTGACCGTGGCCGTCTGGTGGAAAACGGGCGTGGGTCGGGGTGGGAAGCTCCTCTGGCCGATCCAGGCGGACTGTGGGTTGGCACGTCCAGTGCTTCTGCTGGTCAGAAGTTGGACAGAAGCATGCAGGGCTCAGACCGCTTCCCTGAGGCACGGCACCTCCTCCTGTCACCTGCTCTCTGCCGTGAACTGGGAGCCTTGTGCGGGATCAGTGTCTCCCTCACGTGGTGGCAGCTTTGCCACCGGCTGCGTGAAGCATCTGTAGTGTCTGTAGGCAACACCGGCAGAAAGAGAGGGATTATTGTCCAGGATTTCCAACAAAAACCACAGCTGAATGGGGCCATGTGCTCCTTAGTGAATGGAACATTCTGGTTGGCTAAGACAAGTACAGTAGTCCCTTGGTGTCCGTAGGGAAACGGTCTGACCACCCAAATCCTCAGATGTCCCAGTGCCTATGTAAGGTGGTGCCGTGCTTACCTAGAACCTACGCACTTCTTTCCAGACGTTTTCAATCATCCTTAGAGCACGTGAAATAGTGAATACAACGTGCACGCCATAGTAACAGTTACAGTGTGCTGTTTGGGGAATGATGGGAAGAAAATGCTATCCATTTTCAGTATCAGTGTAATCTTTTCTTCAAGTATGTTCAGTCCTCTGTTGATGGAATCCGTGGGTACAGGACCCAGAGGCACAGTCCAGTTTAACGGACTGAGGGTGGGATGGGACAGTTGTCCAAAGAAAAACTGGAACGCTGTTGCCAGAATAGGAATGATTGGCAAGGGAATGTGGAAATTGAATCCACTCCTCCTTCCCTCATGCTCCAGGGTCCTCAGATTGGGATTCCAGAGAGAGCCCAAATTACGTAGGTGTGAAACATCGTGCAAGGAAACGAGGCGGGAGGGAGCGAAGGGTCCAGGCCATTTCAGTGTGCCTGTGGGTGGTCAGCTCGCGCCATCAGAGCCCCACTGTAGATCCCGAGAGCCTGGTGATTCGAACAGGGCCGTGCGTCACGTGGTGAACTCGGCTCTGATTCTAGAGGTGTGAGGCTGAGAGGTCTGTGACTCGCTGGAGGTCCAGAGGTGCTAATAAGCAGATCACGGACTTCCCGAAGGCTTCCCTCTGCCCGGAGACCAGGGACACAGTGGGAACCAGGCTGCGGGTGATCCTGGTGCAGCTCGCAGCTGAGGAGGCGGGAGAGGGAGAGAGGGAGAGAGAGAGAGAGTCACAGATTAGGACAGAGGTTTACGACATCCTCGTAGCTGCCTACCTGAAGAATTCCACCCTGTACGCTAACGAAGCCCGATGTTACGTACGGGCGGAGTGTGGCCATCTCCCGGGCCATGCTTGTTCTCTCGCCTTGTTAGAGGTGGGGCTCATTCAGTGACAGTGTTTGACCGTGAGGCATGAGTGGGCGGTTCTGTCTGTGCTGATGAAAGCAGACGGGAGCCAATAGCACGTCCCCTCTCCCCAGTATTTCTGACACCATTGCCACTAGCACAGCTAAAGCCAACTGCAGCAGCCTATGGACAAAGGACCGAGAGAGCCCGGTGCCCTTGGCCCTGAGACTGCTGAGTCATTGCTTCCACTCCCACAGCTTTGCACACAGACCCCACGTGCTGCGGGGGTCAACAAGCAAGTCTCGCTTTGCGTAAGCCACTTGGGGCTGGGTTCTCTGTGAGCTCTGGCTCGTAGCAGGAAGAGCACGAGGTCTCTGCCACTCTCCCTTGCTCTGCTTCTTCCCGTGAATAACTGATGCCGTGCCCTGTGTCTCTCCCGCCTCGCCGGTCTAGATCAACTACGAGAGTATAAGCTGTGTGTGTTGCGGAAGTTTTTCCCCGAATGGGACCGTATTGCTTGGCCTGGGAACCGCGTGGACTTCTTTTACCAAGAAGTGCACAAGCACAAGACGTTCTTACCCTGTCTGTTCCTACCCAGAAAACCCCAGGGGAGACCAGCCAAGACGATCATCATAGACGGCGCTCCTGGCGTTGGGAAGACAACCCTGGCCAGAAAGCTGATGGTGGCGTGGGCGAGGAATCAGTTCTACGTCCACAAGGGCTGGTTCGTGTTCTACTTCCAGTGCCAAGAGGTGACTGGCGTCGGGGAGCAGAGCTGCTCGGAGCTGATTGCGCGCCAGTGGCCAGGGTGCCAGGCTCTCGTGTCGAAGATTTTGTCCAAGCCGGACCAGCTTCTGCTCCTCTTCGACGGCTTCGAGAAACTCACCCGGCCCCTCTTCGTGAGACAGCGCGAGCTGAGCGCCGACTGGAGCCGCAAGCTGCCCGGGGCCGTTCTCCTGAGCAGCTTGCTGAACAAGACGATGCTGCCCGAGGCCAGCGTGCTTCTGACCATGCGAATGAACTCGTGGTGGGTGGTGAGGCCCCTGCTGAAGAGCCCCTTTTTTGTCACCCTCCGAGGGTTTACCATGATGGAGAAAATCCGGTACCTGCGGACGTATTTCGGGAACACGGAGGAGGGCGAGCGCGCGGTGGACTTTGCCAGGAGGAACACCATCCTCTTCTCCCTGTGCCGGGTCCCCGCGCTGTGCTGGATGGTCGGCTCCTGTCTGAGACAGCAAATGCAGGCCGGAGTGGACCTGGCCGAGGCTTGTCCCAACGCCACCGCCGTGGTCGCCCTGTACGTCTCCAGCTTGTTCCCTTTCAGGGCGGAGCCCCTGCCCGGCAGGACTCACCTGGAGCACCTGGAGGGGCTGTGCCACCTGGCTGCCCTGGGCATGTGGAGCATGAAGTGGGTGTTCGGTAAGGAGGATCTGGAGGAAGCCAAGGTGGATGAGCTGGACGTCTCCAGTTTTCTCGGCGCGGACATCCTCCAGGAAGTGGAAGGCGAAGAGCCCCGGTACACCTTTGCCTTCGCCGTTTTCCAGGAGTTTCTCGCGGCTCTGTTCCACGTCCTCTATTTCCCAGGGCGGCCCACGCCCTTCCACTTGCTGGGCCACGGAGACATCCAGTACCTGATCGCAAGTCCCGGCGGCAGCAGAAGCCACCTGGCTCACATGGGGATGTTCTTGTTTGGCCTTTTCAACGTCTCGTGCGCCGCCATGGTGAGGCGGGTGTTCCACTGCGAGCTGTCCTGGGGAAACAAGAGGAAGGTGTTGCAGACCGTGTCCTTGCTGCTTGAAGGTGACCTGCCTGCTCTGTGCTGTGGGGTCCCGCAGCTGTTCTACTGCCTGACGGAGGTCCGGGAGGAGGACTACGTCAGCCAGGCCCTCTCGGGCTACCGTAAAGCCGTTTTGAAGATGCAAAGCAATAAAGATGTTCAGCTCTCCGCGTTCTGCCTTAAGCGCTGTCGACGCTTGCAGGAGGTGGAGCTGACGCTCATGGTGAATTTCTCACAGGTGTGGTGGCCGGGCCCTGGGGACTCGCTCCACGCGGCTGAGTAAGTACCGTGTTCCTCGGGCTTGCCCGAGGTCTCTGGGCCAGCTGGGCTCCCTCCCAGGTAGCTGATAAGCCTTCAGGTGTCCCATGTATCTTGCTGCTGAAGTTTGCACGCAGCCCAGGCTTGACCTCTGCAGGGCCACTTAGCTGTGGGATTTTTAGGGAGGGAATTTTTGGGGGGAGATTCACAACAATTTGAAAAAAAAAATGCACCCACTGTGATAGGTGTGTTGTGGGTGTGGGTGCATAACATTTTTGGGTATAAGTAACCTACTATGAAACATACACAGGGCCGGCGCCGTGGCTCTCTTGGTTAATCCTCCATCTGCAGCGCCGGCATCCCATATGGGCACCGGATTCTGTCCCGGTTGCTCCTCTTCCAGGCCAGCTCTCTGCTGTGGCCCGGGAAGGCAGTGGAGGATGGCCCAAGTGCTTGGGCCCTGCACCTGCATGGGAGACCAGGAGAAGCACCTGGCTCCTGGCTTCAGATCAGTGCAGCGCCAGCCATAGCGGCCATTTGGGGGGTGAACCAACAGAAGAAGACCTTTCTCTATGTCTCTCTCTCACTGTCTAACTCTGCCTGTCAAATTAAAAAAAAAAACATACACAAATCTGTTAAGTTGAGGTGCATCGAAATTTGCACAACACCCCCCGCCCTGCCCCTGCAGACCGAGCGTGGTCCCACCCACAGCCAGGAGCAGCAGACAGGCCACGGCCCTCCCATCCTGCACTCACTTCATCTTCCCCTATATGGGGTGTTTTTCCTCTCTCTATACTTGAGTGAGGATTGGGCTGTAAGATACAATGCCGCGGCGCCGTGGCTCACTAGGCTAATCCTTCGCCTTGCGGCGCCGGCACACCGGGTTCTAGTCCCGGTTGGGGTGCCAGATTCTGTCCCGGTTGCCCCTCTTCCAGGCCAGCTCTCTGCTGTGGCCCGGGAGTGCAGTGGAGGATGGCCCAAGTGCTTGGGCCCTGCACCCCATGGGAGACCAGGAGAAGCACCTGCTCCTGCCATCGGATCAGTGTGGTGTGCCGGCTGCGGCGGCCATTGGAGGGTGAACCAACGGCAAAGGAAGACCTTTCTCTCTGTCTCTCTCTTTCACTGTCCACTCTGCCTGTCAAAAATAATAAAAAAAAAAAGATACAATGCCATCCCTGGCCCTCATGGATATGCAGGCTGCTTCCTGAGAGCGTGCCCCCCCGCCCCGGCCGGGGGAATGGGAACCTGGCACCGAGGGAGGCGGGGAGGGCTCTGAGCCGTAACCGGGGTGGGGAGCCCCTGAATTTGCAGCACCGTTTCCTGTTTGCCCCCGCGCGCAGGATACAGGAGAGTGACATGCAGTACCAGTGGTGGCAAGACATCTGCTCCGTGCTCACCACCAACGAGGGCCTCGCGGTGCTGACCCTGACCAAGAGCATCTTGGAGGCCCCGCTAGTGAAGGTGCTGGCGGCTGCGCTGAGGCACCCGCAGTGCAAACTCCAGAAGCTCTCGTGAGTGCGGGGCCTCCCGCGAAGCCCTTCTCGCCCCTTCTCTGCTCAGGCTCCAGGAAGCACCCATGCTCGGTGTCGTATTTCCAAGGGTGGCATCAAGTCTCTGTCTTTGCTGGATTACTGGACGTAGCTCTGGGGTGCTGTGTGATGATCGGGTCAGGGCAACTGGTATACCCATCATCTCGGGGACATCCTCTCTGCTGGCTGCTGTGGGATGGCCACTAGATGGCTGACGGAGTCCCCCACCCTGTGCTGCCAAACGCTGGCACCCACTCCCCCAGCTGACTCTGTGTTTGTCCCTAGTCACCACACCCTCTCCATTTCCCCCTCCCCGTCTCCACACACCCCCTGCTAGCATCTTAGCCACCAGGTCAACGCCCGGCCCCAAGCCCTTGCCTAACTGTCGGCTACCCCGAGAGGCCTTGCGTGACCTAAGCGGCCCAGTGATGGCCATAGGATGTCGGGACTGTGGGCGCCCCGGGGGCCTGAGATGCTGCTTCCTGCTCCAGGTTGAGACACTTGGGCCCCAGCGTGCTGCACGAGGACTTGTTCTGCGTGTTGGTGGAAAACCGTCATCTGAGTTGCTTGGAAATACAGTACACGGAAGTGGGCACGGAGGCCATGAGGGACCTGTGTGCAGCCCTGAGACACCCCCAGTGTGCTCTGCAGTGCCTGAGGTGAGGCTGCGTTCAGGGGACCCTGGCCCTGGGCAGGGGGTGGCTGGAGGCTCTGTCTGCCCGTCTTGCGTCCTTCCATCTGTCTGCTGTTGGTTTCACCCACGTCCACAGGACAGCTTTATAAAGTTCCCGGTGCACCCGGTACTGGGGAACCTGGGTCCCCACTATGAACTCATCCTGGTTTGCAAGAGCCAGTTGTTCAACATTCAGGAATTTCGTGAGCCCATTGTGAAAACGGCACCTGCTAGACATTAGCTAACACAGAGATAGGCACTGGCTAGCAGGTAAGCCACCCAGTGATGTAGGTTCAAGTCCCAGCTCCACTCCTGCGTCTAGCTGTCCACTAATGCTCATCCCGGGAGACAACAAGTGATGGTTCAAGTGGCCGAGCCTCAGCCCCCGTGTGGGAGACCCAGCATGGGTTCCAGACTTTGGGCTTCAGCCTGGCCTAGCCCTGCTGCTGCAGGCCTTTGGGGAGTAGCCCAGCAGATGAGAGATGTCTCTACCTTGTCTGTTGGTCTGTCTGTCTCACTCTCTCTGTGTCTGTGCTTCTCAATTAAAGGGCTTTGTAAATATAACACTCCCGTCCCACGCGGTGGCGGCCCCAAGCGTTTACCGTTATCCATGGATAACGTGGGATGCTGGCCTCCATGCAGGTTTACGGGCTGGGGAAGTTGGAGATAGCCTGCAGGGTCAGCCTCCTGTTCTGAAGCAAGGACGTGAGGCAGCCAAGGGGCTGGGTGGCCAGCCAGCTGCCCTTTTCCCTGGGGGCTGGGCTCAGCCTTGGCCGTGGCTTCTGCAGGCTGGAATACTGCATGGCCACCCCTGAAGATTGGATTGACCTTGCCAAGGGTCTACAAAATGACATCCACCTGGGGACTTTGCTGCTGAAAAGAAACCCCCTGGAGTCGTTCATGGCGAATTATGTGTCAGCGAGTCGACTGGAACGGCTGTCGTAAGTCTCGCTCTTGTTCCTCTTTGGAGTAGACTCGGTGCTTCTGGGAAAAGAGCAGTCATGGGGGAAGGCATATATATTGAAGCAAATGTAAGCGTTATGCTGCCCTGATCATATAAATCAGTCCCTAAGAGTCCAGCCAAGAGAGAGGAAAAAATCCACATGAGGGTATATGTGTGCACCTAATGTCCTAGAATATGTGATTACCATGAGCCCCGAGTATCCACTGTCCAGTTTGCTAAGTACACTTCATCGGTACTGTCTGCTCTCCCCCAACTTGTGCAGACGGCCCAGCCCTACCTCCGTGGTGGCCATCTTGAATTAGGTTGGGCAGATGCCTAGTTAGGCAGCCATCTTGAATTAGGTTGGGCAGACGCCTAGTTAGGCAGCCATCTTGAATTAGGTTGGGCAGACTCCTAGTAAGGCAGCCATCTTGAATTAGGTTGGGCAGACTCCTAGTTAGGCAGCCATCTTGAATTAGGTTGGGCAGACTCCTAGTTAGGCAGCCATCTTGAATTAGGTTGGGCAGACTCCTAGTTAGGCAGCCATCTTGAATTAGGTTGGGCAGACTCCTAGTTAGGCAGCCATCTTGAATTAGGTTGGGCAGACTCCTAGTTAGGCAGCCATCTTGAATTAGGTTGGGCAGACTCCTAGTTAGGCAGCCATCTTGAATTAGGTTGGGCAGACGCCTAGTTAGGCAGCCATCTTGAATTAGGTTGGGCAGACTCCTAGTTAGGCAGCCATCTTGAATTAGGTTGGGCAGACTCCTAGTTAGGCAGCCATCTTGAATTAGGTTGGGCAGACTCCTAGTTTACTTGTGCTACAGCACGTTCGTCCTTCAACAGGGCACCATATGGTTCACATGGCTTTCAATGTGACATAAATGGCAGCCACTGCTCCACGCTCATTTTCTGATCAGCACTTTAGGACCCATCAGCGTGCAGCTGCTCCTGCAGCCATTACTGCCCAGTGATGTTTCTGTGACCACGCATGTTCGTTATCCGTCCTATGTGCACGTGAGGTCTGGGCTGCCTCCTGTGGCCAGCTACATGTGCACACATGCATGTGCACACGTGTGCATGCATGCTACAGTGAGCAGCCTAAGGGAAGAATTGCTGGGATGTGCTTCCTGGCGGATTTCCAGGCTGTACCAATTCCAGTCCCATCAGCAGTGGGTAGAAAGTTCCGGAAGCTCCAGATTCTCACTCAGCTCATTACTGTCAGGCGTCTTGGTGTTCTTGCGATTATGTTGAACAAAAACAGTGGGTTCTTGTTTTGACAGTTCATGTCTCCTCAGTGACTAAGGGCCACTTTCTTGTTCTCTTACATTTGCCTGGTCATATAGTGCACTCAGCTTTCTGTTTTCCTAACGCCTTAACACATGTAACCTCCTGGGTTATCTGTGTCGGCTAGTGCACTGTGGTCACCGATGGCCTCTCTGTCTTCCCTTTTACTCTCTTTGTGCCACTCTCTCTCTAACCCACAATTCCTTCAACTGCCATCCTCCAAGCAAAGCCGCTACCCTTTCTTTAGGAGGCGCCAGCAGAGGTGTGGGGAGGCTTGTGCCTTCAGAGGGAGTGCTCGCCCCCGGTCCAAGACCAGGAATGAGGGAGTTACTGTCCGTGTGTTCCTCCCACAGGCTGGAGACTTGTAACCTCACAGGGCTTGCCTGCGAACGTCTCGCCTCCTCTCTCCAGCAAAGCAAGATGCTGTCACACCTGAGCTTGGCAGATAACCCCTTGGGGGATGAAGGGGTGAAGCCTATCTGGAAGGCCCTAGAACAACTAGCGTGTCCTCTGCAGAGGCTGGTGTAAGTCCCCAAGGGTTTTCTCTTGCAACTCTGTGTGGCATTGTTCTGATGCTGAGAGCAGAGAGGAGACGCCGTTACCACTTCCGTTTCAGAGGCAAATTTGCTAGTGGCAGGGTTCTCAAACTGTGCCGTGGCACCCAGCAGTGAACTCGCAGGACCTACGGGACACGTTGAGTTTGAGGGATGTTGACATCCATCTTCACTCACTGGGGATAGTCCGACGTCAGATCGCGCTACATTCCCTCTGATGGCATCATTTCTCTGCAAAGCTGGGCTTGCAGGAGTTATGGTCTTGGGAGTATCACAGAATTTAATGGAAAACAAGGAGTACCTGAAAAATTACCAAGCCGCTAAAGGCGTGTGAACCGAGAGAGCTTGGGGACCTCCGCCGTCAGGTATGTCCCCATCTCTGGGTCAGCCTCAGGCCCCTGAGACCAGATGACTCCTCGTGAGCTCACACCCGGCTTTAAGAGGTCACTGCCAACTCCACGGCATGGGCCAGAAAACGGGGACTCCTCAGAAAGCTCAGGGAACAGGTACTGAGGAAAAGTCTGTAAATTGCAAACCAAAGTCTGGCAGCAGTGGGAACTTACCTTTCAACTCCATTTTTCTACAAACTTGTGAAGTTCCCTGGTAAATACTAACTGAGAACCTCTCGTGTTTCTCTTACCCGGTCGTGAATTCTAAATGACTCCCCTTAGGTGGCAGAGTGCTTTTGTCTATCTCACACCCAACTGCCTTGAGCAGCAGAGACGTTTGCTGGGTCAAGGACCCAGAGGGGCAGAGACGGAGCAGCCTTCGCGGCTGGTCCCCGAGGCCGCCATGGCTCTTTTTCCCGAGCGAGTCTCACCTCCAGCTAAGTCTTACAACAGGGTGGCCTGAGCCGTTGCTGGAGCTCCGTGTAAGATTGCAAGATTCGGAGGGGGAGGAGGAGACTTGGGAAGCTCCCTAGGGAGTACAGCAGACATGTCCCAGGGGGTTCTGCAGATTTCCCCTCTGTCCTCACTGACAAAGGCGGTACTGCCCTGGATGAACAAGTTGCTAAGAAGATGGGGTACACTTAGGGCATCCAGAGGAACCGCCGTAGCTGGGGTGCCATCAGCTTCCTTAGGGCACGTGGGCCATGTAGGGAAATAGCATTTCCTGAGCAAAACTGGGAGGAGAGGGAGAACGCATGCAGCTGATGGCGGCTTTGTTCCATTCTTGTATTTCATTTCAAGGTGGAAAACCAGAGACACGTGCACGACCTGTGAAATGCAGGCGTGTTGGTCGTCTGTACGATGCGCCCTGAAGCACCGGTGGCACTGCTCTGAAAGCCATGTCCAAGTCAGGTCCACACACAGGGGATGACCGGTTGCCAGGGCTTCAGAGCAGGCTTGGAGGTGAGCGTGGAGCAAGGCCACCGTCAGGGCTGTAGGTGACCGTCCAGGGGAAGTGTCTCAGGGTCTACCTGAAGCTTTATGGCGAGCCGTCATCAGAGAGCAGGATCCTGATTCTAGAACCACCGCTCCCTGTGTTGGGAAGAAAACTGGACACCCTACAAAAGGAGCAGAGAAAGAGGCAGGGTGGTGCGACACTGGACAGCAGCCTACAGTGTGTGGGATGCTTGTGGTGGGGGCGGTCTGGCCTCTTCAGGGGACATCACGGTGACTGAATCTCACAGCTTGTACGTGAGCGTGACAGAGGATGTCAGTTGCATAGACGGTCCCAACCCAGCTCTCAGCCAGGTGTGTGACTGCCTGGGACAGAGCCAGATGCAGGTAGCTCAGGCGTGAGAGGGGGCTGGGTGCACAGGAGGAGCTCCTTCACAGGCTTAGCAGAAGTTGGAGGAACTGGCTGGCGCCGCGGCTCACTAGGCTAATCCTCCACCTGCGGCGCAAGTACTCCGGGTTCTAGTCCCGGTTGGGGCGCCAGTTCTGTCCTGGTTGCCCCTCTTCCAGTCCAGCTCTCTGCTGTGGCCCGGGAAGGCAGTGGAGGATGGCCCAGGTGCTTGGGCCCCTGCACTGCATGGGAGACCAGGAGGAGGCACCTGACTCCTGGCTTCGGATCGGCACAGCACCGGCCATGACGGCCATTTTGGGGGGTGAACCAATGGAAGGAAGACCTTTCCCTCTGTCTCTCTCTCACTGTCTAACTCTGCCTGTCCAAAAAAAAAGAAGAAGAAGTTGGAGGAACTGTATCCAGCAGGAAGAAAGGGACGCGACAGCTCCCAGGCCCCTTGCAGGGCAGGATCTCCCAGCTACAGCGTTCACGGGGGGCGAGCCTGTGACAGTCCCTCGGAACTCAGGGTTCAGGCTGCATTCCTGTGCCCCGTTCCTCAGGGATGTCACCTCTGAGGGGCGAGTCCATGTCACACCTGTGTCCCCTGACTAGTGGCAACCCGGGAAAGGGAGTCTTCCTCTCCTTTGTCATCAGGGGAGAGAGGTGAGCGGCTGTCCCCACACAAGACAAGGCTCCACAGAAGTATGAGGAGATGGGTGCTGGCAGGCAGACGCCCTGACTCTGAGAACCTGCTGCTGTCTCAGGAGAGTTCTGATCTGCTGCTGGCCAAGCTCGCACTCTGTTCTCCTCATTCTCCCCACGGCATCACGGGTGCTTAACCCCTGCTCCATAAAAACCGCTCAGTTACAAGGTGCTGTGTTTCTCTAACCCAGTGCTTTAAAGTTCCTTCCAGGGGAAACCACACGTTGGCTTTTTCCTGCTTAAATTCAGAGATTGTGTGTGTCTGTTGTGCATCAAGCCCTGCCTATCGTGTGCGATGACTGTAGAACCAGATAGCAGCCTCCCTCTCCCACGTCTCTGAGTAGCTTCAGATAACTGGTCTACCGGGACATCCCGGGACCCACAATACCTAACTTTCTTCTTTGGTTTTTGTCTCACATTAAAATATGAGCATCAGAGGCAGAGGCCTTGCCAGAAGGAATCCCCAGCGCCAGGTTCAGTGCCTGAAGCCTGAAGCAAGGCGCGTGAAGTGGCATAAAAGACCCCCTACACCACTGATGCATCTAGCTCCCCAAAAAGAGGCAGAAGACGGCACCCTGCTTTGGCAAACAGTCTCGGGGCTCCCAGTAGTGGAAGCAGAGACTGCTTGAGCCCCAGGCCCGCTTTTAGGACTGTACATGAGAGGATCGAAAGCCCACACGCACACGGAGCCCTGTGTACAGATGATCACGGCGCATTGTTCACGATAGGCGAGCGACGTGCAGGGCGCCCTCTCCAAACGGGGACGTTGCCCCACCCTGCCAGGGAAAGAAGTGCTAGCCCGTGCCATGGCGAGGGTGACTCAGGAGAAACTGTGCTGAACGGAGGGAGACAGCCGAGCACGGAGGGATGAGTCCCTTTGTAGGATGTGTCCAAGTCCACAGGGAGGGCGGGCAGTGGGTGACTGAGCAGAGAAGGCGTGGAGAGGGAGCAGGTGCGGAGTGGAGTCTACGGGTGGAGGAAAATGTTCCAACACTGGTTGTTGTCATGATCGCACAACTCTATGAGACCAGTGGAGTGCATACTGTACATGGTGACTACCTCTTGAGAAAGCTGATTTACACACACACACACACACACACAAAAGGAAATATAATGTAATGGTGTTGTGGTTGAGTTTTTTTTGTTTGTTTGTTTGTTTTTTTTTTTTTGACAGGCAGAGTGGACAGTGAGAGAGAGAGAAAGAAAGGTCTTCCTTTGCCGTTGGTTCACCCTCCAATGGCCGCTGTGGCCGGTGCGCTGCAGCCAGCGCACCGCACTGATCCAATGGCAGGAGCCAGGAGCCAGGTGCTTCTCCTGGTCTCCCATGGGGTGCAGGGCCCAAGCACCTGGGCCATCCTCCACTGCACTCCCGGGCCACAGCAGAGAGCTGGCCTGGAAGAGGGGCAACCGGGACTAGAACCCGGTGTGCCGGCGCCGCTAGGCGGAGGATTAGCCTAGTGAGCCGTGGCGCCGGCACATGGTGGTTGATTTTAATTTTGTGTTGGTGTCACATCTAAGGGGGACAGTGTGACAATGCAATGCGTGGATTCAATGTGTGGCGATCAAATCCAGTTTGTCAGCATTTTCATCTCCTTAAATGTTTTGCTTTGTTTTTTGATGAACAATACTCGTGTGTATTTCTGGGGAAGGTGTGACCTTCTGACGGGTGCACACCTGTGCTGTGGTCACATCCTGGGGATAGTGTGACCTTCCAACGGGTGCACACCCTGTGCTCTGGTCACATCCTGGGGACAGTGTGACCTTCCGACGGGTGCACACCCTGTGCTGTGGTCACATCCTGGGGACAGTGTGACCTTCCGACGGGTGCACACCCTGTGCTGTGGTCACATCCTGGGACAGTGACCTTCTGATGGGTGCACACCCTGTGCTGTGGTCACATCCTGGGGATAGTGTGACCTTCCGACGGGTGCTCACCCTGTGCTGTGGTCACATCCTGGGACAGTGACCTTCTGATGGGTGCACACCCTGTGCTGTGGTCACATCCTGGGGCAGTGACCTTCCGACGGGTGCACACCCTGTGCTGTGGTCACATCCTGGGACAGTGACCTTCCGACGGGTGCACACCCTGTGCTGTGGTCACATCCTGGGGACAGTGACCTTCCGATGGGTGCACACCCTGTGCTGTGGTCACATCCTGGGACAGTGTGACCTTCCGATGGGTGTACACCCTGTGCTGTGGTCACATCCTGGGGCAGTGTGACCTTCTGACAGGTGCTCACCCTGTGCTGTGGTCACATCCTGGGGACAGTGTGACCTTCTGACAGGTGCTCACCCTGTGCTGTGGTCACATCCTGGGACAGTGTGACCTTCCGACGGGTGCACACCCTGTGCTGTGGTCACATCCTGGGACAGTGTGACCTTCCGACGGGTGCACACCCTGTGCTGTGGTCACATCCTGGGACAGTGTGACCTTCCGACGGGTGCACACCCTGTGCTGTGGTCACATCCTGGGACAGTGTGACCTTCCGACAGGTGCTTGCCCTGTGCTGTGGTCACATCCTGGGGACAGTGACCTTCCGACGGGTGCACACCCTGTGCTGTGGTCACATCCTGGGACAGTGACCTTCCGACGGGTGCACACCCTGTGCTGTGGTCACATCCTGGGGACAGTGACCTTCCGATGGGTGCACACCCTGTGCTGTGGTCACATCCTGGGACAGTGTGACCTTCCGATGGGTGTACACCCTGTGCTGTGGTCACATCCTGGGGCAGTGTGACCTTCTGACAGGTGCTCACCCTGTGCTGTGGTCACATCCTGGGGACAGTGTGACCTTCTGACAGGTGCTCACCCTGTGCTGTGGTCACATCCTGGGACAGTGTGACCTTCCGACGGGTGCACACCCTGTGCTGTGGTCACATCCTGGGGAGGAGTGACCTTCTGACAGGTGCTCACCCTGTGCTGTGGTCACATCCTGGGGACAGTGTGACCTTCCGATGGGTGCACACCCTGTGCTGTGGTCACATCCTGGGACAGTGTGACCTTCCGACGGGTGCACACCCTGTGCTGTGGTCACATCCTGGGACAGTGTGACCTTCCGACGGGTGCACACCCTGTGCTGTGGTCACATCCTGGGACAGTGTGACCTTCCGACAGGTGCTTGCCCTGTGCTGTGGTCACATCCTGGGGAGGAGTGACCTTCCGACGGGTGCACACCCTGTGCTGTGGGTACATCAGGACCACCCATCCATGCTTTCCTTCCCTCCCCCTCCCCTATGTGCCTAGAGTCTTGAAGCTGCTCTCTTTCCACCTGGCCGCCGCCTGGCCGTGGAGCGCTGGGCACCTCTCCCTCCATCCGCCTGGACCGGGCGCCCATGACCCTGGCCTGTGTTTCTCTGCAGGCTGAGAAAATGCGCTCTGACCTCTGCCTGCTGCCAGGACGTGGCCTCTGTCCTCTGTCAAAGTCAAACCCTGAGGAGTCTGGACCTCAGCTTCAACAGCCTGATGGACAAGGGGGTCACCCTGCTCTGCGAGGCCCTGAAGAACCCTGACTGCAGCTTGCAGGTCCTGGAGTAAGTGCCCCGGGCCCTGCCCCAGAGCAGCGCAGCCGTCCACAGAGCTCCCTCCGGACGGGGGAGGGCAGAGTGCGCTGGCATCCAGCTCCATGACCTGAGGCTGGAGGGCCCACCCCAGACCTGTGCAATCGCAAACTCGGAGTGTGGGACCCAGCAATCCATCTGTGCTTAGCCGTTGTCCCCAAATGCCCACAATGGCCAGAGCTGGGCTGATCCAAAGCCAGGAGCCAGGAGCTTCTTCCAGGTCTCCCACATGGGTGCAGGGGCCCAAGGACTTGGGCCATCTTCTACTGCTTTCCCAGGGCACAGCACAGAGCTGGGTTGGAAGTGGAGCAGCCAGGGCTCGAACCGATGCCCATACGGGATGCCGGCACTGCAGGCAGTGGCTCTACCTGCTATGCCACAGCACCAGCCCTGATAAACTTATCTTTAAATTCCATTCCCACCAGCTTATTGAAGTCCCCTCATGTCCCCTGCGCACGTCTCCCATACACTTCCAGCTCTCCCTGGATCATCTGCAAGTCCTAACGTGACGTGAATACTGCAGAAATCGGTGTTGTCCTTTATTCTGTAGGGAGCAAGGGCAAGGGGGAAAGACTGTCGGGGTTCAGCACAGATGAGTTTAATGTTTCAGACCCGGGGTTGGTGAATCCATAAACGCACGACCTGGGGGTGGGCAGAGGGTGTAGCCTGGCTCCTTAGAGAGCTCGTGCTCCATGTCCCAGGATGGGGTCCAGGGCTGGGCCCTTCCCTCTTACACACGGGCGATGAATCTGTGGCACACGGTGTTCTCGTGTGCTGTGAGTCTGTTTCTCCCGGTCTGCCGTGAGTGCTGTGTGGCAGCACACAGTGACTAACTCACGAGGGACCAGAACACTTCGCACAGTGGCGTGACGAAGCCACAGTACTGGAGTGACCGGCGGCTCTGGGTCTGCATGTCCACGTCCACGGCAAATTGCTGCATCTACTGAACACGTTACGGTCGTGTCTTGTCATTAATTGCTGAGCAGTGTGCTGTCACTGTTTGCATGGCATTTACCGTCATGGTGTTAGCGGCCATCTGCAGGACAGCAAGTGCACGGGAGAGTGGGCACAGCGTGGCATTTCCTATACGGGGCTTGACCACACGCAGATTTTGGAGCCAAGCCCCACAGTCTCTGGGGGACAGCTGCGTTTACCTGGTCCCCAATTCCCTCTGTGCCCAGGCAGCTGTGAGTTCTGGGGAGCCCAGGATGGTGTCCGTCTTGCTAACGCACTGCTGTGCCCACAATACCCAGTGCCAGGCACAGAGATGGACGAGTAAAGATTTTGTTCAATGAGCAAAGAAAAGTAGTTACAGTCCATTTTTTGAAAGATACATCGGGCTCAGGGCTTCTCAGAGTAAGGGATTCCACAGCCTATTCTTTCATTTTTAAATACTTACTTTATTTATTTATTTATTTTTTATTTATTTATTTTTTTTTGACAGGCAGAGTGGACAGTGAGAGAGAGAAAGGTCTTCCTTTGCCGTTGGTTCACCCTCCAATGGCCGCTGTGGCCGGCGCACTGCGGCCAGCGCACCGCACTGATCCGATGGCAGGAGCCAGGTGCTTCTCCTGGTCTCCCATGGGGTGCAGGGCCCAAGCACCTGGGCCATCCTCCACTGCACTCCCTGGCCACAGCAGAGAGCTGGCCTGGAAGGGGGGCAACCGGGACAGAATCCGGCGCCCCGACCGGGACTAGAACCCGGTGTGCCGGCGCCGCAAGGCAGAGGATTAGCCTAGTGAGCCGCGGCGCCAGCTAAATACTTACTTTATTTATTTGAAAGGCAGAGTGATGGAGAGAAGGAGGTCTTCCATCCACCGGTTCACAAATGGCTGCAAGAGCTGGGGCTGGGTTAGGGTGAAGCCAGGAGCCTGGAACCCTGTGCGGGTCCGGCCACGTAGGTGCCAGGGCTCGTGGACTTAGCCGCGTCTCTTTCTGGCCCACAGGCTGGAGCAGTGCCTGTTCACCTCGGTCTGCTGCTCGGCCATGTCCTCCATGCTGCTCAGCAACCCCAGCCTGCGGTACCTGGACTTGAGCAAGAACAGCATCGGCCTCCTGGGCATGCTCACCCTGGTCGGGGCCTTCCCGAGCCAACGGCAGAGGGACAAGGTCCTCCTGTGAGTCTCTGCTCGGGCCGCCCAGGGAAAGCTCCGGGACAGGGAGACGTGCCACGTTCCCACCTCGCTGCCACGCTCCCACCTCGCTGCCTGGGGTCTGCGGTCACGGTTCAAACCCCGGCTCCGGGATGGGGAGACATGCCACGTTCCCACCTCGCTGCCTGGGGTCTGCAGTCACGGTTCAAACCCCAGCTCCGGGACGGGGAGACGTGCCACGTTCCCACCTCACTGCCTGGGGTCTGCGGCCATGGTTCAAACCCCAGCTCCGGGACAGGGAGACGTGCCACGTTCCCACCTCGCTGCCTGGGGTCTGCGGTCACGGTTCAAACCCCGGCTCCGGGACAGGGAGACGCCATCACGCTCCCACCTCGCTGCCTGGCGTTTGCGGTCACGGTTCAAACCCTGGCTCCGGGACAGGGAGACGCTGCCACGTTCCCACCTCGCTGCCTGGGGTCTGCGGTCACGGTTCAAACCCCGGCTCCTGCTTTGATCTGACAGAGACGGGGACTGGGTTCTGCTGTCTGGCCTTTGCTTCCTTCTCCTCCTGCCTGCTCTGTCTTGGGCACCTGCATCTACACTTGATCCTAGCCAAAAGGCCGAGAAGCGACAGGCACCCACGTCTGTTCTTCCGTCTCACCAGCCGTCTCTTTGCCACCCTAAGCCTCTGTTTCCCTGTCTGTTACGCCAGCTCGGCGTCTTCTCATGGAGGTTCCACTGGGACGGGGGAATCGGACACTGAGTACGAGGCACTCTGACGCTGTTGCGTCCCCGCAGTGGTGGATTTGGGGGGAAGGTTGGAGCCACGCGTGGTGTGTTCTCTGTCTATTGCGGTGTGACAGGCAGCCCGGTGACAAGCATCTGTTTCCTGTGCAGAATCTCCTGCTGGTGGCGGGTTCATGTGGGCGTGGTTTCACGGGAAGGGTCTGGCTGTGAGTCCTCAGTTAAGTGGTTGGGGGAGGAGCTGTTGGACCTGCGTCTGTGCCCACTCACCTGGCTGCAGACAGGAGGCTTCCGGTGCTGTGAATGGACATGTGGCATCCCCCCAAAACAGTGACAGGAGAGGGACAGACAGGCCAATGGACGCGGGCACACACACACGCACACACACACGCACACATTCATTCTTTAGCCTAGAAACTGACACCCCGCCCCGTGCCTTGTTCTATTGACGGCACAGACCAGGCCTGGTCCAGTGAGAGAGGGGCCATACGAGGGTGTGGCTGGCAGGAGGAAGGGCTGGGGGGGGCACGTCTACCATGTGGCTGGACCAGGGCACTTTGAAGCCATGTCTGAGCCCCCTTTGGTCTCCATCTACTCCGTGGGGCCACGGTGGTCTCCTGGGTGGTCAGCTTCTGTTCTGGGGGGGTGGGGGTGGGGTCTGCACGCTTGCCCAGGGCTGCCACAGAAGCCTGAATGTGAGAGAACAAAACCCTCTTGGTGTCGTTCCCAGGGAGAGAAAAGCAAAAGGGGATGTGGAGATGCTGGCGCGGCTGAGCGGCCCCACGGTGAAGAGCAACTACCTGAAGATAGTGCAGGACTGGAACTCCTAGTGCCGCTGGGGGCCGTGGACTGGCCGCCAGCCGGGCAATGGCTCCCTGCTCTCTGGGCCACGCGGGGTCCAGAGCGGCGGGGTTTGTGCTGGGAACGGTGCCCTCGGGTTGTGCATGCTGTGGGTTTAGATATAGTGGAGCACCCAGCTGGGGGCCCCCAGGCAAGCAGAGCTCCAGCCAGTCTACTCCTGGCTCCTGGGCTGTTTTTAATGTGTTGTGCAAACGTGTTCACTGGGAAATGCCTGCCTCACCTCCTAGGGTGTTGGGAGCAATTAATTAAAAATGTGCATCAGTACACTTTGAAGACTTTTCAAGTGTGATTTCTTTACCAGTAAGCTCTGTTAAGAAACCTGATCCTTACACTGTCTAAAAAGTACCCACAGGAAATCCCCAAGGAAGATAATACGAGGATATTCTCAGAGGTTCATGGAAAATGGAATTAAGGCTACGGTTACTTTGGTGCAAAAGTTTGAAGTCCATGCAGCTTTCTCATAATGTGAATTTTCTGTGGGCTTTTGGAAGAACCTTCATAGCTGGTTCAAGGAACTTCAGAAATGAAACCTGATTCCTAACTTAGTCCTAGCTAACTAGTATACTCTTTAAAAAAATATATATATATATATATATATTTTGGCCGGTGCTGTGGCTCAATAGGCTAATCCTCCGCCTTGAGGCACCGGCACACCGGGTTCTAATCCCGGTCGGGGCACCGGATTCTGTCCTGGTTGCTCCTCTTCCAGGCCAGCTCTCTGCTGTGGCCAGGGAGTGCAGTGGAGGATGGCCCAAGTGCTTGGGCCCTGCACCCCATGGGAGACCAGGAGAAGCACCTGGCTCCTGCCATCGGATCAGCGCTGTGCGCCAGCCACAGCATGCCGGCTGTGGCAGCCATTGGAGGGTGAACCAACGGCAAAGGAAGACCTTTCTCTCTGTCTCTCTCTCTCACTGTCCACTCTGCCTATCCAAAAAAATAAAAAATAAAATATATATATATTTTTTTTAATTTGAGAGGCAGAGATATAAAGTTTATATTTACTGATTTATTACCCAAGTGCCCACAACAATCAGAGCTGGGCTGGGGCTCAAGCAGGAGACCGAGAACCCAGGTGTCCTGTGCGAATGTCAGTGACCCAGCTACGTGAGTCATTACGGCTGCTGCCCAGGGTCTGCCCTAGCAGGAAGCTGGGATCAGGAGTGGGGCCAGGGCTGGATCCCAGCCGCTCTGAAAGGGCTGTGGGTGTCCCGATGCCAGCGCCACCTGCTGGCCATTCTCAAAGTAGTCAGGACAGTTTTGGGAATTCAGTCTTTTTTCCCCTTTAAAAAAACATTCTCTTTATACACAGTGGAGTGATCAGCTGTTGTCCTTGTTGGTGTCTCCACTCCCCGAGGGAATGTGTGTGTGTGATTTATTTTTCTGGAAAACAGGGGCATTAATATCACAAGCGAGGGATTCCTGACAGTGATCGTAGCGTGGGGAAAGAAGGGTACGTTGTCTCCTACGTGGCGTGACTTACTGAGGCAATGTTCGTAACTGCACACCGGATGTATGGCACCCACACGGTCTGTACACTCCACGCTGACCTCCACAGATAAGGGAGCAGGATGCTAGGTTTGGAGCACAGCCAGCCGGCTCCCAGCCCCAGACAGTCCCACCCAGTCACGATGGTGTGGCCCAGGCATCAGTTTCCCAGGCGACTCTGGCCTCAGCGAGGTTTGAGAGCAGTCATAGTGGAAGTGGGAGATCTGTTGTGGAACTGAGCTTCCTGGTAGCGATCAGGATGAGGGGCCGGGTGGGTGTCGCTGCCACAGTGGGCGGCATGGCGAGGGCTGCTGCTCGCAGACGGTGGCCTTGCTCGGGCTGAAGCGGGCTGGCATTCACCAAAACCAAAAAAGGAAGGTGGAGAATCCTGGTGTTAGGGCTGCAGCATTGCAGAAACCAACTCTAAACACAGCACCATCCACAGCCAGCTCTCAACCCAGAGCCCTCTGGTGGGAGGGGAGGCTGCACCTCGCCTGGAGTGGGAGTCGTGCAAAGCACAGGTTGTGTGCACGCTGGTGAGGTCTGCACCTCCCTCCCCTTGAGTAACAGCGCCCGGAACTGAAGACCTGAGTCATTCGGAGGTGTGCACGAGCTGCTGTGGACACCAGACAGAAAGCACGCCCAAGCCATCACGCGTGAGGCACTCACAGAGACCGGGGGATGCTCATCGCACCGGGGGCCACGTGGGTTCCGTTCCTCGCGTCCCTGAGTGTGTGAGGGATGGAAGCACCTCGCAGCTGCCAGGAGCCCCGTGTCGGCTTCCTGTGCTGCGGGACGAACCCCGAGATGGAAGGAAGGGGCACGTGGGAGCCCCTGATGTGCCTTCCTCCAGCAGTCACAGCTCAGCAGAGCTAACCGGGCCAGGCGGGATGCAGCCTGGAGACTTCAGGGTCGCAGGAAGGGGACGCCCACTCTGTCCCTCCTCAGTTTCCCAGGTGGACCCTGACGACCCACCGAGCTGCAGGTCCCCTGCGTGTGTCTCTGGTGGGGCAGGGAAGGGCTGGCGGAGTGAGGGCGCAGACGCCCTCCCCCAGACTGATCTCAAGCAGCACAAAGGAACTTCCTGGGCTGATGGAAGGGCCCCGTGTCTCTGGGGATGGGGTAATGTGGGTGTCTGCATTTATCGAAACTCGCCAGCCCCGGGCTCAGACACTGCACTGTGTGCTAGCCTCACCTCGTGAAAGCAATGACTGAAGGGGTAGGAGTGTGTGTGTGGGCACCCACATCCCATACTGGAGCGCTGGTTGGAACCCCAGCTACTCTGTTTCTGCTCCAGCTTCCTGCACCTGGGAAGCAGCAGATGATGGCCCACAGTCCCTGACACCCATGTCGGGGGCCCAGATGGGGCTCCTGGCTCCTGGCTTCAGCCTCGTCCAGTACCCGGTACTGCAGTCATCTGGGGAATCAGTGGATAGAAGATTCTCTCCCCAACCCTTTTAAATAAATCAATAAATCCCTAAAGTAAAAAAAAATAAGTATTGAGCTCAGTTTTGGTTAATTAGATTAATTATGCCACATGGTATACATATAAGACCCCCATTGTATCCCACAAATGTGTGCAGTTATAATTTCCTGTTTACAATAAAGTATTTTTATGAGCATTCTTTTTTTAAATATTTATGTATTTGAAAGTCAGAGTTACACAGAGAGAGGTAGAGACAGACAGAGAGTCTTCCATCCGTTGGTTCACTCCCCAGTTGGCCACAATGGCCGGAGCTGCGCCGATCTGAAGCCAGGGGCTTCCTCTGGGTCTCCCACGTGGGTGCAGGGGCCCAAGCATGTGGGCCATCTTCCACTGCTTTCCCAGGCCATACAGAGAGCTGGATTGAAATGGAGCAGCTGGGTCTTGAACTAGCGCTCATATGGGATGCCGGCGCTTCAGGCCAGGGCGTTAACCCACTGCGCCACAGCGCCGGCCCCACAATAGAAGTATTTCTAAAGACACTGAGTGCGGCTCCCAGCTGTGTGCAATGAGGGCGGGCAGTGCAGGCTGCAGTGGTCGCTCTGAGACAATCAGGAATAGCTGGGCAAGCCTGGGACTCCCCAGCACAGGTGCGGGCAGGCGCAGAGTACGTGTGGGCACAGGTGCAGGGAGCGTCGGCCCCACTCCCGCTCTGGCCTGGCTGCTCAGAGCCTGCTGCAGCCAATGAGGAGGAGGCCTCTGGCCGGAGAGTCCTCAAAGGCCACGGCCGCGTGGGCGTGGGGTGGACGCCGCCTTATTTCCGCGATCGCCATTGCCCCTGGCGTGCGGTCCACCATGGCGGAGGAGAGGCAAGTGGGTGAGTGCTTCTCCTGCCTGGTGCCTTTCTCCCTCTCCTTCTCTGTGACGGATGGAACCCACTTCTCCCCCTACAGCTGTGCCAGTCAGGGCTCAGGGTCCCAGGAATCCCTCGACAGGGCTAAGTCTCATTTCTCCAGGTTGCTGGCAAGTTCCTGGGGTTCTCGGGAGAGCCCCTCACCCTTTCCAGGCTTCGGGTCTGAAGGAGACGGTGGGGTAGGGGCTCTGTGCTTCCAATGCCATGGTCAGTTCAAGTCCGCCCACACTTGGTGGCTGTTGGTGGAGCCGATGCAGCCTTACGTGACTGGCTGTTACTAGAACGCCAGAACGAACGGGGCGGGGGGTGAGCCCCAGGTGGGTCCGTGGTTTGCCCCAGGGGGAGCAGGCAGTGCGCTGGGTTCTGGTGGCCTTCAAGCCCTCTGGTCTTAGTGGTGCCTTTGGAGTCAAGAAGGCGTAACAGGGGTGTTAGAGAGCGCCGTGGCAAGTCCATCCTCAGCGACCCCTCAACAGCCAGCCTCGCCTTAGAGTCCCCAGCCATGGCCTGCTGGGGCTGGACCTCCCAGCTCCCTCTCACCCCCACCCCATGCTACAGCGACAAAGGGAAGCGTCCCCTGAGCCGCGGTCCCTCCCGCCCACCTGTCCTTGGCGTTTGACTGACGGGGTGTGATGAGCTGGAAACGGGGGAGCTTCACAACCTGGTGTGCTTTTCCCTGAGGCGCAGGGCAGCTGGTTCGGCCTTACAGGACCTCAGCTGTGGGCTTAGGGAGACCAGAAACGCTCCAGGTCTGTGGTACGCTGCAGGCCCTAAGGCGGGGGGAGACTGCGCCTGCGGCTCTGCTCCTTGCAGTCTTTGCACGTCTGCACTCTAACCATAGGAGCTGGCCCGCGCTCTCAGCCTGAGGATGGCTCCGTTACCTGGGCGCGTGCTGCTTCAGTTCCCGCCTGGGTCCTCGGACGCCCCTGGGGACTGAGGTGCAGCCGGGCACGTGTGAGTCAAGTCGGGTGTGACCGGGAGTGCTGGGATTCTTGACGTAACTTTCCCGGCCCACCTCAGTCCTTTAACCCGACACTTGAGAGAGCTTGTTTCTCATCGTCGGTCTCTGTGTATCTGAGGTTTTCATGTTAAGTTAGAAGTGGAATGGGAAACTAGGAAGTCTTAATTACTCTCTGGCTAGGATGTCACCGTGTTAGTTTATTTATAGAAAGGCTGAGATTGAGGGAGAGTTAGCTCCCATGTGCTGATTGGCTCCCTAAAGCTAGGAGCCAGGAACTCCATCTGGTTGGTCGCACGTGTGGCCAGGACCTTACTCCTGGAGCCATCGCCTGCTGCCACTCCAGGTGCCCGTTAGCAGGAGGTCAGAATGGAGCACAGAGCCAGGACTCGCACCCAGGCACGCACCCCAAGCAGCGTCTTCGCCACTGTGCCAAACGCCTGGCCCAGGACTTTACCTTCTTTGTGTATCTTTCCTCTTACCGCTTGCATGGTCGGTGTTTTCCCTATACACGTGGGGGTGTGTAGAGAAACCCTCTTGTCTTGCTGTGGCTCTGTTCTGAGTGGGGGGCACGCAAACAGCAGTGTTCCGTGAACAGCGCTCCTCCGTGGCCTTGGCTGGCTTTCGGAGGTGGGTAAGGTGGGAGCCCAGGTGTTCTTGGTGAAATGCATGCGCTCTAAGATGGCCGTTTAAAGGGAGGGGTGACCTTGGGCATTCGCTGGAGAAAGCAAACGGTGAGGAGACTGGGATGTGCTCTACGGCAACTCCCTTCCCACAGCTGCTGCTCATCCAGAGGTCTGCACGCCCGTGGGGCTGATGCCCCTCTGTGTGCTGATTGCTGAGCGTGTTTAAGGTTGCAGCTTATCCACCTGGTGCTGATCAGCTCCTGAAGCTGGCTCTTTTAAACAAGGCTGTGCCCAGCAATTCTCGCATTTTTTTTAAAGATTTGAGAGGAGAATTGGAGAGAGAGATCCTCCACCCGCTGGTTCACTCCCCAAATGGCCACAATGGCCAGAGCTGGGCTAATCTGAAGCCAGGAGCTTCATCTGGGTCTCCCAAGTGGGTGCAGGGGCCAGAGCACTTGGGTCATCTTCCACTGCTTTCCCAGGCCATTAGCAGAGAGCTGGATAGAAAGTGGAGCAGCCGGGACTCGAACTGGCACCCACATGGGATGCTGGTGCCACAGGCAGAAGCTTAACCTGCTAGCCACAGTGCTGTCCTCCAATTCTCACATTTGAAATGGGTGGATGGTGGGTGAGCCTTTGGCACAGCACCTAAGACACTGGTTGGGATGCCTGCTTCCATACTGGGCTGTGGGGGTCCCAGTCCTTGTCTGGCTTCTGATCCCAGCTTCCTGTTAAAGCACGCCCCGGGAGGCAAAGGTGATGGCTCAAGTGGTCAGGGTCCCTGCCACTGACCTGAGAGACTCAGGTTGAGGTCCCAGCCATGGTCAGCTAGTGGGAGTCACTTTCCCTCATCAGGCAGAGTGTGGGCACTGCAGCTGCAGGCGTCTGGGGAGTGACCAGCAGATCCGCTGTCCCCCTCTACCCCAGCAAAATAAAAACTTTAAAGGAGTGGGTCTGACTAACTTGCCCTCCGAGAGGATGGCACCTATCCGTACCTCCACTAATGCAGGTAATGAGGCCGTGTGTGGTCAGCATTATCGACATGGCCAGTTCATGTGGAATGTGGCGCATCACAGGGACTCCCGTTTACTGCCTTGGGATCATTAATAACATTGGCCCCAGCCGGCACCGCGGCTCACTAGGCTAATCCTCCGCCTAGCGGCGCCGGCACACCGGGTTCTAGTCCCGGTCGGGGCGCCGGATTCTGTCCCGGTTGCCCCTCTTCCAGGCCAGCTCTCTGCTGTGGCCAGGGAGTGCAGTGGAGGATGGCCCAGGTGCTTGGGCCCTGCACCCCATGGGAGACCAGGAGAAGCACCTGGCTCCTGGCTCCTGCCATGGGATCAGCGCGGTGCGCTGGCCGCAGCGCGCCGGCCGTGGCGGCCATTGGAGGGTGAACCAACGGCAAAGGAAGACCTTTCTCTGTCTCTCTCTCTCTCTCACTGTCCACTCTGCCTGTCAAAAAAAAAAAAAATTGGTCCCAAGTTCACTTGAAGGCCATAGACAGTCCAACTGCTCAGATCCTTCGTTCATGCTAGTAAGTTGAGTTGGGCTCACTTTGGACTGAAAGAGCTCCAGGTAGTATTTTGTCGGATTTTAGATGTTGTGTTTATTTGCACCATTTATTCAGAGAAGATTTTGAAGGCTGCTCAGTAGGGAGGGGAACGGGTTGGCTTTGTCACCTTTGGCTCACTTCTGTTAGGAGACAGTGCGTTCCACTTGTAGATTAATTAGAAGTTGGGTAAATAGGAATTCATGAACATGAATGTTTGCAAGCCTAGAGCATTTTTTGCCTTCAGCCTGGGAAGTGGCCTTCTCCCGTGGATGTCAGTCTGGCTTAGACATCAGCAAAGTCAACACAGCCTTCTAGAATTTTCTTGCCTACCTGGGGCTTTTTACAGAGCATTAATGAGCTTCCAGTCCCAGTACACAGACATCAGCAGAACTCAGATAACAGCTGCTCACTTTAAGGTGACCTTAAGTTTTAAAAATGAAATCTTCTGTCTTAACACGTTGGTTTTTATCAGGAGATTTTTATTTGACAGAGTTACAGACAGAATGAGACAAAGGTCTTCCGTTGGTTCACTCCCCAAATGGCCGCCACAGCCGGTGCTGCGCCGATCCCAAGCCAGGAGCCAGGTGCTTCCTCCTGGTCTCCCATGCGGGTGCAGGGCCCAAGCACTTGGAACATCCTCCACTGCCTTCCCGGGCCACAGCAGAGAGCTGGCCTGGAAGAGGGGCAACCGGGACAGAATCCGGTGCCCATATGGGATGCCTGCGCCACAGGCAGAGGATTAACCAAGTGAGCCATGGCACTGGCCTCTCTCATTTAAAAAAAAAAAAACTTTCAAAGCATACCTTTCTAAGGTGAACACTTGTATAATTTCACCTGCTGTCTGACTGGCTATTAGTACCAACATGGAACTTTAGCAACCCAGTTAACGACTTCATGTGTTCTGTAACACTTAAGTAGCTTTGTGCGTGTCAACTTCTGCGTCTCCCACTTTGACACCTTTGTCAGACTGTTTGCTACTAAGTACAATGTAAATACAGGCAGTAGTGGGGAGGACACAGCAGGGCTTTGGGCACAGAGTGCAAAACCCAAGGGAAATCCTGAAAGCGGACAAGGAACCTGCTTATCTCCGGGTGGCGCTGGCGGACCACGGCTTAGCAATCAATCCCACCCAGCGAGGCGTCCATGGGGCACAGCTGCCCTGGGTCATCCAGAGTCTACAAACGCGGCCCCTCCGAGCCGGGTCTGGGCCTGGTGACCCGGTCCAGGGAGTGCGCTGGCCGCACTCTGCTGCTGTCGGGCGAGCGGGCGGTTCTGTCCATGCCTTGGGGCATCCAAGGAGGCCAGGTTTCCTGCTCTGCCTTATTTCCAGGTAAACCGGCGTGCCCCTGCTCCCCACACCCACGTCATCGCTCGTTTTCCCTGTGGTGGGACTGTGGCCGGTCCCCCTTCCTCGGTGGTGTCTCCCTGCTCACCTCGAGGTATGTCCCATCTACTGGTTCACTCCCCAAACAGCCACGGTAGCCAGGGCTGGGCCAGGCTGAAGCCAGGAGCCTAGAACTCCGTCTGGGTCTCCCACATGGGTGCAGGGGCCCAAGCACGCGGGCCATCCTCTGCTCCCCACAGGCGTGTTAGCAGGGAGCTGGATCAGAAGCGGAGCAGCCAGGACTTGAACTAGAGCCCCACTGTGGGATGCTGGCCTTAACCCGCCGTCTGGCAACACCGGCCCAGGGCCCATCTATTTACATGGTAGAGAATTTCTGCTGGCAAATTGGAGTCCATCTGCCTACACAGAGGAGCCTTGCCTTCAAGGGGCACGATACTGATAAAAATTAACCAAGTCAACAGGTGCTACAGACATTTTGGACTTGAGGGCATTTTTAATCTTGTGTTTGTTCTCTTTGGAGCAACTGATGTGTCTATTCCAGATTGGAGGGAAAACAACTTGTTACTGTAGCTGCCTTAGTCGATACAGAAAGCAACACTCATAGAAATAGGAATATTTTCCCTAGAGTACTGAGAAGTCGTCTATTTTGGTTAATTAGAAGCTGTAGACTGGATTAGATCTTTTTTTTATTTTTTTTAACAGGCAGAGTGCACAGTGAGAGACAGAGAGAAAGGTCTTCCTTTGCCGTTGGTTCACCCTCCAATGGCCGCCACGGCTGGCGCGCTGTGGCTGGCACACCGCGCTGATCCGATGGCAGGAGCCAGGAGCCAGGTGCTTCTCCTGGTCTCCCATGCGGGTGCAGGGCCCAAGCACCTGGGCCATCCTCCACTGCACTCCCTGGCCACAGCAGAGGGCTGGCCTGGAAGAGGAGCAACCGGGACAGAATCCGGCGCCCCGACCGGGACTAGAACCTGGTGTGCCGGCGCCGCAAGGCGGAGGATTAGCCTAGTGAGCCACGGCGCCGGCCTGGATTAGATCTTAAATCTCCATGTCCTGAATTTTAGGTGGTCTAGGGTTGTGAGAAGATAGATACCTCACCTCACCTGCACATCCACAAGTTTAAATCCGAAGCCAATTTTTGTGACAATAACTGTGTTTACGGAGTACAGGTTGCTATTTTGATATGCATATATTGTAGAAAGAACATACCCATCGCCGTACCTATTTTCTATGGTGAGACATTTAAAGTCTCATTTAGCAACATTGACATATATATTAACTACCCTCACGGTGCTGTGCTGTAGATCTCTCAAACACTCCTCTTAAACCTGTACATAGTTTAAAAAAATGCAAGTTGATTTTCAATATTTAGTCTCTTTAACCAGCACTCGCTCTCGGGAGGTCTCCATCCATGTGCTAACTGGATCCTATCCTGCTTAGAGAGCAGGTAACGCAGGCACATTCAGAGTGATGTGGCCCCAGACAAAACGGGTACCTTTTGACTGACATCTGCCCCTTCCAGGTACTGGTTACCACCATTCTACCCTCTGCTTCTATGAACTTGACCTTTTAGGTTCCACAGGTGAGTGAGATGACAAATCCGAACATGACCCAGCAGTGTCTTAAGCCTGAGCGCCACTGTTGGGACGGTGCCTCTGGAGCCTCGATCCCAGGGTGCTGTAAGGTTTGCATACACGCTATGCCGTCCTGCTGAGTGCTTCACTTCACGGAAGCCGCGCAGCAGCCCTGGGAGATGTGGTTCTGACTCCCGACTTCCTCAACGAGGCAGGGGTGTGTCATCAAAATCACAGAAGTCAAACTTGGGCTCCCCCTCAAATCTTGGAGCCCACAGCACAGAAGTTCACACCCTCCTGCAGTGGCATGACAGCAGGGTTCCCTCTAGTGGCAGCCACCTGTGGTCCATCTCTGTCTGAGGCACAGCACGTCATGGCAATATGCTGTAAGTCTCATGAGCACGTTCGTGCGACTTCCGTTACAGCATGTTGCTATTAAGACTGTCTGATCTGTAAACTTATCAGAGGTGTATATGCAAATGAGACACAGCAAATACAGGGTTCAGTACCATTGATGGGCTCCGGGATCCATGAGGAGTCCCAGAAGGCCCCCCACTGTTTCCCTGTGGAATCTGACCTCGTGCCAGCTAGAAGATGAGCCGAGCAAGGTGTGAGTAGCAGGAGCTGTCCTGAGGGCCAAGGATTCTTCATAGACTCATTTGTCTGTATTTCTTTGAAGAAATGTCTTCAGATCCTTTGCCCATTTTAGATCACTTGTCCCCCCTTTTCAGAGTTTTTATATTTGGATATAAGTCCTGTATCAATAGGACTTCCAAATATGTATTTTATACCAAATATTTTTTTTTTTGACAGGCAGAGTGGACAGTGAGAGAGAGAGAGAGAGAGAAAGGTCTTCCTTTGCCGTTGGTTCACCCTCCAATGGCCGCCACGGCCGGCGCACCGCGCTGATCCCATGGCAGGAGCCAGGAGCCAGGTGCTTTTCCTGGTCTCCCATGGGGTGCAGGGCCCAAGCACCTGGGCCATCCTCCACTGCACTCCCTGGCCATAGCAGAGAGCTGGCCTGGAAGAGGGGCAACCGGGACAGAATCCGGCGCCCCAACCGGGACTAGAACCCGGTGTGCCGGCGCCGCAAGGTGGAGGATTAGCCTATTGAGCCACGGCGCCGGCTTATACCAAATATTTTAATATTCCAAACATTTTATAAAACTGTAATTCAATATTAACATGCACAATTGATCTTTAAAAACCCATAGAACTGCTAAAAACTGAAGAGCCATTTGTCTGAGTCCTGAAAATTCTCGGACGAACTCTCTTGGCTCCTCCGAGTGTGCCAGGTGCTGTCTGACAAACTAACGGGACTTCTAGCAACAGGATAAGCAGGTGCAATGGTGACCGGCCTTCTGTCTAGGAAGAAGTCTTACCAAAGGAGAGGATGCTCATCTAATGAGTCGGTTGAGGTCCGATGTGTTAACCTGGAAACTTGCCACAAATTTCGGTCTTGTTCCTCTTCCCACAGATCCTATCTCTTCCAAATTACCGAAGAATCTACTCTCTGACCAAAATCTGAGCTCTCAGCCTTGTGTCACGAAGGAAGATGACCAATGGGTCTCCTTTTCCAACTACGGTTTGCAGTGGTGTCTCAAGGAGCTGAGCAAGGAAGAACTGCAGACGTTCAAGGAGTTGCTGAGGAAAAAGCATTCGAGGTCAACGACGAGTGCTCTCCCGTGGACTGAAGTGGACAACGCCAACACGGAGAGTCTGGCCTCCCTCTTGCATGAGTATTACGAACGGCCCACTGCCTGGACCATGGCCATTGACATCTTTGAGGAGATGAAGCTATTGACGCTCTCTGAGAAAGCAAGGGATGAGATGAAAAGTGAGACTCGGGGCAAGTCTGGGGCTGGGGGGAGACGGGGGTCCCAGGTTCTTGTGACAATAGGGCAGACTTCTCTCTAGTTGCGTCCACCCCTGTGGTGCGATCACCAGTCCTCTCCACTGGCGGACATCGGTGCTGTCTCTAGTGTGTGGGAGATAGGAGGAGGAGGCATGAGTGTCCAACTCTTCCCGGAGAAAATTCAGTTGAGTGTATAGGTAGGATTTGGAGCCTAACCTTGAACTCTGGAGTCTCCAGGGTCACATGTGAGAGTTAGGGCAAGTCTCTTCTTGTCCCAATCCTGGGATTTCATGCCTCGGAACAGGAGCTGTGAAACTAGATGAGCCATGGCAGAGAGTCTGAGATCCCGTGTGGGAGTTGGCTGCCGCCCATTGACAACACGGGAGTGTCTCCCACTCGGCCCCAGGTGAAAACAGGGACTCCATAGACTGTCAGTGCCCACGTTAAGCAGTGGTCTTAAGGTGGATGATTACCTGGGTGTAATTAGGGGAAAGGACTTTCTTTAAAAAAAAAAAATAGTCCCCTTTTATCAGGAGAACGTCTCCCACCGTTGTGGACTGGAAACTTTGCTAAGTGGTTTCTTGACTGGGCAGCCAAAGTGGCCCTCAAGATGGCAGACTCTGCACACAACATGAGCCTGCTCGTCAGCCACCAGGGCCCCATCAACAGCAAAGGCTGCAAGGGACCACAGACATGGTGCTCTCTCTGCACCTGGGAAGGCCCTGAGCAGAAGACACGGTGGTACTACCTGCCCGAGTGAGGGGAAGAGATTCAAATGCTAGCTGGCGTCGCCTGGGCAGTGCTGCAGGTCGGGCCCCACACTGAGGCCCTGGGTCATGAAATGGCCTCCCCAAGCCCCACAGACCCCCAAATCGGGGCTCTTCCGTGTCCGATAATTTGACCAAGTTCACAAGCTAATAAGCGACAAGGATGAGGTTCACTGACGTCCACTTAGCATAGATGTGAATTCTCATGTCAAGCTCCAGGGGTATCCAACAGTTCTCGGTGTGGGAAGGAAGAGAGAAACGGGCAATTTTAAAGATGAAAGGTAGGGGCCAGCCAGTGCTGTGGTGCAGCAGGTTAAAGCCCCAGCCTGTAGTGCTAGCATCCTATACGGGTGCTGGTTTGAGTCCTGGCTGCTCCATTTCCAATCCAGCTCCTCGCTGGTGTGGGGAGATGGCAGATGGAGGGAGGTCTTCCACCTGCTGCTTCACTCCCCAAATGGCAGCAACAAGAAGCTGGGCCAGGCCGTCTCCCTCTCAGTGTCCCTCTGTAACTCTGCCTATCGAATACATAAAAATATTTTTTTAAAAATTAAAGATATAGGCCGGCGCCACGGCTCAATGGGCTAATCCTCCACCTTGTGGCGCCGGCACACCGGGTTCTAGTCCCAGTTGGGGCGCCAGATTCTGTCCCTGTTGCCCCTCTTCCAGGCCAGCTCTCTGCTATGGCCAGGGAGTGCAGTGGAGGATGGCCCAGGTGCTTGGGCCCTGCACCCCATGGGAGACCAGGAGAAGCACCTGGCTCCTGCCTTCGGATCAGCACGGTGCGCCGGCCACAGCGGCCATTGGAGGGTAAACCAATGGAAAAGGAAAACCTTTCTCTCACTGTCCACTCTGCCTGTCAAAAAAAAAAAAAAAAAAAGAAATGTAAGTGGTTCCTATTCTAGGCTACTGGAAAGTGAGGTCTAGGATCACTTCATAGAAGAAATAAGCCTTTTAAAAAATTTTTTTGAAAGTTACACAGAGGCAGAGAGAGGTCTTCCATCCGCTGGCTCACTCCCCAACTGGCTGCAGCGGCCAGAGCTGCACCGATCCAAAGCCAGGAGCTTCTTCTAGGTCTCCCATGTGGGCACAGGGGACTTGGACCATCTTCTGCTTCTACTGCTTTCCCAGGCCATAGTAGAGAGCTGGATTGGCAGTGTAGCAGCTGGGACTTGAACCTGCGTCCATATGGGATGCCGGCACTGCAGGTGGTGGCTTTACCCGCTACAGCACAGTGCCAGCCCCAAGCTTTTGTTTTGTTAAGATTTATTTCTTTGAAAGGCAGAGTTAGAGAGTCAGATCTTCCATCTGTGGGTTCACTACCCAAATTGACTGGAGCTGGGCCAAGCCAAAGCCAGGAACCTGGAGCTTCTTCCAGGTCTCCCACATAGGTGCAGGGGCTCAAGGACCCAGGCTGTCATCCACTGCTTTCCCAGACGTATTAGCAGAGAGCTGGATCAGAAGTGGAGCAGCCGGGACTTGAAGTGGCACCCGTGTGGGACACTAGTACTGCAGGTGGCAGCTTCACCCACTATGCCACAGTGCTGCCCCAAAGAATAAGCTTTTGGGCTGGAGCCAGAATGATGGATAAAAGCTGCCTTGTTCACCGGGCATGGCACCAAGGAGCACTCTGAGAATCATGAAGTTTTCCATGTGGGAGGGCGTGGGAGGTGTGGGCCAGACCTGGGGAAGGAACAGGCGGCAAGGATGGGATGGACTGGGAGGCAGGTACTCGCGCTGAAGGTCACTTCATAGCAGGTCTTAAAGGGGCGGGGTTGCAGATCGCGCTGGGGTTCCTGCAGCCTTGCTGATGTGTTGGGTGCCGGAGCCCAGGTGCAGGCGTGGGGAGAGCAGTCACAAGGCTGCTGAAGTCCCCTGAGGCGTGAAGGTGGCCTGGGCTGTGGGGTGGCGACTGTCAGAGAAAGAGATGGGAATAGAACCGGGAGGTGGTTCAGGCGCAGATAAAACTGTTCTTCGGCACTAAAGGCAGGGACAGAGTACGGCATCAAAGGTGATCCCCAGGTTGCTAGTGAGAGACGGCTGGATGGGGCTTCACAGCCTCGCCCAGGAAAACACTGGAAGCAGTTTCCTAACAAAAGGACTGGGGCGTGAATATCCAGGCTGGGCCTCGTGCGCAGAGGATCTCTCTGTGGGACAACTCCTGGCGTTGTGTGTGTGGGTCCTGAAGACGGACGCGTGACACCTGTCACGGACGGCTCATCAGGGGACCTGCCCAAGGCCCACAGCAGAACTGAGGGAGGACGACGCTTACAAATCCCAAACCAGAGCATTCTTTGCTAGGCATCTGCTGGCCAAGAGGGCTTCGTCATCTCCAGCGGGGGCTGCCCTGGGGATAAACAGATCCTGAGATCCTTCTTGGTGCCCCTCAGTCATGGAGGAGAAGGCTCCTGCCCTCCCTGGCTTGGGTAACGGCTGTGACTCTACCCTCTGTTGCAGAACACTCCGCAGATACAGTACCAGAAGATGCTGCCCCAGTGAGGACTGACCAAGGACCAAGCAAGGAAGAGGCGCCAGGTTTGTGTGGGGTGGCGGGAAACCAGGTGTGCCTGAAGCCACGGGGTGCGTGCGTGCGCGTGTGGCACTGAACTCGGGACTCCTGTTAGGCTGGCTGTGCTGGAAAGCACTGGCCTGCTGTTAGCTGGCCAGATGGGTTCTGAGGACCTGGTCACTCTTGTTCTAAGCCCAAGAGTTCTGGGATGATACTTTGTGGCGATCCATGAGGCTCCTGTCAAATTCGGTGTGGGTAACTTGATGATCTAGAAAGGCTTGGCTGCAGAGGCCCAGATTCCTTACGACTCGCCTACGCTGGAGCACAGACTCCGTGCCAGACGCTTTTCCGTGTGCTGATGGTACAGCCGCGACTGCAGTTCTTGGGAGTCCCCTGCTTTGGGTGGGCTCCCTAGGTAGAGGCAGGAGAGAGAAACCAGAAAATGCAAGATCAGCTCAAACCAGTGAAGGCAGAACCTACAGGGAAGTGCGGGCTTGGGTAGCAGCTCGGGTTCCCCACTGCTATCCCCACTACCGCCTTTCGTCCCAACCTCCCAGCAGCCAGAGTCGTCCGGGAAATCTAACTCCTTGACTCCAGAGCTTGGTCCGGGTTGTGGTTGGAAACTGCCTTTTAAGCAAAAGTCTGAGTGTTTGAGATCTGAGGCACAAGTCTCCCACTTGTAGATGACAAATGGCTCCCAGCTTGGTGTAAGTCTAGGCTTAAGGTATCACAAGCTGTATGATCCTTAGACCCACAGAGCTGTATCCTGCTTCTCGGAATGTTCAGAGCTGAGCAATGCTGTGGAACACACACTCGGACAGACTCGTCTGGGCAGCCAGAGCAAAGCAAAACTGGCCAGTGTGGGTCTAATCAAACGTGTTAGGGAATTCTTCATGGCTGCCATTGTGTTTAAGAACAAGCACTGTGCCAAGTGCCTTGGCTTACAGAGCTTAGAAGGATCCCATATGGCAGTAGACGTCTTGACGGTGGTCCAGTAACTGGGATCCAGAGGCTGAACGGAGTGCCCATAGCCTACACAGGTAAACTGAGGCAAGCGGGGCTTGTGCAGAAGATCTGAAAACTCAACCACTAGACCACACTCTGCCATGGTGAGACTTGGGTAGGAAGAGATGACACAAAGCATTCTGCCAGGGGCCGGTGTGCACTCGTCTCCCGTCTCCTACCCACTGTCCCACTGTTCATAATACAGCTGTGAGCCAAGCAAAGAGCTGTGAACAAATGGATTTTCACATCTTCTAGTTACATCTTCAGGGAAGCATAGATTCTTGGCCCATTTCTGGGTTGTGATCGTAGATCTGTGATGCTTCATGTTTTGAATTCTAGAGCTTCGGCACATAGGTTTTGCCAATACTCTCATTTAGTGGATTTGCATATCACTTTCTTCATGTGTCCTTTTAAGCACAAAAGGTTTTAATTTGTACAAAGATAAATGCATCTTCTCATGCTGCATTCTTGGTATCAACTAAAATATCAATGCTGTATCATGATTTACATCAGTATTTTGTTTTAAGGGTTTTATAGTCCTGGATCTTAGCAGCATTTGGGTTTTTTTTTAATCCATTTTTCACATCATTGTTGTACATGGTATGAGGGAGTGACTGGGGAGTCCAATTTCATTCTTCACGTGGCTGGCTACACAGTAGTTGGGCCAACTTCTGACTAAGTCTATTCTTTGCCCTGCTGAATTGTCCACTCTTGTCTGATGTCAGTTGGCCGTGGATGTGTGTGTGTCAATTTTCACTCCACTGATTTGTGTGTGTGTCCTTGTGCCAGCGCCACACTGACTGTACTGCTTAGCAGAAAGTGAGATTCTACAACGTCAACTTTTTTTTTTACTGCTCTGGGTCCTTTAGATTTCCATATCTATTTTAGGAAGAGCTTGGTAACGTGTGCTAAAACAGCAGGTATTTTGGTATGGATTACGTTAAACTCTGCAGACCAGCGTTGGATACACTGCCACATTAACAATATTAAGTCTTTCTACTTTAAGATTTCTTTTTTTTAAAGATTTATTTATTTGAAAGTCAGATACACAGAGGAGAGGTATAGAGAGAGGTCTTCTGACAGTTCACTCCCCAGATGGCCGCAACGGCCGAAGCTGTGCCAATACGAAGCCAGGAGCTTCTTCCAGGTCTCCCACGCGGGTGCAGGGGCCCAAGGACTTGGGCCATCTTCTACTGCTTTCCCAGGCCATAGCAGAGAGCTGTATTGGAAGAGGAGCAGCTGGGACTAGAACCAGTGCCCATATGGGATGTCGGGGCTTCAGGCCAGGGTGTTAATCCACTGTGCCACAGTGCTGGCCCCTTAAGATTTCTTTAATTTCCTCTAATAATGCTGCTTGGTTTTCAGTATGTTAAGTCTCAATATCTCACTTCTGAACTCTATTCCTAAAATTTTTTTTTGGTGACAGGCAGAGTGGACAGTGCGAGACAGAGAAAGGTCTTCCTTTTGCCGTTGGTTCACCCTCCAATGGCTGCTGCGGCCGGCACGCTGCGGCTGGCGCACCACGCTGATCTGATGGCAGGAGCCAGGTGCTTCTCCTGGTCTCCCATGGGGTGCAGAGCCCAAGCACCTGGGCCATCCTCCACTGCACTCCCGGGCCACAGCAGAGAGCTGGCCTGGAAGAGGGGCAACCGGGACAGAATCTGGCGCCCCGATCGGGACTAGAACCCGTTGTGCCGGCGCCGCTAGGCAGAGGATTAGCCTAGTGAGCTGCGGCGCCGGCCTATTCCTAAATATTTTCTTATGCCCCTGTAAGTGCAGTCACTTTGGTTATGCCGGTGTATAGAGATCTGATTTTGAATCTAGTGCCTATTCAGTACATTCTACCCACCTGTTACACCAATGGTTGCCCTGTTCCTAACTGGCTGTAAGATGAAATCTGGCATGGCAAGTACTAGTGGTTTGGGCTGTCTGACCTCCCTTCTGTGAATAATGGATGAGTGTTGGATTTCATTCTCTTCTCCTGCAGAAACCTCACAAGCCAGAGGACAAGACGAGGCAGCAGCAGCAGAGACCCAAGACCAAGGTGAAGGGGACAAAACTGCTCCCTCTGTTGCTATCTGGAAGGAGGTTGGGTGCAAAGATGGTCCAGGGAGTTCTGGTAACAGGGGAGTTCAGTTTCCCTCTTCATCCTCACTTGTCTTTGTCTGCCCCCTCCCTAGGAGACCTGCAGATGGGCACCACTGATGGCCCTGTGTGCCCACTAGGACTATCCATAGTCACACCCTAAGGAGATCCCAAAGAGCCACCATTCTGTGACCAAGCACAGGCTAGTCTGACAGCCCTGTGCTCCCTTTAGCTTCACTTAGTCCTTCCCTAATTCTGTCAACCAATATTGACTACTACCATCTGAAGACCCGTGGTGGAATTAGTGGTGACAATATACTTACTGCCTTCCTGGTGTTCATGGATTGGAATTGCAGTCACTAAACCAAACAAGGGTTAAATGAAAGACCGATCCCAAGGTTCTGTGACTGTGAAATGTTTCTTGATTTTTTTTTTTTTTTTTTGCCTTGGGTCGAATTCCTGTACCTTAAGATTCACCCTCCTAAGTGTACAGTTCAGTGTGGTTTAGTAGATTCAGTCATCTGACTGTCACCACCATCTAATTTCAAAGCTTTTTCTTCTCCCGCAAAAACACCCCATATTTGACAGTCCCTCCTCTCCCTCCTCTCCGGCTCAGCCCTGGGAAATCACTCATTTCTGTTTCTATGAAGTCATCAACTTGATCTTTCCTGTGAGTGAATCACATGGCACGTGGCCCTTAGTAACTTCTCATTCAGCGTGATAATTTCAAAGTTCATGTTGTATGTGTCAGTGCTGCATTTTTATTGCATGTCTTTGTAGGCGCACTCTCGCGTAGCTGTGTAACATTCTGCGTGTGCACGCCACACTTCCCTTACCTATTCTGCGATAAATAGGATTTCTGTTCTCCTCACTTCTTGGCTGTTAAGGATTCCGTTGTGAACCTTTGTATACAAAGAGGAGGTGATTTGATCTGCGTGTTAGAATCAAGATGTAAGATGACTAGAACTTGGCGTTTGAGGTTCAGAAAAGAGGCATCAGGAATGTCTCTCCTCCTCCTTGGAAAGTCTTGAGGTGATGCTCGGGAGCCAGTGGCTGAAACTGTAAATGCTGAAGTCAGTCCAGCTTCTATTCTGCCAGTCCAGCATGTTGACCCTGTGGGACTTATTTGTTGAATCAATGTTTGAAAAACTAGTAGGTAGGCCGGCGCCGCGGCTCACTAGGCTAATCCTCCACCTAGTGGCGCCGGCACACCGGGTTCTAGTCCTGGTCGGGGCACCGGATTCTGTCCCGGTTGCCCCTCTTCCAGGCCAGCCCTCTGCTGTGGCCAGGGAGTGCAGTGGAGGATGGCCCAAGTGCTTGGGCCCTGCACCCCATGGGAGACCAGGAAAAGCACCTGGCTCCTGGCTCCTGCCATCGGATCAGCGCGGTGCGCCGGCCGCAGCGCGCCGGCTGCGGCGGCCATTGGAGGGTGAACCAACGGCAAAGGAAGACCTTTCTCTCTGTCTCTCTCTCTCACTGTCCACTCTGCCTGTCAAAAAGAAAAAAAAACTAGTAGGTGCCAGCGTGAGGGATTCTTCAAAAAGACCATGCGAGTGTAAATCATGGAAATACTATGCATGGACTTCAACTTTTTGCACCAACGTAAGCATCTTCTTACAAGTTCATTTCCATGAGCTTTTTGATAACCTCTTGTGCTGTCGGCTTTGCGCTGGGCTGAGGAATAAGTACAGATACTGATGCCGTTTCTGGAAGCCTTCCTCTGGGCGAGGCACTGTTCTCCACGTCTTGTGATGGTCGTGGCAGCCTCCTACAACCATAGAAGGGGAGGCACTGATGTCCCTGCTTCTCAGGTGAACAAACTGCCATAGAGGATTGCTAGGAGGCAAAATTAGAACTGTGTGTGGAATAATGACATCGATACCTTTTCCAAAGAGATGTCACAAGTGTATGCTTTTTCTCAAGTGTCACTTATAGAAAACATAAGAAATTGGCTCATTTGAAGATTTATTTTATTTGAAAGGTAGAGAGGGAGAGAGAGAGAGCTTCATCTACTGGTTCATTCCACAAATGTCCACAGCAGCCAGGGCTGGGCCAGACTGAAGTTTCTTCCAAGTCTATCACATGGGTGCAGGGTCCCAAGGACTTGGGCCATTCTCCACTGCTTTCCCAGGCACACTAGCAGGGAGATGGATCTGAAGTAGAGCAGCTGGGACTCAAACTGGCACCCATATGGGATGCTAGCATCGCAGGCAGCGGCTTTACCCACTATACCATGATGCCAGCCCCAGAAATTAGCTTTTTTTGGAAACCAAAGACAATGTTAGTTTTTTTTTTGTGTGTGTGTGTGTGTGTGTGTTTTGTTTGTTTGTTTGTTTTTTTGACAGGCAGAGTGGACAGTGAGAGAGACAGAGAAAGGTCTTCCTTTGCCGTTGGTTCACCCTCCAATGGCCGCCACGGCCGGCGCACTGCGCTGATCCGAAGCCAGGAGCCAGGTGCTTCTCCTGGTCTCCCATGGGGTGCAGGGCCCAAGCACCTGGGCCATCCTCTACTGCACTACCGGGCCACAGCAGAGAGCTGGCCTGGAAGAGGGGCAACCGGGACAGAATCCGGCGCTCCAACCGGGACTAGAACCCGGTGTGCCGGCGCCGCTAGGTGGAGGATTAGCCTAGTGAGCCACGGCGCCAGCCCAGTGTTAGTTTTTGATACTTGGAAATTGAGACCCCTGTGGCACCTGGTGGTGAGTTAGACACCTCAGCGTGGCTTCTCAGGGAAGATTTGGGGCTCCTCAACGCAGACACAACTGAGTCCTAGGAGAGGCAGACGTGGCTGAGGAGGAAGCGATGAAGGCCGGTGTGAGCGGGAGACTTCTTCCCTGGGTTCTCAGGAAATCCACAGTCCAGGAGCAGGGCCAGTCCTGAATGGGAATTGGTGAACTTGATCCCATCGGTCTGAATTCGGTCAATAGAGATTCAGATCTCTGGGTTTTATGTGTGTCTGTTAAAGGCTTTCCTGATAGAGCAATGGAGTAGATCTAACAGGACTTCCATTTAAAGGTTTTTGAATAGAGTTAGCAACTGTACTACACATTTTGTGTAGAGAAAATTTTGCTGTCCTTTAAAAAAATGATAGAACCAGAAAATCTAAGGTCCAAGGATATGGATTTTTTTTTCCATATGCATTGATGTCAGATTGTTGAAGTTAGGCATGCTAAGACAAAGTAGCTTCCTCAAAGGGCTTGCATTATAAACTGAGCAAGGAAAAGTTAAATGCATAAAGGAATTATAGTTGAGATAAAAGTAGAACAGAAATGAGAAGATCATGACTAACAATAGGTGCAATTTATCATTTTCCAGATCCTGTGTTAATAAATGCCAACTATACATTTTTTCCTTAAATATCACAACCTCTGGAAGAATGGCGGCTCCTTGGTAGGGAAATAAAAACCCAGAGAACAAGGCAACTTGTCTCAAACAGGTATCAGGTACTTCAAAAGTTCATGGAGAATAGTGAAAAGTAGATTTTGGTGCAAAAAAAAAAATTGGGAGATGCATACATATGGCGTCTTAAAGTTCCTGAAGAGATGAAGGCCATGTGTGAATTATTTTTTGAACAAAAATTTTTAATCCCATCTTCGGTCATCTTTTGAAGTACCCTTGTACAATTCAGTAGAGCTTGCGTTCCAAGAAGGGCTTATCTGACCTCTGGAGGTGTCCTCCGTTTTAGAGTGGAACCCCCTCACTCACTCGCCACACCCTCATTGCGTAGAGGTGTGCTTTCTCCCATGGTAGCCTGAGGATAACACGAGATGCTTGCCTGTCCCGGCAATGTAGCATTAGGTCACTGGGCGATGTGCCGTCGGCTCTCCTAAGCTTGTCTATTCTGGAGACTGTCTGGTGTAGGTTATCCATCCAACAGATACTGGCGTGCTCACAGGATACCAGGCACTGTTAGAAGCACTGAAGACCCAACAGTGAGTAAGAAAGTCTGTACTTAGAGTCTGCTGGTGGACGGACAGTAAGCAAACGGGATGCTTCAGGTCTTCAGTGCTAAAGAGAAATCGGGTACAAGAGACAAATAGAGTTGAAGCTTTTCAGAAAGGGAGTCTCCCGAGAAGGGAATGAGGGATGGGGCTTGGGGAGGGTTCATTGCTAGGAAGTAACGAGGCGTCTGTGTGCGGGCTGTCTCTCACATGGTCCACTGGTTCGGAGGCTTGTGTCTGGTATCTGACTTATATACTATAAATCAAAGCGTTCTTCAAATTGTTGCTGTGTCTTTCTCTCCCGTCCAGTTTCTGATGATAACACTGACAGACGGGACTACAAGGCGCACGTGAAGAGCAAATTTGCCATCAAGTCTGACTCGCACAACGGCTCTGAAAATGCGGCTTCGGACTGGCCAGAGATGCAAATGCTGGCTGACATCTTTAACCCAGACCAGCGGGGCTTTCGGCCCCGGACCGTGGTTCTTCATGGGAGATCGGGAGTCGGGAAGTCGGCTCTGGCCAGGAGGGTCATTCTGCGCTGGGCAGAGGGTGCGCTCTACCAGGACCTGTTCAATTATGTCTTCTTTCTCCATGCTAGTGACATTAAGTGGAGAGAGGAGAGCAGCTTCGTAGAGCTCCTTGCCAGGGAGTGGCCACACCCCCAGTTTCCGGCCACGGAGATCCTGTCCTGCCCGGGAAGGCTCTTGTTCATCCTTGATAGCTTTGATGACCTGGACTCTGCACCTGGGCTTTGCGCCGGGAAGCTGTGCACAGACTGGACTGAGAGGCGCCCCCGGTGTGCTCTGGTGCGCAGTCTGCTCAAGAAAGCCCTGCTGCCCGAGTCCTCCCTGCTCGTCACCGTCCGGGACGTGGGTATGGAGCAGCTCAAGTCGCTGATCGTGTCTCCCCTGTACCTGGTGGTGGGAGGCATCCCCGTGCAGAGGAGGATACAGCTGCTCCTGGAGCACATCCCCAGCGAGCACAGGAAGATGCAAGTGTTGCATTCGGTGGTGGACAACCACCGGCTCTTTGACCAGTGCCAGGTCCCCGCCGTGTGCCTGCTGATCTGCTCAGCGCTGGAGCTGCAGGAGGCCGTGGGGAAGAGCCTCGCGCCCACCTGCCAGACCCTCACTGGCCTGTACGCCACGTTCGTGTTCCATCAGCCCACTCCAGGGGCAGCTTTGCAGCGTTGCCTCAGCTACGAAGAGCGAGCTGTCCTGAAGGGCTTGTGCCACGTGGCCGTGCAGGGCGTGTGGAGCAGGAAGTCCGTGTTCAGCAGTGATGACCTGAGGGCTCACGGGCTGAGTGCGTTCGAGCTGTCCTCCATGTTCCCCATGAGCCTCCTCCTCCAGGGCGTCCACGGGGAGAGGCGCTATGCGTTCGTCCACCTCAGCCTCCAGGACTTCTTTGCCGCCCTGTACTACGTTCTGGAGGCTCTGGAGAAAGAGACGTCTTCCTGCTCCCTGTTCTTCGAGGCTGCGCAGAGTTGGCTGGAGCTGAAGCAAACTGGAATCGACTCCCGCTTGGCTCGCGTGAAGCATTTCTTGTTTGGCCTCATGAGCAGAGAGGTGATGAGGACCCTGGAGATCCGGCTCGGGTGTCCCGTGCCCCAGGGGGTGGTGAAACGGGAGCTTCTGCACTGGGTGTCCCTGCTGGGGCGGCAGGCCACCGCCTCCGCCCCTGCGGACGTCATCGAGTCCTTCCACTGTCTCTTTGAGACTCAGGATGAGGACTTTGTTCTCGAGGCGTTGGACAGCTTCCAAGATGTGCGGCTTCCGATTAGCCAGAGGATGGACTTGATAGCATCCTCTTTCTGTCTCCGACACTGTCGTCATCTACGAAGAATCCGGGTGGACGTCAAAGACCTTTTCTTAAAGGATGAGTTTGCTGTGTGGCCCACGATTCCCCCGTGGTGAGTACCCCCATGGAATTGCGTCTCCGTCTTCCTACCGCCAGTCCCTGATAGGATTTCCAGAAATACCTGAATCCCCAGGTTGTCCCACCAACGAAAACCATAGGACTTCAATCTGGTGCAACAGCGATGGCTGCATGCGCTCTTCCAAAGCACCCCCCACCCCCCCAAGGTTATTGGAGATGGCGCTGAGTTTGCAACCCAGAAATGAGGGTTTTGAAGCTCCTCCTTTAACAGGACAATGCAGGTGGATGCACTGCCTGCCTGGTGTCGGGTCCAGAGCCGTGAAGTCCAACAGAATCTTCTGTGATGGTACAAGTGTTCCACAGCGTCTCGTCCAGTCTGGTGGCCTCTGGGCGTGCTTGCTTACTGAATGCTTGGAATGTTGTGGGACTGAGGGTGTGAACTCATTTACTTTTTCATTTTTTGGTAGATGTTTTTTTATTTGAAAGACAGTTACAGAGAGGTAGAGAAGTCTGGGGCTTGCACTGTGGCGTAGCAGGTAAAGCCGCCACCCGCAGTGCTGGCATCCCATATGGGTACTGGTTCTAGTCAAGGCTGCTCCTCTTCCAATCTAGCTCTCTGCTATGGCCTGGGAAAGCAGTGGAAGATGGCCCAGGTCCTTGGGCCCCTGTACCGGCATGGGAGACCTGGAAGAAGCTTCTGGTTTCTGGCTTCGGATTGGTGCAACTCCAACCATTGCAGCCATTTGAGGAGTGAACCAGTGGATGGAAGACCTCTCTATCTGCCTCTGCTCTCTATGTGTAACTCTGACTTTCAAATTTTTAAAACAAGAGGTCTTCATCCACTGGTTCACTCCCCAAATGGCTGCAATGGCCAGAGCTGAGCCTATCCAGAGCCAGGAGCCTCTTCTGGGTCTCCCACATGGCGGGAGCCCAAGGACTTGGGCCATCTTCCGCTGTTTTCCCAGGTGCATTAGCAGGGAGCTGGATTGGAAGTGGAGCGGCTGGGACTCAAACCCAGCGCTGTGCCCTGTGCTGTAGGCAGGGGCTTTTAAGCCGCTGTACCAGGGCACTGGCCCCTTATTTACATTTAAACAACCACCCGTGGCTAGTGCTTTCTCTGAGTGGTGCTGAATGCCAGTCCTCCTGTTACCCAAACTTCTGACATTGGTCAGGAGGTGGTGCTGTCAGGGTTTATGTCCCTGGTCTGCTGCCACTCAGCAGTGTGGCTGTGGGCAAGTTATTCGACTTCCTGTGCTGATTTGTTCGTCTGTAAAATGGAGGCAGAGGTATCTATCGATCTGGTAGTTAGGGGAGTTGATGCAGCTGAAGTCCTACGAACTGTGCCTGATGATGAATGTGTAGATGCTGGCCAGAAATAGGAAAGTATTTTAAAACTCCGTGGAAGACAGAATTTCAAAAGCTTAGCCTAGGGTCAAAAAAGAATCAAAACCCATCCACGGGGGGGGTCTTCAAAAAGTTCATGGAAACACACATTATGAAAACTATGCATGGCTTTCAAAATCTTTGTTCCAAGAAATTATCCTTTTAGTTCTTGTTTATTTAAAGGAAAAACAGTGAGCTCTCACTTGGTTAGCTCCCTAAATTCTTAGAACAGCCAGGGCTGGGTCTGGCTGAAGCCTAGAATTCAGTCTTGGTCTCCCATGTGGTGATACTTGAACCAGCACCGTTTGCTCCTCAAGGTGTGAGTTAACAGGAAGCTGAGACTGGGAGCGGAGCCGGGACGTGAACCTAAACATTCCGTATGGGATGCTGGTATCCTAACCAGCAGGCCACACACCTACCCCGTGCAGTTGATTCTTTGAGGCGACCCCGAGAGAGTAGACAGGTCCCTTTTCACGAACGTGGGAAGGTGAGGTTGGAGGCGGGACAGCAGCCTGTGCTCAAATTCCACGTGGCAGCACGGTGTTGGGAACCACAGGCGCCAGGCTGTGTGGTGGTCTTGGATTTCTCTCGCGTAACTGACACTTTGTGTCCACTGAGCACTGCTTGCTCCCCGCCCCCACCCCAAGCCCCTGGGAACTGTCATTCGGCATCTGTGGGCTTGACTGTTCTAGGTACCTCGTGAAAGTACAATCATGCCGTATTTGTCCTTCTAGGATGAGCATATTTAATTGAGCACGTGGTCCTCTGTTAAAAATGGCCAGGGTTCCTCCTTTTTTAAGGCTGGGTGATCCGCCATTGTGTGTCTACACACACCAGAGTGTCTTTACCCATTCACCCATGGATGGATACTTTATCTTCTATTTTTGTTTCAGGTTTGTGTGTTTTGGAAGTCAGTTACAGGGAGAGACAGATCTTCCATCTGCAGGTTCATTTCCCAGGTGGCCACGACAGCCAGCACTGGGCCAGGTCAAAGCCAGGAGCTTCCTCCAGGTCTCTCACTTGGATGGCAGGGAGCCAAGCACTTGGGCCATCTTCTGCTTTCGCAGGCTATTAGCAGGGAGCAGTAGCCGGGACATGAACTGGTGCCCGTATGGGATGCCAGCCTCAGCACTTTATTTTCATATCCAGACCTCTGTGCTATCTCCTTGAGGTCCCTATACTGGGTCCTTTAGGGAGATAGCCAGGATGAGATTGCTGCTTCCTGATAACTATTTAATTTCTTAAACTTTGTTTTCCATAGAAGCTGTTCCATTTGTACGTTCAAAGGGGGAGCTAGAACGTGAACAATTTCAAGAGCTGGTGTCCAATTCTAGTATGCTCCCATGGGTATCCGTCTTCAAGGGGCAGCTGGATAGAAGGCTGAGGGTGAGGTAGCGCCCTGGAGCTGGCCTCGGGGCCTCTGAAGCCAGCCCTGCCTTGCCTGAGCAGCTGGCTGCTCCCCGACACCGTCAGGGTAGCCGCTCGTGTGAGGATGCATTCCACGGTCGGACACCTGTCTGTCTCTCTCCCCCACACAGGATGCAGACCAGGACCCTCATGGACGAGTGCTGGGAGAACTTCTGCTCTGTGCTCGCCACCCACCCAAGCCTGCGACAGCTCGACCTGGGCAGCAGCATCCTGAGCGACTGGGCCATGAAGGTGCTCTGTGCCAAGCTCAGGCACCCGGCCTGTAGAATACAGACTCTGATGTAAGGGCTGCCCCACCGGCACGGGCAAACCCCTTCCCCTGGCGCGGCCACGGCTCCCCGCGGCGCCGCTGGGACCCCTCCAGTGTATTCTGCGGGATGCGTGCTGGGAGCGGTCTAGGTGCCCAAGTCCAAAAGCCAAGAACGGGGAAGGACAACAGGCCTCGGAGGGGATTGCTGGAGTGGCTCCGTTCCCTCTGGGTTTGGCAGGGTGGGTAGGAGACAGGAAGGAAGGCTCACGGTAGAACGTGAGCCCGAGCCGAGGTCAAAGTCTGTGCAACTGTTGAGCAATCCGAACGCTTCTAGGCTAATCAACAGTTACACTCGGCACTCTGAGTTTGCGGGTCTGTTGTAGGCACGAGGGCACCACCGTGGGCGTTTGGAACAGGAGATGAAGTGTCCACCCACATGGGAGCGCTCTGGGACGAAGCAAAACCCAGGGGGCGCCCAAGAGGAGCGCACGTTCCATTGCGAATGTCTCGCCCTCCTTGCCACTTCTCCCTCCTCTGGTTTCTTCAAGCTGGGTTACGCTGAGGAGTTCTGTAATCCTAGGACAACCCCTGTTCACCTGAAATCGCACACCAATATTGCATCTGCATGCTGCAGCTCCCATGCCTCTGTCCATTCCACGTGCTTGAATGTTTGCCATCCAACCAGAGCTGTAGGGAGGAACTGTGAAGGCATTGGGGCCTCCTGATGCCCCACACAGCTTCCTAATTCCCTAAGTAACCACACTCGCATCTTTGAAATTTCTGTAAGGTTTTTCTTTCTTTTTTTTTTTTTTTTTTGACAGGCATAGTGGACAGAGAGACAGACAGAAAGGTCTTCCTTTGCCGTTGGTTCACCCTCCAATGGCCGCCGTGGCCGGTGCGCTGCAGCCAGCGCACCACGCTGATCCGATGGCAGGAGCCAGGTGCTTTTCCTGGTCTCCCATGGGGTGCAGGGCCCAAGCACTTGGGCCATCCTCCACTGTACTCCCAGGCCATAGCAGAGAGCTGAAATGGAAGAGGGGCAACCGGGACAGAATCTGGCGCCCTGACCGGGACTAGAACCCGGTGTGCCAACGCCGCAAGGCAGAGGATTAGCCTAGTGAGCCGTGGTGCCAGCCACTGTAAGGTTTTCATGCAGTTATGAGCATACACACATTGGCATACGAGTGCTTCTCTCCCAAGTAGTGTCCGATCACAGTCTTGACATTTGACCTCGTCCTCTCTGACTTGGCTAAATATCTGTAGTGTGTCCCACACTCAGTAGGCTGCCTCGTGTTTTCTGCTTCAACGCCATCATGTTCAACGCCTTGTTGAATGTGGCCCCTGTAGACTAGGCTCTGCAAGAGTAGGGACTGTGTGTTGCACGTTCTGTTCCCAAGGGCTGACACTGTGCAGTGGCTGAAGCTGCCACTTGGAATCCCATGTTGGAGGCTGGTCTAAGTCCCAGCTGCTTCACTTCTGACCTAGCTCCCTCCTAACGTGCCTGAGAAGGCAGCAGATGGGCACCGAGGTGCTGGACCTCTCTACCCGCACGGGGAGACCCGGGTGGTGTTCTGGCTCCTGGCTCTGGTCAGGCACAGCCTCGGTCATTCGGGCAGTGAACCAGCAGAAGTAAGACATATTTTTCCTCCCTGTGTCTGTAGATCTGCCTTTCAAATCTAAGATTTTAATAATCTATTCCCAGTTTCTATTACTGGGAGTCCTAAGTGCTCAATTATTTACTGCTTCAAAACGAAACTTAAATCATTAGAGTTGGAACAGGAGAAGCGTGAGAAGGAGAAACTGGGACGCCACTAAACCTCCCCAGCGTCTGATCCGTCTTTGGTCTTTTGCCCTTCTGCAGACTGAAGGGCGCACAGGTAGCCCCGGGTCTCCAGCACCTCTGGGTGACTCTCCTCACGAACCGCAACATCAAGCACTTGAACTTGGGGAACACACTCCTGAAAGAGGAAGATGTCAAGATGGCGTGTGAGGCGCTCAAGCACCCCAACAGCCTGCTGGAGTCTTTACGGTAGGTTGGTAGGGTTTTCCTTTGTTTTTAACATTGACCAAAGATTGCAAAAAGAGTCAACAGTTTAGAAAAAAATGTACTAGAGATGGATGACGGTGACACTTCAGCAAGGAGGTGCCCGGTGCTGCCCAAGTGTGTGCTTGAAAATGTAAGTTTTGTGTTAACTCTCTGGCCACGATAGAAATATTTCAACATTTCCTGAAGATTAAAAATACTAGGTCTCCTGGCCCTCCAGACGGCTTCTCTCAATGGTTGTGTTTAACAACTCTCAAATGATGTCTAGCTTGGGTAAAGCAACATGGAGGCAGAACACACGTGTCCTCCTGTGCCGTGATCACGGGTGCAGATCGTGTGGCCTTCGCTGCTACCCACGGCAGCCACGGTCTTCACTCTCCATTCCAGCCGCACACGCCCTCCCATGCCTGATCACTGACACCCACTCGTGCTTTCTACCAGCACGATGTTGCCATCTTGACAACCCTAGAAAAGTCGAGTCAGTTCCGTGTGGCTCTGCCCACTGCTCTCAGATGGCCTTGAGTTCCAGCCAAGTTCTTGCGTCATCGAGTTCATCTTTTTCCGCTCTGAGCGCTTACTTGGTGGCATGGGTATGCTGCAGTTAGGTTTTCTTTGTCTTTTTTAAATATCTTATTCGAAAGAGTTACAGGAAAAGGTAGAGGCAGCGGTCTTCCATCCGCTGGTTCACTCCCCAGACAGGTGCAACAGCTGGAGCTGTGCCAATCCGAAGCCAGGAGCCAAGAGCCTCCTCCAGGTCTCCCACATGGACGCAGGGCCCAAGGACTTGGGCCATCGTCTACTGCTTTCCCAGGCCACAGCAGAGAGCTGGACTGGGAGAGGAGCAGCCGGGACTAGAACTGGCACCCATATGGGATGTCTGCACTTCAGGCCAGGGCTTTAACCTGCTGTGCCACAGCGCCGACCCCAATTGTCTTTATTTAAGCTACTTAGATTTTAATTACTTCTTAACATTCTAATTAACATAAAATACTTGTACATCTTTATGGGATGCGGTACAATTTTTAACTTGGCATAAACTGGTGAAGGCAGGCAGTAAGCCTTCTCCTTTCGTCTGGAGCCTTACCAGCTCTTTATACAGAATCTTCCAGTTCTTTATACAGGAACACACAGAACCATGTATCCAGAGACTTCCTAGTTGTTTGCAGGGGTGGGCTATTGCTACAGTTCATAAATGCTCGACACTGCTCCCGGATGTTTGTGGGACCCTGAGGCAGGAAGCGTGAGCCCTGCATTGAGCTTGAACTGATGCGTAGCAACTGTGGAAGAAACTTTGTACTCTTTGTGTCGTTCCTTGGTAGCTAGGCAACTGGGCTTTAAGCATGGAACCCAAGGAAGCCAGGTGAGCGCATGGGTGTCATTGCAGGGTGGAAATGCCTCTGTCTTCCCTGGAAGCCAATAGGAGGCAACTCTCCCCTCCATCGATGCCTCACAAATACGTAACTGGAGTTTGGACTTGGAGTAAGTGAGGTGCACATTGTCGGGGAAAAGCAGGACGGGTTACTGGTGCCAAGGAAGGAGTGTGGGGAAAGCAGCCCATTTCTGGGAGCGCAATGGCCGTGCCCTCCCACTGTGGGGAGCATTGCTCCGTTTCTTTCGTTCAGAACTCCCAGAACCTAGAGGTGCTCTGTTCCCAGCACCTGGGCGTGGCATGCCCCAGGCGTGTACTGGCTGCAGGGCTGGGATGGGGTGAATTTGACAGAGGCAGCATTGTGAAGGAATCTGGTTGAAAAGCATCACATCGAGGCGCCGTCATTGTCCAGTGTTCAACAAGCACAGGGATTCCTCTATCTTGTCGTGGGGAAGGCACAAGCGAAGGGGGTTCAGTAGGGAGGTTTTAAAGCCTGACCTGGAAGTGGTGCAAATCACTTCCCCTCACATCCTCTCAGCTAGAATTCGGTCATGTGACCCTGCCCGCTCCAAGGCAGGCTGGGAAAGAGTACAGCTCTGTCCAGGAAGAAGCCAAAGCAGGCTTGCACACCAGTCTGCACCCCAGTTTCTCATCGGAGACGGCAAATTCAGTCATGAGAATGCTAAGCTATTTCAGTAGCTGGTGAAGTGCTGAGGGTAGGATTACTAGGTCATAGGCTAGAGAGCGACTCGGCTCTCACAGACGTTGCTGATTGTCGGAGGAGATTGTGCCTCCCAGCCGTTGCTTGCAGACCTACTATGTGCTCTCGCAGCTGCCAGAGATGCAATAGGGGACAAGGCAAGTCTCTACCCTCACAGAGGCAATGTCCCGGGGATGGGGCAGGGGGGTGGACAGCAGGCAGGTGCAGATGCCAGCTGGTGGTCGCTGCCATGGCTGGGATCATGTCTGCCCAAGGGGAGGGGAGCAGAGTGGGGCAGGTGGGCAGGGTTAAGTAAGGAAGCGAGTCCGGCTTCCTGTAAAGAGAATTGAACGAGAAATAGAGCCTGTGACGACCTCCAGTGGAGAGCGGGTGGCATTGCCCAGGGTGTCGCTCCCCCTCTTCATGGGGGAACGACACTAAGCCCTGCCTAGGCTTCATATCCGAGTCACGGCACCATTATGTCGCTCCCCGTCTTCGTGGAGGAACGACACAGGACCCTGCGCTGTTCTTCTGTCTACTCGGCCCTCCCCGGGTGGGCTGCTGGTCCCTCCCGGGTGGGCTGCTGGTCCTTCCCGGGTTGGCTGCTGTCCCTTCCACCTCCGTGGAAGGGCAGTTCCCCCTGCCACATTCCCCACTTCCGCGGGGGAGCGGCACACCGCCGGCCGGCTCTCTCGGGGGCTGCACAGGTGTTCCCTCAGATGTTCCCCTTAGATGTTCCTCGTGCATGCCGTCTCTCTCCTCCTTTATAGTCCTCTTCCACCAATCCCAACTCTGCTACCCACACGCCGAGTACGCTGCTCTCCTCCAATCAGGAGCAGGTCCCACAGTTTATTGGTTGAACTGGAGGCAGCTGTATAGAAGCTGTTTCCCTTCTCAGCACCATATTGTGGGAGAGCAGATGCATAGAATAAGTCTTAATTCCAGTAACTTAGTCTAGTCCGAGTTGCTCCCAGTTGCTCCCCACACAGAGAAGGACCCGAGAAGGCTCAGACCCCGAGGGGCAGCGGCAGGCAGGGTCCCCAGGCCAGAGTGGCCGCTGGTCTGTGCCGAGGAGATGGGCGTTGCTTCTGGGGAGCGCTGGGGCCGTGTGTCACGCTGCCTGTCTCTGCAGATTGGACTCCTGTGGACTAACCCAGATCTGCTACCTGATGATCTCCCAAGTCATTCACAAATCCACCAGCCTGAAGACCCTCAGCATAGCAGGGAATAAGGTGACGGACTGGGGGTTGAAGCCCCTGTGTGACGCCCTGAGGCTGTCCTGGTGTTCCCTGCAGAGGCTGATGTGAGTGCTGTTTTCCACTGGGGTTGTCTGACCCGAAACCCTCCAGGTTATGGGAGGGAGGGGAATGGGCTGGTGGGCATCAGCCGCGGGTGAGGGTGGGAGTCGGTGCCCCGATGCTGGGATACAGGAAAAGACAGTGACTTCCGGGTCTGCGCCTGAGCTCTAAGTTGATGTGAAAGATGGGAGCGGGAATCCGTCTACATGGAGGCCGACCCGTGGTCTTCCTCGGAGCATGGGGCTGGCCTGCATGCGTGGGTGGGTAAGCCTTGAGTGGGTTATGACTGTTCCACCCCGCAATTGGAGAGCTTTGCTTGGCCAGTTACCGGAAGGGGTTGGTGAGAAGCAGCAGGGTTCAGACCAGAGCAAAAAGTCACAAAAGGGAGGGGCCAAGGCGAGCATCATCCAAGCAGCCAATCAGAAAACTCCTACCTAGGCAGAGAAGAGGGGCTGAGGGCAGGGGCAAGTCCCAGCAGTAGTGCTTCCACGTGGAGACACAAGGGGGCAGCAGTCCTGCACCTGGAACCGCGGAGGGGCCTACGCGGGTGTCCCTTTCTTACTGGAAACTTCTCCAAAGGGAAGGGGGGAGGGAGTAACAATTAGAGAAACCACTGACAGACGTTTTAGCTGTGCCAATCACAGTGCTCGAACTTGTCCACACCTACTCGCTTATCCAGCTCCAAAGGTCTGTCTTGAGCTAACTGTTGATGGATGGGAAGACAGTCTTGGAAAGGGGCACCCAGGTCTAGGGGGGAAGGTGAGGTTCAAGGCTGTGACTGATTTCCCACAGCCGTGCTGTCCACGCACCCGCTCACCACAAAAGTCTCCAGTTAAATAACAGGATTTAGCTTCTGAGCCATGCTGGGCACACAGCTTCCTCCCGGGGAAGGCAGCTGCTTGCTTCAAGCCATTCCAATCGATTGCTGCCGTGTCTCGGTCTTCTGGAGTAACCTTAGAATTCACATTTTTGTGAATCTAAATATTTTCCAGTAACCAAAACCTTCTTAAACTGCTCACCTAAATAGAACCTTGAACCCTTTGTGCCACGTGGGCCTCCAGGCTACATGTGGCTGAAGGTAGAGCCAGCAGTAACTTGGGACTGTTGATATGAATTGAGAGCCACTGCGTAAGTTCCAACTCGCTGCCTGCACCCCACAATAGCCATGTGGCTGGTGGGTACCTTAGTGGACAGCGCAGGTCCAGGACATTGATCCACAGAAAGTTGAATTAGAAGCACAGATCCAGGGCCAGCACTGCGGCTCAATAGGCTAATTCTCCACCTACGGCGCCAGCACCCCAGGTTCTAGTCCCAGTTGGGGTGCCAGATTCTGTCCTGTTTGCTCCTCTTCCAGTCCAGCTTTCTGCTGTGGCCCGGGAGTGCAGTGGAGGATGGCCCGAGTGCTTGGGCCCTGCACCCCATGGGAGACCAGGAGAAGCACCTGGCTGCTGGCTTCGGATCAGCGTGATGCGCTGGCCAGCTGCAGCAGCCATTGGGGGGTGAACCAACGGAAAAGGAAGACCTTTCTCTGTCTCTCTCACTGTCCACTCCGCATGTTTAAAAAAAAGGCATAGATCCAGTGTGCTCAAACCACCTGGGCTGTGTTTTTATTCTGAGTTAGAGAAGTAGAGTAGAAGCTTAAACGGTGCCTACAGTTGCCTCTATGAGTAGGGCTGGACTTCTCAGTACCTTAGGGACTTTGGGTCATGAAATAAGTTTGTGTTTTCCCCTTGTTTTGAACAGCTTTTTCTTTATATATCTCCCCTGAATGCTTAAAACCAACGCCAGAGTCCCAGAGAGCAATGGCTGTGGTTGGTGCTGCAGCCCCTGTGCTAAGTGCTCTAATCCCGCTGGCCCAGTTTTCATGAGCAACCTTAGAGGGAGATGATTTCGACCCATTTTCTGACCATGAAAATGCAGTCCATGAGAAGGGGTTTCTGCTGTCCAAGGTCACTTGGACTCGACCCGAATTGTGAGCTGTTCCTGGTGCCTAAGAGCTGAGCCCTGGCCCGGAGGCTCTCCTGGCCATCTCCCGCTCCGGGAGAAAGTGCTTCTCCTAACTGTTCTGGAAGGGTGCCACGGCAGCCTGTGTTCCCTAAGCTCTGAAATCGGGGCAGAAATTAAAATCCGAGTGCACAGAGGGGAGATGCAGCTTGCCTCCTCCGTCTGTCTACCCAGTCTGTGTTTCTAAGGGAAGAAGTCGCTGTATGTTGACTGGATTTTGCCACACCTTGAGGAGGTCATGGTTAGAATTCTCCGGTCCCAGAGCTCTGCGTTATGTGGGCTAAAATAAGATCTCGGAGCACAGATTCACAAGTCGCTCCACTGACTGTCCCGCACAGGCCATGTCTCCCCAGTACTTGAGGAGGAGGAGGAGGAGGACAGGGATTGTGGGGAATATGTGCACTAGACAGGGAAGCCCAGCCCCCCATGAGTGTACTTAAACTCCAGCTGACTGGGCAGAGGCAGGCCTCTACGGAATGGAAAACCTAAAGACTGAGGCCACGCTCTGTGTCTGCCGGACTCTTGGCTTATGGATCCTGAAGTCCAGTCACTGACATCAGTGCCTCACACAAACTCTATCAGGTTTTTTTTTTTTTCTGTGATAGGCAAGAGTGGACAGAGACAGGGAGAAAGGTCTTCCTTTGCAGTTGGTTCACCCTCCAATGGCCGCCGCGGCCAGCACACCACGGCTGGCGCACCGCGCTGATCCGATGGCAGGAGCCAGGTGCTTCTCCTGGTCTCCCATGGGGTGCGGGGCCCAAGCACTTGGGCCGTCCTCCACTGCCTTCCCAGGCCACAGCAGAGAGCTGGCCTGGAAGAGGGGCAACCGGGACAGAATCTGGCGCCCCGACCGGGACTAGAACCCGGGGTGCTGGCGCCGCAAGGCGAAGGATTAGCCTAGTGAACTGTGGCGCCGGCTTTTTTTTTTTTTTTCTTTTTAAGATTGATTTTATTTGAAAGTCAGGGAGAGACAGTTTCCATCCACTGGCTCACTCCCCAAAGGGCTGCAATGGTTGGAGCTGGGCTGATCAGGAGCTTTATCCGGGTCTCCCACGTGGGTGCAGGAGCCCAAGCACTTGGGCCGTCCTCTACTGCTTTCCCAGGCCACAGCAGGGAGCTGAATTGGAAGTGGAGCAGCCGGGACTTGACCAGTGCCCATAAGGGATGCCGGAGCCATGGCCGTCAGCTTTACTCGTGGTCCACAGCCACGGCGCAGGCCCCGATCTGTCAGGTGTGCCGTCACATTCTCCAGAGTAGGGAAGTGCACTCCACGTCCTGGTCACGGATACGTCACTCATGTGACAAACTCTAAGTGGGGTTCTCTTCAGAGATACACAAACAAGTCTTGAAAAAGGTGGAGTATTTGGTTTGTCAAAGACGTGGCATGTTAAGTGTCACACCTCTAACTTTTAACTGACACATGGCATCTCTGTATTCAAGCATGGACCGTGTGTTTTAGTGTGTGCAGTGTATGACCAAACTTGAATAATTAGCAGATCCGTCACTTCAAACGTGTATCCTGTCATGGTGAGAATATTCATAAACCCTTTACCTCTTGAAAAACACAATGGATCTCCAGAAAGTTCATGTAAATATGTATTGTGGAAAAACCATGAACTTCAAAAAATTTTTGCACCAAAATACATCATTCAGTGCCATCTTCCATGAAGTTTTTGCTGCATCATACGATACAGTCGCGTTAACATGAACCGTAGTCTACTGTGTTGGTATTAACTGTGTTAACATGCACTGAAGGTTAGCCGTGTAAGCCAGGCACTGAGGGAGACTGGAACCCCTCACTGAGGAATGTGCAGAGATTGGTCTTGGCAGTAGAGTGGAGTGGGGGTTACCCTCGACTTGGCAGGGTCGCGAGAGGAAGGGGCTGGCTGGGGAGGGTTTGACCAATGGGAGCAAAGTCCTAGCAGCAGGAAAGAGTCTAGGATTCTAGGAGAATCGCTCAGCTGGGCCTCACACAGGGAGCAGATCCGTGTCTCCTGCCGTGGCTGTTGGACCTCATCACGCACAGTATTCGGTAGTGAGTGGAAGCAGGGGAGTGGCGTTTGCAGGGTAAAGGCAGACACTACGAGGGTGTGCTTGGACACTTTCCTCTCCTTGCAAAGGAGGAGGAGGCGTGTTCCAGAATGCTCCTCACTGTCTCCCCTCCGGGCTCTCTTCTTACAGACTGGAGAACTGTGGCCTCACAGCTGTCAGCTGCCAGGTGCTGGCCTTGGCCCTCACCGACAACCACAGCTTGACGCACCTGTGCCTGTCAAACAACAACCCGGAGCACGAAGGCCTGAGTCCACTGTCCCGTGCCATTCCCGACAGTGGTCTGCGGTGGCTGCTGTGAGTCCCACTGGCCTCCCGGGGCCTTCTCTGCTTCGTAACAGGTCCTGTGGTGCAGCTCAAGGCACAGAGCAGCAGGGCGGGATTCGGTGTTCACCGTTGTCCACAGTTGCAGGGCTTTGGTTCCAGGAATCCCCCGTGGACACCACACTCAGTGGACTCCCAGGCCCTTCTGCAGACAGCGTGGTGTCTGCGCGCCCTCTCGTCCACCTGCTGTCATCTCGCCCAAGAGCAGACGTGACCCTGTCTGTCCCTGTGTGCTTCCCGCAGACTCGACCAGTGCAACCTGGATGTAGCTGGCTGTGGCTACCTTGCGTTCGCGCTGAAGGACAACAGAAGGCTGACACACCTGAGCCTCAACAAAAACCCCTTAGGGGACAGTGGGGTGAAGCTTCTGTATGAGGTCATGAGGGAGCCGTCTTGTCACCTGCAGGACTTGGAGTAAGTCGCCCGTGGGCATTGGGGGTCAGCTCTGCTGTGCTGGGACCTGAGGCTCCTTAGAAGGTCAAGAGGGGTGAGCAAGGGAGACCGGAACTAAAAACTGGACCCTGGGGTCAACTGATGCTCACCTCCCCATGGACACTCCAGGGGTGTTGATGTGTCGATGCCTCAACAGCTGTCGGAGAGAAATTAATCCCAATAGAAGCCCCACGGGAGAAACAGTTCTGTGTCCCCATCCCTAAAATCTGCGGGCACCTCAGGTTATCTTCCTCCATAGATGGGGAGGAGGTGCCCGTCTGTCTCTCGATCTTGTTTATTCTGGCCCCTGAGTTTCTTCACCCTTTGTTGGAATGTTTCTACTCTATAGAAGTAGTTCATCACCAAATAGCCTACAAAAAGGTAAAAAGATCTGAGCGAGCCACCAATCTTCAGTCTCGCAAGCACAAAGTCACAGCTGTTAGCAGTTAGGTGCGTGCCTCCCAGGATTTTTTCCCTGATGCGTAAATACATCTAATGTTTTACGAGGAAGGTGGCGGATAGTCAACACTTGATGCATTCTTAACAGAGAGCAGGCTCAGGGCTCTGTTCTGAATACCTGACCTCCTGCAGGCCCCCATTTCCAGATCTCTCCAGCAGGGAGCTAAACCCCCGAGGAGGAATCCAGATGTTGGAGTGGATGCCTTTGAAACACAGATCATAACAAATGCAGTGTGGTATTCCATTTGATACTGCATTATAGCCAAAAGTCTCTCAAACTGGACACTTACATCCAGTGTTTTAGTTAGAAGAGCCTTATAAATCCTCGTATACTTGATGGTATTTTCAGTGACAACAATATAATCAATGGACCAAAAAAGTAGAACCATGTTGCAATCTCTTCCATTGATAAGAGAATTGGAACATAAAACGTAGTCCACAAACCTCTGGGTATTAATTCTCTGCCTGTTTTAATTGGGCTGGGAAAGTTAATCTTAGTTGGAGATAGCCTCTATGGGATCGCATTGAAGGGCTGGGAGGTCGTCTGGCCCTTGCCATCATTCACGCATGCTGGAATCGGACTCTGCTATCCCCACTTGACCGTCAGTCCTAAGCCCTCACTACCTAGTTCCTCCTCGTTCATAACCAACGTTGCCTCTGAGGAAGAACTCTGCATCCCAGTGGGCTCATCCTGCTCTTGGCTTACTAAGCTGGAGATACAGGCCGAGTATCCCCTATCTAAAATGCATGAGACCACAGTGTTCTGGATTTTGTAATATTTGCCCTCACGTCCTAAGGTACCTTAAGGACCGGGTCCCAGTCTAAACAGAAGATCTGTCTTTCATACACACTTTATACACAAAAGCTGTAACACAGCATTCTGGTGTACCTCTGGTTAGCTTGCCAATTGTCTGATAATGTAGAATTTCCTACCTGTGGCATTGTTGGCACTCAGAGTTTCAGATTTTGGGTTTTCACATTACAGATTTTTTTTAAAAAGATTTACTCATTTGAAAGTCAGAGTTACACAGAGAAGGAGAGGCAGAAAGAGGTCTTCCATCCGCTGGTTCACTCCCCAATTGGCTGCAATGGCCGGAGCTGCGCTGATCCAAAGCCAGGAGCTCCCTCCTTGTCTCCCACATGGGTGCAGGGGCCCAAACACTTGGGCCATCTTCTACCGCTTTCCCTGAACACATTGGAGAGCCGGATCAGAAGTAGAGCAGCCAGGACTCGAACTGGTGCCCATATGGGATGCCAGCACTACACCACAACGCTGGCCCCACACATTAGACGTTGAACATGCATGGGATCCCAAGACTTTCTGTCGTTTCTACTCAATAAACCAGCAATGACACCGGGGTCTTCTCTGCCTCATGTTTTCCCCCTGTCTGGGGTAGAACAGGACCCCTCCCCACCGGGGCACTCTATCAGCATGTCGGTGACTCTGTCACTTCTCTTCCCTCCTCATGACTCCACACCTTGTCCTCATCCAGCTCTTCCATTTCTCTCCCCCTCCCCCATAGAGAATCCTGATCCCACCTTGCTACCCCCAGGTAGGAAATAAAGATGCCGGTTTCTTTTTCTGATACCTCAAGTCCTGTTCAAAACTTCCCAGTCCTGTAGGCTATCATCTCTCTCCTAGGTTTGTTTTTAAGATTGATTTACTTATCTGAAAGGTAGACAGGTCTCATTCGCTGCTGCACTCCTCAAATGGCCACAACAACCAGGCCTTGGCCAGGCCCAAGTCTGGAGCCAGTAGCTCCACCCTGCTCTCCCGCATGGGTTGGTGGGGGCCCAAGTACTGGAGCCAGCATCAGCTGCTTTCCAAGGTGCATTAGCAGGGGTCTGGATCAGAGAGGAGCCCCTGGGCATCGAATTGGCACCCAGCCGTGGGGTACCAGCGTCCCAAGCTGCAGCCTAACCCACTGCGGCACACTGCTGCTCCCCACCCCGAAGTTAAGGGAGATGGCGCCACCTAGGCTGTCCCCCTGTTGCAAAGGAAGAGAGGAAACCCTATGAATGGGTCCTAACTTTGATTATCCCCACGTTGCACTTTGCCGAGCTTCTCTGGTCTCCCGCAGGGTGGCCGACTGTCGCCTCACGGCTGCCTGCTGCGGGAGCCTGTCCCATGTGATTGTGAGAAGCAAACACCTGAAGAGCTTGGACCTCGCCGGCAACGCCCTGGGGGACACTGGGATGGCAGCACTGTGCGAGGGGCTGAAGCAGAGGACCAGCGTCCTGCAGAGACTCGGGTGAGCTCCCGGGGCTCAGAGGAAGGGTGCGGAGGGGCACCCAGGCATCAGGGTGCCCGGCCCAGCATTCTGCAGAGACCCGGGTGAGCTCCCGGGGCTCTGAGGAAGGGCGCGGTGGGGCACCCAGGCGTCGGGGTGCCAGGCCCAGCGTCCTGCAGAGACTCGGGTGAGCTCCCGGGGCTTGGAGGAAGGGCGTGGTGGGGCACCCAGGCGTCGGGGTGCCCGGCCCAGTGTTCTGCAGAGACTCAGGTGAGCTCCCGGGGCTCGGAGGAAGGGCACGGCGGGGCACCCAGGTGTTGGGGTGCCCAGCCCAGCGTTCTGCAGAGACTTGGGTGAGCTCCCGGGGCTCGGAGGAAGGGCACAGTGGGGCACCCAGGTGTCAGGGTGCCCGGCCCAGCGTTCTGCAGAGACTCGGGTGAGCTCCCGGGGCTCGGAGGAAGGGCGTGGTGGGGCACCCAGGTGTCAGGGTGCCCGGCCCAGCGGTCTGCAGACTCGGGTGAGCTCCCGGGGCTTGGAGGAAGGGCGTGGTGGGGAGCCTGGCCAGGGACAACGACCCGACTTCACAGCCCTGCATCCAGGATGGGACCACAGGACCAGCTCAGCTCCTGTGCGTGAGACGAGTGGAAAGACGAGAGCTTGAGGCTGAGCAGCAGAGGTAGGAAGGCCTCGGGTGTCCGCTGGACATCCCCCAGGTGCTAAATGAGGAAGTGTTCCAGACAGAGGTGGCAGTGTCCCAGCACTGTGAGCTGCCCTAGGGTGTGGCTGCTACCGCTTGTTGGGCACCAAGCGTGCCTCATCTGTAACCCCTGTCACCCCGGCAGGGATGGCGTTCCTGTCTTGCTGGGCTCGGGGCTTATTCCAACGACACACTGCCTTCTCTAAGGACATGCTGTTCTCGGGACTCGCTTGGCTTCTCCTGTCTTCTGGGCTTTTCTGAGGTTATGTCTTGCCTTCCGTTCCTCCTCGTCTCTCCTGGCTTTTGTGTTTCATCCAGCGCTGTCTAGACGTCTCCCCCGCCCCTGTGCTACAAACACTACATGCTTCCAGCACTTGTCCCTGGGGCGCTGAGAGCTGCAGGCGCTGGGAAGGGCAGCTGGGTGCTGTGTGCCCTCAGTGGACATCGATGTGAATTTGTCTTCCCTGTAGGACTTTTTAAGTTGTCCCCTCTCCCAGGCACAATGATCTCAAACTCTGTTCTACAGAAACTATTGAGCCTACTTTGTTCTTGGTCCTTGACAAGTGTTACCCTCTTCAAACATGTAGAAAACCACTTCGTTAGGGAAGCCCTAAACTCTGCCCAAACACCAACTACCACCGGCTCCCACAAGCCACTCCTTCAGTAGCAATGGGGAAGCCCCCCAACAGCCGTGGTTTCCCCAGATTGGTCTGTGCAGGAACCCACAACCAAGTGTGCAGCACCTTGCGCCACCATCAATTCACCACTCCTAGCCCCTGTCCTCATCCTCTCTACTGGGAATTCCTGTCTTTATAAATACTCAGATATAATTTTAGAAGGAAAACTTAAAAAGCAAGCTTTAATTGAATCTGATTCCCCACCCCCATCTAGCTATAGTTGGCTAGCAGCCTTCCACAAACTCCTTACTGTATCACAAGGACTCCAGGGGCCACTGGTACGGAACAGCAGGTTAGACTGCAGGTTAGATCTGGAGTTCACTATGGGTGCTGATTCCAGTCCTGGCTGCTCCACTTCCCATCCAGCTCCCTGCCCATGCACCTGGGAAAGCAGCAGAGGATGGCTCAAGTGCTTGGGCCCCTGCACCCACTTGGGAGACCCGGATGAAGCTCGTGGGTCCAGGCTGGTCCAGCTCTTTCTGTTGTTGCCATTTGGGGAGTGAACCAACTGATGGAGAATCAATATGTTTCACGGTGTGTGCAACTCTGCCTTTCAAATCAATCCAAAAAAACCCCACAACACGGAATCTGAAATGAGAATTCAGACCCACTCATCCACTACCCAGTTTTCGGTCTTCAGTACTTCGCTATACCAGTCAACTGTCTGTCCTGACAAGTCGGCGATTCTGATGTTCTGGCCCTGAGTATCCCAGTACGCATCTCCATGCAGTACTGTTACCATACCCGACATTGGTCTTTGGCTTCCCACTGCTCCTACAGATAAAAAAATTTTTTTGACAGAGTGGACAGTGAGAGAGAGAAAGGTCTTCCTTTGCCGTTGGTTCACCCTCCAATGGCTGCCGCGGCTGGCGCATTGCACTGATCCGAAGCCAGGAGCCAGGTGCTTCTCCTGGTCTCCCATGCAGGTGCAGGGCCCAAGTACTTGGGCCATCCTCCACTGCACTCCTGGGCCATAGCAGAGAGCTGGCCTGGAAGAGGAGCAACCAGAACAGAATCCGGCGCCCCAACCTGGACTAGAACCCGGTGTGCTGGCGCCGCAAGGCGGAGGATTAGCCTATTGAACCACAGCGCCGGCTCCTACAGATAAACTCTTATTAAAGTAAAACTGGAGCAGCAGCAGCCCCGGGAGGCACTCGGGTCCCTCCCAGGATGGAGCAGAAGCCTTGGGTGGGGGTGAAGCCCCCACTGGCACTCTCGTGGGGCCAGGGGAGGACCCAGTGCTAATGTTTGCTGTCTCTTGGGTGCAGCTTGGAGGCCTGTGGGTTGACTTCTGATTGCTGTGGGCCACTGTTGCTGGCCCTGTCCCACAACCAGCACCTGACCAGTCTCAACCTGGTGCGGAATAACTTCAGCCCCAACACAGTGAAGAAGCTGTGCTCGGCCTTCGCACGCCCCACGTCTAATCTGCGGATAATCGGGTGAGTGGCAACTGTTCTGAGACAGACATGCTCCTCGTACAGGCAGCCGCCTGGCGGAGTGGAGACTGGCTCGGCTAGCTCAGCTCTATGGCAGGGACACGAGAGGTGCAGGCAAGGTGCCGGGTGTCAGGGAGCTCACTTTGCCGGGGGTTAGGGCTGGTGGAGAGATGAACGTGCAACTGTTTATGCTTGAAAAAAAAAATGGAACTGCTGTGCGACCTACGCTTTCACTCCTTGGAAGCAAGACCTTGGAGAAACTTATATGCCCATGTGCAACAGCATTGTCGGTAGTGATGGCCAAAAGGTGGAGGCGGCCCAGGGGTCCAGACGGGTGGATGGAGACTCGGATGTGGCACACAGACGAAGGGGATTCTGACCCAGCCACGGGCGTGCACGAGACTGGGGTCACACAGATCAGTGTCGTCAGCAGGTCCCTCGGGCAATCGCTGTTGGAGACAGAGCTGATGAGGGTAGCGGGGCTGGGAGCTGTCCCGTACCAGGGACATGGTGTGCTCTGCAACGGAGTTCTATACATGGTGCTGCCAATGGCCGCCCAGACAATAGGAAGGCGTTTAATTAATGCCGCTTAACTGTACGCTTACAAGTCCATGTTCTCTGGCTCGTTCTGGCTTGCTCTTGCATGCTCTCTGGCTCGCTCGCTCTGTCCCACCCCCCTGCCTCTCAAATGGTGAAAGATTGTCACAGGGTGAGCTCCTGGAGCCGAGCTACTGGTTAGGACGGCTGCCTCCCACGGCACAGCGCCTGTGTCTGAGTCCCTGCTTCTGTGCCCCCGAGAGATGGCAGTGATGACTCGATGCTCCAGCCCCAGCCGCTCGAGTGGGAGAACAGTGTGGGGTTCTCCCAGCTCCTTGGCCCCAGCCACTGTGGGCTTTGGGAAAGGAACCAGGCTGGGGGGTTTCTTCTCTCCCTGCAGCTGTTTTTTCCTGTAGCTTACCATAACTGAAAACTAAGCTGGGGTTACTACAGGGGGTAAGGGTGATGGCGTGCGAGCTTGACTTTGGTTTACGGGGTCAGAAGTTTCCACCAAGGAACTGCTGTTTGACCTGGGTCCCCCAGAGCAAAGGTGGCTCCGTGCAAATCCGAGGCAGGAGCTTTCCTGAGTGAGAGGATTTGGGAGTGGACACTCCCAGAGCAGCAGGCCTGGAGCTTGCAGGAGAAGGACGCGCCGACAAGAGGTGAGGCTGACAAGGCAGAGGACCGACTCACGGCCCCGGGAGTGTTTTGTGGTCCCTGTTACGACATTTAAGGCCAGAGGGAATTCTCAATCTGTCCTCATCTTTTTGGTGATAACATGGGCATACTGTGAGACTGATCCGACCCACAGCAGAGCCAGGACAGTGCCTGCAGAACGTAGCCAAGGGTCTTCACTGGAAGATGAGACAGGAACAGGATGGTAGCATCCTCGCCTGCCGAGGGGCGAGTGGCTGAAAACCCAGCCTTGCAGGGCTGACTGCGCACAGCGGGGCGGGGCCTGGACCGGAGACACTTGGCGTCATCAGGACTGTCAGAGTGAGGGCTTCCTTCACAGGCACGTGGCTCATAGACGCGCTTCTATGCCTGACGGTGCAAACGCACTCGCCATTTAGCTCCTTAGAGCTGGACGGCGTGGAGGCCGAGGGTGCCCCTGAGCTAGGTGAAGGCATCGCTGGCAGGAGCAAGCCTCCGGTTGAGTGACCATCCTCTGCAGTGGTCCCAGCCAGCGGCAGCCGGATTTCGGTGGGATTCAAGCCCGGAAACAGGCATGCAGCCAGCAAGGGCCCAGGAGCAGCTTTCCCGGGGGTGGTGGGACCGTGAGGAGGAGGAGAGTGGGAGATGTGGACCACGGGGTCTGCAGATCGCGCTTCCGGAACGGCTCCCGGGAGCCCTGGAGCAGTGGCCGGGAAGGGCAGGACGCTGGGTGCAGAGCAGAAGTGTCAGACCTGCGTCTTACTTCTTGGTCAGTTTCCCGTCTGAGAAATGGGGATGATTTTGTTCATGTATTTAAACACTTGTTTCCCTCCCCCTCTCCCCCACCTCCTCCCCTCCACCATGTCTGTCTCTCCCACCTCCCCCCGCGTCTCTCTCTCCCACCTCCCGCCCCCCCCCCCGGACTGTCTGTCTCTCTCCCACCTCCCTCCCCCCATCTGTCTCTCTCCCACCTCTCCCCCGTCTCTCTCTCTCTCTCTCTCCCACCTCCCCCCGTCTCTCTCTCTCTCTCCCACCTCCCCCCATCTCTCTCTCTCTCTCCCACCTCCCCCCGTCTCTCTCTCTCTCCCACCTCCCCCCGTCTCTCTCTCCCACCTCCCCCCCGTCTCTCTCTCCCACCTCCCCCCCGTCTCTCTCTCCCACCTCCCCCCCGTCTCTCTCTCCCACCTCCCCCCCGTCTCTCTCTCCCACCTCCCCCCCGTCTCTCTCTCCCACCTCCCCCCCGTCTCTCTCTCCCACCTCCCCCCCGTCTCTCTCCCACCTCCCCCCCGTCTCTCTCTCTCCCACCTCCCCCCCGTCTCTCTCTCCCACCTCCCCCCCGTCTCTCTCTCTCCCACCTCCCCCCCGTCTCTCTCTCTCCCACCTCCCCCCCGTCTCTCTCTCTCCCACCTCCCCGTCTCTCCCACCTCCCCGTCTCTCCCACCTCCCCGTCTCTCCCACCTCCCCGTCTCTCCCACCTCCCCGTCTCTCCCACCTCCCCGTCTCTCCCACCTCCCCGTCTCTCCCACCTCCCCCCCGTCTCTCTCCCACCTCCCCCCCGTCTCTCTCTCTCCCACCTCCCCCCCGTCTCTCTCTCCCACCTCCCCCCCGTCTCTCTCTCTCCCACCTCCCCCCCGTCTCTCTCTCTCCCACCTCCCCCCCGTCTCTCTCTCTCCCACCTCCCCGTCTCTCCCACCTCCCCGTCTCTCCCACCTCCCCGTCTCTCCCACCTCCCCGTCTCTCCCACCTCCCCGTCTCTCCCACCTCCCCGTCTCTCCCACCTCCCCGTCTCTCCCACCTCCCCGTCTCTCCCACCTCCCCGTCTCTCCCACCTCCCCGTCTCTCCCACCTCCCCGTCTCTCCCACCTCCCCGTCTCTCCCACCTCCCCGTCTCTCCCACCTCCCCGTCTCTCCCACCTCCCCGTCTCTCCCACCTCCCCGTCTCTCCCACCTCCCCGTCTCTCCCACCTCCCCGTCTCTCCCCTACCTCCCCCGTCTCTCCCCTACCTCCCCCGTCTCTCCCCTACCTCCCCCGTCTCTCCCCTACCTCCCCCGTCTCTCTCTCTCTCTCCCCTACCTCCCCCGTCTCTCTCTCTCTCTCCCCTACCTCCCCCGTCTCTCTCTCTCTCCCCTACCTCCCCCGTCTCTCTCTCTCTCTCCCCTACCTCCCCCGTCTCTCTCTCTCTCCCCTACCTCCCCCGTCTCTCTCTCTCTCCCCTACCTCCCCCGTCTCTCTCTCTCTCCCCTACCTCCCCCGTCTCTCTCTCTCTCCCCTACCTCCCCCGTCTCTCTCTCTCTCCCCTACCTCCCCCGTCTCTCTCTCTCTCCCCTACCTCCCCCGTCTCTCTCTCTCTCCCCTACCTCCCCCGTCTCTCTCTCTCTCTCCCCTACCTCCCCCGTCTCTCTCTCTCTCTCCCCTACCTCCCCCGTCTCTCTCTCTCTCTCCCCTACCTCCCCCGTCTCTCTCTCTCTCTCCCCTACCTCCCCCGTCTCTCTCTCTCTCTCCCCTACCTCCCCCGTCTCTCTCTCTCTCTCCCCTACCTCCCCCGTCTCTCTCTCTCTCTCCCCTACCTCCCCCGTCTCTCTCTCTCTCTCCCCTACCTCCCCCGTCTCTCTCTCTCTCTCCCCTACCTCCCCCGTCTCTCTCTCTCTCTCCCCTACCTCCCCCGTCTCTCTCTCTCTCTCCCCTACCTCCCCCGTCTCTCTCTCTCTCTCCCCTACCTCCCCCGTCTCTCTCTCTCTCTCCCCTACCTCCCCCGTCTCTCTCTCTCTCTCCCCTACCTCCCCCGTCTCTCTCTCTCTCTCCCCTACCTCCCCCGTCTCTCTCTCTCTCTCTCTCCCCTACCTCCCCCGTCTCTCTCTCTCTCTCTCTCCCCTACCTCCCCCGTCTCTCTCTCTCTCCCCTACCTCCCCCGTCTCTCTCTCTCTCTCTCTCCCCTACCTCCCCCGTCTCTCTCTCTCTCTCTCTCCCCTACCTCCCCCGTCTCTTTCTCTCTCTCCTACCTCCCCCGTCTCTCTCTCTCTCTCCTACCTCCCCCGTCTCTCTCTCTCTCTCCCCTACCTCCCCCGTCTCTCTCTCTCACCTCCCCTGCCCCCACCTGACTTCTGCACCGTGCCCGCTCTCCTCTGCAGGCTGTGGAAAGAGCAGTACCCCGCGCAGACACAACGGCTGCTGGAGGAGCTGCAGCGGCTCAGGCCCGGGCTGGTGGTGGACGGTGACTGGTATTCCCACGGGGAAGACGACCGGTACTGGTGGAAAGACTGAAGACGGCCCCTCCCCACCCTCACACCCGCCCTGGCGGGGACACTGAAGCCCGTGTCCGCAGCGGGCTGTGCCGGGAGGGAGGCTCTTCCTGAGGAAGGGGAGTGAGTGAGCCCCCGATGGCGGTAGTTCTGTTACGTGGGACTCGGCTGCCGCGTTTGAAGGTTGCCACTGACGTCTGTGTCTCAGAGCGCAGAGCGAATCGGAATAAACACTTGAGCATTGGAAAGCATACCCAGTGTTCTTGTCCAGGGGACGTGAGGCAAGGGCAGGGCGTGGGGGCTCTGGCTTCTCAGAAATCCCCTCCAAGTGTGGGCACAGCAAAGCCTGGAGTGACTGCCGCTCCACGGGAAGCTGAATTCCTTCAGAGCTGGCTCAGCAGGGTCTTCTGATCCCTGTAGGTAGGGTGGGGGGCTGGGGGCTGGGGCTCAGGGACGGCTGTTCAAGCTGTGGTTGCGTGGGTCGTCTTGGAGACCCCCTGTTTGAGGCCTGTCTGGGTAGTGGTGTGTCGCCATGGCTACAGAAGACAGCCTTCGCCAAGAGGAAAAGTCTTGAGCTCTCACTAGGAGATACTGTAGACCCATAGCTGTTCGCACTGCAGGGGACAAGTGTGGTGTCGGCAGGAGTGCGGCAGCTACTTTGGACAATGGAGGCTGGGAATGCTACTTTGTTGGTTCTTCAATGCTTCTGGTTTTCCAAGTCCGGTTTGGGGTATAATTTTCATAGAGCAAAAATGCCCCCACTGCCCCATACTTTAAAAATTCTTAGAACTCTCTGAACGCAAAGCAGCTTCAAAAAGCTCATGGGAGGCATATTGTGAAAAGACTATGTGGCTTTCAAACTCCTTTTCACACCAATGTTTGTTTTCATTCCAGTTTCCCATGAAATTTGTGAAGTGCCCACGTACAGTTCTGGGTTTTGATGCCCGGCTGACAGCCGCGACAAACATGCGGAACAGCTCGTCTCCCCCCCCCCCCACCCCCCGGGCTCCCTCAGTCCTGTTTGTGTCGGCTCCTCCCCTATACTCTTCTAGATATTTAAGCTGAGACCCTACACCAAGGAGGCCCCCTCCACCCAGCCCTCCCTGGTGTCCACAGGCAGGAGGCATTCTGCCGGCGGTCCAGGAGAGGTTCCCTGTGGTGCCCTGTGGGATGGTTTCCGTGGGTAACGGCACCGACCCACTCCTACAGGACATGGCGGCACTGTTGGAAAGCCGCAAACCACCCTGTGATTCTGGAACTCTGCCCACGGCCGCGGAAGTGCTTCTGTGGCGTGTGCTTGCGCCGTGACAAGCCGTGGGTGAGAACTCGACGGCTCGTTGCCATCTGAGCCTAGACCCTCCGTGGCTGCTGTAAAAGTGGCCTCCTGGGGTTTCCACTCGTGTGTGTGCACGTCATGCTAACCTCCTGGAGGCCAGCTGCTCCACCCCAGATGTACCCAAGTCGGGACTTTTCCAGGGCCCCGGTAGCAACTCAAGCCACGTGCAACTAGTTCCTGTGTGGTATGGGGTTCTCTGCAGAGCAGCAAAACCTCTCGGTGAGACCGGAGTAGGGGCCGGCGTTGTGGCACAATGGGTGAAGCCACCACGGACAACATCAGCATCCCATATGGCAGCCGGTTCTGGTCCGGCTGCTCTGTTTCCATCCAGCTCCCTGCTAACGCGCCTGGGAAAGCAGCCGCAGGTGTCTTGAGTGCTTGGCCCCTGCAGCCACGTGGGAGACCCAGACGGAGCTCCTGGTTTCTGCCTGGTCCAGCCGTGGCTGCTGCGTCCAGCTGGGGAGTGAACCAGCAGGTGGAAGGATGCAAGGGCTTTGTCGCTCTCAAATAAAACAGAACTCCTTGAAGAGAAAGGAGTCACATCGCAACACGCAGGGTTGGAGATGTCCACATCCCAGCTGTTTTCTCGCCTTTGTGGAGTCTGGCAAGTGGGCCTGGAAGTTTAGGCAGCCTGACCGCAGGCCAGCAGGGCCCCCTCCCCTGGTAGCTGGAACCCAGCTCCCGAGGGGTTAACTGGGGTTCCCCAGGGAACACCCAAAGCACTGCTGGTACTTTGGCAGCTGGGTCCGTGTGTCCCAGTCGTTCATCCTCTGTGTCCCTGCTTCTCTTCCACAGGTCACAGCAGGAGGACCTGGGTCCCTGTCCTGGGGGTGAGCGTTGGGGGTGCTGCCTCCGCACCCGGCCCTTGTGATAATCCCCCCTCAGACTCTCTATCCTCACCCCCTCCAGAGGACCCGGGATTCACCTGTGAATTCGCTGTGCCGCTGCGAGCTGTGTCTAACGGAAGCCCCGAACTGGACTCACAAGGGGGTGAGCATGCGGGCAGGCAAGTCCAGGCTCAGCGAATTCAGCAGGTGGGGACAGAGCCTCCATCTTCGCGGAGGAGGGCGGAGCAGGAGGAAGGTGCTTCCTCCCAGGCCCCCTGGAGGTTTCCCGTGGTCAGTGCCTCTGGGTCTTGCGCTGGCCAGGTCTGGGCCGCGGGCTGTCCTGTGCACCACCAGGCGTCCCTGGCTTCTCCCCACAAGATGGCAACAGCACCTGTGCGCCCCTGCACTGGCTCCGGACCCCAAGGGATGTTGCCCAAGCTCACAATCTCCCCCCACCCCACCCCCACCCCTGGTGCACAGTGAACGGGGTCCTCCATCTGAAGTGTTCCTGGAGGCTTTCCCCGTCACCCTGCAGCCAGCGTCGGAGCCAGGCACGGCAGGCACGTGCTGCCTTGCCTCCGTCATGGGTCCAGCAGGTGGCCAGCACTGCACGCCTACTCATGGCCGAATGGCATCGTCACCTGGCCCGCCATGTTTGGACATCTGGGTTGCTGTGTCTGCTTCATCTCCTGGCCTGGCCATACTGCAGGTCCAGCTCCTGGTCCAATCAGCTGTGACCGAGGCTGTCACACAGAGCCCACCCCGTGTGTGTCTCTCTTTTTTTTTTTTTTTTTTGACAGAGTGGATAGTGAGAGAGACAGAAAGGTCTTCCTTTGCCATTGGTTTACCCTCCAAATGGCCGGTGCACCGCACTGATCCGAAGGCAGGAGCCAGGTGCTTCTCCTGGTCTCCCATGGAGTGCAGGGCCCAAGCACTTGGGCCGTCCTCCACTGCACTCCCAGTCCACAGCAGAGAGCTGGCCTGGAAGAGGGGCAACCGGGACAGAATCCGGCGTCCTGACCGGGACTAGAACCCGTGTGCCGGCGCCGCTAGGTGGAGGATTAGCCTAGTGAGCTGCAGCACCGGCCATGTCTCTTGTCTTCTTGAAATCCTTAACTCCTGAATGAAGTGCCCCACACTTACATTCTGCATCTGTCCCCATAGATGATGTGGCAGTTGTAGGGGGGAGGGGACCCCCTCCCTGAGGGACCTGGGGCCGATGTCCCCCCAGCTCACTCTGACAAGGAAACGGTCTCCTGATGTTCCCTCTGCAAGAACGTAACACTGGTAAGTCGCTGTTGTTTCTCAAATATCTCTGGACCTTCTCCCCACCCTCCCCAGCTCCCGATTGCGCTTCCGGGTGATCTGGGACAGCAGATGAAGAGAATGTTTGCTGGACATGGGCATCTCCAGGCCACGAGAGTCGAGGAAGAGCTGAGCCGAGCCCAGTTCAGCTTCCACCAAGGAATTTAAGACTTCTACAGCCTCGCTCTGCTGTGTTTCAGCTGGACTTTTTTTTTTTTTTTTTTTTTGAGAGAAGGCTGAGTTTCACGGCTAAATCAAGCAGAAAATAGAGATAGCCCACGAAACCCCTCCTCCTACAGGTGGACACATTCCTCCACTCAGCTCTGGAGAAGCAGGTGGGCAGCCATAGGCACCAGGTGAGGAGGAGTGACAGCTTCCTGGAAGGAGGGGGGGAAGGAGTGAAGGGCTGAACCAGAGGATGGGGATGGGATCTCTCCCTCTCTCTCTTCCCCTCCCCCTCCTTCTCCCCTTCTCAAATTCCAAATTTTTTTTTAAGGATTTATTTTATTTACTTGAAAGAGAGTTACAGAGGGAGGTAGAGAGCTTCTGTCAGGTCTCCCACACAGGTGCAGGGGCCCAAGTACTTGGGCCGTTTTCTACTGCTTTCCCAGGCCATAGCAGAGAGCTGGATCAGAAGGAGCAGCCAGGACTCGAACCGGCACCCATATGGGATGCTGGCGCTTCAGGCCAGGGCTTTAACCCACTGTGCCACAGCGCTGGCCCCTCAAATTCCAAATTTTTATACGTTTTAAAAAATACTTACTTGAAAGAGGAAAAAGAAGAGACAGATCTTCTATGTGCTGGTTCCTGCCCCAAATGGCTGCAAAAGGCAGGGCTGTGCTGTGCCAGAGCCAGGAGCTTCTTCCAGGTTCCCGCGTGGGTGCAGGGGCCCAGGGACTTGGGTCGCCCTCTGCTGCTTTCCCAGGCACATTAGCAGGGAGCTGGATGGGAAGTGGAGCAGCCAGGACTCAAACCAACCCCCATATCGTATGCCGGCACTGCAGACCATGGCTTAACCTGTTGTGTCGCTTCACCGGCCCCAAAATAACTTTAAAAAATAAGATACACATCATCATTTAAAAAAAATCATCTATTATTTTTCACTTTATGTTTCTGTGTGGGAGCAAACTGTTGAAATCCTTACTTAATGTATACTAAGCTGATCTTCTGTATATTAAGATAATCGAAAATGAATCTTGATGTGAATGGAAGGGGAGAGGGAGTGGGAAAGGGGAGGGTTGTGGGTGGGAGGGACGGTATGTGGGGGAAGCCATTGTAATCCATAAATCGTACTTTGGAAATTTATATTCATTATATAAAAGTTAAAAAAAAAGATACACAGGTCTGCCTGGAAGGATCATATACGTAACTATGTACTTTTAGATGTATGATCACTGATACACTATCAGTTACGTAGTCATGTGGTACATGGATCAGTGATGCAGATGACTGATAAACATGCGCTGTGGCGTAGTAGTAAAGCCGCCATCTGCAGTGCTGGAATCCCATGTGGGCACCGGTTTGAGTCCCAGCTGCTCCACTTCCGATCCAGCTCTCTGCTATGCCCTAGGAAGGCAGTGGAAGATGGCCCAAGTGCTTGGGCCCCTGCACCCATGTGGGAGACCTGGAGGAAGCTCCTGGCTCCTGGCTTGGGATCGGTGCAGCTCTGGCTGTTGTGGCCATCTGGGGAGTGAGCCTTCGGATGGAAGACCTCTGTCTCTCCCGCCCTGCCCCACCTCTCTGTAACTTTCAAATAAATAAAAGAAATATGCAGGATGAAGATAGATGACTGACACACAGGTGATAGGGGAGACAGGGATGGAGACATGAGTGAGTGCGTGATATGCAGGTGGCCAAGTAGCTCATGGGGTTATATGGCTGACAATTTAAAAACTTTGTATTCACTGCATACCTCAAAGGCTCGTGTTGGGAGAGAAATGGAGAATCCGAGAGCTGGTTTGAAAGAAAGGTCTGGTAAGTTTTTCCTCCCCGTACCCATGCTTGAAAAGTGATGAAAGGTAGGGTTACCTGACCGGATCCCTCTCGCAGTCCCCAGCAGCCCGGGTGGCATCACCCACAGCAGCGGGCTTCCTGTTTCTCCAGCATCACAGGCAGACGGGGCAGTGCAGGTACAGACATTAGATTCCGACTGTAAGCTCTGCAACTTGGCAGCTGGGAGGACCCAGGAAAGACGTAACGCCACCTCCCCCAGCCTTTTCCCTTGTAAACTGGGAGTGATGCCGGGCCTATGACCCAAGCTGAACACCATCGTGGGGCGCGGGCTCTGTCCGCGGTGCTGAAGGAGCCGACCGAGAGGCCCTGCAAAGTGGGGAGATTCACAGGAGTGTGTCCATCCAGGCAGGGGAGAAGTGAAATCCGTGGAGCCAGAGACAATCCCCTGCGCCCCCGCAGCCTGAGACCAGCAGACGGGGAAGGAGGGATGTATGTACACCACACACACAACACATACACAGACCAACAAGTGCCTACAAACGTGCATCCGCTAAAGGATGCACACAGTGATAATCAGACACATGTACACACACGGGCACACATGAGTACAGACATACCAAGACACAGACACAACATACAACTCAGATATATACAGACATGCAAACACACACGCACTCGTCCACATGTACTCATGTGCACATGCATGCTCACAGCCACACACACACATGCACTGTGTGTACCTCTCCAACAGTGGCCTGGAGCACACCAGGCACTGAGTGGACAGTATCATCATGACCGAGGAAGCTCGGTCACCGTCTGCTCCGCCTCTCCACCCCAGGACTTCCTCCTGGGAACCTGTGTGCGTCCCTTGGTCCTCTGCTGTGTGGCTCTCCTCCCACCTGCTTCCCACCCCCATGCCGCAGCAGGAGCTCCAGGAAGGGGAGGGCCAGTGCCTGTGGAGGCCACTGCCGTGTGCCCCGTGCCCGGCAGGCGCTCAGCAGACAGACGGGAAGGTGGAGTCGAGCCAGTGGAGGAGGTGTGGGTTGTGGGATTTTCAGATGGAGGCTCAAGGCCTTACAAATCGGCCTCCCGGGCAGACTGCTCCACCTCTGTGCCACCTCCACCCTGGGCACAAGAGGAGTGGCCCCGACCGTAGAGGGTCTCTGCAGGGGGACAACTGAGTAATGGGCACGATGCCCCCCCACCACACTGCAGGATGGGAAAGGCAGCCCCCCTGCTTCCTCTCGTGCGTCAGGAGAGCAGCTACGGAACAGACCCGTGAGCACTTGGACAAGAGCCCTTCCCGTCACCTGAGCGCCCGGCAGGCACGAAGCAGGAGCTCACACACACCTGCTGGCTGCGTGCGGGGTGCACGAACAAACTGGTGAGTGATACAGGACACAAAAGCAAAGGCTGGCCTCTTCCCACGCAGGAACATCTGCCCAAGCACTTCATTTTCTGTCGAAGTGACCAGGGCCCAGAGGAGGGACAGGGGGCAGCTCTGACTGGGGGAGCCCTCGAGGGACAGGCCAGCTCAGAACCCAGGATCGGCGAGGGTGGCCTGCGTGCCCAGGGTCGTCCAGCCTGCACCCTTCCCAGGACGCCACGTCCTGGGCAAGCAAGGGGAGGAGGCTGACCGCAGAGTGGGTACTGTAGCGTCCCCCCACCCCCGCCTCCTTCTGGTCTGAGCTGGCCCAGTGATGGGGCCACCTCCCTCCCTCCCCCAGCCTGGGAAAGCACCCAAGGCCGGCACCTAAGGTTGGCACTGGACAAAAGGGACCCCTGGACACCCAGCAGGGTCTCCTGAAGTCTTTGCTCACCTGTGCCGGTTCTGAACATAGCCCCCACCCCCCTGGAAAGAGATGCAAAAGCTCTATAAATAAACTGAACTGCAGCACCGAGCTCAGCGAAGCCACGGCCACCCTCCGACCTACACACCCGCCACGAGCTCCAAGAAGCCCTCCCTGCCCTCGTGTCCACGCCTCCGAGCCCCCGCGTGAGGCTCCCACCAGGACCCCCACTGGATGTCCCTGTGCCCCTTCAAGCTCCCCTCTGACGAGAAACCTTTCTCTCCTCCGACAGAAAAGGCGCCTCCCAGGGCTGCTGCGTCCTTGTGTGCTCTGGCTCTTCCAGGACCTCCCTGAAGGGGAGACCCCGCAGCTGCTCCCAGGGCAGGTGCACGGCGCCCTGGTGGACTGTGGGTGGCCCTACTCTGCCCCTGCGGCCGAGGGATGGTGCCCACGCCTCTGGCCTCCGCCATCTTGGTGAGTAGTGGCCACTTGAAGGGGCTGGAGGCGAGGTCCAGGCTAAATCTTCCAGGCCCCAGGCAGCAGCAGGCTGGACCACCGGGCTGGCTCCTGAGCTGTGCGCCTCCACTGGGCCTCTTGTCCTCCCTCGCGAGCTCAAGAACCACGCAGGCAGGGACAATTGAATAGTGCCATTTATTGTCCCCGCCAGGCCCGGCCTGAGGACAGGGCCGCCACCCCCGCCGCTTGTCTTCACGCCTCCGCCACCCACACCGAGGGATGGGAGCCAGGCTCGGGCTGGAGGGCACAGACTGGACCCGCGAGGCCAGACAGCCGCTGGGAGGGGCCGAGAGAGGCGGCATGCCGATAAGAACATTCCAGAAGGTCGGAGCAGGAGACTGCGCCCCTCCCGAGGGTGCGGTGGCCGCCCACCGTCCGGTTCCGAGGCCGCCGAGGCCGCGCACCCCTCTGTCCGTGCGCCCTGCTCCCCAGGTCTCGCACGCCTTCCCCGCCAAGCCCGAGGGGCCCTGCCCTGCGCCCCCCCGGGCTCCCCACCCCTACCGGCCCTCCTCGGCCTCCCCGCCGCGACACTCGCCGCACCGCCCGCCGGCCGCCTCAGCCTCCTCCTCCCCGCCGGCCCGGTAGTAGCTCTGCCCGCAGTCGCTGCAGACCGAGGGCGCGCCCACGGCGTGCACCTTCTTGTGTCTGCGCAGCGCGGCGCCCTGCACGAAGCCCTCGCCGCACTCCACGCAGATGTGCGCCGGCTCCTCGCCGCCCGCCGCCCCGAGCCCGTCCCCGTGTTGGGCGCGCTGGTGGGCCAGGAGCCCAGCCCCGTGCCCAAAGCCCTTCCCGCACTCCACGCACACGTAAGGCTTGGGTGCCGGGGCGCGCCGCGACCGCGGCCCTGCCGCCTTGGCCCCCGCACCCGCCACAGCTGCAGCCGCCGCGGCGCCCTCGCCCGGCGCGCCCACCACGATGATGCCCTCGCCGTCGCCCACCGGGATGGCGATCTCGCCGTCCGCCGCCGCCGCCTCCTCGGGCGCCTTGGCCCGGCGGACGCTGGCCGCCAGCACCTTGGCCGCCACGCCGGGCCCGGACAGCTCCGGGTGCAGCCGCAGGTGGCGCGCGAGGCTCTTGGGCTGGCTGAAGCCGCGGCCGCAGCGCGGGCACACGAAGGGCTTGAGGCCGCTGTGCGAGCGCCGGTGCTTGGCCAGGCTCTTGCTCTGCGTGAAGCTGCGGCCGCAGTCGGGGCAGGCGTAGGGCTTCTCGCCCGTGTGGATGCGCTGGTGCTGCATGAGGTTGGAGCTCCAGCTGAAGCGCTTGCCGCACTCGGAGCACGCGTACGGCTTCTCGCCCGTGTGGATGCGCCGGTGCTGCACCAGGTGCGAGCTCTGCGAGAAGGTCTTGCCGCAGTCGCCGCACGCGTTGGGCCGCTCGCCCGTGTGCGTGCGCTGGTGCCGCGTCAGCTTCGACCAGTGGCTGAAGCTCTTGCCACACTCGTTGCAGATGTAGGGGGCGGGGGGCCGCGGCCGGGGCGGGGGGCCGGCCGGAGGCGCGGACTGGGGCGGGGACAGCTTGGTGGGCGGCCAGCTGGGGACGTCGTCATCGTCCATGATGAGGATGTCCACTGCAAGGCAAGAGGGGGAGGGCGAGGTCAGCGAGGCTCGGCTCGGCTCGGCTCCCCCGGCCAGGAGCCCCTGCCCTGTGCGGGCACCTCACGGGGCGCGCCTTCTCGGCGTCCCCGCGGCCTCACGAGGTGGCTGGGTTGAGCCTGGCCGTCTGCCGCCCTCGCTGGGCCCTGCAGGGGGCGGGGGCGCTCCCTGGCACTTTCCTGAACCGTCCACATGTTCGTCCCCCTTTGCCCCTAGGAGGTGCTGGCTGACCCTGCGCAAGGGTCCCTGCGAAGATGCTACGGAGGGCGCCACCTGGCGGCCAGAGCAGAGCCAGACCTCGGGCCACGCGCTCTAACAGGACCACGAGACCCGGCCTCCTCCGGCAGCAACTACTCCGGCCACTGCGGGGACCAGGCAACAGTGGAGCCCCGGGGAGGTGAGGAGCGGGCGTGGGGCCACATCCTCAGCTTCACCAGCACTGGAGAAACACCGAGAGTGGAGCCCCCCCCCCCAGGCAAGCGTGGGAGAGGCAGGGCTGAGCGAGCCGCTGTCCCAGACTCACTGCTTTCTCCAGTGGGTGTTCAGTGTAGTTACGTGAGGGCAGTCTGACCGCTCAAAAGGTGGGGCTCCTGCTCGGGGTGCAGACTCCTGGGGACAGCACGGCTGGTTCTGAACCCTCTGTGTGAGGAGAGCTGCCCAGGGGCGAGGGGTGGGGGCAGCTGGGCAGGGCCTGGTGCCTCCTTGGCCACACAGGGCGAGGGGTGGGGGCAGCTGGGCCGGGCCTGGTGCCTCCTTGGCCGCACAGGGCGAGGGGTGGGGGCAGCTGGGCCGGGCCTGGTGCCTCCTTGGCCGCACAGGGCGAGGGGGCGGGGGCAGCTGGGCCGGGCCTGGTGCCTCCTTGGCCGCACAGGGCGAGGGGTGGGGGCAGCTGGGCCGGGCCTGGTGCCTCCTTGGCGCACGTCTCAGATACAAGGCTGGCGAGGCCCACCTGAGACTGTCCTCTGAAAGAGGATGCAGATGGCTCCCGGGGAGAGACCAGCACAGTGCAGAGCACAAAGTACCCACTCAGCAGCAACGGACAAGGGCGCTTTGGCCACAGCAGCGGCCACCCACAGCCGAGGCCGTGAGGGCCGCAGCCCAGGGGTAGCTCCCTGAAGCTGCAGCTGTCCGGCATGTAGTAGGTATCGGAGCTGAACACACCAGGACCAGCGCTGGCCCAGGCAGGACTTCCCCGGGCCCCACGCTCAGCAGCTGCTGTTCCTGCAGCCCAGGCCGGCCCACCGGGACCCACGACTGTCCAGCAGGGCCCCAGCGCCCCTGGCCACCGAGTGTGCACAGAGCGCCTCCTGCTGGTGGTGCCCCTGCAGGCCAGGTGCTCAGTGCCCTCCTGCCGGGCTTCCAGAGAAGGAACGGTTCCCACTGCCCCGTGTGCTAGCCATGGACACACGGACGTACACGCCGTGACGGCTCTCGGCCTGCTGCCGCCATCACTCCGGCTCTGCCCCCCACCCCAGGAGTGCGGGCAGGATCCTTCTGAGGGAACTTGGGCCCTGGCCCCTCTTCAAGTCCCACTGCAGACCTGCAGATGGCCCAGGACTGCCCGGGGCATGTGTCAGCAGAACTGCCACCAACCTTCTGGGAAGATAAAATACCACCTGTGCTCACTCTGCCGCTTCCCACAGCAACCAAGGTGTGCTGGGTGCTACCTGGCCTTGGCGGGACACGGCTGCACCCCTCCCTCCCCACCCTGGTTCGCAGGCCCCATGCCGGCGTCGGGAGCGGACGCAGCCCCGAAGGGCTGCTCCCACCCCCCCCAGCACCACTCCAGCCCTGTGGTGTCAAGCACACCAGCTGCTGGACTTCCCAGGGGCTCGCGTGTGGTCGGCCTGTGCCCCGAGGACATGGAGTCTGCAGTGCCAGGCCGGCTCCTGGGGGGCAGTGCGGGGACAATTCCGCGACAGCCGCGTTCACTTCCCCGCAAGTCATCTGCTCACTCGGCTCTGAGCACGATCTGAACCCGAGTCCCCAGCCGGAGCAGGAGGCCTCCTTGCAGGCGTGGTTACGGGCGGGCGGGTAGGCACGGCCGGGGTGAGCGCTCCCCTGGCCGCAGTGACTCCGGAGGCTCCTTTCTCATGGGCAGGACTCCGAGCCGAGACGCCCAGGCAGGCTTCGTCTGGGAGACTCCGTCGGTATGCAGTGTCGCCGTCACCCGTGTTCTCTGCCCCTGGGCTTGCACTGCTCCAGCCCTGTCCTCGGGCTCCCCCGGGGGCTCTGCTGCAGGCCGTGGCCCTTCCTTCGCCTGAACCTCGGCAGTCCTCGGCTTGGCTCTGTCCTCTCACCACGACCCTCCCCTTCCCGGGGTTGGCTGCAGCCCTGCTCCGCTCCCTGGTCTGCACGGGCGCCTTGCCCGGCTGTGCTCACGCCGGCCTCGGGCCCAGGGCATGCCTGTGCGGAGGGCTCTCCTGAGCACCGGGGAGGCGCTCTCCCTCCTTGGGGGCTGGCACACGGTGGTCCAAACTCCGCCTCTGCCCTCCCCTCCCCAGGCCCTGCTGCCAAGGACAGGACCCAGCAGGGCACCTCCACGGGACAGGAGTCCCGGCCAGCGTGCCGGTCCTTCCCTGACTGGGTCACAGCACTTGCTGCTGCTGCTGCAGGCTTTCCAGGGAACACAGGCTGCCTGCTCCCCCAGCCTCGCCGACACCACACAGCCTGGCTGGCCCACCCCCGCAAACTGCATTCCGGAACATTCCCAGGGACTCCCTGGGACCTTAGAGGTGTGTGCCGTCTGGTTGCTGTTTGTTTGTACGTGGGGCCAGCTGCGGCATCTGGTGAAGGCCCTCGAATGGGGCTGTCTTGTGGACAGGCCACGTGGAGGCTGTCCTCAAAGCCTGAGCGGCTCTGCCCCCGCCTCCAGCAGGCACCTGTGCAGACGCAGAGCCGCGATCCTGGGCTGCAGGGAGTCTGCGAGGTGCGGCCCCGTCAGTGATCATGCCCCACTGGACCTCGAGTCCTTTCAGGTCTGTCCCCTCCCGTGCATGGCCCAGGAGCGCAGGCTCACCCACCCAGCGGCTGGCGGCAGCGTTGGGAAGGGAGAGGCCATGTCACCCCCCGCAGATGTGGCCTCTGGTCCCTCCCAGGCAGTGCGGGGCAACTAGCTTGACAAAGTCTGAGGAGCACCGAGGTCAAGTGTGACAGCAACGATTTATTGAAGGAAAGAAGCAGGTGCAGGGTGCCCCAGACCTCGTCCTGGGCCCTTCTCGTCACAGGGTGGTGTCGCCTCACTGGGCGGGCCGGGGGAGGCAGGGGTGGGTGTCTCACTCAACCCAAACGCTGCTTCATTAAACAGGTCATGTTACCAACAAGAACCCCGTATTCAGTCTTCCCTGAAGAACGGGCACCCGCCCTGGGACTGCCCCCCCCCCCCCCCCCCCCGTCTGGGTCTGACCCGGTTCCCTGCCAGGAACATCCAGGATGCTGGGGAGGAAGCCGGGAAAGACGACGTCCAGCGGGCAGGAAACCTGGGCCCGGAGTGCAGGGAAGGGGGTGGGCCGCCTCACCTGGGTTCTCGTGGCTGGCCATCTGCTGGTCCTCGGAATCCAGCGGCCCCGGAGACCAGGCCTCCTCCCGAAGCTCCATGTCTGGGTCCCTGCTGGAATGGGCAGAGGACGACTGTTCACCGGCTGCAGTCCGGGGCACCCAGCAGACAGGACTCGCGGCTTCCAGGCAAGGGTGGCGTAGAGGGGCCCTGGGGTGGGGACCACGGCTGGAGGGACCGAGAGGCTCCCACCCGGGCTCCACCTCCGAGCCTTGGCGTCTGGCAGGCAGGGTGGAGGGCCGTGGTAACTGAGGAAGTGCCCATCACAGAGGCCAGGACCCTGAGTGGCACGCCCCCCCCCCCCCCCCCCCCGTGTGCAGGAAAGGAGGAAGCAGGGCAATGGGGAACCTCCACCGTCCACCGTCCCGGCCTCCAGACACTGAAGCTCGTGTGCTGGGAAGCTCCAGTGCAACCTGGGGGCCGACGCGGGGCGGCCACATACGAGAGTCGACAGAAGCTCGCGTCTCCTGCCAAGGGCAGCTTTGAGGAACAGCCTCCCTACCCCACGACCCAGCCATTGCGGTCCACAAACCCTGACTGGCGAGGCGAGGGCACTGTCCGCCTGCGTGCCTGCTGTGCACATGGCACGCGAGTGTTCGTCCCCGGTCGGTGTTCACACCTCCCCTGGGCCACGCGACACCCCCCGCCCCCGTACGGAGGAACACGCCTGTCCTCCACTCACACCAGGGTGGTGTCTGGCTCCTGAGTAACCTCACTCAACACCTGTGCACGGCTTTGCTGTCCACACACCAAGCAGCGCCCTGGAGCCCAGACAGCGGTGCTGTGCTGGGAGAACCCGCCCCTCCCAGGCCCACAAGCCAGGGCCCCTGTTCCCACAGGGCCTGCCAGAGGGACATGCACCCCCCGTGGGCGCTGTGACCGGAGCCGGGGATCTGACTCGGCCCCCAGGGACACGGATCCCCCAGTTCTCCCTCTCTGAACGGGACATCACTGTCTCAGCTGCATGTAAAACCCAAACTTTCTCACGGCTGGGGGAACATGGAGCAGAGATCCATCAGTCCCACAGCCCCTTCTCCCTGCTCAGCCCTGTCCCCACTCTTCCCCTCTACTTGTCAGCACAGGGGTCCCCTCAAGGGCAGGTGCTGCTGCCAACGCTGGAGAGAGCCAGGCAAGCAAGCCCCCGCAGCGGAGCAGACGTGCCAGGAAGAACCATGCCGCGGGGAGGCCTGGGGCCCAGCGGAGCAACCAGGGAAGGAAGGGGCCCTGAGGCAGGCAGTCCTGGAGGCTGAGGATGCTCTCCTCCCATGCACTGCAGGGGCGGGTGAGGCAGACCCTCGGGGCCTTTGTGCCGGGACTGGCACAGCTGGGCCAGACCCAGGTGGGGTCCAGTGCACACCAGGGCTCCTGGCTCTCCACAGCCCGCTCAGCTTCTCGCTGCCTTACACCTGTGCTAGCTGAGAGCTGTGGGGTCCCCAGCGCCCCTGGGAGCACCAAGCACAGGCAGGGCGGGGGAGAATGGTGGCTGAACAGCTGAGCCAGGGGCCCTGAGTCCCAGCCTGTCCTTGCAGCACCGCAGTGCTGGGGGCAGGCCCCCGGATGGTCATGGACAGCCCCAGCCCGCCCAGGCAGGCCCCCAGACAGTCACAGACGGCCCCGGCCTGCCCAGGCTGGTTCCTGGGTGGTCACGGACGGCCCCGGACCGCCCAGGCTGGTCCCCGGATGGTCACGGACGGCCCCGGACCGCCCAGGCTGGTCCCCGGATGGTCCCGGACGGCCCCGGCCCGCCCAGGCAGGCCCCCGGATGGTCCCGGACGGCACCGGCCCGCCCAGGCAGGCCCCCAGACGGTCACGGACGGCCCCGGCCCGCCCAGTCCCACTCAGTTTGTGTGGGCTGCCGCACAGGCTCGAGCCCGACCACACCCCACTCCCCAGAAGCCACTAGAGGAACCCAAATCCCTGGAAACGCAGCTTGCAGGGAAAACGTTCATCAGCGCAGGCTCAGAACAGGAAAGGTCTGGAACGATGCCCGGCCCACCGACCACCGCCCAGGGCTGGCTGCTCCCCACCCCCATGCAGTGTCCACCCTCCCCTCTATCCTTGCCGGCCTCGTGGTCTCCCACCCTCACACACCTGCTGCCGTGACCAGGGAAAGACTAAAGGTCGGCTGTGCTGGCGGCCGTGAGCTAGTGATCAATCACTGGGCGCCACAGAGGGGCGGACCCAGCCCCAGACCAGCCCCAGGCATGAGGGTGAGCGTGACCAGACGCCCCTGAGAAACACCGCTGCCCGTGGAGCACACTGTCCTGGTACCAGAAGCAGCTGTGCCCACAGGAGCACACCTTGAGGAATCCCCGTTGTCCCAGCAGGGCTGCCTTCGGCCAAGCCTCCCGGCACACGTACGCGGAACTGGCAGGTGCCGCTCTGCCTTTAACCTGCCTCACGACAACTTCATTCTCCAACCCAGGCTAGGGCTCTGCCTGCACCGACAGGCCGGGCAACCGTGGGATCACACACATGCCGCCGCAGGGACGAGAGCACACTGTGACTGCAACAGCGGCCACCACGGGCGAGCGCCACGCCCACCCACAGCCTCACCACAGCAGCCACACAGAATGGGCAACCGTGGGATCACACATGTGCCGCCGCAGGGACAAGAGCACACTGTGACTGCAACAGCGGCCACCACGGGCGAGCGCCACGCCCACCCACAGGCCACAGAGGAAGGGCTGCTGAGTGCAGACACTCGGAACGGGGCGCCCACAGGAGCGAGTGCTCGTGGGCTGGGTTTCTCCTGGGGTGAGGGCTGTCTTGCAACTCTGAGGGTGCATTAAAAACCACCATGCTCTGGCACGTGAGTATCTTTTATTAAAAACAATACACTTTCAGATCCTCTGGTTACAACATCATAAACATTAAAATTAAGGAAGGGGGTGAGCCAGCACTACGCCATAGTGAAGCCACAGCCTACAGTGCCGGCATCCCATATGGGCGCCAGTTCGAGACCCAGCTGCTTTTTTTTTTTTTTTTTTTAAGATTTATTTATTTGAAAGTCAGGATTACACACAGAGAAGGAGAGACAGAGAAAGGGAGGTCTTCCATCCACTGGTTCACTCCCCAATTGGCTGCAACAGCCGGAGCTGCGCCAATCTGAAGTCAGGAGCTTCTTCCAGGTCTCCCACGTGGGTGCAGGGGCCCAAGGACTTGGGCCATCTTCTGCTTTCCCAGGCCACAGTAGAGAGCTGGATCAGAACTGGAGCAGCCAGATCTCGAACCAGCGCCCATATGGGATGCCAGCACTACAGGCGGCAGCTTTACCTGCTACACCACAGCACGTAAGTGCTCTACTTCTGATTCAGCTCTCTGCTGTGGCATGGGAAAGCACTAGAGGATGGTTCAAGTCCTTGGGCCTCTGCACCTGTGTGGGAGACCTGCAAGAAGCTCCTGGCTCCAAATGGGCTCAGCTCTGGCCATTGCAGCCATTTGGGGAGTGAACCAGTGGATGGAAGACCTCCCTTCTGTCTCTGCCTCTCTGCAGCTCTGACTTTCAAATAAATCTTTAAGAAATAAATGGGCAGGAGGACTGGAATTGTGGTATAGTAGGCTAAGCCTCCGCCTGAGATGCCAGCATCCCACATGGGTGCTGGTTCGAGTCCCAGCTGCTCCTCTTCTGATCCAGCTTCCTGCTGATGGCCCAAGTGCTTGGGCCCCTGCACCCACATGGGAGAGACCCAGAAGCAGCTCCGACCATTGTGGCCATTTGGGGAGTGAACCAGCATCTGGAAGACCTGTCTTCCCCTTTGCAGCTCTGCCTCTCAGATAAATCAATCTTTGAAGAAAAAAAAAACCAGGAAGGAGCCGCCATGGCTACTGGGGCTGAGGCTGCCCTGGGCTCCTCTGCCTCAGGGAGGAGGCCTGGGCAGCGTGACGCAGTGTCCAGAGATGGCCATGACCCTGAAGGCACCTGAGCCAGCCCAGAGGCCAGGCATGATCCCTGCGGCGGGCCAGCAGCCTCCCTGGAGGACAGACAGCGGGGTTGCAGTCCACTGCCCTCCAGCTGGGAATGTGTCTTATGTTTGGACATCACACTTTCTGTGACCACAACACTGAGCAGGGCCGGTGTCTGGCCGCCCGTCATACTGCAGTGCCCCGTGCGGGCCCCGCTCCTCTGCTTCTGCTCCACCCCTGTGGGAGACCCTGCTGGGGCGCCAGGCTCCTGGCTCTCCAGCCCCAGCTGTCATAGCCATGTGGGGACTGAAAACACAACGACCGCCTCCAACGCCAACATGAGTGACAGCTGGATCTTCACGTCGTGACAGCTAAACACCACCCCAGCCTCAATGCTGCCCGTCCGTCCACCAGGCCCACAGCGCAAGAGGCGGCTCACAGACCTGGGGAAGCCCAGCGAGGCGGGCGGGAGGCCCCAGCTTGGAGGCGAAGCCCCGTGGCTGCTGGCTGCACTTCCTGATCATTTCATCTCTGGGGTGTGATCTGTGCAGCACAGGGAGCTGGGGCCTGTGCTAAGGTTGAGTTGTGCCTCTGATCCTCTTCTCTGGTGAGAACCCTGGCCCAGGGAGGGTTGGCACCCACCCCGTGGGGGAAAGGCCAAATGAGAAACACTCCAGCAGGTGGAGAGACCGAAGGGAGGAGGAGAATTTTATGTGGCCAGCAGGGCGTGGCGATGGCTGAAGAGTGACTGGCCGTGGGCAGAGGGAAGGGTCTGTGTAGGTGCAGGCTTCAGCCGATGCACGGCCAGCCCGAGGTCAGTGCAGTGACCCGCGCCAGCCTCGCCACACCTCCCAGAACGCTGCAAGCAAGCCGGAGGACGTGGCCAGCACCTCTGCTCGCCCTGGCCCTGGCTGTGCTCTGCAGAACGGGGCCTCACTGAGCTGTCTGCAGGATTCCCCAGGGGTCTGTGCACAGGTTCAGAGGACGTCAGCTGCTCACGCCTCTCCTGCCCCCATCCAAGGTACTCAGGGCCCCCACTCAGGATCTCCTAGCTTTTCAGGGCAGGATGGGGTGGGGGTGGGGCACTGTAAACCCTCATCCGTAGAGTGAGCAGAGAAAGGGAGGAGGCACAGGACCGGGGGCCACAGGGCAGTTCCTGACCCAGTCTCAGGGTCCAGCACATCTCCCTGGAGGACACCCCCAACTCACTGTCAAGGAAACCCTGGAAATGTGAGGACCAAGCTGATGCCTGGGCCCCCAGCCCCTGCCCCGTCCTCTCTGACCCGAAATCAGCCTCCCCTCACCATCGCAGCAGGCCCCTGAGCGATCCAATTAGCGCCCGGCACTGACAGCGCTATTAACCTCAAGACAAATTATTGTTATTATTGTTGTTAGGAGGTCCCACACAGCCCTGGCTGCCAGCCCGCCAATTATCCCTCCCTTTCTTCTGCTGCCAACCTCGGCTCCCTGGGCTGCAGGAGGGCTCCCGGGCAGCTCCTGCTGGAAGTGGGGCCCCTGTCTCACCCCTGCTTTCCCCTCCCCACACCCTCAGCCCGCCCAAACTCTCCCGCCCCTGTCCCTCCTGCACAGCGAACTCACCCCCACTGCACACAGCCCTGACTGGTCACCACCTCCGGTGGCTCCTACAGACAGCAGCACTGCCACACGGCCACGGCACGCACACCCCTCCCCTGCCTGAGCACCCCAGCTGTGCCGCTTCCCTCTCTGCTCCCTCCTGCAGCCCTCCTTCCCACCCTGATCCTCCCAAGTCTCCTCCCATACCAAAGACCAACTGGTCTGTGTAGTCACCCAGCGGGGCTGGCGTTCTGGTGCAGCGGACAGAGCCGCCACCTGTGTGGCACACATCCCATGTGGGCACTGGTTTGAGTCCCTGCTGCTCCACTTCTGATCCAGCTCCCTGCTAATGGCCTGGGTAAAGCAGTGGTGGACAGCCCAAGTGCTGGGGCTCCTGCACCCGTGTGGGAGACCTGGAGGAGGCTCCTGGCTCTGGCCTGCCTCAGCCCTGGCCACTGGCAGCCACTTTGGGAATGAACCAGCAGCTGGAAGATCTCTGGGTGGGTCTCCCTCTCTTCCTTTAACTCTGCCTCTCAAATAAATACATAATCTTACCAAAAAAAAAAAAGTCACCCAATTCAGGAAAGCCAATCAAACCTCTGGGCGGGCATCTGTCCACCCACACCCCTGCACAGTGTGCACGAGCCGGGCAGGCGGGAGGCCCAGAGCTGCCATCCCCGTGCCGGCACCTGAGGAATGAGGTCACACGTGCTCTGTGGGTGCACCCGAGAACGTCGTGCTTGGTGAGAGGAGGCGGACACGGAAGCCCGCACTCTGCAGGACACGGAAAGTGCTCCGCAGTCGGGGGGGGGGGGGGGCGCACAGTTCAGTGAACACACCCACAGCTCAGGGCACGGGACTCAGAGAGGCTGCGGCCAACCAGCACCGTGCACACCCCGCCGCTCAGCCTCAATCCAAGTTCCTCCCCAGGCCCCGCCGGCCCCCCTCTCTCCCCACCAAGTGCCCCACCTGCCAGCCTCAGCCACACTGCACGCGGAATCCCCTTCCCTGCCAGCACCCCAGAGCCCCAGCTCAGGACCCCACCGTCCCGGCTCAGGACGCCTCGCGAGCGTCCCCAGTCCACCTCCTGTGGCAGCCTGGCCGCTCGCCCCGGGGACGTCTCCGCCACCAGAGACTGTGCGCTCGGCCATGCTGCCTCTGCCTGCCGGAGCCCTGGCCTGGAGCAAAGCAGGGCTGCCCGCTCCTCCCGCCCCCTTGTCCCTTCTGCCTCTTCCTCCCCTCTGGCCCGGGTCTCAGCTGACCAGGGCGGACACAGGACACGTCCCAGCGCCGCCCCTCCAGCTCCAGGAGACAAGCTGTGGGAACATGCGGCCACCAGTGCCTGCCGCCTCCTGTATGTGGAGGCGCTGGGTCTTAAACTCTGCCTGAAAACTTAGAAACGAGAATGCTTGGGGCCAGCACTATGGTATAGCGGGTAAAATCACTGCCTGCAGTGCCGGCATCCCATATGGGTGCTGGTTCAAGTCCTGGCTGCTCCACTTCTGATCCCGCTCTCTGCTATGCCCTGGGAAAGCAGTGGAAGATGGCCCAAGTCCTGGGGCCCCTGCACCCACATGGGGGACCTGGAAGAAGCTCCTGGCTTCTGGCTTTGGATCGGCGCAGCTCCAGCCACTGTGGCCATGTGAGGAGTGAACCAGTGAATGGAAAACTCCCCCCGCTGCCTCTCTGTAACTCTGCCATTCAAATAAATAAATAAATCTTTTAAAAAAAGCTCTTCAGGCCAGGGATTAATAAAAGATTCAGAACACACCTGGCGCGTACACTAGGGACTAAGCACCTGGGAAGCCACGATGGGTCGGCACCATGGGGGGCGGGGCGGGGGGCCGGGGACTGTCTGCTCCTCCCAGAGCAGCCAACACAGCCAGCAGGCATCACACACCGACACCCCCAGGCTGGGCAGTGGGGCAGGGCCAGCATTGACAGCGCTTCCCCTGGGAAGCCTTCCTAGATTACACATTGTGTTCTCAGGCACGCAGAAACCTCCCGGCCCTGGGCACAGGGTACTGTAAGCTGGTACGCCCCACCCTGGTCCCCACAGCCCCCGCCCGCCGCGAGTGCTTCACCTGCCTTACAGGGTGAGGCCAGCAGACCCGCCATGGCAGACAGCTGAGGTCCGTCCAGACCAGCGGGCGGCTGGCGGGTTGTTAGCCAAAGCACAGTCAGACCCAGGCCTGCCGGACCCTGGTACCGCTCCCTTTACCCCCTACCACAGAGGAGTCGAGGCCCCCGGGGAACCTGGCCTTCCCGCTACAGCACCTCCTGTGGGTCGCCCACGCACGCGGTGCACCCCAGCTTCAGGCATCCATGGCTCTCATCTGGTCTCAAATCCAGGCCAGGGCTCCATCTCATGGGATGACCCTGGAAGATGGGGGCTGGAAAGGACTCCCCACTGGACATGGGAGCAGCCAGTCTTGGGAGCCCACAGGAAGAGAGCAGGAGAGAACCAGAATATGCCAAGAACAGGGCCCTGAGACAGGTGCGGGTCGGCGCCTGGGCTGGGGCGGGGCCCCTGACGCCCTGTGGTGGCCACAGACCGCAGCGCTCAGCACCTGTGTCCTTGCCCTCTGTGCAAGTCACCTCTGCTCCTGCCGCTACGCTGGCGGCCCTCAACCTGTGTGCCTCTCCCAAATCCAAGACTGACACCTGAGAGGCCTTCAAGCCGCCTGTCTCCCCGGACCCCACTCGGAGCCACAAGGCACAGAGGGGTGGCCTTAGGCAGGGGCTGTCCTGGACTCACACACGGACCATCCCAACTGCTGCAGGGCCTGGGCCTCTGACCCCTGCTCCTAAAACGGGGGCCACCACCTCTGAGAACTCAGGACAGTGAGTGCTGGGCACCAGGCCAGGCCTGCCGAGCGCCCAGCAAGCAGGAGTCATCAGCTTGGTCAGTCTAACCAAGTCCTGGCGTCAGGCACAGCCTTGGGGAGCAGCAAACAAAATCCCAGGATGTGGGGCTGGCCGGGAGCTGAGGACAGACCCCAGGTGGCCAGCCGCTGCTTCCTGCATCCCCGCCCAGAGTCCTCCCTGTAAGCCCCAGGTCTCCTCCGCCTGGGCTCCAGTCCACCTCCCCACCCCTCTGCCCAGAGCACGGGGGCCCAACAGTCTCCCCGCTCCAGGAACAGGCTGAGACCCTGCTGGGTGACCCAGAGCTGCCCACCACCAGGGGACCTCGGGGCCCTCCTCCCACACCCAGGCTGAGCCCCTCAGCACAGCACCGGGGCAAGACCTCATGGGCTGCGTTTATTTGGGGAATTGTGACCACGGCCTCCGCTCCAGCAGGACAGAGGAACCATTCTGGGAAGGGGAAGTGCCACGTCCAAGGTCACAGAACAGGAAGAGATAAGCCTAGACCAGTCCCAGGACAGCCCGCCCACTTCATGCCCATCTCCTGGGGCTCTGCCAAGGGGCCAGTCCCCCGACGGCCACCCTCATCTGCCCAGGACAGCACCGAGCTACTGAAGTCACCTGTCCAGGACCACAAAAGCAAGCGTGGCGGAGCTGGGTTCTGAGGGCAGGCCTGTCTGACCCGGGGCTGCCACTCATTCTGGCACTTCACCAGGGGCCAGGCGTGGGGACGGCCCCTCCCCTCCCGCGGCTCTGCGGAGGCAGAGCCTCATGACCTCACCTGAGTATGGGGGGCAGGGGGGAGAGGGCCAGGGCAGGCGCACACACGCAGGCGGGCGACTGTCGACGGCATTTGGCCAAAGAGGCTTAGAGCCCTCGGAGGACCTAAGCCAGGATCAAGGCGCCGCGCTCCCCCCCGCGGGGGCCACAGCTGACCCTAAAGGTCCTCCGCACTGTCCAGCTGCGGACGCGGCCCCAGGAAGCCACACACACACACACAAACCCGAGTCACCAACCACCCTGCCTGCACGGGGCTGGGCCAGGGGGCCTTCCTGGAGCTCCCACGGCCCCTGGACACCTCCGTCAGAGCCTCGGTCCCCGTGAGTGACCACCACCCAGGTCCTGGTCTCTGCCTTCAACCCCACCCCGTCCCCCGCACGAGCCCAGCAGCGAACAAAGCTTCTGTCCACTCCGGCTCCTGCCTCAGTGGGTCACGAGCCCGCATAGAAACTGGGGTCCGGCTCGGCGGCCAGCTCCGCCGACCCAAGGTGGGCTTGGCGAGCCCGAGGGGCGGGCCCTGCCCCGCGCACGGCCAGCGGCCTCGGGGAGCGCCGTCGGGCCGCAGGACACGCGGTGGCTGACCTTGGCCCAGCCCTGCCCCTCCCGGAACGAATGAATGGGCCTCCCGCCGGCCCCAAATTACCCGCCGGGTCAAGAGCCACGCGCACACGCCCGAGGCGGCAACGGGGCCCCGCGAACTTGAAAAAAAAAAAAGAAAAAGAAAAAAAAAAAAAAGGGGAAGGAAGCGGCTGGGGCGCCCCGGGGGCCGGGGCCGGCCGGCCAGGGCCGACCCTTCCCCCACCGGGGCCTCAACTTCCCCCGGGAGTCGCCACCACTTCCGGCCACGACCCGCCGCGGAGGCCCGGGAGGTGGGGTCGGACGACGCGGGCCCCGCCCCGGGAGGCCGCCGAGGGGACCCCCGCGACACCCCGGGGCCGAGCCGCCCGCCCGCCGCGCCCGCCGCGCCCGCCGCGCCCGCGCCGCCCGCGCGTCCCCGCTGGCGGCGCGCACGCGCACTCCCCGGCCGCGCGCCCACTCACGCCCCCCCTGCCGCGCGCACGCGCACTCGCCGCCCAGGCGCGCTCGCCCTCCGCCTTCCCAGCCGCCCACCCCCACCCCGCCGTCCGCAGCCTGCTCCCCGACGCGCGCGCCCACCTCGGCCGGGGCCCCAGCGCGCGCGCCCGCGCTCACCTCCTCGGTCCCGGGGCCGCCGCGCCGCGCTCCTCCTCCTCCTCGCTCCTTCCTCGCGGATGGTGGCAGCGGCGGCAGCGGCGACTCAGACCCTGGGGTCAGGGGGACGGGCGCCCAGGCCGGAAGTGACCTTCCTGGCCGCTTCCGCCCGCGCCTCCCTCCCTCGGGCCGCCACCCTGTCCGCGCCGCTCTAGGAAGCCGAGCCCCGCGACCCCTGGCCGCCGGCCCCCCGGCTCTATGGTGCCGAGCCGGCGCCCGGGGGAGCCACTTCCGGACGCATCTAGGACTCGGGTCCTCCGGCCCCGCTCTATGGCGCCTCGCGCCGAGGGGCTTCGGCCCCGCCCTCCCCGGACAGGACGCGCGGGCTCGGCCCGTTAGGCGGAGACTTCCGGGTGTCAGGGGCGTCCCCCCGCCCGCGCCGCCGCCGGCCGCCCGCGCCTGCGCGCTCCGCGCCTGGCGCCCGCCCCGGGCGGGGGGAGCGCGGCGGAGAGGGCCGCTCGCGCCTCGCCGGGTCCTCCCGGCGTCTCTGTCGCCGTAACCCCTTCTCTGCCGCCGCCGCCTCGGAGTCCTCCGCTGGGGGTGGGGGCTCTCCCCGGTCATCGCCGGGGCCTCGCTCGCTGGGCATCTCTGTCCTGTGGTCCCGGGAGGAGACCCGGGCGTGGGAGTGGCGGGGCCGGGAGCCGGCGTCCGGCCCGGTGAGGCCGGTGTGAGCGCCGCCCGCACGTCCTGCCGGGTGCGTTCGAGGAGACGGCGGGCCCGCAGCCGGCCGCCGCGCGGTGCCCGCTGGACACGCCCTCACTGCCCTGGAAGCCGTGCTGGGCCCACCGGCCCGACGCGGGGTGGGCTCCGCAGACGCCTCCCGCACGAGCGGGCTCCTGCGGCCCTGCACAACCGTGTCCCGGGAGGTCGCCTGCGCCGGGGCACGGGTTCCCCCCTGCGGAAGGGGAGTTGGGGGGACAGCCGGCGCTCCCGGCCAGGTGTGCCTGCTCCGTGCGCTGTGCGCGTGAGGCTGGGGACGGCTGAGTTAGTTGGGGAAGCCGATAAATTCCAGAACTCTTCGTGGCCTCAGCCTTTCTCCTTTTCTCCCTCTGCCTCCCCGTCCTTATCCTTGACCTTGACGCAGGAGACACAGAAGGGCTAACTGGGGAAGGTGAGAAAAAAGTGCAAGCTTCAGAAAGACCCCCATTTCGAAGCTGTCCACGAATAGAATAATGACCAGTGGCCTACGCGGAGCCCCCCCCCCCAATAAAAACACAGGTGGGGCCTCTGCTGGCCTGCTCCTGTTCCCCTCGGCGGTGGGCTTTCTCTTCCCATGATAAACCTACGCTGTCACCTACATGAGCCTCATGCAGTTCATGGTCTGGCGTTCCAAAGGACCTGGTCCCCCCCCCCCGCCCCGTCTACTCCCACAACACTCTTGCGGGCTGGATGTGGACAATACCAGGCCCCAAGGAAGCAGGGGGGGCTCAAAGACCTGGGTCCCTGCGTGACCCTGTCCGCCTTGGGCACTTTCTGCCAAGCTTGTTACGTGATGACTAGAGGAACATGCCAACACCCACCTTGCTAGCATCTGCCAAGAAGTGGAGTCGATCCCAGCGTCCACTGATGGATGCACGGGTAAACCAAAGCTGGGCGGACAGACAACGGAGCCTCGCTTACCCTGTGAAGTGGAAGGAAATTCTAATACCCGTTGCAACCGAATGAACCCGAGGACATCCTGTCGCAAAAGGACGAATACTGTGTGATTCTACTTAGAGGAGATACTTTGTCAAAGTCCTAGAAAGTACGGGGGTGACTGCCCCAGAAACGGGCAGGCTGGGGGAACCGGGAATGGGAGTTGGTGCTTAACAGGTGCAGTCTGGACACAGATGGTGGTGACGGCCGAACAGCTAGGTGGATATAACTGACGCTGCTGCACTTACACTTAACAGTGCTTAGGGCTGGATCCGGTGATGTGTATCTTGCCACAATTAAAAATGTTTTTATTTTACTCACGTGGGGGGGGGGTCCATCTGCTTTCACTCCCCAAATGTTCACAAGGGCCGCTAGGCTGAGAACAAACCCAAGGGCCAGGGACTCCATGCAGCTCTCCCGTGTGGGTGGCGGGACCCAGCTACTTGGCCCGTCACCCCTGCCTAGAAGGGGCTGCAGTAGCCGGAAGTGGGAGTCGGGAGCCAAAGCTGGAAATCAAACCCAGGGACTGACTGACCCAGGATGCGCACATCCTATCTGCTTGGCTAAGTATCTGTTCTTTTAAAATGTAAGAAACGGACTTCTTTTTAAAAATTTTGTATTTACTTGAAAGGTAGAGAGAGGGAGAGAAGGAAGAATTCTAAGGCGCTGTGATCACTATACCGCATGGGGCTCTTTGTTAGCCCGGCTTTGCACCGCCCTAGCTAACAGGGTAACAGACTGAGGCAGTCAAAACAATGACCGAGCTCCCCTTGGAGGTTCATTAGCATCTGGATGGAATTTAAAGCCCCGGGACTCTAAGTCCCAGGGCGGGCGGGGTGGGAGCGGGCTGTGTTTGAGATGGAGAGTGGCAGATAGAGCACGGGGCGTCGGACCTGAGCCGGTCACACAGGGCCTTCCCTGCGACCCCTCCCTGGAACTGAGAGAGGAGGCTCCAGCCTGGTTTCCCACCGGGGGGGGGCGGGGGGGAGGAGGGACCCAGTCGGCCGTAGGAGGAAGTGAGGCTGTGCAGCGAGGGCAGGGGTGGAGGAGAGCGTCCCAGCCGAGGCAGGAGCCCCAACACGCTGTCCTCCCGAGGGTGGGCTGCCCACTGTCCTTCCCTTGAGTGTCTCTCTGACTCCTTCCAGCAAACCTTTGACAATGTCCCTAGTAGCCAGAAAAGCCCCAGTCTCCTGTGGCACTGTGTGTGTGCACGGCACACATCCTTCTTGCTGGGTGAGAGGAGATGGGCTGGACCAGGGGAGTGCCAGGTAAGTCTGGATGGTCCAGCGGCCTGCGCCCCGCGTGCTGTGCCCCCAGCAGCCTGCGCCCCGCGTGCTGTGCCCTCAGTGGCCTGTGCTCCCCGTGCTGTGCCCTCAGTGGCCTGCGCCCTCAGTGGCCTGCGCCCCGCGTGCTGTGCCCTCAGTGGCCTGTGCCCCCAGCGGCCTGCGCCCCATATGCTGTGCCCCAGCGGCCTGCGCCCCGCATGCTGTGCCCTCAGTGGCCTGTGCCCCGCATGCTGTGCCCTCAGTGGCCTGCGCCCCGCATGCTGTGCCCTCAGTGGCCTGTGCCCCCAGCGGCCTGTGCCCTCAGTGGCCTGTGTCCCCAGCGGCCTGCGCCCCCCGTGCTGTGCCCCCAGCGGCCTGCGCCCTGTGCTGTGTCCCCAGCGGCCTGCGTCCCGCGTGCTGTGCCCTCAGTGGCCTGTGCCCTCAGCAGCCTGTGCCCTGTGCTGTGTCCCCAGCGGCCTGCGTCCCGCGTGCTATGCCCCCAGCGGCCTGTGCCCCGTGCTATGCCCCCAGTGGCCTGTGCCCTGCGTGCTATGCCCCCAGCAGCCTGCGCCCCGCGTGCTGTGCCCCCAGCAGCCTGCGCCCCGCGTGCTGTGCCCCAGCGGCCTGTGCTCCCAGCAGCCTGCGCCCCGCGTGCTGTGCGCTCACAGCAAGTCCCCGGTGCAGGGACCTTTGCAGCCCCAGTTTTCCTGCCGGGTGGGGGCTGAGTGACAGGAGCAGCTGCAGTGAGCAGCGTGGAGATGGGGAGTTTGCAGCTGTTGGGCACCTTGTGAGACTCCGGGTTATCAGTGTCCGGCTAATCAGCAGCTATTTCTGGAAGGTTCATCACGTGCTGGGCGCACTGCTGAGCGCCTTAGCTAGGGAGGCGGTGTGGGCCCTGACTCAGTGTGGACCTCAGGACTCACCTGCAAGCCCGGGGCGCGTGCAAAATCCAGGCCCGCTGGGTCAGAACCCGCAGCTAGCCCTGAGCTGCACTGCTGCCACCACAGGAGGCCCAGCCAAGTTTGTACTGCAGGCGCGTGATGGGGGAAAGCTGTGAAAAGTAGCCCTCCCAGCACAGCTGTACCTGGACACGCTGTTTCCTCGCTGCATCCAGGACACTGCGGAAGTCTCCCCGGGCACCTGTATCTCCTCACGTCCACCCAGCTGGGCACAGGCTGAGCTCTTGCTGCGGCCGCATCTCACTTAGCTCTCACGGGGCCCAGGAGGCACCTGACGGAAATGGAAGCTGGAACGCCTTTGACAAGGAGGCAGAAAGCACAAGGCTGCGTCTCTTCTTCAGGGATGAAATGCTCTTCGTGCTGCATGTACTAGGACTAAAAATCCCCGGTGCCCTTCAAGTCCTGGCACCCAGGGAGACAAGGATTGGCAGAACCAAACCGAGCCAGACCCCAGAGGCCTCCGTAAGCTTCCTGTATGTAGTGATACCATGATCCTTTAAGGGCCAGCTGTTGGGACCGTGGTAAAACGTCGCCACAGTCAGCGAGCGCGCGGACGCGGCGCTGGCTGAGGTAAACAAACTCTGCAAGCGGCGAGCTTGTCTCTTCAGCAGGGGCTGGTTCGAGGAACACCTCCATGTCCGCCTCCGCTGTGGCCTGCTGGCCTGCACTGGCTCTCCCTGACACTGCCACACAGGCAGGATTCCAGGTTGCCGGTCCCACGCATGAGCTCACCTCCGCCAGCCTGCCTGGGGGTGCCCAGGAGAGGCAGTGCCGGCCTGAACCCAAGTCCTCAGCTCCCTCTTCGCAGGGCTGTGCAGTGAGGTAGAGAGAGCCTCTGCGGAATAAAACAGCGCTGGGGTCCTCAGTGCCCCCGAGGGACTGGCCACGGGAAAAGGCCATGTAACACAGGGGCCATACTTCCTGTTTATGGCAGTCGTGTTAAGGTTTGGTCTCCCAAACCCGGCCTCTCCTGGCAAATGAAACTACATACACAGTATGTGAGCCTCATCGTGGATTTGTGAATCTACCTACTCACTGAAATCTTCACCCCAAACTCAGTACTGATGGTGATGGAACCAGGACGTAAGCTCAGCCATTCTTGCTCCCTGAGCAAGAGAGAGACAGAGAGGTCTTCCACCCACTGGTTCACTCCCGAAATGGCTGCACCAGCCGGGGCTGGGCCAGGCCAAGGCCAGGCGCCAGGAGTTTTCATACATTTTTGGTTCACGCTGAGCTGACAGGGCCGGCACCGGAACCTGTTTGTCTGACACACGTTTCCATCCTGAGGCACCTCTCGGCCTCCTTGTGTTCAGGAACCCTAGACAGCACTTCCACACTACACTCAGAGGTTACTCACAACAGCGAAGTCACCAACAAAAGCACAAAGGATGTGACAGGTGTGGCGCTGGGGCCCGTGTTGGCGTGGGGCATGACGTGTTGAGCTGCCACGTGCAATGCCAGCATCCCATATGGAGGCTGGGTTGAGTCACCACTGCTCCACTTCCGATCCAGCTCCCTGCTGATGAGCCTGGGAAAGCAGTAGAAGATGGCCCAAGTCTTTGGGTCCCCGCATTCATGTGGGGGACCTGGAAGACGCTCCTGGCTCCTGGCATCAGCGTGGCCCAGCCCTGGCCATTGCAGCCATTTTGGGGGAGTGAACCACAGGATGAAATATCTCTCTCCCTGTCTCCCCTTTTTCTCCAACTCTGCCTTTCAAATAAATAAATAAATCTTTCTTTTAAAAAAAGGTTTAAAAAAAATCAAGTGTTGGTCAGTAGGATTTCTCGTGTGGCCTCCACAGCAGTCCAGAAGGGCATCTGCTCTGCGGTTCTTTCCTGCTGTGGTAACTGCCCCTCTGCAGTGATCCAAATGGTGACCCTGGATAACATGACCCCCACCCCCCACTCCGATCCTTTAGGAGGGTGTGGCCAGGATTAAGGAGATACATCGAGCTATGGAAGTCAGTGCTCGAGTATATAGGAACCATTCGATACACATGGGCAGTAATGGCCACTCTCAGGATCACTCAAAGGAGCAGGGAGAAGTGTCCCGGGCTGGGTTCAGTGGAGGAATCAGGCGATGAGATACCCTAAGTATTTTCTCTACTAAGGCATCTGATACAGGGACTGTTGAGGCCCTGATGAGTCACAGAACACCAAAGAACTGCCGTCTTGGAGTCCTCAACGTGCAGCTCTGAGTTCCAGGACATTCCCCCAAAGCCTCCATCATCCAGCTGTGATCACAAAATCCACCACCCAGGAGGCCGATGGACAGGCCCTCGCACGGTCTCCCTGACCCCTAGAGGAACCCCGTCACACGCGGTCCCTACTTCCTGACTGTTCTCAACGGAATTGGTCCCCACTTCCCTCACCAGTGCTTTGAACCATCTAGCTCAAGCCCAAATGCTCGGACTCCCAGCTGACTCCCAGGAGCAGGTTCCTCTGGGAGACGCATTCTCGGGCTGCAGCAAGTCGCACACCTGACTGGGGGTGCCTGCGGGAGTGGTTTTCCACAACTTGCTCAAGTGCACCTGGTCAGCCAGCTGCATTCACCTGCAGAACTCATCGGAAATCTGGGAGACAGCTGTCCTTCCCGACGTCCCCAGAGGGCTGGGAGCCACAGTGTCCCCCTTCAGGAAACCATGTTCATCTGGCCAGACCCTGCGCAGCACAGGTGGGAAGAACACTCTAAGAAGTCCTTTGCCTAGGCAGTGACTCCCCGCTGCAGTACGCCGCAGGCCTGCTTCGCCGTCTCTACGTGGAAGGCAGGGAGCGTCCCTGGCCTGCGGAAAACCCGCGCCTGTGCCGGGAGGAGCCTGCACGTGCCCTCCAGCAGTGTCCATGTTCACCCATGGTGGAGGCGGCTCACGATGCTTGCTGCAGGCCGTAAAATATGGATCTAGTCCTGCCCTTCTCGCCGCATCGCTAGCTGAAGGTATACGTGCCTCTCACGCCTTACTTATCCCGTCCGTAAAACGGGCTGGTGCTTTGATCTCCTCTGTCATTCCACAGGGTGGGTGTGCGGGTAAATGAGATAATAAATGGGCAGTGTGATCCCATCATTAAGCAATTCATTTATTAATTTAATTATCCATTATCAAACATTTCCTAGGGGCTGGGGATGCAAAGCTGACTGACTCACGCTCAAACCCAGCCCACCAGAGCCCCCGCTGTGGGAAGGGTGCAGCCACTCGCTCATTCCACTCATACCCAGACTCGTCCCCTCATGAGTTGATCCAATAAACATAACCTGGGCCTCCTGGGCGCCGGGGGCTGGAGACCCAGAGATGAACCAAACCCCATGCCTGCCCTGGAGGACCGCACTGCTTCAAAGCACCACACAGAGAGAAAACGTTAATTACGATTTTGAGTAATAATTATGGCAGGGTTACAAAGAAGCCGGACAAGCTTCTGGAGGGCATAAGCTAAACTGGCTGCCAGAGGAATTCTCACCCTGGGGCCTGGGAAACAGGCTAGGAACCACTTTCCTTTAACCCTTACTCATCCGGAGGCAGGCCCCAAGCTGGCAGCTGCAGCAGGGCAGCAGCAAGCCTTGAACTCTGTCAGTGAGTCGCTCACACGGGGAGAGTGGGGCAGCTACGGAAAAGAGAGCACGGGGTGGGGGCAGGGCCTACGGGAGCGCCTGCACCAGTGAGGCACCCGGACCAAGTGGGTAGAGTGGCCTGGGGAAGTGACACCAGAACTGACCACTGTCGCCAGGTCAAGAAGTGGAAGGACACGCCAGGGAGTCACCGTCCACATCATCAAGGTGATGCGGTCACGAACAGGGCCCAGGCAGAACGGAAACGCAGAACCACGTTAAACGACTAAGAGACTCAAGATGAGTGTGGCTGAACACAGGCAGCCCAGGCAGCCTGCAGCCACGTCAGACGCACTCTCAGGGAGCTGCCACTCCGGGTTTCAAGTGTGGACAAGCAGCTGGAGAGGACCCACTAGTCACGTCCTGTAGGGGCGCTCCCGCCGCGGCTGGCCAATTCAGCCGCTCAGCTGTGCCGTGAGGACCTGGGTTCCTCCCCTCCCCTCCCTCCCAGCCCAAGGGGAGCTCTGACCATCACCCCTCATGGCGGCCGACCCAGTTTGAAGCGTTAGCTGCTGACAGGCCCAGGCCGCAGAACAAGTTTCTTCCAGCTTGTCTTGTTTTACCCACGGAGGGGGACCCATCGTCAGGGGTGCCCAGAAAGTCTGCCTTCACACCGTCTCGGCCAGAACACTGCCACATTCGTGGACTCAGCCGATCACTGACAAGGAGAACGGAAGTGTCATGACCGCTCACACTAATAAGGACCCGCTCCTCATGGGTGTCAACAGCGCACAGCCCAGTCCTCTGAGTGCTGGACTGCGTCCACTTCAGGACCTCACAGCTGGGCGGTGCCCTGTGGAGCTTGGCACCCTGACCACACCCACTGAGCCCAGTGCCCACCGATACTGTCGGCCTTGCTCCGCCCTGTATCCTTTGTGCCGGGGTTGTGTCTCATGATGGGTGACCAGCCCACAGAATTGAACACACCCTGAGCAGACATCTTCAGAGGGCAGTGTAGACGGCTGGGGTCTGCGGGCTCCTTACTCCCCACCCGGCTGCGCCCTGGGGGCTCTCATGCATGACTCATGACACCACCCTCGCAGCACCGTGAAGCGGTGACCCCCTGGCATGCGGATGCACACAAGCCTGCATCAGAACCCCCAACAGCTCAACACTGCCAGGCCCACCAGCAGTTTGATACAGTGGGCCTGCGGTAGGGGCTGATGACTGCAGGGCTGACAAGCTCCCAAGGGACCCTCTGCAGCGGACTCTCAGAACTGCTGTCAGAGGAACACCGAGGTGGGCAGTGTGCTGGAGCCCAGCGATCGACAGGGTGCACAGGGCTGGGCTGAGGGCTCATGGAACCTCATGACCACCGCCACACCTCCAGGCACCTGGCTGAGTAAGCAGGGGCTGGGATGTTCCTTTTTTTTTTTTTTTTTTTTTTTTAAGATTTATTTATTGGGGCCAGCGCTGTGGCGTAGCGAATAAAGCAGCCGCCACCTGCAGTGCCGGCATCCCATATGGGCGCCGGTTGGAGTCCCAGCTGCTCCTCTTCCAATCCTGCTCTCTGCTATGGCCTGGGAAAGCAGTGGAAGATGGCCCAAGTCCGTGGGCCCCTGCACCCGCGTGGGAGACCTGAAAGAAGCTCCTGGCTCCGGCTTCAGATCGGTGCAGCTCCGGCTGTTGCGGCCGTCTGGGGAGTGAACCAGCAGATGGAAGATCTCTCTCTCTCTGCCTCTCCTCTCTCTGTGTAACTGTGACTTTCAAATAAATTAAATAAATCTTTAAAAAAATCTTAAAGATTTTATTTTTTTGAAAGTCAGAGTTACACAGAAAAAGGAGAGGCAGAGAGAGAGAGAGAGAGAGAGAGAGAGAGAGAGAGAGAGTCTTCCATCTGCTGTTTCACTCCCAAGTTGGCCGTAATGGTCGGAGCTGCGCCGATCCAAAGCCAAGAGCCAGGAGCTTCTTCCAGGTCTCCCACGTGGGTGCAGGGGCCCAAGGACTTGGGCCATCTTCTACTGCTTTCCCAGGCCACAGCAGAGAGCTGGATAGGAAGAGGAGCAGCCAGGACTCGAACTAGCACTCATGTGGGATGCCTGCCGCAGGTGGCCCACCCTGTGCTACGCCCCAGCGCCAGACCCAGGGGCGTTCCTTTCATCACCTGCTGAACTTCGTGCCAGCTCAGTCTGCAGTGTTGCTAAGCGTGTTTTCTTGTAATATGCACAAAGGCACCACACAAGCTGGAGGAGCTCCGGACACGTGGGGCCCACGGGTGCTGGGTCGAGGGCGGGTGCTAGAGGAGGTCTGACACGTGGGGCCCACGGGTGCTGAGGTCTGACACGTGGGGCCCACGGGTGCTGGGTCGAGGGTGCGCTAGAGGAGGTCTGACACATGGGGCCCACGGGTGCTGGGTCGAGGTGCACTAGAGGAGATCTGACACGTGGGGCCCACGGGTGCTGGGTCGAGGGCGGGTGCTAGAGGAGGTCTGACACGTGGGGCCCACGGGTGCTGGGTCGAGGGTGCACTAGAGGAGGTCTGACACGTGGGGCCCACGGGTGCTGGGTCGAGGGTGCACTAGAGGAGATCTGACACGTGGGGCCCACGGGTGCTGGGTTGAGGGTGTGTGCTAGAGGAGCTCTGGACTCGTGGGGCCCACGGGTGCTGGGTCGAGGGTGTGTGCTAGAGGAGGTCTGACACGTGGGGCCCACGGGTGCTGGGTCGAGGGTGTGCTAGAGGAGGTCTGACACGTGGGGCCCACGGGTGCTGGGTGGAGGGTGTGCTAGAGGAGGTCTGACACGTGGGGCCCACGGGTGCTGGGTCGAGGGTGTGCTAGAGGAGGTCTGACACGTGGGGCCCACGGGTGCTGGGTCGAGGTGCACTAGAGGAGGTCTGACACGTGGGGCCCACGGGTGCTGGGTCGAGGGTGTGTGCTAGAGGAGGTCTGACACGTGGGGCCCACGGGTGCTGGGTCGAGGGTGTGTGCTAGAGGAGATCTGACACGTGGGGCCCACGGGTGCTGGGTCGAGGGTGCACTAGAGGAGGTCTGACACGTGGGGCCCACGGGTGCTGGGTCGAGGGTGTGTGCTAGAGGAGGTCTGACACGTGGGGCCCACGGGTGCTGGGTCGAGGGTGTGTGCTAGAGGAGATCTGACACGTGGGGCCCACGGGTGCTGGGTCGAGGGTGCACTAGAGGAGGTGTGACACGTGGGGCCCACGGGTGCTGGGTCGAGGGTGTGTGCTAGAGGAGGTCTGCACGTGGGGCCCACGGGTGCTGGGTCGAGGGTGTGTGCTAGAGGAGGTCTGCACGTGGGGCCCACGGGTGCTGGGTCGAGGGTGTGTGCTAGAGGAGGTCTGACACGTGGGGCCCACGGGTGCTGGGTCGAGGGTGTGTGCTAGAGGAGGTCTGACACGTGGGGCCCACGGGTGCTGGGTCGAGGGTGTGCTAGAGGAGATCTGACACGTGGGGCCCACGGGTGCTGGGTCGAGGGTGTGTGCTAGAGTGGGTAACATAAAGAGCTCGACTCTATTTTAATCTACAAAAGATCCTGCTGGCAAGTGAAGAAACTCTGTATGCTCTGGTCATCCAGTGGAACTCCCCTGCTTGTACGGAAGGAAGTCCTGCCCCGTGCCACGACAGGGATGAACCCTGAGGACACCACGCTAAGTGGAATAAGCCATTCCCAGGAAGACAAACTCTAGGTGATGCTACTCACAAAAGACATAAGAGAAGTTAGTCACAGAAACAGAAAACATTATGGGGGCTGCCAGCACCTGGCGGAAGGAGTTTGGGGAGTTAGTGTTTAGCGCGTACAGTTTCCACTTAGGAAGACTAAGTCCTGGAGGCAGACGGGGCGATGGCTTAACACCAGTGAACCGCACACTTATCAATGGTTCTGCTACACGTATCCAACCACAATAAACACAGACCACCCCTCTGGCTGCCATGTACAGATAGGCTATGAGGGTGGGAGGAAGCCAGACAGGAAGCAGGACAATGTCTAGAAACCTGGGGACATAGACTAGTAGGGTGCACTGGAGGATAGTATGGGACTGGTTTTTTTTTTAAGGTTTATTTTGTTGGGGCCGGCGCTGTGGCATAGCAGGTAAAGCTGCTGCCTGCAGTGCCGGCAGTTGTCCCACTTCCGATCCAGCTCTCTGCTATGGCCTGGGAAAGCAGTAGAAGATGGCCCAAGTCCTTGGGCCCCTGCACCCGCGTGGGAGACCCGGAGAAATCTCCTGGCTTCAGATTGGTGCAGCTCCGGCCGTTGTGGCCAATTTGGGAGTGAACCAGCAGACAGAAGATCGACCTCTCTCTCTCTGCCTCTCCTTTCTCTGTGTAACTCTTTCAAATAAATAAATAAAGCTTTTAAAAAACAGATTTATTTTACTTATCTGAAAGGCAGGGTGACAGAGTCAGCCAGAGAGAGAGAGAGAGAGAGAGAGAGAAAGATCTTCCATCCATAGGTGCACTCCCCAAATGGCTAGACCAGGCCTAAAGCAGGAGCCAGGAATTCCATCCGGTCTCCCATGTGGGTGGCAGGGGCCCAATACTTGGACCACCTTTCACGGCTTTACCAAGTGCGTTAGCAGGGAGCTGGATTGGAAGCAGAGCAGCTGCGACTTGAACCAGTGATGATGCAAAAGGAAAATCAAGGGCTACCCTTCCATTTTTGATCTGAACATCTAGGTGAATGATAAGACTGGGTTTCTAAAATGGAGGAGTAGTAGAAGAAAGAACTGTCTTCCAGGGGGAGGGAATGAAGTCTCTACTGCTCACCTTAGGTCTGAGATACCTATTAAGAAATCCAGCAGGCAGAGCTGTGGTACAGAGGCTAAGCCGCTGTCTGCAGTGCCGGCATCCCGTATGAGCACCAGTTCAGGTCCTGGCTGCTCACCTCCAATCCAGCTCCCTGCCAAGGCCCGGGAAAGCAGCGGAGGATGGCCCCAGTGCTTGGGCCCTGCACTCACATGGGAGACGCAGAAGTTGTTCCAGGCTTCTGGCTTCAGCCTGGCTCAGCAGTGGCCATCTGGGGAAGGTACCAGTGGAAGGAAGCTCGCTCCCTCCCTGTAACTCTGCTTTCAAATAAATACATAAATCTTAAAAAAAAAAAAATCCAAGTGAAGATGTCAGGGAAGCTGACAGATGTGAATGTGAACAGGCTCAGGGCATCCTGGGAGAAGACAAGAGGCTTGTGTGGGCATGGCTGGAACACTTAACTCAGGACAGGAGAGGGGCAGGCAGGCGGGTGGGCCAGAGCAGGTTAGACCAGTCACGAAGTCAGAGCTAGCCCCTAACGACTTGCAAAATGGGGGGGATCCTCGTCCAACTATAAATTTGTTAAGAACAAAACCCACTTCCGTTGGGCCGGCGCTGTGGCATAGGAGGCTAAGCCTCTGCCTACGGCACCGGCATCCCATGTGGGCGCGGGTTCGAGTCCCGGCTGCTCCACTTCCCATCCAGCTCTCTGCTATGGGGAAAGCAGTGGAGGATGGCCCAGGTCCTCGGGCCCCTGCACCCGCGTGGGAGACCGGGAAGAAGCTGCTGGCTCCGGATCGGCGCAGCTCGGCCGGTGTGGCCATTTGGGGAGTGACCCAGCGGATGGGAGCCCCCTCTCTCTCTTGCTCTGTAACTCTGCCTCTCAAATAAAGAATCTTAAACACACAACCCTCCCGCGGCTGAAGCTCATCCCACGCTCCGGCCGGTGTCTGCAGGGCAGCCGGGAGCTGGAGGAAACCCGCTGGGGCTGCCCCGGCCGCCGGCCGCACAACGGCTCTCCTCAGAGTTCCTCCCAAGCTGCCCTCCGCTGAGGCCCGGCCCGCGGGGGCGCGCTGCCGGGGTCCCGGGCCCCCAGGTCACAGCGGTCCGGTCAGGCAGAACCCGAGCCGCAGGCCGCCGCTCACGTCAGGATTCCCGGTGCGAACCCCGGCCCGGTGGCTTGTGGAGGACGGGTAAAGGACGACCTAGAGTCCAGGAGGCGGACCCCACGCTCGGGCCTGGTTCCCCCTCGTCGCCTCAGGCTCCCGAGCGCGCCGCCTCAGGCACGGCCTCCTCCGGTCTCCACGACAACGCTGGCCTCGCGGCCAGGCTCCGCCTGCAGGCTCACGGGAAGACAGCCCCGCGTGCATTCTGGGAAATGTAGTCCACAGCGCTCGGGGAGGCTGAGCGTTTGCGCCGTCAAGAACCAATAGGCCGCCGTACCTCATGGGAAATGTAGTTCTGGCGCTGCCGGAAACGCCGGGCAGGGGAGGAGGGGCGTGCGCCGGGCGTCCCGGCGGAGGCCAATGGAAAGCCGCTTTTGCCGCCATGCCTTCTGGGAAGTGTAGTTCCGGGAGAGGCCGGGGATGGGCAGGGAGGGTTGCTGGACGGAACCCGCGGCTCGGGTGTTGGGGCGGGGGGAGGGGTGGACGGATGAGTTTGGCGCAAAGCCTGCCGGGGCATGGAGTCCCGGTGAGCCCTGTGCGCATGTGCGGGGCGGTGAGGGGGCTTTGGGGGCCTCGCCTAGGAGAGTGAGGTGAGCGAGGGGGCAAAAGAGTGAGGGACTGGGGGTAGGGGCGGTTGGATGAGGGAGGGGCGAGCTGTGGGGAGAGGGGGTGGCCAGGCGCCGGTGGAGCGAGGGGTGGGGGAGTTGAGGGAGGAGATGAAAAGAGGCCTGGGGGAGGGGCGGGAACGAGGTGGGAGGGGGCGGGGCGGAAAGTGGGAGGGGGTCGTGGGTCCCCGCGGGAGAGAACGCGGGAGGCAGAGGCGGGGACGGGCCCCCGGGCGGGAGGGGTGTGGGGGCCCCCGGTGGGAAGCGGGACCCCACAAAGGAGCGGGCGCGGGCGGACGTCGGGGTGCGGGGCGCGCAGGTGCTTCCCGAGCGGGGGCGGGGCCCGCTCGCCGCCCCTCCCGGTACACCCGCACGGCCGTGTCGGTGCGGATGGAGGAGCCGTGCGCGTGTCCTCGTCCCGGCGAGGGCCCCCGGGGCGAAGCGATGAGGGGCGGGGACCCCCGCCTGGGCGCGGGGCGCTGGCCCGGCGCGGGCAGGGAGGCGGAGCTGCGGTTGACCCTTGCCCAGGGGCAGGTGGCTGTGGGTGCAGAGCGGGAGCCGGAGCCCTGTGCCCCGCGTCGATCTGTCCGGTGGGCTGGTGGCCGTCTGCCGGGGGCGGTTCTGAACCCCCTACCCTCCCGGGGTGGGGGGGACAGGGAGCCATGGCCGGAGGGCGGCGGGGGGCCGGGGGCCGCCCCCGGCCTACATTGCACCGGCCGCCCCCAGCCCCCGCACACAGTGGTACAGTCCCCATGCCGGAGTGGGAGCCTCTGGAGCGGACAAACAGGTTTTCCCGTAGTCTGCGGCAGGCGGCTTCTAACCCGTGCCCCCAGCAGCCACCTTCAGCTTAGCCGCCTCTCACCTGTCCAAGGTCGCGCAGCTCCTGCTGGCGGGGCAGGGAAGCCAGACCCTCAGCCATCAGTATTCTAGCACAGGCCGGGGCTGGCGCCGGCTCTGGAGTCAGTTGTGGGTTCGAGTCCTGGCTCGCTCCTTGCCGAGGGCCCCAGGGCTGCTGGGAGGACCAGGTGGGACAGTGTAAGACCCTTGTCACTCATGGCCATCTCGGGCTCCTGACTCTGGGCTGTCCTGCAGGTTGCACAGGACACTTGCGGGTTGGCAAGCTTGGTTTACTCCTCAGTCACCGTGTGCTGCCTTGGGTGCGGGCTGGGGACCCAGAACACCCTGCCTGGCCCGTCCTGACCAGTGCATTCTCAGGGCGGGAGTGGGGTCACCCGCGGCCACCCCCGGGGTTCAAGTCTGCCCACTGGCCGGCTCTTCTGGGCTCCAGTTCCTGTCCAGCGCCTGAGGACCCCTTCTCACGGCTCAGCAGGCTGCTGTGGCCTCTTGAGAGACCCTCCCCGCCAGCCCCCTGGTTAATCAGTCCTTAAATCCAAGCATGTGTGAGAGGTGGTGGAGCCTGGCAGATGGTGTGAACTCAGGCTCTGCCACTTAGCTGGGGATTTGGGGCGAGACCCCGCCGCTTTCTCCACCTACAGAATGGGGGTGATCACGCAGCTCTATAAAACGGATGCCATAAGATGTCTTTGAGTGCCAGCCATAATACTGGGTCTGGAACGCGTGGACTTCCTCCACAGAGCTTATTTCTAGTGAGTGGCACAAGAATATATTTTTTCTAAGATTTATTTATTTGAAAGAGTTTCACAGAGGAGAGGCAGAGAGAAAGAGAGAGGTCTTCCATCTGCTGGTTCACTTCCCAGATGGTCACAACGGCCAGAGCTGCACCAATCCGAAGCCAGGAGCCAGGAGCTTCTTCTAGGTCTCCCACGCAGGTGCAGGGGCCCAAGGACTTGGGCCATCTTCTACTGCTTTCCCAGGCCATAGCAGAGAGCTGGATGGGAAGTGGAGCAGCCGGGACTTGAACTGGGGCCCATATGGGATGCCGGTGCTATCAGGCCAGGGCGTTAACCTGCTGCACCACAAAGCCGGCCCCAAGAGTATGTTAAACACCGAAACAAATCAATGTGGGTAACATGGTGGGAACTGGGCGGGGAGACATGGGGGTGCCACGTTAGGCTGGATGACTGGGAGAGGTGGGGAGGGGCTTTCCAGGAAGGGGTGATCACATCAAGGCCTCTCGTGAGGGAAGCCGCTGAGCAGGTGAGGGAGCAGCAGGTGCAGAGGCTGAGGGAGGGGCCCGCCTCAGCTGAGGGGGCTGGGAGATGAGGTGGACAGCCGTCAGACTGCAGGGTCCTGTGGCCGCAGGAGCAGTGTGGGCCTCACTGGCTGTCACAGGAGGCAGGTGCACAGGCTGAGTGGGGGCTGGGAGATGAGGTGGACAGCCGTCAGACTGCAGGGTCCTGTGGCCGCAGGAGCAGTGTGGGCCTCACTGGCTGTCACAGGAGGCAGGTGCACAGGCTGAGGGGGGGCTGGGAGATGAGGTGGACAGCCGTCAGACTGCAGGGTCCTGTGGCCACAGGAGCAGTGTGGGCTCCACTGGCTGTCACAGGAGGCAGGTGCACAGGCTGAGAGGGGCTGGGAGATGAGGTGGACAGCCGTCAGACTGCAGGGTCCTGTGGCCGCAGGAGCAGTGTGGGCTCCACTGGCTGTCACAGGAGGCAGGTGCACAGGCTGAGGGGGGGCTGGGAGATGAGGTGGACAGCCGTCAGACTGCAGGGTCCTGTGGCCACAGGAACAGTGTGGGCTCCACAGGCTGTCACAGGAGGCAGGTGCACAGGCTGAGCGGGGGCTGGGAGATGAGGTGGACAGCCGTCAGACTGCAGGGTCCTGTGGCCGCAGGAGCAGTGTGGGCTCCACTGGCTGTCACAGGAGGCAGGTTTTGAGCAGGGAAGGGACCCATGTGGTTTACACTGAGACAGAAATTGTTTACGCTTGCTGTGGGATGATTGGACGGCAGGGCAGTGGGGGTGGGGAGACGCCGAGGGGACTGCTGGGGCCATGTGGGCGGTGGGGTGACGTCAGTGATTGACAGCCGTGGTCAAGGGTCCTGACTTGGGAATCACAGTATCCAAAGGTCTGCCACTCAGCTGTGTGTGTGTGAGTGGTGAGTGTGTGAGAGGACCGGCCTGTGTGTATGTTTGAGGACCGCCCTCTGTGTGTTTGGTGTGTGTGTGTGTGTGAGGACCCGGCGTTGGGTGGCTGATGGAAGCAGAGATTGTCCCCTCTGCCCTCTGGCGGCTGCAGGAGGGAGGCCGGGGCGCGGCGGGGCAGGTGGCAGGCGCGGCTCACGCGCTCGCTCATCCCTCCCCCGGGAAGGCTGCAGCCCCTCATGCCTGTCACCCCGGGGCCGGGAGTTCTCGGCCTGTGCCCGGAGCTCAGGGTTTTCTCTGTAGACCTCTGCTGTGAAATGGGGCTGGCAGCAGAACCAGTCTGGGAAGGAGCCACCGTGAAGATCCCAGATGTTCGCAAAGCATTTAGCTCGGTGCCTGGCACAGCCGCAGCACGCGGGGCCGCAGTGCCCCCGCACGTGGTCCCCACCACCCTGCCGTCAGGCCCGCGCCACGCTGCCCAGTAACATTGGGCCCGGCCTGGGGGCCTGTCGGAGCTGTAAGGTGACAAAGAGATTGGCCTGGGCTCATGCTGGTAGGAGCCTGGTGGGACATTGCATTTTCCTGGCTTTGCCCTAACGGTCAGGTCGTGTGACGCTCCATGCAGTCGGCTCCACCCCTTGGGAGAGTCCCGAGGGAGCCCTGGTCAGCCTCAGCCCCCATGGGCAGGACCCACGTCACACACTCAGCCTGTGTGCTCGGAGACCCCCAAGTAGGACAGACACCGGCTTTTCCCACCCAACCGCCCAGGGGGTTCTCAGTCAGGTGGTCAGGGTCCCCTGTGTCTTGGTCTCCACCAGCTCACTGCTGACCTCGCAGAACCCAGGACTGCTTGTGGGGCTCCCCAGGGGTCCCTGCACCACCCAGGGAGCACCGTTGATGTGTAGGCTGTCGGGCCCGTATGGAGCAGAGATGCTAACAGCCCTGCACCCTGCCTTCACCCAGCCCCACAACCACAGGTGTCTGCAGGGGGTGTTGCCCGGTGGGGACTGTGCCAGGCTCACCACTTCCCCCTTGGCAGGAGCCGAGCCACATGTGCGCTCGCCTTTGGGAGGGGGAGAAGGAAGCAGTGGAGTGGGGAGACAGCTCCCTTAGGGGCTGGGGATGCTACAAAGAGGGGTGAGTGGGTATTGGGGAGCTCCACCTGCCAGCACCCAGACACGGCCAGGGGTCCGTCAGTCCATCATTCTGCTTGGTTCTTCCCCCCTGACCCCGTCCCCAGTTCAAATGCTGGGAGCCAGCCCCAGAGATGGTGACGTCTGTGGGTGGGGCCCTTGGGCGCCCTGGTGAGTGGGATCAATGGGAGGAAGGAGAGACGAGAGCGAGCGTCCTCTGGGTGCGCCAGGTGAGGACGTGGAACAGTGGCCCTCAGCTGGGCCTGGCCACGCTCCCAACTTTCAGAACCGGGGCCCCGAAGCGTCTTGCACGTGTGCCTTGTTAGAGCAGCCTCTGTTCTCAGAGCGCCGGCCCCTCAGTTCCCGCTGAGGACTGCTGGGTGGGGATGGCTGCCTTCTGGGTCCTCTTTCTTTCGTTCTTTCTTTCGTTCTTTCTTTCGTTCTTTCTTCCTTCCTTCCTTTCTCTCTCTCTCTCTCTCTCTCTCTCTCACTCTCTCTCTCTCTCTCTTTCTTTCTTTTATTTATTTAAAAGGCAGAGTGATAGATCTTCAGCCCACTGGTTCACTCCCCAAATTGCTGCAACAGCCAGTTCTAGGCCAGGCTGAAAGCGGGAGCCAGCAACTCCATCCGGGTCTCCCACGTTTGTGGCAGGGACCTGAGTACCTGGCCATCACCTGCTGCACTCCGGGGCACGACAGCAGGCAGCTGGCTTGGAAGTGGAGCAGCTGGGACTCAAGCCAGCCCTGTGATACGGGGTGCGGTTGTTGCGATGGTGGCTGACGCCACCGTGCCAGTCCCCACCTCGCACTTCCTGTGAGCCCACAGTCCTGACACGAGGTGCCTTCATCACCTCAGAGCCCCATCTGCAAGTGGGGTCCCCTTGGGGGTTCGAGCTTCACCACGGGAGTTCTGGGGGACGCAGCTCAGCCCACGGCGGCAGGGATGCTGACGCTCTCGGCTGCCCGTGCGCTCTGGGCTTTGCTGCTCACCAGGCCGCCCTGTGATTCCACGTTTAACCCCCACAGTGGAGCAGGGAGACCGGGGAGAGACAGGCAGAGGTGCCCGAGGCCAGGCGCAGGGAGAGGCTGAGGGCTGCACAGTGCTGCAGGAAGCAGAGGGGAGGAGCCGTGTAGTCACCCGGGATCCAGCGCAACCCTCACGGGCCCCTCAGGTGCCCACCCCCTACAGCTCAGTGGGCAGCAGCCCTCGCCCTAGGTTGGGCGGTAATGGGCCAGGAGCAGGGGGGTGGACCCATCCCGGGATCCAGCTCAGCCCTCACGGGCCCCTCTCAGGTGCCCACCCTCCTACAGCTCAGCGGGCAGCAGCCCTCTCCCCAGGTCGGGTAATGGGCCGGGAGCAGGGGGGTGGACACATCCCGGGATCCAGCACAGCCCTCACGGGCCCCTCAGGTGCCCACCCTCCTACAGCTCAGCGGGCAGCAGCCCTTGCCCCAAGTCGGGTAATGGGCCGGGAGCAGGGGGGTGGACACATCCCGGGATCCAGCGCAGCCCTCACGGGCCCCTCAGGTGCCCACCCTCTTATAGCTCAGCGGGCAGCAGCCCTCTCCCCAGGTCGGGTAATGGGGCGGGCGCAGGGGGATGGGCCCATCCCGGGGTCCAGTGCAGCCCTCACGAGCCCCTCAGGTGCCCACCCTCCTACAGCTCAGTGGGCAGCAGCCGTCACCCTAGGTTGGGCAGTAACGGGCCGGGAGCGGGGGTGTGGATGGATCCCGGGGTCCAGCACAGCCCTCACGGGCCCCTCAGGTGCCCACCCTCCTACACCTCAGCGGGCAGCAGCCCTCTCCCCAGGTCGGGTAATGGGGTGGGCGCAGGGGGGTGGGCCCATCCTGGGGTCCAGCGCAGCCCTCACGGGCCCCTCAGGTGCCCACCCTCCTACAGCTCAGCGGGCAGCAGCCCTCGCCCCAAGTCGGGTAATGGGGCGGGCGCAGGGGGGTGGGCCCATCCCGGGGTCCAGCACAGCCCTCACGGGCCCCTCAGGTGCCCACCCTCCTACAGCTCAGCGGGCAGCAGCCCTCGCCCCAAGTCGGGTAATGGGGTGGGCGCAGGGGGGTGGGCCCATCCCGGGGTCCAGCTCAGCCCTCACGGGCCCCTCAGGTGCCCACCCTCCTACAGCTCAGCGGGCAGCAGCCCTCTCCCCAGGTCAGGTAATGGGGTGGATGCAGGGGGTGGGCCCATCCCGGGGTCCAGCGCAGCCCTCACGGGCCTCTCAGGTGCCCACCCTCTGACAGCTCAGCAGGCAGCAGCCGTCACCCTAGGTTGGGCAGTAACGGGCCAGGAGCAGGGGTGTGGACGGATCCCAGGATCCAGCGCAGCCCTCACGGGCCCCTCAGGTGCCCACCCTCTTACAGCTCAGCGGGCAGCAGCCCTCTCCCCAGGTCGGGTAATGGGCCGGGAGCAGGGGGGTGGACACATCCTGGGATCCAGCACAGCCCTCACGGGCCCCTCTCAGGTGCCCACCCTCCTACAGCTCAGCGGGCAGCAGCCCTCTCCCCAGGTCGGGTAATGGGCCGGGAGCAGGGGGGTGGACACATCCTGGGATCCAGCACAGCCCTCACGGGCCCCTCAGGTGCCCACCCTCCTACAGCTCAGCGGGCAGCAGCCCTCTCCCCAGGTCAGGTAACGGGGCGGGAGCAGGGGGTGGGCCCATCCCGGGGTCCAGCGCTTCCCTGCACCCCCTGCCTCACAGCACCAGCGGCGCAGAGATGGAGGCCAGCTTCTCACCTCGCCCTGCTTCCCTCCTGCAGGCTCTGCCGGCCCTGCCCTGGAAGGCGCCATGGAGGTCCCTGCCCCTCAGCCCGTGAAGCAGGAGGGCCCGGCCCCCGAGGGCCTGACCCTGGACTCGCCCTGGCACCGCTTCCGCCACTTCCACTTGGGCGACGCGCCGGGCCCCCGCGAGGCCCTGGGGCTGCTCCGCGCCCTGTGCCGGGACTGGCTGCGGCCCGAGGTGCACACCAAGGAGCAGATGCTGGAGCTGCTGGTGCTGGAGCAGTTCCTGAGCGCCCTGCCCGCCGACACCCAGGCCTGGGTGTGCAGCCGGCGGCCCCGGAGCGGGGAGGAGGCCGTGGCCCTGCTGGAGGAGCTCTGGGTGAGGCTGCCGGCGGTGGGCTTCCTTCCCCTGACCTGGCCTCGCCGCGGCGGCGCCTGGGGGCAGCGGCGAGGCGACGGAGCACACACAGAGAGGACCACGCAACCCAGGATCCGGGCAGGCTGTGCGGTGGGGGGCCAGCAGCCCCGTGCAGAGTGCAGGGACGCCTGGTCTTAGGCCAGTGGCGAGGCAGGAGTCTCGGGGCCGCCCATGGTTGGTTATCGCTGAGGAGGGGCGTGAGTAAGACACGGGGCACGCAGCGTAGGGTCCAGGAAGGTTCCGGGCGCTGGGCTTGCAGCCGTCTCCTGCCCATCAAGTCGTGGCAGCGACAACTTCCCAGCACCGATGTGACCACCGGGCAGGCGCGCTCGACCACGCTGTCCAGGATTTTCCCGGGGGACTCCCCCCGGGGGGCGTGGCCGACCTTCACCGCCAGCTCACGTCACGTGGCCCGAGGACCCCGCTGTGAGTCCCGCTGTTGGGAGGGCAGGCAGCTTGTCCTGGAGCAGAGGGAGAGGCTCGACGCCTCTCGGCCCAGCTGGTCCTGTGCGGGGCAGCAGTGTCTCAGCCATCGCACCATCCAAGGGGCCGGGCGGCCGCTCTCTCACAGGGGAGGAAGCGGACCTGCCTGAGGCCACGCAGCAGTCGGGCAGCGGGCGAGAGCCCTGTGTCGTGTGACTGCTGTCCTGCCTCCTGCCCCAGCTGTAGCAGCCAGCACCCCACGGCCACTCTGCCCAGGTACTGCCTGTGGACGTCTGCACCGTCCAGCAGCCCAGGTCTCAGGACCCCAGACCCGCAAGGTCCCAGCATGTTCATACCCTTCGGGGAGCGAGTGGTGCCGGGAGAGCCCTTGCTGGCGCGGCTCGCTGGGTCCCACTCCCAGGTGTGCCGGCTCTGCTGCGTCTGAGCTGGGGCCGGGGAGGCAGCACCTCCGCCCTGGCCAGGCCTGTGGCAGGCGGCTCTGGCTGCCCGCTGCTCAGAGCGGGCCCCATCCACTTGCTCGGTGTCTAGCTGGAGGCGACCACAGACCTTGTCCTGCTCTCCCCTGCCTCTGACCGCCTTTCGGAGATGTTCCCTGGTTGCCGTGAGCCGGGACAGGCAGGTCAGCCCCTTCCAGTCCAGCCATCTACTCGTTTGCCCCATGTCTGTTGAGGACAGGCCTCAGGGAGGCCCCGTGGGACTGCAGCCCCAGTCCCTGCACAGCTGGTGGTGTGAAGGCCAGCTGCCGCGAGGACACCTGGGGTGTCCTCCCAGGGCTCAACCTGGAGCTGCCGTGTGACCTGGCAGTGGAGTCTCAGGTGTGAACCCGGGAGAAGCACAGACACACACAGAGAAGTGTGTGTGTGGACCTCAGCTACACGTGTGCGCAAAGCCAGAGGTGCCAGCCACCATGCAGAGCCACGTGTGGTTCCACTTCATGTGACAGGTTGCAGCAAAGCTGTAGACAGTGGCTTAGTGGTTGCCAGGGTCTGGGGGGAGATGGGGAGTGACCGCTGACGGGTCAGGCATTTTGGGGCGAGAGGAAGCTGTTCTGAAGTGGGGTGAGTATCCGGGAAGCAGCGCGTGGTGCTCAGTGAAGCTGCTAAAGGCACAGTGCGGTGGACAGCAGGACGTGGGCGTTCCTGACGCCGGAGGGCCACGCGCCTGCGTGCTGGCCGGTGGGGCTCGGGTCGGCCTCAGGATGCCGGGTGGTAGCCACAGCGAAGAGCTGGGGTAGAAGGACGTATGCAAAGGACCGGGGTTCGGGAGAGCCTGGTAAGCCGCTTACCGAGTGTGGCCTGAGCTCAGAGGTCAAGGCAGTGGCTGGCGTGGGGCCGGGACAACGGGGGCCATCGCAGGCCAGCGAACGGTACTCAGAGCCCTTGCCTACGTGGCCAGCAATCTGGTCGCAGTTTGCCAAAGCAAGGCAGGGCCACACGATCACCCTGCCGCCTCCCAGCCAGGCGGGCACTTCCAGGCCCCAGACCCGGGGAGTGCATCCCGCTGCGGCTCTCAGGAGGCGTGGGGGTGAGGGAATGGCAGTTCTCACCCCTGCGTTTGCTTTGCCGCTGCTGACCCTTGGCCGTGGCACGAAGGCACTTGAGACAAGTGAAACGCGACCGTGGGGCTAACATCCTTCCGCACCAGTGGAATTCAGACCCTCTCCTTGTGGGGACAGTTGGGCAGTGAGGACAGCAGTGTAACGACACCAGGAACGGGGTCCGTGCGGATGTTTTCCCCTAATCCTTGACCCCGGCCCCCGGCCCCCGGCCAGGGCTGACCTGGCCAGCTGCTGTCTGCTGTGTGTCCCAGGAAAAGTTCCCTTTCTGAACTTGCTCTATTTTTTCTGCATTAAAAGTAGCATGGATGTGCCTCTGCAGTTGCGGTAGGCTGTGAGGCAGGTGTGTGACCTCTTTGTAACAAAATCAGCCCACACCTAGGCTCTCAGAGCAAGCCCTGGCTCCGCCAGGTGTCTGTGGGTCAGGGGCCGGGTGGGTGGGCCTTGCCCAGGGTCTCCTGAGGCCGCGGTTACTGTGCGTGTTGGCTGGGGGCCCACCTCCAGCACACACTGGGCTAGGGCGGGGTGGCTGGTGGAAGGGGGCGGGGGGAGTGGGCTAGGGCAGGATGGCTGGTGGAAGGGGGCGGGGGGAGTGGGCTAGGGCGGGGTGGCTGGTGGAAGGGGGCGGGGGGAGTGGGCTAGGGCGGGGTGGCTGGTGGAAGGGGCGGGGGAGTGGGCTAGGGCGGGGTGGCTGGTGGAAGGGGGCGGGGGGAGTGGGCTAGGGCGGGGTGGCTGGTGGAAGGGGGCGGGGGGAGTGGGCTAGGGCGGGGTGGCTGGTGGAAGGGGGCGGGGGGAGTGAGAGGCGCAGGCCCTCTCGCGTTTCCCAGCTTGGAATGTGGCATCTCGTTGCAGGGGCCGGCGACCTCCCCAGACCGGTCGTCAGCGATGAGGGCACCTCGGGAGATGACCGAAGGCTCCGGGGTCAGTGTTGGAAAGGAAGACAGTGGGATGATCCCCTTGGGTGAGCAGCTGCCCTCCCCCCTCAGCCCCAGGGGCCCCGTGTTCCCCTGGCACCGGGACTAGAGGTGAATCAGGGAGCTCCAGGAGCAGGGCCCAGCGCAGGACTCAGTGTCCGCAATGAACGGGCGCTGGTGTGTGCACCGCCTGCCAGCTCCGAATCCCTCAGCAAGCGGCCGAGAGCCGGGCGTGACCTCCGTCTCTTGTACGGCAGAGCAGGTGGTGGCAGAGCCAGGATGCCGCCCAGGCAGGCCGAGCCTGAGCCCAGCGTGCCGGCCCCACGCAGGGCTGGCCTCCCTGACCCCATGCTTTTTCCAGCAGGAAACACGGACCCCAGCGTGGAGGCGCCCGCAACCGGCGGGGACGCCCAAGCCGCGCGGCCCTACAAGCAGGAACCCAGCAGCCCCCCGCTGGCCCCTGGCCTGCCGGTCTTCCTGGCGGCCCCAGGCACCACCGCCTGCCCCGAGTGCGGCAAGACGTCCCTGAAGCCGGCGCACCTGCTGCGCCACCGGCAGAGCCACTCGGGTGAGAAGCCGCACGCCTGCCCCGAGTGTGGCAAGGCCTTTCGGCGCAAGGAGCACCTGCGGCGCCACCGCGGCACGCACCCCGGCGCCCCGGGGCCGGCCCTGCGCCCGCTGCCGGCCCGCGAGAAGCCGCACGCGTGCTGCGAGTGCGGCAAGACCTTCTACTGGCGCGAGCACCTGGTGCGCCACCGCAAGACGCACTCGGGCGCGCGGCCCTTCGCCTGCTGGGAGTGCGGCAAGGGCTTCGGGCGGCGGGAGCACGTGCTCCGCCACCAGCGCATCCACGGGCGGGCGGCGGCCAGCGCGCAGGGGGTGGCCGCGCCGGGCCCCGAGGGCGGGGGCCCGTTCCCACCGTGGCCCCTGGGCTAGCCTCCGCTGCCGCCGACCCGCGTCCCTCCCTGTCCCAGCCTTTCTCCTCCCCCGTCGGAACTTCCAGTGCCCCTTGTCCGCCCCTTCCCAGGGCTCCCCGTCCGGTTGTGCGGCCACCTCCGCCCTCCCCGCCTCTCCTCCCCGATTCCCCAGCTTCTGTCCTGCCTCGTGGCCCCGGGCCAGCTCATCTGTCCCTGCCTCGGGAGCCCAGGCTGAGCCTGGAAGCCCAGCCGCCAGCCCAGGGGCGCCGGGAAGGAGAAGCTCAGGGAAGGAGGGGAGGGGGAGGGGTGGGGGAGGGTGGGGCGCAGGTTCTGAGGAGCCCCGGCGCGGCTGGCTCTGCGGGCAGGAGGGCATGAGATGGACAGAGATGCCTGCCCCTGGGGCGTTTGGAGAGCACAATTCACCAGCATCGAGAGTAATAAAGTTGCTGGCCCAGTGTGTACCCGCGTGCTGGGCTCTCCTGGGGGGCGCTGGCCTCTGCTCTGGGAAGCAGGCGGGGGCCGGCTGGGATCCCGACCCTGTGTCCCCTGGGGTGTGACCAGGTCAGCCTGCCGCAGGGACTGCTCGGAGAAGCTCCCGCTGGCTGTGACGAGTGCCGTCGGAGAAGGAGGGGCCCTCCTGCCTGTTGCTGGGGAGTTGCAGCTGTCTTTCTACGGTCCCGCTGAGGGCAGTGTCCTGGCACGTCGTCTGCCTGCCAGCGCCCCTTTCTCCGTAATTCCCACACTCCTGGTTACGCAACCCCCCCCCCCCCCCGCACACCCAGCATCCCTGAGGGTCAGCGGTGTCCACTCCCTTACTAGGAGCATCGCGTGGCTCAGGCACTCCGTGTCACACCCCCGCCATGTGGTCCGGGGGCCCGTGCCCCCCAGGGGAGTCTGGCAGTCTACTGGGGCAGGTGCAGGCCCTGCAGCCAGGGCTCTAGGGAGGGTGAGGGCCCTGTCCTCAGCCCAGCTCAGACCTGGCGCCTTTTCCCCACGAAGGCGGCTGCCTGGCTTTGGGAGGTGGGGGAGAGCCCTGCGTCTGCCTCTCCTGCAGCCGCCACCAGTCTTGGGCTGGCCTTACCCCTGCGCCTGTCTGGAGTTCTGAATCCCCTGGCCACTCCTTATGGCCTAGGGCAGGCTGGAGGGCACCTTGCGGGGTTAGGTCTGAAGTGAGGTCTTCAGCTGGATGTAGGAACCGCCAGGAGAAAAGCAGGAAAGTGTTCCTGTCACCCGTGCCTGGGGCCCTGAGACAGGACTGGGAGAGCGCCTGACACTCAGACGCCCATGGGTTTGAAGAAGTGAGTCCTCCACGCTTCCCGGGATCTGGGCTGGAGGCTCACCCATGCCTGGGGCCCCGAGACAGGACTGGGAGAGCTCCTGACACTCAGACGCCCTTGGGTTTGAAGAAGTGAGAGTCCTCCACGCCTCCCAGGATCTGGGCTGGAGGCTACCCGTGCCTGGGGCCCCGAGACAGGACTGGGAGAGCTCCTGACACTCAGACGCCCATGGGTTTGAAGAAGTGAGAGTCCTCCATGCTTTCCCGGGATCTGGGCTGGAGGCAGTCAGTTCTTGGGAAGTCTAGGAAATATGGGGTCTTCAAGACAGAAACGCCATTCTGAAAAACGTGGATTCGAGCTTGTTTTCCAAACGAAGCCTACTTTTAATTCCAGTTGGCATGCGCTGTCCGAAGCCCCTCGTATGAACAGCTAGTGCGGTGTGGGGGGTGCGGAGGGCAGCTCCACGGGGGTGGTCCCCAGTCGCCGCTGGCCAGGGCTGTTTCTTGCCCTGGGGAGAAGGAAGTATCCTCACTGGAGTCCTCTCTTCTGTGGGGCAGAGAGAGACAGTGCTGTCACCTGCCTGCTCGCCCCACAGGTGCTCACTAAGGCCAGCTGAGGCTGGGCTGGGGTCACAGCCAGGAGCCTGCTGCCCTCCACGGGGGTTTCCGTGGCCCGCTGCGTGTGGGAAAGGACAGAGGTCGTTTCCACGCCTGTTTCTGGGAGCTCCGGTGGAGGAGTCGGCACACGCAGTCTGCGTGTTCTAGCTGCTTCCGGGTCACTGCCGCGTGCTCCGCTTCCTGAGCTCCTGGCGCAGGGCCCAGGCCACCAGCTCATGTCCTCGCTGCATCAGGTGGCTGTGGGCAGGTGAACGGGTTCCTCCACGAGAACTTGTCCAAAAGCAGGCGGCGCTACTGTTGCCGTGTGTCCTCCACCCCTCCTGCATCTACACGTAGATGCAGCGGGTGTTTCCCCAAGGCCCCGGCATCTGGTCCGCTCGCCTCAGCGCTGAGGTCTGCCCAGGTGTGAGGACGTGGGGGCCGTGATCCAAGGCAGCTGTGCAGGCTCCACCCACTCTGGAGGTGGGGCACGGATCTCACTGCGGGGGCTTTCGTGATGTAATCACTCCCCAAGGCCCCGCCTCTGAATCCTGCCACGGTGGATGTTGGGCTGCGACGCACGGATCTTAGGGATGCACCAGTGTGCAGACCATAGCCTAGGGGTTGTGATGAGGGCCAAGTGGACAGATCCTGCACAGCGGGTCTTCTTCTGTCACGGACTCAGGGTCACAGGGTCGGGGGAAACCACACTGGGAGCTACCACCTACCCGAGTCGCGCAGCAAGATCCACTGGATCCACTCCCTCCACTTGCACAGCTCTGCGTCCAGGCGTGAGCCGCGTGCTCCCTCTGCCCCTTCCACCTGCCCAGCTCATCACCTGGGCTGGGCGAGGCACCAGGAAAGGAAGCCGCCTGTCCAAGGCCACCCAGTGAGGACAAGGTGGGCTTTGGATTGGGTCTTATGCAAGGGATCTGAAGCTAGGAGTTCCAGGTGTGGCTCCCGGCTCGCCCTGCTCGCGGTGCCGCGTGACCTCAGGAAAGCCTCAGCCTCCAGTGCTTCGGGTCCCTCTTCCACAAGGGGGCAATGAGCTTTTTTTTTTTTTTTTAATATTTATTTATTTGAATGAAAGGTAGAGCTACAGAGAGGCAGAGGCAGAGAGAGAGAGGTCTTCCATCGGTTGGTTTACTCCTCAGATGGCTGCAATGGCCGGAGCTGCACCACTCCGAAGCCAGGAGTCAGGAGCTTCCTCCAGGTCTCCCACACGGGTGCAGGGGCCCAAGTCCTTGGGCCATCTTCCACTGCTTTCCCAGGCCATAGCAGAGAGCAGGATTGGAAGTGGAGCAGCCGGGTCTTGAACCGACGCCCATATGAGATGGCAGGCGCACTTGAGGCGGCGCCTTTACCTGCTATGCCACAGTGCGGGCCCTGGCACAGTTGCTTTGCAGGGGGTGGACTAGAAGAGTCAACAGCACCAAGCGACAGGGCAGTCAGGACAATGCAGACGCCGTGAGAGCTTGCAGTCATGATGGGTGTTATCTATTGAGTGATACGTGATCATGAGGTGCACAGGCTTAGGACAACACACATCCCTGTCTCCGCGCGTCGTGGTCAGGAACCAGGCACAGCCTCTCTGTTCCCCTGCTGCAGAATCTCACCAGGCTGCAGACAGGAGCTGGCTGAGCTCCACGTTGCCTCAAGGTTCAGGCGAGGAAGGATGCACGTGACTGCTGGCAGGATTCTGATCCACACGGCTGTGAGCTGGAACCCCGCTCTGTTCCTGGCCCCACCAACTGCTCAGTTCTTCAGGGCTGGTAGGCTGAACAAGAGACAGTGAAGGAGGTAGAGGGAGATGCAGAGAGGGTGAGGGCGAGCTAACAAGACAGAAGCCACCATCTCTGTAGCCTGTATTAGATTTAGGGACTCCCCCGACAAATACTATAGCTCTTTAAAAAAACCATTTGTTGTCACACAGTTCTGGAAGCCAAAAGTCCTCAGTCAGGGCGCTCTCGCTGGTGGCTCTGGGGAAGAGCCTCCCCTGCCTCTCCCCGTTTCTGGTGGCGTGGCGTCGGCCATTCCTTGGCCTCCAGCTGTAATGCCCAGCTCTGCCTACATCCTGACATGGCCCTTCTCTCCTCTCCCTGTGTCTCAGGAGGACATTTGTCATTGGATTTAGAGTGCACTCTGATAATCCAGGATAATCTCACATCAAGATTGTCAACTCAGGAACCGGCTCTGTGGGTAGCGGGTAAAGCAGCCGCCTGCAGTGCCAGCATCCCATGTGGGTGCCGGCCAAAGTCCCGGCTGCTTCACTTCCTATCTGGCTCTCTGATGTGGCCTGGGAAAGCAGTAGAAGAAGGTGGCCCAAGTCCTTGGACCCCTGCACCCACATGGGAGACCCGGAAGAAGCTCCTGGCTCCTGGCGTTGGATTGACATAGCTCCAGCTGTTGCAGCCATTTGGTTAGTGAATGAGCAGATGGAAGACCTCTCTCTCTCTCTCTCTCTTTGCCTCTGCCTCTCTAACTCTATGCCTTTTAAATAACTAAATAAGTACATCTTTTAAAAAAAAGATTGAGCTTGATGACATATCTAAAGAATTTTTCTCCAAATAACATCACGGTCACAGGCTTTGGACATTGACATAGTTTCTCAGGGCCACTGCTGAACCCACTGCGTAATCACCTTATTACCTGTGTCCCGACCCACTGGTTACAGCAAGTCGTTAGGTGCTCCTCAGCTCAAGGGGGCGACGCCAGGACCACACAGGTTGCACAGCAGGGGCTGGGGTCCGTGGAGCTATCAGAAGTCTGTCCACCACGGTGATGGCGAATCTGATGCCAAAACCTTACTCTTGGTTCCTCAACTGTACTGCCTTGCTGAGAATACCACACAGGAATCCCCACCGCCTTCTTCCCTGCAGACGGGGGCCTGGCACCCACGGTGAGCCCTGTTGTCCAGACTCCTGTGTCTGGATACAGGGACTGGTGTGCAGCCCCTGGCAATGGTGACCATGATGGCAAACAGAGCACTGCCAGAGAAGTGTTACTTCAAGTGTGGGGAGGAGGTGGGACATCCCGGCCACCCTGGAACTAGTGGCCGTGAGAGAGAACCTGTTGCAGCTGGCAGAGGGGCTGTGGATTTGCACATCATCCCCACTTTCAGACACGAGGACAAACCAGTGTCTGAACAGGTGGGTGAGTGGAGGAAGGATGAGGAAAGTTTCGGTGGATGGGTCTCTGCCCCGCTGCTGGCTGTGTGGGCTGAGTGTGGAGGTGATTAACCTGGGTGGTGCGTGCGTGGCTGTTGGAGTTGGGGCAGGTCGGGGTCCCTTATGTAAGGGCGAGTGGATGCCGTTTTGATGGACAATCGGCAGGTGAATGGCACAGGGATGCGTCCGCCCACAGGTGACAAATGACTGTCCCTTGGGTCTGTGGACAGGTGGGCGACTGGACACAGACGCTGACATGGACGCTCTGTGCAACTGCTGATGAGGCATCTCTCACCGCACTGTGCGACGTCCCCTTCATTCGCTAAGGTGGGAAATACCACCAGCAGTCCCCGGAGCACTGCGGCCCAGACCCTGGTTTCAGCAGGAGTGGGCCCAGGGGCCCGAGGGGCTCCCGCAAGGGGCTCGGCCCGACTGCGGGCTGACGCTAGAGGCGCAGGCTTGCACCGCCATTTCAGAGATCGAGGGCCTGAGGCTGGAGTCTGGAGCTCTCTCGCCTGGCTGGTGTTGTCCTCGCTGGCCGCTTGTCCTAGTTCTGGGTTCTGCACGACGTGCGGGGTCTTTGGACTGGGATCACACTCGCACTGTCAGTTCTCTCCACCCGTTGGTGCACCTGCCTGGTCCCCTTGTCGACAGAGTGTGTAAATCCTGATTCATTCCAGGTCGGTTTCTGTTCAGTGATGGAACCTCTTCGGTCACCTCCCTCTCTTTCCTGGCTCCGCCCTCACCACCTCAGAGTCGCCCCGTTCGTCCACCGGTGGGGGCTGCAGCCCCAGTGCACAGAGGCAGGCGGGAGCCAGGCCAGCCTGGGTGCCACCCCCACTGCAACTGTGATGAGAGCCACGCCCACCTCTGCACAGGCGGGACAGGAGCCAAGAAGAGGAGGGGGTTGTGGGGTGAACTCACTCACCTGAGAAACACGGGTGCCACAGCCGCGTGTGCCAGCCTTCAGCCAGCGACAGGTGCCCTCACAAGTCTCGTGGTCGATGGATAATAAAGACAAGACTGATTTCATTACATCATCTAATCTGGCCTTTCCTCCCTTCGTATGCCCAGTAATACGCCTTGAACTCCTAGGACGTGCCAGGGACCCCCAGGAGCTCTGCCTGGGGACAGCCAGTGGACGGAACAACAAGCAAGCAGAGTCGCAGTGCGGCTGCGGGGTGGGACGCAGCCGCGAGGGGGCGTGCTCCACAGCAGAGACTCAGTGGGCAAGTCAGCGCGATGCAAAGGCAGCAGACCAGCAAAGGAAGTCCTCCACGCGCCCCCTGGCTGCTGGCCGTGGGCACGGCAGTGCTCCCCGTTCCGGCACCCTCCTCTCTCCTCCTCTCTTGTCCCGGACTTCACTCATCACTCGACTCGGCAGCACCAGGGCCCGATGCTAAGCAAGCAGGCCTGGAGAGCGAAGGCCTGGTTCCTCATGCCCGTGCCGCCTTGGGAGAGTCACTAAGCCTCTCTGAGCGTCATCTGTTTGTCACTGTTCAGTGAGGGTAATGCCCGCCTCGCCTCACAGGCTTTGGAGGAGGATTCGGTGAGTACAAATGCACTTAGCAGCTGGCGCCGTGGCTCACTAGGCTAATCCTCTGCCTTGCGGTGCCGGCACACCGGGTTCTAGTCCCGGTCAGGGTGCTAGATTCTGTCCCGGTTGCCCCTCTTCCAGGCCAGCTCTCTGCTGTGGCCCGGGAGTGCAGTGGAGGATGGCCCAAGTGCTTGGGCCCTGGACCCGCATGGGAGACCAGGAGAAGCATCTGGCTCCTGCCATCAGATTAGCGTGGTGTGCCGGCCATGGCGGCCATTGGAGGGTGAACCAACGGCAAAAGGAAGACCTTTCTCTCTGTCTCTCTCTCTCTCTCACTGTCCACTCTGCCTGTCAAAACAACAACAACAACAACAACAAATGCACTTAGCACATCACTTGGGATCTTGGGATCCAGTGGATGTTCCCAATGAATGGAACGCTGATCCTCGACCACGTGGTAGAACTATTCATTGACTAAGCCCCTGTCCCACGATGGGTCCCTTCCCGATCTTCTTTACACGTGAAGTCCTCACGAGGACTTCATTAGCATCATCACTAATCCTGTTCTACAGATAAAGGAATTGACACTCAGGTGGCCGACTGGGAGGTGACACAGCTGGGATTTGAATCCAGGCACATCTGGCTCTGAAGTTCTCCCACGTTCCCTTTCTCCTCCAGGGAAACAGAGCAGCACAGAGCTAGGTACACGGACGGAAGGCAGAGGCGGGAAGGAGGCAAGGAGCCAGAGAACGAGAGACTCCAGCACACTGGGAAATCCCAGCGGCTAGGATTCCAGGGAAGGGGCCACGTCAAAACCCGAGCTCGTGTCGGTGCTGTTTCTCGTCCCGGTTGCTCCTCTTCCAGTCCAGCTCTCTGCTGTGGCCTGGGAAGGCAGTGGAGGATGGCCCAAGTGTTTGGGCTCCTGCACCTGCATGGGAGACCAGGAGGAGGCACCTGGCTCCTGGCTTCGGATCAGCGCAGTGCCAGCCATAGTGGCTGTTTGGGGGGTGAACCAATGGAAGGAAGACCTTTCTCTCTGTCTGTCTCTCTCTCACTGTCTGTAACTCTACCTGTCAAATTTAAAAAAAAAAAAGAAAGAAAGAAAAGAAAACCTGAGCTCATGTCCCCTTCTCATCACAAAGCCCCACACCCAAGGGAAAGTTGTGTTTGTCCTTCAGCCTTAGACACTGAAGAGTTTCCAGGGTAGACTTCACAGTGAAATACAAAGGGAGCCAATCAGGAACCTGGGCGGGGTGGGCACAATAGGATGGGTGGGGTCTCCCATTGACTGAGAGAACAGGTTCTGTGCTTGCCGTGGCTGCCAGCTGGGGGCTTGGTCCCTGTGTCCACTGATTCTGACAGATCAAGAGAAGCCAGCAAGCCAGACATCTCTATGTAAAATTTCTGACATCTATATGCTGACAATTCCATCTGCGAATCTCCAAAACATTGTGAGGGGTATAATAGGGAGGAATCAAAACAAAGAGATCAAAAAGCAAACAACTGGACAAACCACAAGCACATCTGAGGGTCTGGTTTGCCCCACCCATTTGCAAATCCTGATCTGACTCCTCAGTTTGCCAATGAGGAGATGGAGCCCCGAAGTTCCCAGGATCCCACAGGGCACAGTGAAATGTGAAGATGTCCCCCCATGCTGCTCTCTCAGACACGGCGCCAGCCAAAAGATGAGTCCCGACACCTGCTTGTGTTGTGCCCAGATAGTAGATCCCCAAGAAGCTATCAGCGACCCAATCACACCGAACTGCAAAAGCAGGGTTTATTAGGGAGTACAAGCCGCGACAGGGACCCCATCCAACCAACCGGCACAGAGGAGGAAGGAGTGAGGCCCCGTCTTTGTTTGGGAGAGTTTTTAAAGGAAAAAAGGGCTACATCAGCAGGAAAAAAGAGTTACATACAGCATGGAAGCTTTGGGTACAGGGAGTTACAGCGGGGGCTGTGGGGAGCAACTCGAACTAGACTGTTACTGGAATTAAGACTTATTCTATGCATCTGCTCTCCCACAATATGGCGCTGAGAAGGGAGTAACAACTTCTACGCAGCTGCCTCTTGCCAACTTGAGTGATGACCTGCAGGAGCTGATCCTGCTCCTGATTGGAGGAGAGCAGCGTACTCGGCATGTGGGTAGCAGAGTTGGGATTGGTGGAAGAGGACTATAAAGGAGGAGAGAGACAACATGCACCAGGAACATCTAAGGGGAACACCTGAGGAACATCTGAGCAGCCCCCGAGAGAGCTGGCCGGCGGTGTGCCGCTCCCCTGCGGAAGTGGGGAATGTGGCCAGGGGGAACCGCCCTTCCATGGAGGTGGAAGGGACGGTAGCCAACCCGGGAAGAACCAGCAGCAAACCCGGGGAGGGCCGAGCAGACGAAAGAACAGCACAGGGTCCTGTGTCGTTCCTCCACGAAGAGGGGGAGCAACAGGGGGCTTACAGCACAGGAGCTCTGGGCACAGGGAGTTACAGGGGGGCCTACAGCACCCCGGCTTTGGGCACAGGGAGTTACAGGGGGGCCTACAGCACCCCGGCTTTGGGCACAGGGAGTTACGGGGGGGCCTACAGCACCCCGGCTTTGGGCACAGGGAGTTACGGGGGGGCCTACAGCACCCCGGCTTTGGGCACAGGGAGTTACGGGGGGGCCTACAGCACCCCGGCTTTGGGCACAGGGAGTTACGGGGGGGCCTACAGCACCCCGGCTTTGGGCACAGGGAGTTACGGGGGGGCCTACAGCACCCCGGCTTTGGGCACAGGGAGTTACGGGGGGGCCTATAGCACCCCGGCTTTGGGTACAGGGAGTTACTTTCTTTCACAATCTCTACTGAGCTGTCCTTGGTCTGCCGAGCTGTCCCTGGAAAGCTTTAACATCTCCGGAATGCCTGCATGCCTGCTTTTACAAGGACCCGGGTCTGCGATGGGAAACGGAGGCTGCTTTTTTTTTTTTTTTTAAATGGAGTCACTTTGCATGCTCAAGCCGACTTGCCCCAAACGGTAGAGTTGGAAACATACCAGGGGACTCCAGTTCAATCCCATCAAGGTGGCATGTACCAATGCCATCTCACTAGTCCAAGTGATCAATTTCTGTTCACAATTGATCATAATGATAGGACTAAGAATCAGAGAGATCACGTAATCAAGAGTAGTGTCTGCAAATACTAACCGATAAAACAAAAAAGGGAAAGAACGATCCAACATGGGAAGTGGGATGCACAGCAGACTCATAGAATGGCGGATGTCCTAAACAGCACTCTGGCCTCAGAATCAGCCCTAACGGCATTCGGATCCAGCTGAAAAGCCCATGAGAGTATTTCAGGCATGGAAAGCCAAGACACTCTGTCAAAAAAAAAAAAAAAAAAAGATCTAAATGAAAGAGCTCTATGAGTGAGATCCCAGTGGAAAGAACAGGCCATCAAAGAAGGAGGTACCTTTCTCTGAAGGGAGGAGAGAACCTCCACTTTGACTATGACCGTGTCTAAACAAGATAAGAGTCGGTGAACTCAAAAGGCTTCCATAGCCTTGGAAACTCATGACTGGAGCATAGGGAGATTACTGATGCCATAAACAGGAGTGTCGATTTGTAAAGTCAACAACAGGAGTCACTGTGCACTTACTCCTCATGTAGGATCTCTGTCCTTAATGTGCTGTACATTGTGATTTAATGCTATAACGAGTACTCAAACAATATATTTCACTTTGTGTTTCTATGTGGGTGCAAACTGTTGAAATCTTTACTTAATATATGCTAAACTGATCTTCTGTATATAAAGAGAATTGAAAATGAATCTTGATGTGAATGGAAGGGGGGAGGGAGAAGGAAAGGGGAGGGTTGCGGGTGGGAGGGGAGTTATGGGGGGGAAGCCATTGTAATCCATAAGCTGTACTTTGGAAATTTATATCCATTAAATAAAAGTTAAAAAAATTTAAAAAATGGAGTCACTTCGGCTCTCTTCACTTGGAAAGGAGTGAGTGGTGGAAATGCTGGGGTGGGTGGGGAGGAGGTGAGGTTGGAACACCAGCCTCTGGGTTGTGGACAGGAAGGGGAGTTGGGCCTCAGTCCTGTCCCAGAACAACAGCGTAACAACAGCCACGTGTCCTGTGAGGACTGGCCCGGGAAGCCCGCTGTACATTCAGCACAATGGACAGAGGCAACTGTTCCGAGCCCTTGCAGGAAAGACCGGTGTGGACATTCCCACCCCACTCTCAGCGGGGAAGAGAGTCAACGCTTCCTGGAGATTGTTTCTGACCTGTCTCAGGACTCCCCGGCCCTTTCTTGACTTCATTTGTGAACATGTGGGACATTCTTTGGCAAGATGGAAAAGACAAAGGCAGATGCACATTTGAAAATCTTAGATTTTTATGAATGACAGACTGTTGGGTAACACAGAGGATAAGCGTGGATTTGTTCAAAACTGCCTAACTCAAGACGGTAAAATTCGATGCCATTACTATGTATATTTCAAAAGAAACCCCACTCATATCACAGGTTTGAACAGTCCCCCCCAGTTGAAGCTCTCCACCCAACCACCATGGTATCCAGAACTCGTAATGAAAAAGGCGCAGCACACCATGGCCACACCAACATCATACCCGTCCTTTAATTCACCTTTAACTCATCTAATTTTTTTTTGACAGGCAGAGTGGACAGTGAGAGAGAGAGAGAGAAAGGTCTTCCTTTGCCGTTGGTTCACCCTCCAATGGCCGCCACGGCTGGCGCACTGCGCCGATCCGATGGCAGGAGCCAGGTGCTTCTCCTGGTCTCCCATGGGGTGCAGGGCCCAAGCACTTGGGCCATCCTCCACTGCACTCCCGGGCCACAGCAGAGAGCTGGCCTGGAAGAGGGGCAACTGGGACAGAATCCGGCGCCCTGACCGGGACTAGAACCCGGTGTGCCGGCGCCACAAGGCGGAGGATTAGCCTAGTGAGCCATGGCACTGGCCTTAACTCATCTAATTTTCATTTAAAAACTTCTCTACACCTACCATGTTTCTGATTCTGGATGTATTGCAAATATCAATTCATTGGATCCTCACAACACTCATGAAATAAGAGATGATGGTGATGATGATGAAGAAGAGAAAGAGGAGGAGGAGGAGGAGGCGGAGAAAATGCAGCCCAGGGAGGCCTTCAGTCACATGGTTCGTAGGTGGCAGTGCTGGGACTTGAATCCGGGAAGTCTCGCTGGAGAGTCTGGGCTTTTCATTACTCTTTTTTTTTCCCCCAACAGTTTACTTTATTTATTTGAAAGAGAGAGTGGTGGTGACAGGGGGGAGACAGAGAGATCTTCCATCTGCTGGTTCATTCCCCCAAATGGCTGCAATGTCTAGAGGTGGGCCAGGCTGAAGCCAAGAGCGTGCAACTCCATCCAGGTCTCCCATGTGGGCACAGGGGCCCAAGCACTTGGGCCATCTTCCTCTGCTTCCCCAGGCAAATTAGCAGGAAGCTGGATAGGAAGTGGAGCAGCTAGAACTCATACCAGCACTTCAGTATGGGATTGCAAGCAGTGGCTTAACCAACTGTGCCACAACGCCAGCCCTCTTACCCACTCTGGCTGCACTTTAGACCTGGGGCCAACACGGAAATTTCAGATCTGCAATGGTGATGCTATCTGTCAGCCAGGCCAGTGGTTCCTAAATTACCTCCATGTTAGTTGTGCTGAAAGGGAACTTTAACAACGGATTCCTGGGCTTCCATCCCAGAGTTCTGAACGAGACGGGGAGACCCTGCTTCTCTGAGCACACGGCTCCTCCACACCTGGACAGAGGCTAAGAAAGCTCACGGCACAGAAGCTGTGGCACAGTCAGCGAGTGAGTTCTGCCCCAGAGCCCAGGCGAGCTCGGAGACCACAGCGGCCATCAGGGCCTCTGTCCAGCAAGTGGTCCTGCAGGGATGCCGCCTGTGTCCTCTGACAGGACAGGATGGGACGCCGTGCTTGACGAAGACTCGTGCTTGGGAACATGGGAACATCGCACAGCTAATGCCCAAAGTGTCCCCAGGGATGCCGGTGAGGGGGATGAGAGCCCCAGGCCACGGCTGCCTCCCAGGATCTAAATCAGCAGGAAACTGAAGTCGGGAGCCCGAACCGGGACATAAACCCAGGCTCTCCCATGTGGGGCACAGGTGTCTGAACTGCTGGACCAAACATTGGTTTAAATAAAAAACAAATACAGACAGAAAGAAAAGGGCTGGAGGAAAGTTTGGGAGGCGTTGGCTGTGTCTGTCGCCTTGAGTGTGGCGATGGTGTTGGTGCGTGCATGTGTATTAAATGTGTGTTCTTTGTACACCAATTACGGCTCGACAAAGCAGTTTTTTAAAAAAAATCCAACTCAAATTGGCTCGGGCAACAAGTGTAGGCACCATAACCGCAGGTGTGGGAGTGGAGGAGCAACAAGATGTATCGGGCTCGGTTGCTTAGCGTTATCAATGAAGCCCGGTAATCTTTCTGAATTCACTTAACCATGTTGTCTTTAACTGACACGTAACAAGTGCACATGTTGACGAAGCACTACGTGACGTTCTGATGCCTGTCGTGCTGTGACATGCTGTTTTGATGCCTGTCATGATGAGACACAGCAAGACATCTGTCTCCTCACTTACTTTGTGGTGAAAACACTCAACATCCGCTCCTCTAGTTACTTTGGAATATGCAAGGCATTTTTAAAAAAAACTTCATGGGACATGTGTTTTTGAATAAAAACTGTACGTGGGTTGCAATTTTTTTTTGCACTAAAATAATCTTTTAATCGTATTTCCCATGAACTTAATTCTTGAGTTCCCTGGCTCAAGTCACTGTTAATTTCAGCCTGAGTGTGGCTCCCCCTCATGGCGACAAGGTGACATGACGACTTCCAGGAATGCCGGGCTTTGAGCGGATCTCTCAAACGTGTTCTGTGTCTCCCACAAGATGCTCGGTGATTACAAGGGGACAAACAAGCAGGCACTCTGCAGTGGGCGGCTCCGGGGCACGGCCTCAGCCCGGGGCTGAGTGTCAACATCACCAGCCGTGGAGGAGTCAGCAGCCGGCGCTCCCGGGACCCATGCACGCTTGGGACAGAGGGCTCCGTGCCATGCAGGAGCCTGGATCCGGCGACGAGAAAGCCCCCAGGCAAACAGCACCTGCACCCTCACCGCCACCCCTCGGACGTGTGGAGGCCGGGGAAGACGGGCGGGAAGGGGCTGTGTCAGACTCAGGGAGACAGGAGAGGCGGGGCGTCCCCGGGACAGCAGGTGAGATGTCCATGAGGAGTCAGCACCGAATCGGGGCTATTTCACGGTTCTGGCTACCTAACTGGAACCCACCCTGAGACGGAGGGGTGGAGCGTTCGCAAACCTCGGAGCAGCCACCCGGAGAGAGGAGAGGGAAAGCAAGCCCGCTTGTTCTCTTAGACCTTTTCCTTCTTGAAGTTTTTGTTCTGGAAGAATTTCAGACTTTACAGGAAAGCTGCCCGGAGAATCCCCAAGTTCCCCCATTTCCCAGTGTTCGCAGTTCACCACGTTTATTTCTCTCCTCCTCCTCTCCCCCTTCCCTCCCTTGGGGACGCCCTCCCATTCACTTCCTGCCACAGTGGGTGCCACACGGTGAACCTATGTACCTATGTGAACTAAACGATCCAAACGCAGGCCACAGTCGCCCTCCCACCCAACCACGGTCTGCGCCAGTGCTGGCCCCAGGCCTGCCTCATTTCTCCCTACCGCTCTCTCCTTCAATCTTTTTTTTTTTTTTTTAAGATTTATTTATTTATTTATTTGAAAGTCAGAGTTACACAGAGAGAGGAGAGGCAGAGAGAGAGAGAAAGTGAGAGAGAGAGAGGTCTTCCATCCAATGGTTCACTCCTCAGATGGCCACAATGGCTGGAGCTGCGCTGATCTGAAGCCAGGAGCCAGGAGCTTCTTCCAGGTCTTCTACATGGGTGCAGGGGCCCAAGGACTTGGGGCATCTTCCATTGCTTTCCCAGGCCATATCAGAGAGCTGGATTGGAAGAGGAGCAGCTGGGACTAGAACCAGCGCCCATATGGGATGCGGGCGCTTCAGGCCAGGGCGTTAACCCACTGCGCCATAGCGCCGGCCCCTCTCTCCTTCAATCTTAACGCTTGGAAACCCACCCATGCCTTTACTCCAGCTGAGCAAATTCACTGAGCTCACTCATACACACCACTCCCCCTGCTCCTGACCACACTCTGGCTCATGGAAGCATCGCCACTTTGTGCCATCTTATGATGGAGGTAGAAAGGGAGAACACACAGCCAAATGCAAAAAAAGAGAGGGCAGAGGCTGAAGAGGAAAAGCTATTGGATTGCAGATGAAGCAAAGAGATCTCCCTAGTTTCTTTCTTTCTTTCTTTTTTTTTTTTAAGATTTTATTTATTTATTTGAGAGGCAGAGTTACAGAGAGAGGGAGAGACAGATAGAGAGAGGACTTCCATCCACTGGTTTACTCCCCAAATGGCTGCCACAGAAGCTAAAGCCAGGAGCTGAAGCCAGGAGCTGCCTCCAGGTCTCCCACGCGGGTGCAGGGGCCCAAGCACTTGGACCATCTTCTACTGCTTTCCCAGGCCACAGCAGAGAGCTGGATGGGAAGAGGAGCAGCCAGGACTAGAACCGGCACCCGTAGGGGATGCTGGCACTGCAGGCAGTGGCTTTACCTGCTACACCACAGAGCTGGGTCCCTCCTTAGTTTCAACTCCAAACTTAAGAACCTGGTTTAGGAGCTGGTGCCATGGTGAGGTGGGTAAAGCCGCCACCTGCAGTGGCGACATCCCATATGGGCACTGGTTCAAGTCCCAGCTGCTCCTCTTCCAACCCAGCTCTCTGCTATGGCCTGGGAGAGCAGTGGAAGATGCCCCAAGTCCCTGGGCCCCTGCACCCACTTGCGAGACCCAGAAGCTCCTGGCTCCTGGCTTCGGGTCGGCTCAGCTCCAGCCATTGTGGCCATCTGGGGAGTGAACCAGCAGATGGAAGACCTCTCTCTCTGTCTCACACTGCCTTGCTGTAACTCTGCCTTTCAAATAAATAAATCTTTTTTTTTAAAGAACCTGGTTTGCGTAGAGGTGAGGAGCAGAGTTGTTCAAAATTCACCGCTTTTTTCCCCAGAATTATTTATTTGAAACGCAGAGTTACAGTGAGTGGGAGACACAAAGAGTGAAGTCTTCCATCTGCTGGTTCACTCCCCAAATGGCCATAACAGCTGGGACTGGACCAGGCCAAAGCCAGGAGCCAGGAACTTCTTCCAGTCTCCCAGGCAGCTGCAGGGGCCTAAGCGCTTGGGCCATCCTCCACTGTCCTCGCAGGCCACAGCAGGAGTAGCCAGGTGGGCGCCCAGGTGGGATGCTGGAGTCGCAGGAGGCAAATTCATCCCTTATGCCACAAGGTGGTGCTGTAACCCGGGAGAGAGGTGACGGGTTGGAGCAGGTGGAGGCTGTGGCCGAGGAGCAGCTTGTCAGAGCCGAGAGGATTCCCTGACAGACTTGAGAAGACAGTCAAGGCCCAGTCCCGACACCGGGCCGTCTTCCACCGCTTCCCCAGGCCATTAGCAGGAGCTGGATCAAAGCCGGGGCTCGAATCAGTGTCCATATGGGATGCCTATGTGGCAGACGGTGGCTATCTGCCATAATTTGGTGCAGCCCGGGGCTCCTGTTATACACAGTACGCACTGAAAAAATCATTCATCTTACATCCAAGTGGGTTTGTACAAGGGCATTTCAAAAAGCTCACGAAAAATGGGCATTAAGAAAAAACCATGCTTGAGTTTCAACTTTGTGTGCCAAAATAAAAATTTTTAAGAGCTTTATTTGAGAGTCAGTACCAACAGAGAGAGGGAGAGACACAGAGAGAGATCTTCTATCCACTGCTTCACTCCCCAAATGGTTATAACAGCCGGAGCTGTGCCGATCTGAAGCCAGGAGCCAGGAGCTTCTTTCGGGTCCAAATGGGATGCCGGCACTGCAGGCCATGGCTTTACCCGCTACGCCTGACTGACAATTTTTTAAAAAGGAAGTTTGATGAACTGGACCCGAGTGCATCTCCTACCCAACTCGGAACGCGGTGCTGTCTGTCCCAGGCAGTGCCTGTACCCATTAGTGGCCAGGACGCAAGGTGGGAAGCACCTGCCCGGGAGGCGGTGGGGTCGCTCTGGGGTGAGCTGATGGGAGGGAACCCTTCTGGACGCTGGCCGTGCTTCCCCTAGCACACTCTGAGCACCAGGGCCCATGACTGCGTGGATCCAGCCGTCCAGCCTGGGAAGGAGGCTCGGAGAGCTGCGCAGAGCCTGAGGCTTTGGCCCCAGCACCGCCGAGGGACCGACGGGCAGTCAGCTGCAGCCAGGACGGAGATCTGAAATCAGGAGGCTGTGGTGGAAGGCTGGCAGCAGACGCACCTTCAGGCCGCTCGGCTACATCTCAGTGTCACTAGCAATTAAAAATCCTACCTCACTGTGAGGATTATATGATGTGACAAATGATTGCAAAAAGGTGCCACAAAGGCGTCTCTTCGATAAACAGCGCCGGGAAGACTGGGCTTCCCCGTGCAAGAGAATGAAATCCAGCTGCGCTCTTGGGAAGACTTTTCTGACCAGGCGTGTAGGCTTGCGTTTATTTCTGGGTTGTCCGTTTTGTTCCACTGGTCTGTGTGGTTAGGCCAGTGCCATCCTGTTTTGGTCCCTTTAGCTTTGTAATATAATTTTTTTTCATTTTTTTTTGACAGGCAGAGTGGACAGTGAGAGAGAGAGACAGAGAGAAAGGTCTTCCTTTGTCGTTGGTTCACCCTCCAATGGCTGCCGCGGCCGGCACACTGCGCTAATCCAATGGCAGGAGCCAGGTACTTATCCTGGTCTCCCATGGGGTGCAGGGCCCAAGCACTTGGGCCATCCTCCACTGCACTCCCTGGCCACAGCATAGAGCTGGCCTGGAAGAGGGGCAACCGGGACAGAATCTGGCGACCCGACCAGGACTAGAACCTGGTGTGCCGGCGCCGCAAGGCGGAGGATTAGCCTAGTGAGCTGTGGCGCAGGCCTTGCAATATAATTTGACATCACACGTGTGACGCCTCCATTTTTTTTTCTTTCCCTGTATCACTTTGGTCCTTCAGGGTGTTTTATGGTCCCTTGTGAATTTTAGGATTATTTTTGCTATTTATTTGAGGAATGCCATTTCGCCAAAGTTAGCATACAAATGACGAGCAATATTCAGGATTTTGTCAAATGAGCAGATTGTGGTAGCTCTGCCACAGGGGACACAGGAAAATCTCCTGAACCAAGCCCCACCCTAGAGCGAGTGCGTCCTGCGTTGGGTGGGTGGGGGATGCTGGCTGTTACACTTCTCTTCCCAAGTTCCCAGGAGTGCCCTGGAGGGAACCGGAGGCTTAGGGAGTGTCCTCTTCAGTGTGGGTTTCCCTGGAGGGCTCAACAGGAGGCCTGGCTGAGAATCCCTTGGTGAGATTATCCCCTGCTAGGGAGTCTTTTATTTATTTATTTAAGATTTATTTAGGGAGTCTTTCTTTATTTAAGATTTATTTATTTGAAAGGCAGAGTTAGCGAGAGAGAGATCTTCAATCCACTGGTTCACTCTCCAAATGGCCACAATGGCCAGGGCTGGGCCAGGAGCCAGGAGCTTCTTTTGGGTATCCCAAGTGGGTGCAGGAGCCCAAGCACTTGGGCCATCTTGTGCTGCTTTCCCTGGCCATAGCAGAGAGCTGGATCGAAAGAGGAGCAGCCAGGACTCGAACCGGTGCCCATATGGGATGCCTGCGCTGCAGACTGGGGCTTTAACTTGCTGTGCCACAGCGCAGGCCCCAAGAGTAGATTCTAAATTCTCAGCACAAAACAAGATAAACAGCTGAGGTGATGGACATGTCAATCAACTTTATGTAATCACTACACAATGTATGCATATAAAAAACCATACCAGTGTATGCCTTAAATATTTACAATTTGTATCTGTCAATTTAAAAAATAATTTTTACATCTTTAACATATATTATTTTAAAAATGATTTATTTATTTATTTATTTTATTTTATTTTTTTGACAGGCAGAGTGGACAGTGAGAGAGAGAGACAGAGAGAAAGGTCTTCCTTTGCCGTTGGTTCACCCTCCAATGGCCGCCGCGGCCGGCGCGCTGCGGCCGGCGCACCGCGCTGATCCGATGGCAGGAGCCAGGAGCCAGGTGCTTTTCCTGGTCTCCCATGGGGTGCAGGGCCCAAGCACTTGGGCCATCCTCCACTGCACTCCCGGGCCACAGCAGAGAGCTGGCCTGGAAGAGGGGCAACCGGGACAGAATCCGGCGCCCCGACCGGGACTAGAACCCGGTGTGCCGGCGCCGCTAGGCGGAGGATTAGCCTAGTGAGCCGCGGCGCCGGCCTGATTTATTTATTTTTATTTGAAAGAGCAACAGCTAGAGTAACAGACAGCAAAACTAGAGATAGAGATGGAGGTAGAGAAAGAGAGAGAATTCCGCTGGTCCATTCCCCCAAAGGCCTGCAACACCAAGGGCTGGGTCAGGCTGAAGCTAGGAGCCAGAACTCTATCAGGGTCTTCCATGTGGGCGGCAGGGACCAAGCACTTGAGCCATCACCTGCTGCCCGCAAGGTGCCCGCTAACAAGATCGGAAGCCCAAAAACAGGATGCGGTGTCCCGAGGCAGCTTAGCCACGGCAGCACCGCTGCCCACCGCAGTATATGATTTCTATTTGTCAGGGACACGCCAGTGAAGCGGCAGAGAAGGTACACTTGGAAGGTTCTGAGTCGTATAACAGCTGGCGCCTTCCAGATCGACCAGCAAGCCTGGGTGTGTGAAGGGTTTACCCTGGGACAGAACCGGGGCTCCGAGTTTCCTTGGCCTTTTTGTAACTCGGGCATTTTCAGCTGAACGGAGGGCCCAGAGCAAATCGGTGACGAAGGCTGGGAGCAAGGGAGAGGTGGGTGGGCCCACAATACCTCAGGCAGATGCCTGCTAATCCTGTTAATAAACTCATCAACTCCCGCTCTTTGTTAGCACCACAGCTGTCAAGAGGGAAAACAGCAGAAGCCTCAGAAGAATCACAAAAAAAAATCTTCACTACTGTTTTGCCAACAAACACACACCCTGAGGTCGGGCCTGTCGCCTTGCCTTGCCTTGCCTTGCCTTGCCTTTCTCTCTCTCTCTCTCTCTCTCTCTCTCTCTCTCTCTTTCGACAGGCAGAGTTAGTGAGAGAGACACAGAGAAAGGTCTTCCTTTTCCGTTGGTTTACTCCCCTATGGCTGCTATGGCAGGCGTGCTGCGCTGACCCGAAGCCAGGAGCCAGGTACTTCCTCCTGGTCTCCCATGTGGGTGCAGGGCCCAAGCACTTGGGCCATCCTCCACTGCACTCCCGGGCCACAGCAGAGAGCTGGACTGGAAGAGGGGCAACTGGGGCAAAATCTGGCGCCCCAACCGGGACTAGAACCCGGGGTGCCGGCGCCGCAGACGGAGGATTAGTCAAGTGAGCTGCAGCGCCAGCCTTCTTTATTTTATTTTAAACACCATATATATTTAAACAGAAATACAGATCATTAAAAGTGTATAAACATAGAACACAAAATGTAGTTTTTACTTAAACAGTTACATGAATGAAGCTGTTTTTAAGTTTCTTCATTTTATTTTATTTTATTTCATTTTAGAAAGCCTTTATTTAATGAATACAATTTTCATAGGTACAGCTTTAGGAATATAATGGTTCTTCCTCCCATACCCGTCCTCCCACTCCCACTCCCACTCCCATCCCACCTCCTCATTAAGATTCATTTTTAAGTAACTTTATATACAGGAGACCAACTCTCTACTAAGTAAAAATTTCAACAATTTGCACCCCACACAGACACACAAAGTATAAAGTACTGTTTGAAGACAAATTTTATAGTTAATTCACATAGTACAACTCATTAAGGACAAAGGTCCTACATGGGGAGTAAGTGCACAGTGACCCCTGTTGTTGACACTCTTATTTATGACATCAGTGACCACTCGAGGCTCTTGACATGAGCTGCCAAGGCTATGGAAACCTCTTGAGTCCACAAACTCCATTAGTATTTAGACAGAGCCATAAGAAAAGTGGAAATTCTCTCTTCCCTTCAGAGAAAAGTGCCTGTTTCTTTGATGGTCCCTTCTTTCCACTGGGGTCTTAATTCACAGAGACCCTTCACGTAGAACAGTTTTTTGCCACCATGTCTTGGCTCTATACCTGAAATGCTCTCCTGGGCTTTTCAGCCAGATCTGAATGCCTTAAGAGCTGATTCTGAGGTCAGAGTGCTGTTTAGAGAGTGTCTCAGTAAGCTAGTTTTTTTTCTTATTCTTCACTAACAAGTCCAAATACAGTATGCAATGCTTGTGTATTTTATAAGCACTTTATTAAATAGATTAAAGGATCAAATGCATCTGAAATACCCTAGTGGGTAAAATATGAACAAGAAGTGACACTAAGAGTGTTCTGAGACGACCCTTTTCCTAAGTAGCACAGCTATGGGATTCATAACGAACACAGATGAGATGATGCTTGAGCCTGCTGTTCTTCAGCTCCGGTTGTAAGAGTGGACGCATGCAGCGCAGAGAAGAGGAGCAGGATTCCAGGAGGAAGATCTGGACTTTGAAGAAACACTTGGGTTTGGAAGCCTCGAAGGCCAAATGGCTCACACTGCTTGTAAGCACCTGCATCATTTTCATCCCTTAAGGAGTGCAAATCTTCATTTCATTTCTAATTTCATCCAGAAATAAGGACCCAATTCACTACGTAAAGTATCTTATCAGTTTGTTTTCAAGTATTCAAGTAATGCAAACCCAAGTGTTTTCTTCTGTGGCAACAACACACTTCGGGACCGAGCTTTCAAAGCAGAGAAAAGTTCATCTAAAATAACTGAAACACTCGTCTGCCCAAAGACATAAGAACTGAGACTTGACACTGACATCACACAAATGGTATGTAGTAAGAGAAGGAAAAAGGTGGTCACTATCACCCATTTGTGGCTGGGTCCCCAGCAGCAGGATAGTCTGAAATCCGAGGAACCACAGAAGAGAAACCAGAGGAAGTTCAGTTTCCCTGCGCTTCTTCCATAAATGTTCCTCCTGTTTACTTTGGATTTCCTTTGTACTTTTACTGGAGATTTTCTGTCTTCAGCTTCTTTCACAGTGATGACCAAGTTTCTGTACGTAACACATCCTTGAGGCTGAACAAGTGGAGACAAATTCTTTCAACTTCTGTTTGTTATGGAAGCTCTTTATTTCTCCCTCATTCATACGTGAGAGTTGAGTGTTTTTTTTTTTTTCTCTTAAGACTTGGACTATATCTCACCATTCTCTCCTAGCCTGTAGAGTTTCTGATAAAAGTCAGAATCAGTCTAAAACCAGCCACCTTCCAGCACATCTGGAATGCTAAAACAGGAAAATTTACTCTGAAGTTAAAACAAACGTGCCACTGCTGTGTTTGAATGGACTTGGTGTGTCATTTGGTTGTCACAGGAGCTTCCAAAACTGCAATCTAATTATGGCCAATCCCGAGTTATTTTCCCCCACATTTTACACAGTGAAGTCCATACCCAGCCTCAGGGCCCTCACTCCGGGGGGTCCAGCATCAAATCAGGAACTTACTCCTGTTTGAGCAAAGCTTTTGACATAGCAGTTGCAAGATGCTGGAAAAAAATTTGAAATATCACTAATACTCATTCTGTGTCAGTAACTGTACAAAATTATTGATGCCCTGGAGGCAGTATGCTGTAGGCGGGCTAAGCTGGATTAGAGCGCTGATTGGATAAAACCAGCCCACTCTGAACACAGTCCTTCCTAAGACACTCATGTCTTTGGCTTCTTGACAAAAACTGACTTCACAGAGCCACACTCCTCTGCTGTGGACGACCTCTTTTTCTCTCTTTCCTTTCTCATTTGTTGCCATTAAAAAAAAATCCCAGCTTTACTGAGACATAATGAATACAACGTGAAAGGCCCTTTGAAATCAGTGTCCAAGTGAGGTGGGCATGGCACAGAGGTTAAGATTCTGCTTGGGGCCGGCGCCGCGGCTCACTAGGCTAATCCTCCGCCTTGCGGCGCCGGCACACCGGGTTCTAGTCCCGGTCGGGGCGCCAGATTCTGTCCCGGTTGCCCCTCTTCCAGGCCAGCCCTCTGCTGTGGCCAGGGAGTGCAGTGGAGGATGGCCCAAGTGCTTGGGCCCTGCACCCCATGGGAGACCAGGAAAAGCACCTGGCTCTTGGCTCCTGCCATCGGATCAGCGCGGTGCGCCGGCCGCAGCGCGCCAGCCGCGGCGGCCATTGGAGGGTGAACCAACGGCAAAGGAAGACCTTTCTCTCTGTCTCTCTCTCTCACTGTCCACTCTGCCTGTCAAAAAAAAAAAAAAAAAAAAAAAAGATTCTGCTTGGGGACTGGGGTAAAGCCACTGCCTTCCATGCCAGCATCCCACATGGGCTCTCACTCGAGTTCCAGCCAATCCAGCTCCCTGCTAATGGCCTGGGGAAGCACCAGAAGATGGATCAAGTGCTTGAGCCCCTGCACGCACATGGAGACCCAGATGAAGTTCCTGGCTCCTGGCCCAGCTCCGGCCGTCGCAGCCATCTGGAGTGAACCAGCGGATTTTTCTGGCTTTCCCCCTCTCTCTGTAACTCTGACTTTCAAATAAACAACTCCTTTAAAAAAATGTGCTGCTTGGGACACACACAATCCCTAACCATGTGGGTAGATTCCAGCGCAACTCCTGCCCTGCTTCTGATTCCAGTTTCTTGCTAATGCACCCTGCAACGGGCCGCTGTTGATGGCTCAGGTACTTGGGTCCCCACCACCCTCACAGAAGACCTAGGTTGAGCTCCTGGCTCCTGGCTTCACCCTGGCTTCCGCGGGTATCTGGGGGAGTGGATGGGAGCTCTCTCTTGTTCTGCCTCTCAAATAAATAAAACCAAGTCAAAAATTTAAAATATATAAATAAATATATAAATATATATATATAAAATCCTCAGCGCTGTGGTTTTCAGTGTTGAGAGACAGAGGTGAAAACAGTGCAGATTTTTCCCTGTTCTCATGCACTCTACACAACGCAGACGCCTTCCATGGCCGCTGGTCACCAACATGAGAGGGGACTTCTCTCCCAGCAATCTCACGGCAGACCCCAGCTGGGAGTCCTCCCGTTCAGGTCCATTCTGACACAACCTGGAGATGGCCTCAGATCCCACAGGCCAAGGCCTCAGTTCCCACTGTGGACATCATCTGGGCAATAGGGAAGCCACTGGGGAACATTCTAGGAACGCGCAACAGGGACTCCCCAAGCCAGCAGCAGTCTGCCTCAGACGGACACCTCCTAGGTCACAGTCCACGCTGCAGCAGTCGACGGCTAACAGCGGCTGCTCGCCCACGGCCCCTTGCAGCGGCCTTTAATAAACTCAACTCTGCTGCTCTGCTGAATTCTCACCACCAGTGAGACACCCAGGGCTGCCCCTCAGCCAGTCGTGGGCTTGGGTTCCCACCACCCGCCACTGGAGGTTTGGATTTCTGAGAGCGGCTCAGAGGACTCAGGGCAGCACTTAAAGTTTGGGTTTGGGGGCTGGCGCTGTGGTGCAGCTGGTTAAAGCCCCCGGCCTGAGGCACCAGCATCCCATATAGGCACCAGTTCTAGTTCCAGCTGCTCTTCCAATCCAGCTCTCTGCTGTGGCCTGGGAAAGCAGTAGAAGATGGCCCAAGTTCTTGGGCCCCTGCACCCACGTGGGAGACCCAGAAGAAGCTCCTGGCTCCTGGCTTTGGATCAGCGCAGCTCTGGCCATTGTGGCCATCTGGGGAGTGAACCAGCAAATGGAAGACCTCTCTCTTGCTCTCTCTCTCTGTGTCTCTACCTCTCTCTATAACTTTGTCTTTCAAATAAATAAAAATAAATCTTAAAATAAAACAAAACAACAAATAAGAAATCCAATACTATTTCCAAAATGTGCATATTCAACAAATTAAATTTTCTCTTGATGGATGGGCTCTCATTGGGAATGCCAGCCAATCAACACTTCTTAAAAAAAAAATCTGCCCTCAAGCCAAATCATGGACCAATTAGGTAACAAAGGGAGGGGCTTGGAGCTCTATAAATAAGGAGTGATTTTTGCAGCTCAAGGCTCATTTGAGTGTGGATCCCAGACGGAAGGAGGTGGAAGCCCAGAGTCGGCAGGCAGGTGAGCTAACAGCAATATCTGGGAGGGACCTGGGGTCAGTGTGCATGGAGCGGGGGCTGGTTTCAGAAACATCGCAATTGGTCTGCATCATGCATTGGCTCCTAGGGCTGGCGGAAGAAAGTGGCTCCTCTGTAACTCATTGTTAGCTCGGACTTGTTTAACTCACCTATAATATGAGGGAACTTAAACATAATCATGGTTTGTGGCAAAAAAATTTTACTTTAAATGTTAAAAAACAGTCCAGTCTGGTGAATCTAAACCTAAACTGGTCTAAAAATTCCTGCCTGTTTCCTAAAAAAAAAAAATAAATAAATAAAAATAAAAATCAAGCAAGTTTATGGTAAAAACAAAATTAAATCTTAAGTTTGTTTGGTGCAAAAAATTTTGAAAACCAAATTTTTTTTCACAATCTATATTTTTCACAATTCTTTGACAACCCTCATATGCATGGGCTTCAAAATTTTTAATTTGCATTTCTCTGATCATTAGTGATGACGAATGTTTTCCCACATACCTGTTGGCCACTGATATGTCTCCTTAAAAAAATCTCTATTCAGGGAGAGCCTCAGCGCCGGCTGTAGCGGCCATTTGGGGAGTGAACCAACGGAAGGAAGACCTTTCTGTCTCTCTCTCTCACTGTCTATGACTCTACCTGCCACAAAAACAAAAACAAAAAAAGCTGGTGCCATGGGTCACTAGGCTAATTCTCCGCCTGCGGCTTCGGCACCCCGGGGTTCTAGTCCAGGTTGGGGCGCCAGATTCTGTCCCAGTTGCCCCTCTTCCAGGCCAGCTCTCTGCTGTGGCCTGGGAAGGCAGTGGAGGATGGCCCAAGTGCTTGGGCCCTGCACCCCATGGGAGACCAGGAGAAGCACCTGGCTCCTGGCTTCGGATCGGTGCAGCGCGTTGGCCGTAGCGGCCACTTGGGGGGTGAACCAACAGAAGGAAGACCTTTCTCTCCGTCTCTCTCTCTCTAACTCTGCCTGTAAAAAAAAAAAAAAACTCTATAACTCTATTCAGGCCCTTTACCTAGTTTTTAGTCTTTTTTTTTTTTTTAAAGATTTACTTATTTATTTATTTGAAAGTCAGAGTTTCTTAAACAGAAAGAGGAGAGGCAGAGAGAGAGAGGTCTTCTATCCGCTGGTTCACTCCCCAGTTGGCCACAACGGCCAGAGCTGTGCCTATCTGAAGCCAGGAGCCAGGAGCTTCCTCCGGGTCTCCCACATGGGTGCAGGGGCCCAAGGACTTGGGGCATCTTCCACTGCTTTCCCAGGCCCTAGCAGAGAGCTGGACTGGAAGAGGAGCAGCCAGGATTTGAACCAGAGCCCATATGGGATGCCGGCGCTTCAGGTCAGGGCTTTACCAGCTACGCCGCAGCACTGGCCCCAGGAGCTTAGTTTTCTTAGGGCTCCTTTGAGTTTTCTCTTCCCTGAAGCAAACAGGCATTCTGTGACCAACAAGGAAATGTGTTGGGAAATTGTTAGGTTAATAGTTCCAGTGTTGAGCACACCACATGAAATTCTTAGGTTACAGGCGTTTTTTTTCTCTGTACTTCTGCATAAGTATGACTAAAAATTTGCCTTGTCGTCTTGTCTTAATGGGAAGATAACAGGAATGTGCATTTTATGGCAACAGATTTTCTAGAACTTCGCATAATCCTGTTATTGTTATTGTTATTGTTAAGAGCATGGGCCCTATTTTCTGATGGGATAACTGCTTTCACATTTGCATCAGTGGGTGGTGTCTGGCATTAGCATGAATGGATTTGGAAGGGAGGGGAGGGTGGGGTAGGGAGTCAATCTGATCTGGTCCGTTCTTTTTTTCCTCCTTAGTATTCTGAACAGTGAGTCTATTACTCAAGAAACCAGAATAGACCTGTTGATAGGTGTCCATCAGACAACCATCTTCCAGGAGGCCTTTCTCAGAGCTGATTGCAAAGTGCGTCATTAAATATGGCCACAGAGCACACTTTTTCTTTGGATGGTGGGCAACCCTATGATAGCTCTGGCCCAGAGCTGCTGTCCGTCATGCCATCAGAAGACACTCCCCTTAATGGGCAAGGCGGCGACACGGAGGAATGGCATACCCGATTCAGAGCCTTCAGCGGCTCAGACTGTTCAGACCCCATCCAGGATCTGCGGACACTCGTCGAGCTGTGTCACAGATGGCTGAGGCCAGATCTCCACACGAAGGAGCAGATCATGGACCTGCTGGTGCTGGAACAGTTCATGATCTCCATGCCCCAGGACCTCCAGGTCTTAGTCAAGGAAAACGGCGTGAGGAGCTGCAGACAGCTGGAAGAGGTGCTGAGACGCCACAGGGAGCCCAAGCAGTGGGTGAGTGAGACCTCCACACTTGGCAAAGGGTGGGGAGGGGCAGGGGCTGCACGGTGCCTTCAGACCCGAGGTTTGTTCTCAGAGGAGAGCTTGCCTCTTAGGGAACCCCGGGCAGTATCTGGCGACTTCCTCTCACTCCAGGAGTGAGAGGAGATGGCTCCTGGCACCTGGGAAGTGGAGTCACTGCTACACACCCCGCAGTGCCCAGGACAGCTCCACAGAGGGACCTAATCCCAAATGTTAACCAGCCTGGGGCTGCAAAACACCAGTCCAGGTCCACCCACTGGGCAAAGCCATCCTTAAAGTCGTCCACGTAACACATTTCAACAGCAGATGGGTCCAACGGTGTTTGATTTTCCAATGCATGGCATAGTCCTGACATACTCATGGTGAAGTGGCTGATGCCAACAGCGTCTCTGCCCCTGGTGACGGCTGAAGAAATGGGTCTCAGGGTTGAAGACCACTCTCCAGGCAAAGCTGAGACCAGAGAAACCGCACATTTGGATACAATAAGGGACACAGGCAAGGACATTTGTCTGCAAATGAGGGGACGGACATAGAAGTGGATGTCCGGTGTCCCAGCCTTTCACAAAGGACCTGGATAAAGTCCAGAGGACAATTCCCCATTCCCTTAGGGAGCACCAGTGTTCAGCGGCCACTGACTGGCAGCTGAGGAGTGGAGTAGGCTTTGGACTAGTTCGGGATGTATCACGCTTGGTACCAGTGATGTTTGGGGGGGTGAGTTATTCTTGGCGGGCCCTGGGCCATAGTGTGGGCTGTTGAATGGCATTCGTGGTCTCTACCCCTGGATGCCAGGGGCACCTTCCAGCTGCAACAGCCAAAAATATCTCCGGACATCGCCAGTTGTCCCAGGGGCAACATCCCTCCCAGTGGAGAACTGTTGGATTAGGTGGGGTTTAAGTTGGGGGAGGGGGTGTTTCCTTTTCTTCCTGGTGATTTCAGTGTCTGAATGCTTTGAAGAGAGAGTTAAGAAAGGGAGAGGGAAAAGACAGGCAGATTTATCTGCCACCTCCCAGTGTCTGCATTGGCAGGAAGCTGGAAATGAGCAGAGCCAGAAAGCAAACCCAGGTACGCCAATGTAGGCGCGAGTGTCTTCCAATAGGGCACTGGTTTCTTATATTTTAGTTTTTATACAATTTTTTTAAAGATTTATTTATTTATTTGAAAGTCAGAGTTACACAGGGAGAGAGGCAGAGAGAGAAAGAGAGAGAGAGAGTCTTCCATCCGCTGGTTTACTCCCCAATTGGCCACAACGGCCGGAGCTGCGCTGACCCGAAGCCAGGAGCCAGGAGCTTCTTCCGGGTCTCCCACGCAGGTGCAGGGGTCCAAGGACTTGGACCATCTTCTACTGCTATCCCAGGCCACAGCAGAGAGCTGGATCGGAAGTGGAGCAGCCGAGTCTTGAACTGGCGCCCATATGGGATGCTGGCGCTTATGGCCAGGGCGTTAACTTGCTGCGCCACAGCGCCGGCCCCAGTTTTTATACAATTTTTAAAAAGATTTTATTTATTTGAGAGTTAGTGTTACAGTGAGAGGGAGAGACAGAGAGAAAGCTCTTCCCTCCGTTGGTTCACTCTCTAAATGGCCGCTACGGCCGGTGCACTGCGCCGATCCGAAGCCAGGAGCCAGGCACTTCTTCCTGGTCTCCCATGTGGGTGCAGGGGCCCAAGAACTTGGGCCATCTTCTACTTCTTTCCCAGGCCATAGCAGAGAGCTGGATTGGAAGAGGGGCAGCCAGGACTAGAACCTGCACCCATATGGGATGCCGGCACCGCAGGCAGAGGATTAACCTACTGCGCCACGGCACCAGCCCCTTGTTATATTTTCAATCCTTGCTTGGTTGAATCTGTGTAAAGTGATCTTGATTTACTAGGAGGGTTTTTCTCCTCTTTGGATTTGGAGACCAGTTCTTCCAAATAACGCCAGATTGAGGGAGCTTTGAAAAGGCCCTGGGCATGGGGCAGCTGCTGGAGATTAGAGAGCAAAACGTTTCAGCTGGGGTTTCTGTAGCTGCAGAGCTAATTCTGTGCCAAGAATTTTAAGCTAGCTTGAGCAATATGGCGGAACACATATGCAGAGTATGAAAACTACCCTCAGGTTTTCTTTTTTAAATTACTTTTATTTAATTGAAAAGCAGAGTGCAGCGCCGCGGCTCACTAGGCTAATCCTCCACCTTGCGGCGCCGGCACACCGGATTCTAGTCCCGGTTGGGGCGCCGGATTCTGTCCCGGTTGCCCCTCTTCCAGGCCAGCTCTCTGCTGTGGCCAGGGAGTGCAGTGGAGGATGGCCCAGGTGCTTGGGCCCTGCACCCCATGGGAGACCAGGAAAAGCACCTGGCTCCTGGCTCCTGCCATCGGATCAGCGCTGTGCGCCGGCCGCGGCGGCCATTGGAGGGTGAACCAACGGCAAAGGAAGACCTTTCTCTCTGTCTCTCTCTCTGTCTCTCTGTCTACTCTTCCTATCCAAAAAAAAAAAAAAAAAAAAAAAAAAAAAAAAAAAAAAAAAAAAAAAAGGCAGAAGCAGAGTGAAAGAGAAAGGAGAGCTTCATTTTCCTGGTTCACTCTCCCCAAATGACCAGCTAGGGCTGGTTCAGACCAAATCCAGGAGCCTGGAACTCCATCTGGACTCCAGGTAGGTGCTGGGGGCTCAAATACTTGGGCCATCATCTGCTGCTTTCCCTGGGCTCATTAGCAGGGAGCTGGATTGGAAGTGGAGTAGTCAGAATTCCAATGAGCGCTCTGATATGTGATGCAGGTGTCACAAATGGTGGCTTATGCCACACCCTGGCCAGTATACTCAGCTTCTCTCAGGGTGTCTGATGGTGCTTTCCCTTCTCTCCCCCAGACTGTGGTCGTCTTGAATGGACAGAAATTTCTTCAGCGGAATTCCGATGTGCAGATGGTCGAAGTGGAGCCCAGCGATATGAATGATGCGATCGACTTAACTCTCCAGCACCCGTCCTCTGTGAGCCAGATCCATCCCGAGGGAAGCCAGCAGATGAACCAAACTGTGCAGGACCCAACGAGGGGACCGGTGAGTGGGCTGCCCTGGTCTCTGGGGCGAGGTGGAGAAGGCACAAAAGAAAACCTGGTGTAGCTGACGCCAGATTGAGGGAGCTTTGAAAAGGCCTTGGGCATGGGGCAGCTGCTGGAGATTAGAGAGCAAAACGTTTCAGCTGGGGTCTCTGTAGGTGCAGAGCTAATTCTGTGCCAAGAATTTTAAGCCAGCTTGAGCAATATGGCAGAACACATATGCGGAGTATGAAAACTACCCTCAGGTTTTCTTTTTTAAATTACTTTTATTTAATTGAAAAGCAGAGTGCAGCGCCGTGGCTCACTAGGCTAATCCTCTGCCTTGCGGCGCCGGCACACCGGGTTCTAGTCCCCATCGGGGTGCCAGATTCTGTCCCGGTTGCCCCTCTTCCAGGCCAGCTCTCTGCTGTGGCCAGGGAGTGCAGTGGAGGATGGCCCAGGTGCTTGGGCCCTGCACCCCATGGGAGACCAGGAGAAGCACCTGGCTCCTGCCATCGGATCGGCACAGTGCGCCAGCCGTGGCGGCCATTGGAGGGTGAACCAACGGCAAAGGAAGACCTTTCTCTCTGTCTCTCTCTCTCTGTCTCTCTCACTGTCCACTCTGCCTATCCAAAAAAAAAAAAAAAAAAAAAAAAGGCAGAAGCAGAGTGACAGAGAGAGAAAGGAGAGCTTCTATTTCCTGGTTCACTCCCCCCAAATGACCAGCTAGGGCTGGTTCAGACCAAATCCAGGAGCCTGGAACTCCGTATGGACTCCAGGTAGGTGCTGGGGGCTCAAATACTTGGGCCGCCATCTGCTGCTTTCCCTGGGCTCATTAGCAGGGAGCTGGATTGGAAGTGGAGCAGTCAGAATTCCAATGAGCGCTCTGATATGTGATGCAGGTGTCACAAATGGTGGCTTAACTCACCACACCCTGGCCAGTATACTCAGCTTCTTTCAGGGTGTCTGATGGTGCTTTCCCTTCTCTCCCCCAGACTGTGGTCGTCTTGAATGGACAGAAATTTCTTCAGCGGAATTCCGATGTGCAGATGGTCGAAGTGGAGCCCAGCGATATGAATGATGCGATCGACTTAACTCTCCAGCACCCGTCCTCTGTGAGCGAGGTCCATCCCGAGGGAAGCCAGCAGATGAACCAAACTGTGCAGGACCCAACGAGGGGACCGGTGAGTGGGCTGCCCTGGTCTCTGGGGCGAGGTGGAGAAGGCACAAAAGAAAACCTGGTGTAGCTGTAGAGTGAGTCAGACAGGACTGTACCCATGGACCATGCACATGTCACATCCCTACACGCTTCTGAGCCACGTGGGGGCCTAAGAGGAATTGGCTTTGTCCCTCAACCACTAAGTATTTATTTATTTATTTAGACAGGCAGAGTTAGACAGTGAGAGAGAGAGACAGAGAGAAAGCTCTTCCGCAGGTTCATCTCCCAAATGGCCACTACGGCCGGTGCACTGTGCCCATCTGAAGCCAGGAGCCAAGTGCTTCTTCCTGGTCTCCCAAGCAGATGCAGGCGCCCAAGCACGTGGGGCATCCTCCACTGCCTTCCCGGGCCACAGCAGAGAGCTGGACTGGAAGAGGAGCAACCGGGACTAGAACCGGGAGTACCAGCGCCGCTGGCGGAGGATTAGTCTAGTGAGCCGCGGCGCCGGCCGACCACTAAGTCTTTTAGCATTAAGGGTGCGGAGAAAGCAGGAAAGTAGCCTTCAGGGTGCAGATGAACGAGGCCTGGGTCAACTTGCCACACAGATGGGTGAGCCACCAGTAACTCCCCCACAGCCAGTTTCCTCAAAGATACTTCAAGAATTGATTGACTAGAGGACTAATTTTCTAAAAATTGTCCCTTCCTTAATTAATGGTGCTGCTCAGTTCTGGTGAGTGTTACCTTCCAAGGGACATTTGGCAAGTTTTGGGTTTATTCTAGGTGGCAGTGGTGTGTGTGTGAGGGGAGGAGTGTTAACTGCATATGGTTGGTGGATCCAGGGACCTTTCTCTGTACACTGCAATGTATCGGCCAGTCCCCACCAGAAAGGATTATCCAGCCCCAAATGTCAACCTTGGCCTGGAGTCATTTTGCTTCCAGAGTTCAGGGCAGGGGAAGTTGGATGATGGGAGAAATATGAGGATACTTCAAAAAGCTCATGGGAAAGTGAATTAATTGATACATTTAGGCGTGGGTATTGTGGCGCAGTTGGTTAAGTCATAGCTTACGAAGCCCTCATCCCCTGCTGGCGTGCCAGTTTGAATCCCAGCACCTCCACTTCTGATCCAGCTTCCTGGTAATGTGCCCTGGGAGGCAGCAGGGGATGGCGTAAGTGCTTGGGCCCCTGTCAAACACACGGGAGACCTAGATGGAGTTCTGGGATCCTGGCTTCCACCTGGCTGTTACAGGCATTTGGAGGAGTGAACCAGTAGATGGAAGATCTCTCTCCTCTCCTTTTCCCACTTGGCTCTGCCTTTCAGATAGACAGAAATATATATTTTTAAAAGATACGCTTATTTTGGTGCAAAAATTTTTTTGAAGACCAAGAATAGTTTTTCTAATAATGGTTTTCCACGAACTTTTTGAAGACCGCGTAAAGGAAGGAAGGGGTGGAATGCATGGGGCTTGGTGTAGCGGTTGTTACAGGTTGGTGTGGAGACTGGGTGAGGTGCTCACGTGGGGCGATGGGTGGCCCACTGGAAGTCTGGACATATCCGCAAAACTCTGTCCTTAGGAAGGCCAGGTCCCAAAAGGAAGGAAGGTTTCCGAGCTCCATGCAGCTCGGATGTATGAGTACTTCTGCTTGGTTGCCTTTCCCAGGGAGAGGAAGCCCTGCCAGCGATCGTTCCTGTAAGCAGAGACCCACAGGGGCTGAGCCCCAAGCCAGACTTTCAAGAGGAGGACGTGAGGGCAGACAGACAAGAGGCGACAGCAGTGGAACCGGCAGAGCTGTACCTTCCGGAGGGTCCCGGTGAGTGTGGAGACTGAGGACCCCTGGAGAGTTGGCTGTGCTCTTCCTTTTCTGTGTTGGCGGGTGGGGTGGGGTACGTCCCTGGGGAGTTGGCCATCTGTGGCCAGACCTGACTGTCCAGGGCCCTACCGTCCATCTTGTAGGCTTCTGAGGTCGACGGGCAGTTCTCAGCCAACATCACTGTGTGGTTTGAGTGACTCTCGTTGCAAATGCTCTGTACTAAATGCCATGTGTGGAATTCCTTCTTCCAGCAGATTTTGGTTGTGCAGAGGATGGGGAGAGCCCCCAAGAAGAACTTCCTGTTGAAAACACGCACGCCGACCCATCTTCCACCCCAGTTTTGGAGGGAGAAGCTTCAACACCACATCCAAGACATTCCAGAAGGAACAGCAGCCCCACCTCGTCAAGGGAGCAAGGAGGAGCCACCCAGTCTGAAAGCGGAGAAATCCCAAGACAGGTTGGAGTAAATCCATCTGATGCACCCAGCGCTACAAAACCAGTCAGTTCTGCTCGCCAAAATGCAGCACTGTATCAGTGCTCTGACTGCCCCAAGAGCTTTAACTACAGGTCTCAGTTTGTCATACACCAGAGGACACACACGGGAGAGAGGCCTTACCAGTGTGAGTCCTGTAAGAAGGGCTTCATGCAGGCCTCAGACCTTCGAGTCCACCAGCGGATCCACAGCGGCGAGAAGCCCTACATGTGTGAAGTCTGCAGCCACAGGTTCACTCACGAGGCCAGCCTGCTCACTCACAGGCGGATCCACACCAACGAGCGGCCGTACAAATGTCAGTACTGCGACAAGTGCTTCAGCCACAAGGGGAACCTGAACGTCCACCAACGCATCCACACCAACACGAAGCCCTACCGGTGTGACACGTGTGGCCACACCTTCCGGCAGCTGGGGACTTTCAAGCGCCACACGAAGATCCATTTGAAAGCAGAGTCCCAGGAATCCGGTCTTGGGCCTCAAAGCCAATGATAAAATGGTGTGATGTGAGTTTATGGCACACAGCAGAAGCTGTGTGAAGTGTTAGTCTCAGGCCGGCGCCGCGGCTCACTAGGCTAATCCTCCGCCTTGCGGCGCCGGCACACTGGGTTCTAGTCCCGGTTGGGGCGCCGGATTCTGTCCCGGTTGCCCCTCTTCCAGGCCGGCTCTCTGCTGTGGCCCGGGAGTGCAGTGGAGGATGGTCCAAGTGCTTGGGTCCTGCACCCCATGGGAGACCAGGAGAAGCACCTGGCTCCTGCCATCGGATCAGCGCGGTGCGCCGGCCACAGCGCGCCAGCCGTGGCGGCCATTGGAGGGTGAACCAATGGCAAAAAGGAAGACCTTTCTCTCTGTCTCTCTCTCTCACTGTCCACTCTGCCTGTCCAAAAAATAAAAGAAAATCTTGATGTGAACGGAATGGGAGAGGGAGCGGGAGATGGGAGGGGTGGGAGATGGGAGGGGTGGGAGTGGGAGGGAAGTTATGGGGGGGAAAGCCATTGTAATCAATAAACTGTACTTTGGAAATTTATATTTACTAAATAAAAGTTAAAAAAGAAAAATTCTCTTTCTTACCCTCCCTGCCCCCCACCAATAAATTTTAAGAAAAAAAAAAAAAAAAAGACATAGCTCACCTAGCAAGATGGAAGATTCCCCACACAGGAATGGTGGCTTGGTGCTTTTCACACCCACAGGATCAGAGGAGAACTCGCCAAAGAAGCCTGTGCTCCAGATAAGAACCAACAGGAAAGTCCCAGCGGGCCTGTCTGTGCGCCCCCGTGGACATGATTCAGCTGCCCCCTCATCGTGGGCTGGCAAGACAACATTGAGAGGGAATTGCAATGTTACGTGGGCCTGTGGCTAAGTTTTTAAATTATGGAGGGAGAACACAATGAGGCCTCATGGTGAGAAATTGTCTTGTGTTATGCACAGTGGAGAAAAACTTCAGAGAGTGAGAGGTGTGCATCCTGGCTAGGCGTGAGGCTTGGAGACGCTCAGAGATGCAGATCTGTACAGCCCAGCAGATGGCAGCAGAGGGCCAGCTGCACAGGTGTGGGTGGGCCACTGCGCCGCCACTTGATCTGAGTTTGAAACATCTGATGCTTCCAAGGTTCTTCCCACAGACCAGTGAGTGAGCATCTTTTTATGAAAAGGAGGCCTGCTGGCTGTGTGGGGTTAAAGGTGATGCTCTGTAGGTAGTGCAGTCTGCCTGCCTTTTTTCCTTTTATTACACCATGGAATATTACTGCACAAGCTACTTAATAGCCTTTACTATTACAGAGATAAAATATTACCGTACCAGGACTTTCCAAGTACATTATAGCCAATTTAACCTTTAAGCAATTTTATGAGGATAAAATTCGTATACACATTTCAACTGTGACGAGTTCCAGAGTAAAATGCTGAAGCTGTGTCATCTCTCCTACTGTCAAAAGGTGTTGAGTGACAGAATCCTTTATATTCCGGGCATTGACCCGAATAGGACATGGTTCATTGATAATAAATTTTCTCCTACTTCATAGATTGCCTTCTCCTTGTATTGATTAAGTCTCTCCGTGGAAAAATTAAGAAGTTTCAGGGCTAGGCATTTGGCACAGCAGACGAGCTGCTCGGGACACCTGCATCCCACAACACAGTGCCCGCGTTCGAGTCAAGGCTCTGCTCCCAATCCCAACACCTACTGATGTGCACCCTGGGAGACAGCCGATGGCTCAGCACTTGGGTCCCTGTCCCTGATGTGGGAGACCCGGATGGAGTTTCAAGACTCCAAATGTAGGCCTGGCTGTTGGAGGTGTTTAGGAAGTGAACCAACAGATGGGAGAGAGCTCTATCTCTGCTTTTCTCCAGCATTCTCCTAGAATTTTACTTGAGTACCTAAGCCACAGGGACCTGCACTGTCTTTTGTGACGTGTCCCACATGTGTTGGTCTATGAATCCGCCTGCACAATCCTTCCCATCCTTCCCTGTGCCCAGGAAGCCACTGGCCTGCTTTCTGTCGCCACACACGCCTTGGCATGTTAGGATTTTCAATCCTTGGACTCACACAGTCTGTCCTCTCTCGATGTGGTTCCTTTCTCGCCCCTATGGCTCCCGGTTTCACTGATTTGTCCATTCTGTTGCAGAGTAGTTCCTGCTCACACAGACGTGACACACTCTCTGGCAGTAAGGTGTGACTTTATTATGCAGGAAGATGCCCTGTGTGTGTGCGTGTTGGGGGGGAGGGTTCACCTGTTCTGATGGTCTGCTCCATTCTCCTCACTGTTCTCACTGTTCATTCTTTTTCTAACTTCTAAAAGAGGTTTTATTGGGATATACACTTTCTCTTCTAAGTGAATTTAAGAACTCACTTAAACTCATATATCCCTTTAAAAATCTTTAGAATGTCTTTTTCTAAAAAAAAATTTTTTTTTTAATTTATTTAACTGAAAGGCAAAGTTACCGAGAGAGAGAGGGAGAGAGAGAGAGATCATGCTGCTGGTTCACTCCCCAAATAGCTGCAACAGCCAAGGCTGGGTCAGGCCAAAGCTAAGAGCTTCATCTGGGTCTCCCACACAGCTTCAGGGCCCAAGGACTTGGGCCATCTGCTGCTGCTTTCCCAGGCCATGGCAGAGAGCTGGATGGGAAGTGGAGCAGCCGGGACTCGAACCGGCACCCATATGGGATGCTGGCACTGCAGGTGGGGGCTTTACCTCTGCGCCACCCGGCCCCTGCCTTTCTTTACCACTGTGTGTCTCTGTGTTGCCTGACTGTAACACTTCTTTTTCACAACTGTACTGCACGGTGCCCTGCACCCCACAATACATGCTGAAGAGTGGCTAACTCTATGGTACATGCATATATTGAAGAGTATGTTGCCTTCAAGAAAGGAGTTCTGTGGGCCTGGCACGGTGGCTCAGCAGGGTAAGCCACAGCCTGTGACACTGGCATCTCATATGGGCACTGGTTTGAGTCCCGGCTGCTCCACTTCCAATCCAGCTCCCTGCAAATGGCCTGGGTGGGAAAGCAGGGGAAGAGAGGCCCCTGCCACCCACGTGGGAGACCCGGATGGAGCTCCAGGCTCCTGGGCTAAGGCCTGGCCCAGCCCTGACCATCACAGCCAGTGTGTGCATCTGTACATGTGTGCATGTCAAGGTCTGTGGCAAACTGGAGGCAGCGTTCCTGTGAGCAGAGGAGAACCCAGGGAGAGAACTACTGGGAGATGTGAATGATAAAATGCTTATATCATACTTAAGAATCGGTAAGTGAGTATTTAGATACCAAGAAAACCACAGCTGCGTCTCATCTGCAATTCTAAGCCCGAGTGTGGGCAGGAGCCAGCTGAGCCCTGGGGTTGGGAGGAAGCCAAGGTTCTGACCCCATGGGAGTGGGGGTGGGGGCCACAGAGAACAGGAGACTCCGGCAGCCGGCAGCAGGCAAAAGAACAACAAAACCAGCCCCAGCACAGCTCTCCGCCCGCTCCCCGGAGCTCAGTTCAGACCGATTGATTCCCAGGCGGCTCCTGCAGGCCCAGTGCTGCTTTCCCCTGTTGTCTTCACCTCCCCACCGGAGGTGAGGTCACTTTTTCTGGCCAGCGCGGAGGGAGCTGGATAAAGTGCTGGCAATTACGCGGCCTGCAAGTAGAGAGGTTCCAGGAGGGGCCATTAGCGCCGAAGCTGATGAGGCCCCGAGCCAGCACCAGGCCCCGCTCTGCTAAATTGGCTGCGGAAAGTTAACTCAGAGCACCTGGGAGACAGGGTTTGTTAATTGCTGGCCTCCAGGGTGGCTGGTTTGCTTCTGTGCTCACTTGAAAAACAGCAACGATTGCGTGTTTCTGATCATAAAGGTAATACCCGTGTGTTCCTGGCACACATCTGGGAGCAGAGGGACGATGGAGACTATTACCCATAATCCCACCATGTGGAGGCAATGTTAATACTTTCTGATTTTTCATGTGTGTGTGTTAGTCCCTCACCATCCCTCAGGGGCTGGTTCCAGGACCCCAGCAGGTACCATAAACCCTTGTATAGAACAGCGGTAGTATTTGCACAGAACCTAAAAAGGTGCAAATGCTATGTAAATCGCTTTGAGAGTGTGTCACTAAGGAACAATGACAAGGAAAGAAGTCTGGACACGTTTAGGACGCATTTTTTTTCTTTGAAGATTTTCAGTCCAGGATTGGTTGACTCTAAGGATGCAGAACCTGTGGCCACGGAATGTCATACACACATATATGCACATGCACACTTAGACACACAAGTATCTACACACAAATATACACACACAGTATGTAGGTATATGTACATTATATGCGTAATACATATTATAATGTACTTTAAAATGTGTGTATTATACATTTCAATGTATATTATACATTTTAAAGTCAGAACAATTGGGAGGATATGGAAGAGATTAGCACATACGAGTGACATTATCCCAGTTTCCCTAACGAGTCCATTGGACGGCAAATGTTTGGAGTGATGGGGGCCTACATGCTCTGCTCTGATCATGACACCATTGTGGCATCAACGCCACCCCATCCCCCCATGCATGTGTGCAGTTCTTATGTGCCAATGAGAAGCAGAGGTGCGTCAGCCTGGCTGTGAGTGGGCAGGCAGCTGTGGGAGGGCCTGGGGCAGGGACCCATAGGGAAGCTGTCCTCCAGGACGTGGCCCAGGCATGTGACGACGGGGCCAGGGGTGGGGCAGAGAGAAGCTTGCGGGCGCTGAAAAGGTGGGAAGCGCAGGCTGGGGTGGGGCTTGCGCTGCAGATGGGGGTGGAGAAAAGCCAGATGGGGGTCCCCTCCCAGGCGAAGCGGAGAAGAGGGAACTGAGCTCAGGTCTGGGGGCGCCCAGAGGGACACTGAGAGCCCACGGAGAGCGTGGAGGAGAGTGCTATGTGCTGGCGCCAGGCACCAGGCGGATGGGTATGTGGCAGGCCAGGAGGACGGACGTGAGTGCCCAGGTAGGACAGCGCCACGTGGAGCGGAGAGCAGAGGCAAGAGAGCTGCTCAGGAGTTGGAGACCCAGGACCCATGTGACTGCTCAGGGCTGAGAGGACAGAGGGGGCAGCGGGGCAGACCCTGAAGTCTGGCCGCCCTGTTCCTGGGGATGTGAGTGAGGACACAGAGCACCTGTGCGTGCACCTGGACACGGTCTGCAGCGTCCCCTCTGCCACGGGGTCACTGAGACGCGGAAACTGGGTGCCCTGTGTCCTCACCTGACTGGGCTGGCCGCCTCCCACACCTGTCTCTTGCCTGACCGCAGCGTGACCTGACAGCCCTGGGAAGGCTCTGCCAGCCGGGGCACGTGTCCAGACTTGGTCCTCACCTGCTCCTTGCTGCTGTCCCTAGGGAGTGATGGGTGCAGTGTCAGGACACCCAAGCCCACCTTTCTGTGGGCCTCCTCTGTGCCACCTGCAGAACTTTCCATATGACAGAACACCCACTGTGTGCTGGGTCGTCTGCAGGCCCCGGGGTTACTGAGAGAAAAGAGCGACGGCGCCCTCGAAGATCTCCCAGACATAGCACAGCTGCTGCAGCTCCCGAAGACGGTTATACCCTTTTTTATAGGCAGAGTTAGACAGTGAGAGAGAGAGAGAGAGAGAAAGGTCTTCCTTCCTTTGGTTCACCCCCCAAATGGCCGCTGCGCCGATCCGAAACCAGGATCCAGGTGCTTCCTCCTGATCTCCTGTGCGGGTGCAGGGCCCAGGCACTTGGGCCATCCTCCACTGCACTCCCGGGCCACAGCAAGAGGAGCAACCGGGACAGAATCCGGCGCCCCAACCTGGATTAGAACCTGGGGTGCCGGCACCGGAGGCAGAGGATCAGCCCAGTGAGCCGCGGCACCGGCCAGCATGGCAGTTTAAAACTTCCCCATCCATTAGCACATGCAGATATTCAAATGAGTTAGAATTGAGTCAAAGTGAAATGTTTCCTCAGTTACACTACCTTCAAGGGTTCCACAGCCACGTGTGGCTGGTGGCTCCACATTGGGCAGGGCACTCCTCTGACTCCGTCTCACTGTAGAGGGTCCAATGGCCATGTGTGGCTGGTGGCTCATGTTGGGCAGGGCACTCCTCGGACATCCGTCTCACTGCAGAGGGTCCAACAGCCAGGTGTGGCTGGTGGCTCCACGTTGGGCAGGGCACTCCTCTGACATCCGTCTCACTGCAGAGGGTCCAACAGCCAGGTGTGGCTGGTGGCTCATGTTGGGCAGGGCACTCCTCTGACTCCGTCTCACTGTAGAGGGTCCAACAGCCACGTGTGGCTGGTGGCTCATGTTGGGCAGGGCACTCCTCGGACATCCGTCTCACTGCAGAGGCCCACTGGACAGCAGTGCCTGGGTTTGAGTCCTGGCTCCAGCCCTGATTCCAGCTTCCTGCTACTGCACACAGGCGATGGCTCAAGTGACTGGGTCCCTGCCACCTGTGTGGGAGACCCAGACTGAATTCTTGGCTCCTTCTTTGGTGTGGCCCAGCCCTGGCTGTTGCATTATTTGAGGAGTGAACCAACGGATGAGAGGTCTCTGTGTCTGTTTGTCTCTGTCCTTCAAATAAATACTTTAAAAAGCATTAGCGGTTGTTACGAGATTTTCATCTTTACTCCTTGAGAAACTGAGGTCCAAAGAGGAGAATTCATTTGTCCAGGTTCACGAATCCAGGGGATGGAGGAATCCCCTTACCCCATTGCTTTCTGAGCTCAGAGCTGGGCTCATTCCCATGATATACTGCAGGCAAACACCTGAAACCCCTGATCATTGATCCTGCCTCTGTTCAGGGGTTTCAGGAGCCACAAGGGCGCCTCCATCCGGGATAGGTGTGCAGGAACTGACGAGAGAGCCCCAGGACTAGGCTAGGACCCCCTGGGGGCTGCATGAAGAGGGAGGCCAGGCAGCCACGCTCAGGGCAGCACGGCTGAAGCCGGCAGATCGTGCCAGCTGAGCCAGGACCTTGCGTGGGTGCTGCCTTGTGGGAGCGATGGCTCCCGGACTGGGACAGGACGCATCCCTCCCACCAGGATCCAGCCCTGGGGTTGCCCCAGGGCCTGCACAGAGCTCTGGCCATTGGCCTCCCTGTGGAAGGCTAAGCTGCTGTTGCTATGGGCTTAACGTTCACATTTGATCAGCTTAGGTATGGTCATTGCGTTGGTACTTTTTTTTTGTTCTGTATTGGAAACACATGATTTTATAATTGTTATTTTTAAAAACTTTTTTTCCATACTAAAAAATGTTAGATCGAAGTCAAATTCACATAACCATTTGTAAGTGTCCAATTCCGTGGCATTCGGCACACTTGCCATGCAGTTCAGGATCACCGGGGCCTGGTTCTGAACCGTCCTCGTTCCCCCCAGGCAGACGCCGCTGTCCTCTTTTTTTTTTTTTGACAGGCAGAGTGGACAGTGAGAGAGAGCGACAGAGAGAAAGGTCTTCCTTTGCCGTTGGTTCACCCTCCAATGGCTGCCGCGGCTAGCGCGGCGGCCGGTGCACCGCACTGATCCGATGGCAGGAGCCAGGAGCCAGGTGCTTTTCCTGGTCTCCCATGGGGTGCAGGGCCCAAGCACTTGGGCCATCCTCCACTGCACTCCCTGGCCACAGCAGAGGGCTGGCCTGGAAGAGGGGCAACCGGGACAGAATCCGGCGCCCCGACCGGGACTAGAACCCAGTGTGCCGGCGCCGCTAGGTGGAGGATTAGCCTAGTGAGCCGCGGCGCCGGCCCGTTGCTCCTCTTTCCTTCCCTGCCATAGTCTCTGGAGGCCACTGGCGTCCCTTCTGTCTCCTCCAGGCTCCACACCTCCCTCAGCTCCACACAGACGTGCAAGAACCTCACATACATAATGCTGAGTGGGAAAAGCAAGTTGTGGGAGAAACAGTCAGTAAAATACCACGCCTAAGAAATGTGATCTCCTCTCCGTAACTTCTTCCAAATAAATAAAATACATATTTTTTTAAAAAAAGAAACTTAAATTGTTTATATTCAATTTTCATTTTATTTGAAAAACTGAAGTTAGGGAGTGTGTGTGGAGGGGAGATATTGAAGTCGGAGGCAGAGAAAAGAGATCTTGCATCAACTGATTCACTCCCCAAATTCCCAAATGTCTGCAACAGCCAGGGCTGGGCCAGGCTGAAGCTGGGAGCCGAGAACCTAAGCTGGGCCTTCCACACAGGTGGCAATGACCCAAGCCTCTGAGTCACCTGTGGCCTCCCAGGGTGCACAATGACAGGGAGCTGGACTCCGAAGCAGAGCCAAGACCTGACCCAGACAATCTCACGTGGGATGCAGGTGCCCCAAGCAGCAGCTTAATCACTGTACCAGATGCCCATATCTTAGAAGAGATTTTAAAGCACACAAAATAACTTTACACAAGTGTACTGGAGCTAGCTCATCATGAGGCCAATTGTTAAATTTTCAGGAATTTTGCAAACAGTTCAATAATAAAACCTAAATTAAATAGACTTCAAATTAAGTTTGGTCAGGTGTCACGTAACAATGGAGTTCGGAGAAATGGATCATGAGACCATTTCATTATTGTGTGACCACGCAAACTAAGATGGCTACAATGTCCCTGAGGGACACAATCTACAGGGCTACTGTTTTATGTTGTGCTCCTCTGTCGGCTGAAATGCAGTTATGTGGTGCATGGCATGACTGTAAATTGTTAAAAAATAAAGTGCTAAGTACTACAAACTCATCACTTCCTAATTGTAGTGGGAATTTTGGTCCCCCTGACCTGTGGTCCCTGGTGATGGCCCTGTGGCTCTGCTACCCTATGTGGGAAAAGAGACTTCACAGATGTAACTATGGTTGCTAATTGACTTTAAAAGAAGGAACTTGATCTGGGTGATTCAGGTGGGCCCAATGTGATCCTACGAGCCATTGAAAATGGAAGAGGAAGGTAGAGTTCATCAGTGAAATCTGGCCCAAGAAGCACTCTGCTCGCCATTACTGGGCTTGACGATGGAGGAGGGGTCATCAGCCAAGGAGTGTGGGGGCGTCTGGAAGCTGAGACCAGCACCCGTCTTGCAGCCAGAAATGAACGGCAGCCTCACTCCCACGGCCACGTGGAACTGAATTCTGTTTACCAGAACGACCCTGACTAGTTAACGATGCTCTAATGAGTGTGTGCTGCTAAGGAAAGGTAACAGGCCACAGTGGGTGAAGGTTGGGGGGGTAGTATGGGGTGGGTAGAGAGAATTGCGCAGCGTTTCACTGAGATGCTCAGGGGGTCCCGGGGAAACCACGTGGAAGCCCTGGTGGCAGCCCGAGAGCCTGGATCAGACCCACTGCACGGCCCACGCGTCTTCAGCAGTGGTGAGAGTGACCCGGAAACAAAAGGCTTCCGGTGAAGCATCCACCACCACCACCCAGCCTTCAGTGCCCGTCCGCCCTCAGAGTAAATGCGACACCTTCACGACCTCAAGACATTTCAGTTCTGCCAACACTGCCCACTCCGTCTCTCCCGGCTGAGGGAGTCTAGCTGCGGCATTTGTACTGGAACCCGGATGGCTTCTCACGGCTCGCAGAACGCACTGACTGCTTCATGCCTCCAGGCCTCTGCACTTGCTGGCCCGTTTCTGGGCCTGCCCTTCCTGTCTTGACCTTGCTAACCCCAGAACCCTGAAACACCAACTTGGCCATCAGTTCCTCTGGAAAACCTTCCTGAGGTGCCTCCCATATAGTGCCCTTGCCACTCCATGTATCGCAAGGCTCCCAGTCTCCTCGTCTGCTTCTGTATTTTTTTTAAATATTTGATTTATTTGAAAGGCAGAGTGTGATATAATTGTCATTTTTAGCCTTTCTTTATACTCCTGTGGGAACTGTGGTGTTTCTACTTTTTAATTGTCAAATATTAGTGTCAAAAACTAGTGCTGAATTAAGCCTGTGATATTAGAGTGGATTAAAATTATATCTTTGCAGCCGGCGCCGCGGCTCACCAGGCTAATCCTCCGCCTTGCGGCGCCGGCACACGGGGTTCTAGTCCCGGTCAGGGCACCGGATTCTGTCCCAGTTGCCCCTCTTCCAGGCCAGCTCTCTGCTGTGGCCAGGGAGTGCAGTGGAGGATGGCCCAGGTGCTTGGGCCCTGCACCCCATGGGAGACCAGGAGAAGCACCTGGCTCCTGCCTTTGGATCAGCGCGGTGCACCAGCTGCAGCGGCCGTTGGAGGGTGAACCAACAGCAAAGGAAGACCTTTCTCTCTGTCTCTCTCTCACTGTCCACTCTGCCTGGCAAAAAATAAAAAAAAAACTATATCTTTGCAAAAATGAATGAAAAGAAGAGAGGGAAGGAGGAGTATTGGGAGCGGCAAAGGAGGAGGGAGAGAAGTATGGTTATCTTCTCAGAACTGTACCTATGAAATACATGAATCTGTTTTCTTTATATTAATAAAAATAAAATAAATTATTTTTCTAACTTGAAAGGCAGAGTGACAGAGAGAGGTGAGGAGAGAGAGATTGACTGATCTTCCATCTGCTGATTCACTCCCTGGCTGGGGCTGCCGACAGCCAGGCCCAAAGCCAGGAGCCTGGGGTTCCAGCTGGTTCTCCCATGTGGGTGCAGGGACCAAAGTACGTGGGACAGTTTCTGCTGCCTTCCCAGGGGCATTAACAGGAGCTGAATTGGAACTCAAATTAGCACTCTGACATCGGATGCTGGTATTGCAAAGGGCTGCTTAGCCCTCTGCACCACAATGCCGGCCCCATTTCTGAGTTTTTCTGCCCCAACAGTTGTGCACTGGTGGCTGTTCTGTCCTCCAGGGGACATCTGGAAATGTCTGAAGCATTCTGTGGTAACTCGGGAGCAGGGGTGCTGCTGTCCAGCAGTTGGATCCCAGCAATGCTGCTGTTCAATGTCCTGTGGTGGAATAGACGGCCAGGCCAAGATGGCCACTGATAACGGAGCCTGCCTGGCAGCAGGCAGTCCACAGCAACAGTGTCCTATAAAGAAAAGCTCATCCTACATATCCAGTGAGAGAATGTGTTGGGAGAAAGAGTCTCCCATGGAGGGACACGTGGTCTTGCTGAGAAAACGACTGGAGGACAAGGCCTTGGAATTGGACTCCCTGAGGGCCAAGGAGGAGTCGAGCTCTGGCCCTCCAGTGTAACAGGAGGGGTAAGGCTACTGCGTAGATGCCATGAGGATATGCTCAGTTAAGCACCAGTGGCTGTGCAGCTGCTTAGCAAATGGCAGGGACAACAACAGGGATGGGGCAGGCATCCGGCCGAATGAGTCAGCCCCTGGCTGGGACGCCCTTATCCCACACCAGAGTGCCTCCATTTGATTCCCAGACCCAGCTCCCGACTGTGAGAAGCAGCAGATGGAGCTGGTCCCTACAGGACCAGGAGCCAGACAGCCTGAGTGTAAATCCCAGCTCCAGCTCTATTTATTTTTTTTTTTTAAGATTTTATTTATTTATTTGGGAGGCAGAATTACAGAGAGAGGGAGAGACAGACAGAGAGGTCTTCCATCTGCTGGTTCACTCCCCAGATGGCTGCAATGGCCAGAGTTGGGTTGATGCGAAGCCAGGAGCCAGGAGCTTCCTCTGGGTCTCCCACGCAGGTGCACGGGCCCAAGGACTTGTCGCCCTCCACCACTCTCCCCGGCCACAGTCAGAGAACTGGATCGGAAGCTAAGCAGCTGGGACACAAATCGGCGCCTATATGGGATGCTGGTGCTGGGTGGAGGCCTAGCCCACTATGCCAAGTGCCGGCCCCCCCGCTCTGGCTCTTGAACGAGTTTCTTTGTTACCCTGTGCCCCGGTTCACTCGTCTGTAAATGGGACAATGCAGTGGCCTGTGGTGCCCTCCTCATGAGACTGTGGTGATGGGAGAGTGAGCTCCTCATGCTGAGCTTAGAGCTGTGCCTGGGCCGTGAGTGCCCAGCACATGAGGCTGTTCTCCCATCGTCCGTGCAATGTGATGCCACGCTGCCGCTAAGACACAATGACAAGACGACACAGTGCAAAACAGCATCTCTGGTGTCACCCCATTTGGAAACACTTTAAAAAGCATACCTAAGCATAGAAAGGACTGGAAGAAAACGCACCACAGCTGGCGCGGCAGTGGTCCCTGGTTCGTTGGCTGGTTTTAGTCTTTTTCTCTGTGCCCTCCATTTCCTACAGTGAATAGCTTTCTTGTTAAGAAATTAATAAACTTTATTTTAAGATAAGTTTTATAGCTTTAAGTCAAAGTTGAAGAGGAAGTACAGAGAATTCTCATACACCCTCTCCATGCAACTCTCCCCTATTCTTTTGCGAACTGCATTAATGTGGAACATCTGGTACAACTGACGGGTGAATACTGATATGATGCTATCAGGTAAAGCCGCGGTTCAAGTTGGGGCTCAGTCTTGTGCTGTATCCGCCACCACAGCATCACACCGAAGTTCCACTGCTCTACAACCTTTGCGCTACACTTACTTGTAAGAAGCTTCACTTCAATAATAAAAAATTAAGGGGCCGGCGCCGCGGCTCAATAGGCTAATCCTCCACCTTGCAGCGCCGGCACACCGGGTTCTAGTCCCGGTCGGGGTGCCGGATTCTTTCCCAGTTGCCCCTCTTCCAGGCCAGCTCTCTGCTGTGGGCCGGGAAGGCAGTGGAGGATGGCCCAAGTGCTTGGGCCCTGCACCCCATGGGAGACCAGGAGAAGCACCTGGCTCCTGCCTTCAGATCAGCGCGGTGCACCGGCTGCAGCGCGCCAGCTGTGGCGGCCATTGGAGGGTGAACCAACCGCAAAAAGAAAGACCTTTCTCTCTGTCTCTCTCTCTCACTATCCACTCTGCCTGTCAAAAAATAATAAAAATAAAAATAAAAAATTAAGGTAGGCTTACAAAACCTTGTGGTTATTGAATATATGAAGTCTTGGAGAAATGTTTGGTAGCCACCATGTGCAAATGATAAAGCAGTTCAAATACTTGATGCATGAGATGATGTCTCGAGGTGTGTATGCATGTTAGGTACCAAGTGTGTATATAACGTGCAGGTATTGCCTATATATTGTCTCCAAAAAGTGGAAAACGTGACTTATAAAAAAACTGCGCATGGATTTTAAACATTTCTTGCACCAAAATAAATTTACATTTTAATTCTATTTCCATGGACTTTTGAGGCCTCTCATACGTATATTATGTGTATGTGTGACATATATCTATGTTTCATTCTGTTTGTTTATACACACTTGGAGAATGTATATATTGTTGTATGTGCTTTGCCGGTAGGCACATACTGCCTCTTTTCGACAACCCTAGGAGGGAAATACCATTATTCCCATTTCCTAGACAAGGAAACCTGGGTGCAAAGTGATTAAATCACTTTCTAAGAGCACACAGATGGCAAGTGCTCCCTGTGGGCATCTGTGGAAGGGAATACATGCAAAAATGAGGCAATAACATTAGTCTGCAAGTAGAAGTATGACAGGCATTGTTTTGCTGCTTTTCTGAAATTTACAGTTTTTCTAGGATAGGGATCCACAAACTTTCTGTAAAGGGCCAGACAGTCAATATTTCAGGCTTTGTGGGCCAGATCATCTCTGCCCGAATGCTCAACCCTGCCATTGTAACATGCAGGCCGTAAATACATAAATGTTTGGACATGGCTGTGACCCAGTAAGACTTCATCTACAGTAGGCACTGGACTTCACATCATATGGAACTTGTACGTCATGTCTTTTTTATTTATTTATTTGACAGAGTTATACACAGTGAGAGAGAGAGACAGAAAGGTCTTCCTTCCGTTGGTTCACCCCCCAAATGGCCATCACGACCAAAACTACACCGATCTGAAGCCAGAAGCCAGGTGCTTCTCCTGGTCTCCCATGGGGTGCAGGGCCTAAGCACTTGGGCCATCCTCCACTGCCCTTCTGGGCCAGAGCAGAAAGTTGGCCTGGAAGAGGAGCAACCGCAACTAGAACCTGGCACCCATATGGCATGCCGGCACCACAGGCGGAGGATTAACCAAGTGAGCCACAGCGCCGGCCCCATAGCTTGTACATCATGAAATACTCTTCTTTTGCACTTTTCCCCTCAGTCATTTAAAAAATGTACAAACTGGGGCCAGCGCTGTGGTGTAGTAGGCTGAGCCTCCGCCTGTGGAGCTGACATCCCATATGGGCGCCAGTTAAGTCCCAGCTGCACCTATTCCAACCCAGCTCTCTGCTATGGCCTGGGAAAGCAGCAGAAGATGGCCCAAGTGCTTGGGCCCCTGCACCTGCAGAGGAGCCTCGGATGAAGCTCCTGGCTCCTGGCTTCAGATTGGCCCAGTTCCGGCCGTTGCAGCCACTGGGGAGCGAAACAGCAGATGGAAAACCTTTCTCTCTGTCTCTCCCTCACTCTGTCTGTAACTCCACCTCTCAAATAAATACATCTAAAAAATGCAGAAGTCCCTTTTAACTCATGGTCCCTCCACAGATAAGAGACTGGCTGGATTTGGCCTGTGGGTTGTAGGATGACAAGCATTGTGCACAGCATGAAATTGTTCTAAAGGTTTCTTTCAGATACCGCAGCCGGTGCCAGTGGGAAGGAGCAGTTCTTTGGCTGGCAGCCGGCAGTGTGGGCACAGGTCTGGACACCCGCCAGTCCCGGGCACGCTCCGGGGCATGTGTGGGCAGTCAGTCTTGCCCTTGGAGTCTGGGAGGGTGGTAGGTAATCAGAGTCCCGTTTGCCCTGAAAGGAGCAGGTGCATCTCAAATCCTAGCCCCACTATGTGCCGACCGCTGCCGTTTCTGAGGATGTCCCTGGTGATCCTGGTGTTCCTGGGGTTGGCAGAAGCCTGCATTCCTCGGCAAGGTAATGCTTGCACCCACCCCTCATCTCCCCCGCGCTGCTCCTTAGGTTGGGGAGACACCTGTGGGTGCATTCAGAGGGCACCTATTGAATTTTGCAGTTTCTTGCTACAGGGTTAGACATTCTCATTGCCCTTGGCGGAGATGCTGGGGTGGCTGAGTCCCTATCCTTGGAGACAGACAGGCATACGTCTGCATGCCTCTTTGTGACTTTGGGGGAGAGGCACTGCCTGTGTCAGCCCTGCCGTCCTCACCTGGCCAATGAGGGTCACAAGAATCCCCAGCTCCAAGTCAATGAGGCCGTGTGTGAACAGTGCCTGAGAGTCCACATTTCACTATCACTGGAGAGTTCTAGCGAGACCCCAGACCTTGCAATGCAGACACCAGGAAGTACATTGGGAAGGGCACCACTTGAGTTCTGTCACAAAGCTGATGAAGATTGGACTCTTCTCCCCCACTTACTTATTCAAGTATTTATTTATATCTATATGATCTTATGGATTGTTACTTCATTAACAGACATTTTTTTGGTGAGTAGAATAACGGCCACACATTTCCCTTTGGACACACTCAATCTGAAGTGTCCCTGTAACATTGACAGGGACATCGACAGGTTGCAAGTTCCATGAGAACAGGGCTTGGAATGCCTTTTTACTCCTGTGCTAGCATCTGTCTTTCCAGTCAGCACTGTAGATGCATTCAGAGCAGAGCTTGGATCTGTTTACCTGCATCTTCAGCACCAAGTGCAGGCCAGCGCCCAGAACAGTACCAGGGGAATACTGGGTGGATGGTTAGAAGGATGAGTGGATGGGTGCATGGATACATGGATGTATGGACAGGTGGTCGAGTGAGTGAGTAGGTGGGCAGCTGGGTAGATGGACAGACGGAAGGGTGGGGGATGGATGGGCTGACCTAAGTAGTTTTGCTGATACAAAAATTGGGTGACTTAGCTGTCCTCCGGTCCCATGTACAGCTCGGGTCCCCTTGTTTTTTGCAGTGATCTGAATCTAACACTGAATTCTCCCCCTTTTCTCTGCCCCCTCATCCTGTCGTGAACTGGATGGCTGACGCTTTTGCCCTCCCAGTCGTTATTGAAGAAAAAAGTAAGAACTGTGGAACCCCCATGCTTGTATTCCCCTCCGGATCTTACACACTTCTGGGAATCCTGGGGAGGGGAGGGGACCTTGACTGGGTGCTGACTTCGCCCTGGGGTCGGGGTATAACTAGTAAAGATAAGTCACTGCCATCTGTGTCTAATATTGAGGTACACAATGAAAAGAAGCTTCCCTCCTCCTCTCATTTTTCTGGGGAAAGGAGGCTGAGAGGGAAGAAAGGTGGCGGGTATCCGTATCCCCTGCAGTGACACCTTGACTCACTGTCCCTTTAGCTGGGGGCTCACAAACTTCAGGATCTCAGGACCCCAGGGAGCCTTTTCCTTTCCAATGTGAATAATCTGCCTATGTATTTATCTTATTATAAATTAAACACAAATGGCCAACCGGTACACAAAAAGACATTCACCTTCATTAGTCATCAGGAATGCGCAAGTCAAAATCACAATGAGATGTCATCTCACACTCACTGGGATGGTTATATTCCAAAGATAGATGATATCAAGTGTGGACCAGAATGTGGCAAAGCCAGAGCCTCATCTACCGTCGCTGGCGATGGAAAATGGCACTGCTGCTTTGGAAGAGTCTAGAAGTCCCTCAGCTTTGTGCTGCCAAGCAGTTTCACTCTTGGGTATACGCCCAAGAGAAATTAAGACAGAAACAGAAAAAGTGATACTCACAGCAGGACTATTCAAAAGAGCCAGAAAGTAGAAATAATGCAAACATCCACTGACGATGAATGATAAACAAAATGTTATCTATGCCTGTAACAGCATATTATTCAGCCATAAAAGAACCCTCATGGCCAGCTCTCTGCTGTGGCCAGGGAGTGCAGTGGAGGATGGCCCAGGTGCTTGGGCCCTGCACCCCATGGGAGACCAGGAAAAGCACCTGGCTCCTGGCTCCTGCCATCGGATCAGCGCGGTGCGCCGGCCGCAGCGCGCTGGCTGCGGCGACCATTGGAGGGTGAACCAACGGCAAAAAGAAAGACCTTTCTCTCTGTCTCTCTCTCTCACTGTCCACTCTGCCTGTCAAAAAAAAAAAAAAAAAAACCCTCATGGACGCCAAAATCCAAGGGTGCTCAAGTCCCTTCTATAAAATGTTGAGGTAGTTTCATATAACCTAGGCATATCCTCCCAAATACTTTAAATCAACTGTAGGTTATTTGTGATGCCTAACACACTATAAATGCTATGGAAGCAGTTGTTATATGCTATTGTTTATATTATAATGACAAGAATAAAAGCCTGAACATGTTCAATATAGATGTAAATTTTTAAAAAATTTTTTTGACAGGTAGAGTTTACAGACAGAGAGAGAGAGAGAGAGAGAGAGGGAGAGAGAGAGAGAAGAGAGAGAGAGAGAGAGAGAGAGAGAGAGAGAGAGAGAGAGAAGTCTTCCTTCCATTGGTTTAGTCTCCAAATGGCTGCAATGGCTGGAGCTACGCCAATCTGCAGCCAGGAGCCAGGAGTCTCTTCCTGGTCTCCCATGCAGGTGCAGAGGCCCAAGGACTTGGGCCATCTTCCCCTGCTATCCCAGGCCACAGCAGAGAGCTGGACTGGAAGAGGAGCAACTAGGACTAGAACCCGGCACCCATATGGGATGCTGGTGCTGCAGGCGGAGGATTAACAGTGGCCACTGCACCGGCCCTCAGATGTAATTTTTTAAAAGTATTTTTTTATCCAGTAGTTGGTTGAATCATGACTGTGGAGCCTACAGATATAGAAGACTGAATATGTATGTATTAGGTTGTATCCATATATAGATAGATATCTATTTATTGGACACCTATACAGGATAACTAGATATCTATCCAGATGGGTATGTCTACTTTAGTATCTAGATAAGTAGATATTTATCTGCAAGAATAATTTTTAAAACTAAAATGTTAAAGAAGGGTTCTCAACACCTATGTCAATATAATATTACCACTGTATTGATCTCTGTCAAATTATATGTGCTGAGCTACATAAAAACAATCTCTCATGAAAGTCCCTCCCAATACGGCAACACACAAATCCCATGGAGGAGTGAAGAAAAGCGTGTGGAGCTGGACGGGGCCAGGTCATGTCAGCATTGTCCAACTCTCCTCCTCGTTTTTGTTTTCCATGTGGACTCGCTCACTGACTCCTGGTTCTGTCGCTCCTTCCAGTCAAATGTAAGTCACATCTCTTTCTCTTTAAATCAATGAGGAGCCCAAAGTAGGACCCATCAATCAGAGAAGGAAGGGACTGAGAGAAAAAGGCAAAGCTGCAGAACATCATTCTCAGATTAGAGATGCTCTAGTTTTGCACACGGACTCAAGGCTCAGAATCTTCAAATCACTGGGGTTGGACCTCAAGGAGGCCAACATGATTTTGTAAGCATGTGTAAGATTGGGAATGAAAGAGACAAACAGAACCTGTGTGGTTTCCCGGGTCTATACGTGTGCCTTTGATCAGATTTTCAGTGGGATTAAATGACCCAACATGAGTTGGGTCTGCACAATTTCGTACAATGTATTAGATTGTATTTGTTGGTGGGATTTTTATGAGAAAACCATGATACAGGGTGGATGAGCCTCTTCTTTTCCAAGAACTAACTGTGCTGATCTCCGATTGAGAAGTGGGGATGACATTGAAAATCAATGGCAGAATTCACATGGAGGGTTGAGGGGCTGGATTCTCCGGACAACTGGTACCCCTGGGGTTTCTGACTTCTGAAAAAAGTGTGTATCCAAAGGGGCCTAACACCCTAGGATAGCCCCTCCATCTGGCTCTTCCTCCTACCTCAGGACCTGGTGGGTGCAATGAGATGCAAAGAATGACTTAATTATTTTCATTTTCTCTCTGAATCTTTATTGACACACCATCTCCACTGGCCACATTCGTTCTCTTCTTCCTGCTGCTTGCTCCCGGGCAGTGCTGAAAGGTAAGATTCTCCCTCCATCTCTCCCCCTTGCGGTTCCCATTATCCTTGTACAAAAGGGGTAACTTCTGCTGGCTTTCAACAAGCCTTTTCCTGGCCGTCCAGAGCCAAGTTTCTAATCTAGGAACTAGAATAACTGAGCACTGTAACATCTCCTCTGATGAAAACAAAATATGGTCTTCCTCCTCAGCTCCCCAAACCAAGAAAAGAAATCATTACCTGGAAATACAGTGTGGGTTTTTTTTTTTTTTTTTTTTTTTTGGTGGTCCAAGCTTCAAGATGGTCCACATATGGCTAAAGGAAACCATCGAGGTCAGAGAGCAGAACCTGGCATTGACTTTTGAATGACTTAAAGTGCTGGCAGAGTATGATTTTGTGACCTGTACAGCACTTTGAATTAACAAATTCAGTAGGATTTCTCAGTCTGCAGGAAGCCTCACCCCAGTTAATAGTCTCACTGTGAGGACCAGTAAATGGAGATTTATAGAGGAAGTTGGAGAGATTGGAGTTTGAATTCTTGCTCTTTCACTTACCAACTGCTTACACCTTAGCAAGTCATGTAATTTCTCAGTTGCACCTGTCCCCATCAGCACTGTGGGAACAGTACTCTGATCTCAGAGGACTGGTGTGAAGTAGATAGAAGGAAAGAGCTTGGCACCTCTTTATAGAGTCAATACAGGGTTGTCTTTTTATCTTTTCCAAGCATGACTGAGAAAGGGTGCATGGCCAAGCCCCTTCCCAGTTCAGTTAAGCTCTCCTCCACATGCAGGGCAAAGGGCACTCAGTAATCACAGGGTCCGGACCTCAGTTCCTAACAGCTCACCGTGGCCCACAGTCTACTTCCCATCCTGGTCGCAGAAACTGAGCTGGTTTCCGGTTTTCTAATTATGGTTTCATCTCCTTATCCCTTGGGCCCAACATTCTGTGCCACATCTGTGACCCTGGCTGCCACCTCAACTCTCCATCTGGATGGACTGCAACCAGGGATCATAGGTAAATATCCTGCCATGTTCGCAAACGACCTTGGACTGGGAGTCTGGGGGGAACCTCCAGCAAGAATGACTCAGCCTCTAGTGTGTGTCTGAACTCACGACTAAGTGATGGCAGCTCAAGAATGGATATGCAGTGCTCGCTCTTTCGAAACTCCTGGTCTGGTGGGGAACAGAGACAAATACAGTCATGCACTCGTAACGACATGTCAAGGACAGACTACACATGTGATGGGGATCCTATGAGATGTTATCCTCTGTAACTTGTAGTATTATGAATTTGCTCATTCTGTGATGTTCACACAATGACAAAGTCACCTAACAATCCGTTTTCACATCAGTAAGCAATGCATGACTGTGAGTAGAAAGCGACTTACATTAGATTCAGGGATGCCTGCTGTGACGGAGCTAGGACAAGGGTTTGGTGAGAAACTGAGGAAACCCTGAGTCATGTCTGAGGCAGCACAGCCACACTATGAGTGTTAAGTCTGTTGAGTGGAGAAAACCCCTCAGTTGGGAATACTTCTTTCTGTTGTGTCTGTGCCTCATCAGTTATGTCTCTTCCCCAGGTCTGATGAACAGGCTGTCCCCAGATGGTAAGTGTGGGGTCATCTCACTTGGTCCTGGGCTTTCTCTTGTGTACAGGTAATTAAGCTATTTGTGCTCCTATTTATAGTCTAAAAAGTTTCCAGTATTATCCAATCATATGTTTTGTTCATTTTAATGTAATGAAAATACTTATTACTACATAAGGTTACAGCTGGAATTTTACCTAATAATTGTTAGACTACGGATTTCTTAGGTTTTAAAAATATGTGGACCTGGAAAATACTCATATATGTCTATAACTTTTTGAGTTACAACGTGTGCTTCATCAATAAAATCTGACCTCTTTCCTTCAACTACTTCAGTAATACTCAATTCCTATTGATAATTTAATGAGTCTCTGGTTCATGAATATTTAGGGTTTTTTTCCTAATATAATTTTACTTGCTTTTGTTTGTTTTCATGACATTACAAATATCCTTATAGAATCACTGATTCTTTTTTTTTTTTCAAAGAAATATGTTAAGTTCCTTCAAGGTAAATGGCTGGGTTAAAGGTATCTGCATTTTAAATCTGTATACACTTCAATTCACACGCGCACAAACTGCCCATGAGAATACCTATTGCTCCATCCCTTCAGCAATGCAGGATATTATCAAACTTTTAAATTTTTAATAGTAATGCTTTCAAACGAGCCTCCATGCTTTTTCAAAGATAGACTGCCAGTTGGAGTACTAACAATACTCATGTTTCTATTTTTCTTTTTCTTTTTTTTCTTTTCTTTCTTTTTTGGACAGGCAGAGTGGACAGTGAGAGAGAGAGACAGAGAGAAAGGTCTTCCTTTGCCGTTGGTTCACCCTCCAATGGCCGCCGCGGCTGGCGTGCTGCGGCCGGCGCACCGCGCTGATCCGATGGCAGGAGCCAGGTGCTTCTCCTGGTCTCCCATGGGGTGCAGGGCCCAAGTACTTGGGCCATCCTCCACTGCACTCCCGGGCCACAGCAGAGAGCTGGCCTGGAAGAGGGGCAACCGGGACAGAATGCGGCATCCCGACCGGGACTAGAACCCAGTGTGCCGGCGCCGCAAGGCGGAGAGTTAGCCTACTGAGCCGTGGCACTGGCTCTATTTTTCTTTAAGTGAACTCAGTTTTTTTTTTTTCTTAAATAGATCAACTTGAAAAGCAAACTACTAAGTCACTTAAGTGGAAATCTAGTATCACTTGTCATCAGGAGAAAATTGCAATAAAAATAAATGTAATGGAAACAAAACCTTGCTAAATCCTAACAAGGCACTGTTTTCTGCTGAGTTTTTTCACTGAAGGCGAGTTTCTCTCTTTGGTAGAAGAGAAAGTTGGCAAGTGTTAGTGTCAGTGTTAGAGAGGTGTTAAAGATGAGTCGGCATCATGTCAAGACTTTCTTTCTGACTGAAAGACAAATGGAAAAGGAAAAGCTTTCTCACCATGTGGCACTAAGGAGTTAAAGCTGAATCCAGTCCACCTGAATCTGCTTCCTGGCCATCATGCAAGGTTCATACCCTGTTACTGGAGTTGCCTGGCAGGGTGATCATAAGCTGGGGTCCCAGAAACACAACCCAGCTCCATAGTTTATCATACACATCACCAAGGGAAAGTCCGAACACACTGCACAGGCTGGCCGTGAAAATGCAGGCGTTAGGAAGCTGGTTGAAGCTGGTTCCAATCCCTCGTCTCACTCTTCTGAGGATTCTAAAGTCCAAAGACCTCCTTGAGGTTTCTGCTTCTCCTACAAAGACAGTTCCTCAGTTTTCTTTATTTGGGTGGGTGAACACCTGTGTGCACTATTTTGTCAACCAGGAAGTCTGTTCTTATGTACAATTATTGAGTTCTGATGAAGGTCAGAGCACCAGGAACAGTCACAGCCTTGAGTGGAAGGCTCCCCTCTCACCAGTTCTACTCCTCTCCTTCCTTCTCTCCTTTCCTCCTCTGAGAAGCAAAGGATCCAGCTCCCCCTGACGCCTACCGTCAGCTAACCCACCACACCTAGAAATACCAGAATCTCCCTCCCAGGAAGGCAGCTGGACTTCACAAAATAAACAAAATGTTCTTATTGTACATGTGATGTGCCTGCCATGAAGCCAAAGATCAAGTTCACATGGGCATTATGGTGAGATCTGACGTGACCATCACTAGGCATGACGAGGGGTCTTCCAAAAGTTCGTGGAATTGCATACTATGTAAGAACTGTGCATGGGCCTCAAGACCTTGTGCAGGACAAACTTACCATTGAACTCCATTTTCCCATGAACTTTTTGAAGCCCCTTCCCTTTACATATGATATCGTGCATAATAATAATAATCCCTCGTTAACCTTCTAATACCTGCAGAGTCAGCCTGAGTTGAGAGTGGGGGAGGCAGGTGTCGTAGACCCACAGGCCTGGAGATCATGTGCACAGTACAGATGGGGAAAAGTGAGGCTCACCAGGAAGTGGAGCCTCATCGGCAAAGTGGAAACTAACAAAAACGTCAGTCAGCACCTCAGATGAGCAAGTGTACCTGCAGGTCCTCACGGGCACCACCCTGGTCCAGGGCAGTCCACCTGTCTGCATTTGCCCAGGATTTTTCCAACTTCAGCACTGACATTGAGGCATTCTGGGAGGCACTTCGGCTCCAGGATGATCTCTCAGCTATGGTTCTGATTGTACAAGGAGGAGATTGACATAAAGTTGCTGAAGACCATGGTGCCAGGATCTGAGCACGGGTCCAGATTGCTCAGTGAGGCCCTGCTGTGAAGCCCCACTGTTCTTTCTCTCTCTCTCTCTCTCTTTTTTAAGATTTATTTATTTGAAAGTCAGAGTTACAGGAGAGGCAGAGAGAGAGAGAGAGAGAGAGAGGTCTTCCATCTGATGGTTCACTCTCTAATTGGCTGCAACAGCCAGAGCTGCGCCGGTCGGAAGCCAGGAGCTGGGAGCTTCACCCGGGTCTCCCACGTGGGTGCAGGGGCCCAAGGACTTGGGCCATCTTCCACTGCTTTCCCAGGCCACAGCAGAGAGCTGGATCGGAAGTGGAGCAGCCGGGTCTCGAACCGGCGTCCATATGGGATGCTGGCACTTCAGGCCAGGGCGTTAACCTGCTGCGGCACAGTGCCGGCCCCGAGGGCCCACTGTTCTTAGGATGAATTCTGGAGTCTTTCCGAGTCCCTGTGGGGGCTGTGCACCATTACCTCCTGTACTGTCCAGCTGTGTCTGTGCCATGGTCATCTTAGACCTCTTCCAATCCTTCTGGAGCTCTGGGCTCCTTCCTGCCCATGCCCATGTTGTTCCCCCCACCAGGGGCACTTTTCTCCCTCCTCTCCCAAATTCCTTTACCTGCCTAACCCCTGCTCGTCTTTCAGGTCTCAGACACAACATCACTTCCACCAAGATGCCTACCCTGGTACCCCCACAAGGTCAGCAGCCATCCCCTCCTTACAGATTCCCACTGTACCCTGCAGGTCTACCCAGAACTCTCATCCCATAATCCCCTACTTTGGGATGTCTTTGTTGCCTGCCTCTCTGACTGGACTGTAAGCCCCCTGAGCCCACAGATCTTGTCTGTCACATTCCGTTGCATCCTCCGTACCTCGCTTAATGCCCAGCACACAGCAGATGCTCCAGAAAAGTTGCTAGGAGACCAAGTGACTGCATCAATGCGTCTGTGCCTTCAGCTGTCAAACCCGTGGGTTGTGTTTCCTCATCTCCAGTAGCACTTCCACCTCTGCTCCCCTGATGGGTCGGGGATGCTTTTCTACTGGTGTCTGGGACTCGAGTTTTAATGCCTGTTTTTCCTCTCTACTCCTCTCCTCCCCTGGAACCTGGCTGCCTGCATCTTCGCCCCCAGATAGAACAGAAGAAGAAAGTAAGTACTGACAGTCTGTGTCACTGAAATGAGACTCTCATAAGCCAATCCAGGCTTGACATTCCTTTCCAAAATTTGGGGGTAGGATTGGTCCAGGCCCTGGCACTTGGCCACTAGTTGTTGACTGGGACTACATCAGCACAAACAGAAAATGGTGAAGTCTAAACCTGTGGGAAACATGATTGGCAGCAGTTGTATTTTTTTTTTCAGAAAAAAATATTTATTTGAAAGGCAGAGTTACAATGAGAACAGGGGAGGGAGGAGAGAGAGAGATATCCTCCATCTGCTGGTTCACTCCTCAAATGTCTGCAACAGCTGGGGCTGAGCCAGGCTGAAGCCAAGAGCCTGGAACTGCATCCGGTCTCCCACACGGGTGGCAGGGCCCAGGTAGTTGGGCCATCTGCTGCTGCTTTCCCAGGTGCATTAGCAGGGAGTGGGATGAAAACGGAGCAGCTGGGACTCCAGCTGGCACTCATGGGATGCCAGCATTGCATGCAGCTGCTTAACCTGCACTACAATGGTGGTCCCAGCCACTGTCATCTTCCATGATATAAATACTCTAATCTTGGCTGACTTCATGCTGCTAACGGTTTAAGAGTTGGCATGTAAAATTCCTGCAATTGTAACAATCATCTCTTGCAAGCCATTACCAGCACATCTACAAGTTCAAGTTAGATTTCTTACTATAAGTTGCTGCAATGAGAAGGAGCCCCCCTCATTTTAGCCTTCCAGAAGGAAAAGTGAGAATCTGGAGGCGAGAAAGGAGCTGGACCCTTTAGAGAATGGAGGGAAAATCCCGAGGAAGAAGGATGGTGGAGCTGTGTCCTCGGAAGACAAAGCAGGCTTGCCGACCTTTTAGGTCCATGGCACAGGGTTGGGCAACAGAAATGTTTCTTAAAAGAAAACAATGCCTTTGCAACAACTAATCCACGTTCACATCAAAGGAGTTGAAGAAAACCAATATGGCAGCACCTTCCTTTATAGCTGAACTCTTGCGGCAGCACATGGAAGCCAAGTTCCCCACCCCCACCAAGTTAGCTGAGAATCAAAAACTTTAAAAAATAGATTTCTGTGCCTCACTTGAGCCATCTGCATGAGAGTACCACAGGCTAGGATCTATGACTGTTTTTGGAAAAGTTTCCCAGGTGCTTTTGAGAACTTGGTACAGATGGTTTGAGAACCACTGAGATAGAGCAGGTTTTGCAAACCGGTACTCCTGCTGCCTGATTTGTCAATCAAGCTTCATTTACTCACAGCCACACCCACTGATTCACGTTCTGTCTGTGGGTCACTTCTGTACTGCAAGGGCAGAGCTGAGTGGTTGCAACTGGGACCACATGGACTGCACAGCCTATAGTATTTCCCATCTGGCTCTTTACAGAGAAAGTTTGTTGATGTCTGAGCTACAGCAACACCTCTCAGCGTTTGCTTAAAATCCAGTTCTAGGGTCCCAGCTCAGACCTAAGGAGGAGGACTTATGTGATGGAGCGAGGTGTGCGTTTGTAACACACTTCCTAAGTAATGGTTCCTTCACACACTACCCTGGCCATACAGGCCAGCCAAATTCACCTCGACAGTCCAATGGTCTAGCAGGGGGCACCATCACTTTCCAGGGTGCAGCAGATGAGGAAGGAAACGGTGCTTTCCCCTTGACCTTCCCTCTTTAGCCTCAAGTCCTACTTCAAAAAGTTTGTGCAAAAACCGAGTTAAACAGGCTTTAATGCAAAAATTGAAATCCATAGTTTTTTCATATCACACATTTTCATTGGCTTTTTGAAGATCCTTTGTATTCAAGGACTTAAAAAAATTCCTTGTGCTGAAAGAAACTGATCATTTCATTTTCCATGAGTGTTCGGAAGTTCCCTCATATTCCCAGCCTGCCCTGGAGACAGAGAGGCAGTGATTTAATGGTACCCACCTGTTCTGCTTGAGCCCTTTATTTTTTATTTTTTTTTATTTTATTTATTTTTTGACAGGCAGAGTGGACAGTGAGAGAGAGAGAGACAGAGAGAAAGGTCTTCCTTTGCCGTTGGTTCACCCTCCAATGGCCGCCGCGGCCAGCGCGCTGCGGCCGGCGCACCGCGCTGATCCGATGGCAGGAGCCAGGAGCCAGGAGCCAGGTGCTTCTCCTGGTCTCCCATGGCGTGCAGGGCCCAAGCACCTGGGCCATCCTCCACTGCACTCCACGGCCACAGCAGAGAGCTGGCCTGGAAGAGGGGCAACCGGGACAGAATCCGGCGCCCCGACCGGGACTAGAACCCGGTGTGCCGGCGCCGCTAGGCGGAGGATTAGCCTAGTGAGCCGCGGCGCCGGCCTGCTTGAGCCCTTTAAACCTAAACTCCCTACTACATGCATTTCCCTCCCTTCATTTATAAAGATAATTATTATGTCAATATTTTATAGTAGCCTTCCTTTGACTATCAAATAAATATTTAGTAAAGCATCAAAAACGAGTGCATATAAGACTGGTGAGACCTAGGTAAGGCCTATAGCCCAGGTAGCTGCACTGGGCCGGCACTCGTTTGCTAGTTTTGATAGCATGCTCTGATTCCACCAGGGGCCAACCCTGGGAGAAACTGGGTGATGGGGACACAGGACTCCTCTGTGCTATTCTTCGCCCATGTTCTGTGCATCACTAATACTGCTTAGACGGTAAACTGAGGCACAGTGAGATTACAAGGAGCTTATCTGAGCAAACAATTCATGAGTTGGGAGCTCCAGGCCAAAGTGCTTTGGGAGCTCCATCAGAGTGAGGCCCTCATAGGATGGACCTGGAAGTGAAGCAGAGAAAATGTGTGATGGCCACAGCGATAGAGCTGCCTTATTTGGTTTATACTGTTGGAAAATCCTTAGTTATAGAGGGGTGTTGGCTGCTTCTGATTGGTGAACCTAAGTTCTATTTGTCTTTCATTGTAGGTATTTATAAGAAATAGCCCAAGCTAAGGTTCACTTAAGTTTGCAGATCAAGCAAGGCTGAGGTGATAGGAGGCCTAACTGAATCATTCAGGGTGGGTCTCCATTTTGGTGTGCTTTAATGGTATATTGAAAATAAAGTTTTAAATAATTTTAAAATATTTGATGAATGGATAAAGGAATGGACCAGGGACAGGAGGGGTGCTAATGCTGACCCTGTCTTTTGCTAATTTTTTCATATTGATTCCTTGATGGCTGGTTGGCGGTATGCTCCAGTGAAAAGTAAGTTATTTTTCCTTTTTTTTTTTTTGGAAACTGGAATGTTTCTAGATGTGGGGAAGGAGAGGAAACAAGAAAGAGATCTCCAGGTAGATCTTCTCAATTTAGGACACAGGTTGAGGGAAACCCTCTGTCCATGGCCTCCATCCCTGAAGGAGGCTGGGGACTGGCTGAAGACTCCCTGATCCTGTGATTGCACAGGGAGTTGTGAGATGTGCCCAGGCACATGTGGGTCTGGAGTTGCACCACACCGTGTGGGCAGGAAGGTGAGCCCTTAGCCACTCAAGTCCCCGAGTGTTGAGCAGGGTTTCATAAGGACTCTCAAGGACTGAGGACCAGAACACCAGGAAGGACTGAGGTGGGCACATCTGTGCGGAGGACATGGAATAAGGAGAACCAAGGGCAAGTGGCCCAGTCCCTCCTCAGCTTTCCCCCTCCAGACTTCCTAGGAAGAGACAACAGAGAACAATGGGCATTGGCTAATGCCCCTCTGCTCATCTCCCTAACCTCTGAAGGGCATATCTTAAGGGAACTGGGCACCTGAGGACTCTGCCTGGGGGAAAACAGTGTCTCCAGAGGAGTCAAGTGTCCTGGAAGTTTCCAGAGCCCCCTGCCCATCCCCCAGCCCATTCCGTAAGCCCTGGAAGGCACTGCCATTTCCCCTTTGCCCTGAGGACCAGCAGGGTGGGTGAGCAGGACAGAGGCATTTTGACCCTATCTCTTCCTCCTGACCTGCACGCCTGCTGCTGCCCAATGACTGACCGGATGTCCTCCTGGATGCTCGTGTGTCAACAGTACTGAAACGTAAGATTCTCGGGGCACACGTTGGCCCTTCCACTCACTCCCATTCTTCTCTGCCCCAGATCCTCCCTCAGAATCTGACCACCCTTTTCTGGAAGAATAATAGCTCCATCATTTTCACCTTTGAACAGGTGGGGTGTCTGTTTTTAACTTTTTATTTATTTATTTGAGAGGTAGAGTTACAGTCAGAGGCAGAGAGAGGGAGGTCTTCCATCCACTGCTTCACTCCCCAAATGGCCGCAACAGCTGCAGCTGAGCCGATCGGAAGCCAGGAGCCAGGAGCTTCTTCCGGGTCTCCCACACTGGTGCAGGGGCCCAAGAAGTTGGGCCATCTTCCATTGTTTTCCATAGCAGGGAGGTGGATCAGAAGAAGAGCAGCTGGGACTTGAATGGGCACCCATATGGGACGCCAGCGCTGCAGGTGAAGGATTAACCTCTGTGCCACAGCGCCGGTGCACTTTGCTGGAGGCACAAGGTGGGTGGTGGTGGACACCAGTCTGACGCTATGGCTTAACCATGTGGCTGTGTTGCTCACTGTCCTGTGCACAGCCAGACTCTCCTTCCAGAGTCCAGCTCTGGCTATCTCATGAGGCCATTGCTGAAAAAGGTCACTGTTTGACAAAGAAGTCACATGCTCTCTTTGATTTTTTTGTGGTAAAATATGTAACGTAAAACTTACCACCCACGGCCGGCACTGTGGCATAGTAGGCTAAGCCTCCACATGCAGTGCTGGCATCCCAGGTAGGCACCGGTTCGAGTCTGGCTGCTCCACTTAAAATTTAACTCCCTGCTAATGGCCTGGGAAAAGCAGCAGAAGATGGCCCAAGTGCTTGGGCCCTTGCACTCACGTGGGATACCAGGAGGAAGCTCCTGGCTCCTGGCTTCAGATCGGCACAGCTCCGCCATTGCGGCCATTTGGGGACTGAACCAGCAGATGGAAGACCATTCTGTCTCTCCCCATATGTAACTCTCTCAAATAAATAAATAAAATCTAAAACAAAACAAAACAAAAAAACCCAACCATACCACCTTTGCCACTTTATATGATATGGTAACACATGGCACAATTGCAGTGTTGTGCAACTACCACCCCAATCTAGTGCCAGGACTTCTCTTCACCCCAGAAGGAGGCCCCAAACCCATTAAGCAGCCAGTCCCACTCTCCCCCTTCCCCAGGTCCTTGGCAGCCACTATTTTACTTCCTGTGTCTGAGAAATTGACCACTGTAGGTCCCCCAACGCCACCCACATGATGCTCTGCTCCCGTTCGCTGCTGTAGTCTAACTGCTCGCTAAGATCTGTCCTAAGCCCTGTTCCAGCCACTCCCTGTCCCTCTGCCTTCTGATGGTGTGATTTTGTCTCCTGCTCTGGCCTCTCCTTCCACGGCCCTTGGGACTCAACACTCTGGACCCTGTCTGCATCCTTGACCTGTGCCCACCTCCTGGACCACACTTCCTCTGAATGGATGACATCAGAGATCCTAGGTAAGTACCTCCCTGCACACATGTCTTGGGGCTTGCTCATCAAGAATATATATTTTTTTAATTGCCTAGAATATGACAGGACCATGCAGAGTATGGGGAACCTGGAACCTTAATCTCACCTGCTCATACCTCTCCATAAACTCATAGTCTGATGGAGGAGCAGATGAGTGACAGATCCTTGTGTTATAATCTGATGGAGGAGGTTTACAAGTGACAGATCCTTTATTACATCTGATGGAGACGGCAGAAAAGACAGAACTTTGTATTATAATATAAGCCAATGGCCCGACGGAGAAGAAGTGAGGACAGTGCCAGGGAGACCAGTAGGACCTCTCAGAGTAGCAGCAGCTCTGGGCAAGGTTGCTGAACCCGTTGGTCTGCGGTATTTGTCTCATCGCCTCTTGTTGGGACTCTGTTTGTTTGTTGCTTTCTTTCAGGTTTGCTGAGCCTGCAGGTGTTGAGTGGTGAGTCTGGTGATGGCTACTGGGCCCCGTGATTCTCCCCGACACAGAAATACAGTGCTGTTCACTTTTTTCTTTTTATGTTGGAAGACTTTAAATAACATCAAACCAACCATTGTTGGCAGCAGAAAATGTTAACTTTTTCCATTCGTCCAACAAATATCAATTAATGTTAGCTACTCTATGCTGAGTCTTATTTTAGGTATCAGAGATATAGCAGGAAATAAAACAGACAGAAATATGAGCCTGAATGCAGCTTGCATTCCAATAAGAGAAAGAAAGGAGACAATAAAGAAGCAGGTTACACAGCTGTTGGGTGAGGCAGAGGGGAAGGATGTGGGAGAAGCTGAGATGTTTTTAAAGGACCAGCAGGGAAGGTGACATCTGAGCAGACTTGAAGGAGGTGAGGCAGCCAGATGTGTGTGAGGGGGCAGAGCATTCCAGGCAGAGGGAACAGCATGTGCAAAGGCCCCGAGGCAGGGGAGTGCTGGGACTAAGGAACACCAAGGAGGCCCATAGCATTTCCTTCTTTCCGCGCCCAATGCACCCAAGATCACTGATTACAGTTTCCACCTATTTCATAATTCAGTGAGTATTTTGTTTTTTCTCCCTTCTTCCCTCCCTCCCTCTGCCCCTTATTCCCTCCACCTCTTCCTCTCTTCTTCCCTCCCTGTCTCCTTCTTTCTCCCTCCCTGTCTCCTTCTTCCTCCCTCTCTTCCTCCTCCCCCATCTCTCCCTCCCTGCCTTCTCTTTCTCTCTCCTCTTGCTGCCCCTCCTCCTTCCTTCCCCATTTTAGAAGAAACAAATGACTGCAAGGAAGAAGGTGAGTGCTTGGGGCCCTGCCCTCTCTTTTTCTTTTCTTTTTTAAAAAAGATTTATGGCCAGCGCCATGGCTCACTGGGCTAATCCTCCACCCGCGGCGCTGGCACACCGGGTTCTAGTCCCTGTTGGGGCGCCGGATTCTGTCCCGGTTGCCCCTCTTCCAGGCCAGCTCTCTGCTGTGGCCGGGAGTGCAGTGGAGGATGGCCCAAGTGCTTGGGTCCTGCACCCACAAGGGAGACCAGGAGAAGCACCTGGCTCCTGGCTTCGGATTGGCGTGGTGCGCCGGCCATAGTGGCCATTGGGGGGGGGGGTGAACCAACGGCAAAAGGAAGACCTTTCTCCCTGTCTCTCTCTCTCACTGTCCACTCTGCCTGTCAAAAAAAAAATTTTTTTTTATTCATTTGAAAGGCAGAGTTAGGGAGAAACAGTGAGAGAGGTCTTCTATCTGCTGGCTCACTCTTTAAATGGCTACAACAGGCAGGCGCCGTGGCTCACTAGGCTAATCCTCCACCAGTGGTGCTGGCACTCCAGGTTCTAGTCCCGGTTGGGGCGCCGGTTCTGTCCTGGTTGCTCCTCTTCCAGGCCAGCTCTCTGCTGTGGCCCAGGAAGGCAGTGGAGGATGGCCCAAGTGCTTGGGCCCTGCACCCCCATGGGAGACCAGGAGGAAGCACCTGGCTCCTGGCTTCAGATCGGCACTGCGCACCGGCCGTGACAGCCATTTCGGGGGTGAACCAACGGAAGGAAGACCTTTCTCGCTGTCTCTCTCTCTCTCACTGTGTAACTCTGCCTGTAAACAAAACCAAAAACCAAAAACCAAAACAAAACAAAACAAAACAAAACAAAACACCTAAATGGCTACAACAGCCTGGGCAGGGCCAAGCTGAAGCCAGGAGCCAGGAGCCTCCTCTGGGTCTCCCACATGGGTGCAGGGGCCCAAGCACTTTGAGCTGAATGGGAAGTGGAGCAGCTGGGACTTGAGTCAGTGCCCATATAGGATGCTGGCATTGCAGGTGGCAGCTTAACTCTCTACGGCACAACGCAGGCCCCAGGGCCCTGCCTTTTGCACCCAGAGGTGGGGGCTCCTTTGGTCTGGGTTGTGATGGAGACTCCAGAGGAGAGGGTCGCAGGAGGTCCAGGTTAGAGGCCCTGTGTCCAGAGGCTGCTCTCACGAAAGGTACCGCAGCCTGCAGACCGCCCTGTCCCCACGTGTGGCTCTAGGAGAGGAGACCCGACTGAGGTAGGCGGGCCCCACCGTGTGGCTCTGGGATAGGAGACCCGACTGAGGTAGGAGGGGCACATCTTTACTCGTCTCATGTGCTTTCTGCGGACTGCCGGACCCTCTCTTTACCTCTGGCCATTTCCAGAAGTCCTGAGTAACAGGACTGTGCAGCTGAAAACCAAAAGAAATGAAACCAGGGAAGAGAAACCTCAGGTGACCCAGATGTCGAAAATAAGTGCTTTATGATAACCAGGATTATTAAGAGGACAGGACAATTCCACCAGAAAATTATGACATGAAATATGGAAATTCTAGAATTTAAAATATGCAACCGAAATTAAGAATTCAATTTCTTCTATTGGGCTTAGCAATAGGACAACCAGGGAGCTAGAAAACAGGTCAGGAGAAAACATGAAAATCAAAGCACAATGGATAAAATTGGAAACTGTTGACAAGAGCAACAGAGACGTATGAGGCAGTGAAAAGCTGTGCTGTGTGAAATCGGAATTTCAGAAGGAGAAGCAAGAGACAACGAAGCCGAGAAAATATCAGGTGGGTTCGTGACTGAGAAATTTGCATACCGATCAAAGGCACCATCAAGCAAAAGATTTTTAAAACCCTGAGAACCTCAAGGGCAAGGACTACACAGAAAAGCGTTCCTAGAACACTGCAGAACACGGGTGCAAAGCAGAGACACCGGGATCTGTCTCCTGGGGCGGCTTCGAGGAGCAGGAACTCGCCGTCTCACGGCAATGACGCCCGGAAGTCTGGAGTCGGCGTGGGGCCGCTGTGCCGCCTTCAGAAGCGCCAGGGAGGGGGCTCTTCCTTGCCTCTCCCAGCTTCCGGTGGTCACCATCCATCCGGCATTGCTCGGCTCATCACAGCACCTGTCGTCACTGCCTCTGCCATCACACCGTGCTCTTCCTGTGCGCCCTGCATCCGAACCTTCCCTCTCTGATGGGGCACCAGTGGCTGGACTGGCACCACCCTAATCCGGTGGGATCTGACCTTAACTGACTGTCTGGAAAGACCTGCTTCCAACTAGACTCACGTTCCCAGGCACTGGGGGTTAGGACCTAACCCTGTCTCTGGGGGAGACACAACTCAGCCCACAATAGAGACATTGCCATCCAAGGAGCAGAGATGAATGACAGCAGCCCCTCAGTGGGAGTGATCAGAGACAGAAGGTGAGGGCACGAGAGGCTTCCGGAGCTGGAAGAGGACTGCTCACCTGGACTCCGCATGCTTAGAAATGGATGCAAAATACTTTCCAGAAAAAAATCCAAACACAAAATTTGTTGCTAGTTAAGGTATACTAAGGAAACACGAAAGGAAATACTTCAGGAAGAAAGAAGATATCCCATATGGAACCATGAATTCTAAGATGGACTAAAAACAATGGAAAAAGCAAATACATGGCTAAGTAAAAATGAACATTAAGGGAATGAAACAACACTAGTATCTAGCAGGAATTAAGAAAATTCATAGTAACAATAGCAAGGTTGGAGCAGGAAGATGTTAACATGTTCTTAGCATTGCACAGAGGCGTGGAAACAGTGGTAACAATAAGTAGTATTAAAGAAGTGCTGGGGGCTGGCGTGGTGGCATAGAGGGTTAAGCCATTGCCTGCAACACCAGCATCCTATATAGGTGCTGATTTGTGTCCTGGTTACTCCACTTCCAATCCAGCTTCCTGCTAATGTACCTAGGAAAGCAATGGAAGATGGCTCAAGTCCTCTGGCCCTTAAACCCATGTAGGAGACCTGGAAGAAGCTCCCGGCTCCTGTTTCTGCCATCTGGGGAGTGAACAAATGAATGGAAGATCTCTCTCCATCTCTCCCTGTCTCTGTGTAACATTGCCTTTTAAGTAAGTAGTATAAATAAATAAGTGGTAAAAGAAATAGCATTAAAACCTATTATGTTGAGGATGGATGGTATAATCTATAACCACTAAAGAATGGTTGAAGACTACATAACTTTTTTCTTAAATTTATTTATTTGAGAGACAGAGTTAGAGACAGGGAGAGACAGACAAACTATCTAATGGTTCACTCCCCAAATGGCCACAATGGGTGGAGCTGGGAGCTTCTTCTGGGTCTCCTACATGGGTGTAGAGGCCCAAGCACTTGGGCCATCTTGCACTGCTTCTCAGGCCATTAGCACGGAGCTGGAGGGGAAATGGAGCAGCTGGGAAGCAAACTGGCTACATCACCTGGCAGTCAAGGTGACCATCTGCGCCAGCTTTATCCAAAGACAAGACTCACTTCTCCCGTCTAGCAAGCAGCAGGCGGCTTTACAACTTGCAGCGAGATACCCACCAAAGCCCCTCTCTCAGGAACTGTGAGAAAAGCAGTGCTACCTTCCTCAATATTTAGGCTTCCAAGAGATGGCTCTGAGGTCCTTGAGAAAAACATCCGAGGTCATAATCAAGGTCATACTACTGGCAAAGTGCTTAGTTGGCTTTTGAAGAGATTTGTACCCATTTCAAAGAGACAAGTTTTCTAAACTGGGTTCTGTAAGAAAAAGGCAGAGGAAATTTTGTCCTAATTCTCAATAGGGAGGATTATTTATTTTTCATTTGCATTTACCTTTATACTAGTAATGTCCCACCTTTTTGATTTAGGAATTGTTTAAACAGGCATGTTTATTTGTAAAAATTTCATTTTCTAGATGTAATACTTTTATTATTTTTTAAAGATATAATTATTAATTTTTTTTGAGAGCTAGAGTTGTAGACTGTGAGAGAGAGAGAGGTCTTCCATTTGCTGGTTCACTCCCCAGATGGCCACAATGACTGGAGCTGCACTGACCCAAAGCCAGGAGCCAATAGCTTCTTCTGGTCTCCCACAAGGGTTCAGGGGCCCAAGGACTTGGGCCATCCTCTGCTTTCCCAGGCCATAGTAGAGAGCTGGATCAGAAGTGGAGCAGTGAGCCCATATGGGATGCTGGCACTGCAGGAGGTGGCTTTACCCACTATGCCACAGCGCCAGCCCCGGGTTGTAACCTTTTTTTTTAAAACAAATTTTTGTTTTTATTTGTCGAAAGACTGAAAGATAGAAATCCTGTGTCTGCTGGGTCACTCCCCAAGTGCTCACAACAGCCAGGGCTTTGCCAGGCCAAGGCCAGGAGCCCAGAGCTCAATTTGGGTCTCCCACGTGAGAGGCAGGAGCCAAATTACTTGAATCATCACCTGCTACCTCCCAGGGTGCCTTGAGCCCAGGTCCTCTTATGTGGGATGCAGGTATCTCACGTGGTGTCTAAGCCACAGCGCCCAATTCCCACTCATCCCGTTAGGTTTGAAGTGAGGAAGTGATGGTCAGCCAGATGATGGGCTGAAATCATGACCAAGAGAGCCTGGGAGGCTGGGACCATGAGGACAGGTGGTTTGGTGAGAGAGCTGGGAAACACGGAGGCAGACTTGGCAATGTTTGGAGGTGAGGAAGGAGAGAGCTCAAGAAGAAGACGGACACTTTGTCAGGGACGGTGAGCACTACTTCGCATGGGGGAAAGCCAGCAGCAGCAACAGCCAGCAGGTGGAGGTGGGGCGTGCAGCTCAGAACGAAGACTCGCAGAGGGCAGCGGCCATGCCCTCAGTGAAGCCATGCCTGTCGGTTCTCTCCAGTGAAGCTCACCCCAGCCACCACCCCTTCCAAGAGACCGTTCCCAAGGAGGAACTCGTGGAACTTTTTGAAATGTGCCTACATGATGATGACCTTCTTCTTCACGTCCTACAACAAAGGAGACTGGGTAAGGAGGGGTCCATTCCCACGGCGGTCTTTCTATTATGGAGGGAAGAGGGAGAAGTAGGGGAGGCTAGGAAGAAAGAGGAAGAGGAGGTGATGCAGACAGAAGGGGAACAAAGGGAGCCCAAGCCGTTCCAGGCCATTTAAGGTAGGAGAGAGATCTCTGCGCGGAGCACCCTCCCCTCCCACGGCTGGGATAACAGCCACTCCATTCTGCACCAGCACAGCCCTGGGGTTTTCTGTGAAATATGCCCATTCCTCATTCTCATTCTCTGTCTGTCTTCACATAAGGGAGGTTTTCCGGGACCAAGTCTTTTATGGCTGCTGGGGATTCTACTGAACAAGTCCCCTTTGAGCAGGTCTTAGTTTTGCGAGGGAGATGGGCATCCCAGGAGATGCCCACGTTAGCGAGTGGCTGTATCTCATAGGTCCGCCAGGGCTGTCAGTGCAGTAGGTGACTGCTCTTATCCCATCCTCCTCCTTGAGGAAGGGTGGGTGTGAGCTCATGGAAGCTTCCTCAAAGAGATCCCTTCATTCTCTCTTAACGGGAAGGATGGAATTAGCTACTGAGGAGCAGAAATGAGGGAAGGGTGCTCCCAAGAAGAGGGGCCACCGTGTGCAAAGACTTGTAATAAGGCAAAGTGCAAGAAAGAAGTAGTCATCTATCTGTTCCTCACACATGTGTGTAGCAGGCCCACGCAAGGTGCTGAGGGTTCTGGAGAGAACAAAATCCATGAGGTCCTTGAGCCCACAGGGTTCACATGACAGTGGCAGAAGGACTATGGATAAACAAGCACCAAGCTCCAAAACCAATGCATGAAGTCAGGGTGATATCACAGGACATGCAGGGCAGCGGGCTGCTTTTCCCGGGGAGATAATTTGGACAGAGATGTGTGGGTAGAAGGATCTTGGGTCATGAGTTGCTCAGGGACAACTACTGGGAGCAAAGCAAACATGCAAGGTAGGCTCAGAGGAAGAGAAGCACTGTGTGCAAGGGGCAGAGCTAGCACAGGGTCCTCACAGGCCAGGGCCAGGGGAAAATTCTCTTCTAAGGGTGGTGGAGAGCCATCAGCGAGATCTGATTTGAGTTGTGGAAAGATTGCTCTGGGTGGTATGTGTGCAGAGGCAGCAGGAATCAGGCCAAGAGTGGAAGCAGAGACCAAGAGGTGGAGATCCCAGTTGGGCAGGGGATCTGGTGACGGCGGTGGGGGCAAAGAGTGAGATGTGGAGGTCCCACAGTCGGGGCAGAGGATCTGGTGATGCTGGTAGAAGCAGAGACCGAAAGGTAGAGGTCCCAAAGTCAGGGCAGGGGATCTGGTGACGGTGGTGGGGGCAGAAAGACCGAGAGGTGGAGGTCCCACAGTCGGGGCAGGGGATCTGGTGATGGCAGTGGGGGCACAGAGTGAGAGGTGGAGGTCCCACAGTCGGGGCAGGGGATCTGGTGACAGTGGTAGAAGCAGAGACCGAGAGGTGGAGGTCCCACAGTCGGGGCAGGGGATCTGGTGACGGTGGTGGGGGCAGAGTGAGAGGTGGAGGTCCCACAGTCGGGGCAGGGAATCTGGTGATGGCGGTGGAGATGAGGAGACATTTACAGTAGCTCCACAAAGAACTGCTGGAGGATGTGGTGTGAAGTAAATGAGATGGGCCCCAGACTTCAACTTGAGCCCATGGAGAGACTAGCGGTTCTCAGACAGGAGTGAGTGCCACCCAGGGGCCACTTGGCAGTGTCTGGGATCACATATGGTTGTCACAACTAGGAGAGGGAGTGCTATTAACACCTAGTAGGTGGAGACCAGGGATGTTGTTCCATGCCCCAACTTCATGAGACATCCCTGGGTTAGTGGATGGTGTTGCCTGTGGTGTGAGGACAATTGGCTGGACGATGAAGTAGAACGTGAGCAGTGAGAGGTGAGGCTAGGCTGGACAGGTCAGCAGGACCACAGGAAGTCACGATAGGAGGGGAGGAGCGGAGATGGAGGAAGGCAGGAAAGGCAGGGAAGGGAGCTTACTGGCCTCACCTCAACTGCTTCTTCCTCTGTTCCCATTCCCTGCCTTGTCAACCTCCCAAGTGTTACTGCCACTACTGCAACCAAGAACTGGATATCAGGTATGCCACGCAGCAAAGGGGACTCTGCCCATGCTGGGGCTGGGCGGGCGGGGAGCAATTCATTCCAACCGCCTGGCACTTGAGGTTGGGAATGGTAGGTGGGTTTGCAAGCTCCAGTTACAGAATCCCACAGCGGCAGGAAGTCCTGAGTGCATCCCCTGTAATTCCAAGCCACTGTTCGACAAGTCCAGTGAAGCACAGTACATGTACTTCTGGAGGAACTCACACATTCTTCCACACATTTTATTGTCGATTTTCAGAAACTGTGGCAAAATGCACAAAACACAAATTTACCATTAGTTTAGTACTCACAGTGTAGGGCACCGTTACTACTATCCATTTACAGAAAATGTCCATCATTTCAAAATAACTTCTGTAGCCGTTCAGCATTCCCTGCCCCTCCCCATTTATGCTGACACTCAGAATAAGCAGGTTCAGAGGCAGAGAGTGGATCTGTAGTTGCCAGAGGTGCAGGGGCAGGAGAAAGGGAGTACTTGCTTCATGAGCCGTTTTTCTGGTTGATGAAAGTGCTCTGTTTGAAACTGGTGATGGTTGCACAGTGAGAACTGTACACTTGAAAATGCTTAAAATGGTAAACTTTATTATGTCAGTTGGAAAAACAATTACAAAAAATTTCCAAATTTGGAGCTGGCTCCCTAGAACACAGTTTGCAGACCACTAGACTGAGCCCCTCTAGGAGCAAGATGAAACCCAGTCCGTCACCAGGATTCCAGCACCCACAAGCAAACCTTATATGGCGTGAAGACACATCAAAAAGTTCATGGAAAATGGAGTTGAAAGATGTTTATTTTAATGCAGAAAATTTTGAATGTGAGGGGCCTTAAAACAAGTTCATAGAAAATATTATGAAAGAAACATGCATGGATTTCGATTTCTTTCCTATAAACTTTCTGAAGTACCCTTGTATATTTACTTCCTGCATAACTCTGCACACCTCCAGTGTGGTGGGACGAGGGACCAGCACGGCCTCCTCTGGTCTCAGGAAGCAACCTCTCGAGGGAGGTGGGGCAGTGGCAAATAAGCCATCTCACAGGTGCTGTGGACAGAGTGGGACTGTAGGGGTGGCTTCTTCCCCGAGTGGCTGGAAGAGCCCTTCTCTAAGAAGGAGACAGCTGTGCTGAGTGATGAGGAAGAGCCAGCCCTGATGAGGTCTGAGAGGGGTGTGTTCTGGCTGGTGGGACAGCCTGGTGGGGGGAGGGAAAAATAGTTGAAAGAGGATTGTGGTCCAGGGTGAAAGTGGTAAGTGGTGAGCTTGGGGGTGGTCATGCCAAGCCCTATGGGAGTAGGTGGGGGATGGCACAAGGCAAGAAGCTTGAGAATGTATGAAGGCATAAACAAACGCACGGACACATTTCTCTCCCTTTGTCCTGTTCCTTAGAAACGATCCCTGCTGTTCTTTCTAGCGAGCCTGCTCCACCTCAGCTCAACTTTCCCAAGTCTTCCACCTCCCAGGTACTCTCTGTCCCATGGCTTGCTGACGTGGAGGGAGTGGAATGGGCCCTTTGAGGAACACCACTGCCTGCCCAGAGTCATGGCAGGTGTCTGAGGGCTCAGAAAGCAGCTGAGCGTGCATCTGCTCCAGATACGTCTCTTCCAGACCACTGCCAACCGTTCTCCAGTGTTTCTATAATAAAACTCAACTTGTTGAAATGGTGGACTGCTTGGTTCTTCCATTCACCCAACACTGAGAATTAATGTGTAGGGTAGCAGGAGAATATCATTTAATTTGGGCAACAACCCTACTGGAAGGTTCTGCTGTGCTATGCTGACTCAGATGGATCAACACCTTGTCCAGGATCACATAAGCTACAGAGCTGAGATCTGACCCACGTGTGACTGTTTCTTTGTACAAAGATTTGCACCTCTCACCTAGGAAATAAATACGAGTCTGAAGACATGGCTGCTCCAGGAGTTACTGTGTGCTAGTTTTCCAGTGGGTTTCTTGGATTCCAACACCAGCTCCACCCCTTACTGTGTATGTAACTTGGGGAAGTAACTGTCTGTTAATGCCTTACTATACCATCTGTAAAAGGTGGACTTGATAGTAGAGTATAAGCTCTCATCATCACGATTAGAACCATTATTTGATTCATTCAACAAACTGTTGGTTACCATGGGTAAAGATATTTTGACCATTTTGTTTTAACACATATACATATACTCATTTGCTAATCTGTTGATAGAAGACCAACAGTTTTTGTTGTTTTTATTCCTAATGGGGTCTATGGACTTGCAATTTCCAGTTAGTCCCCTAAACAGGGAGCAGGAACACAGGCTTTCATGTAAAGCAATTTGAAAACAGAACCCTTTTATTTACTTAAAAGGCAGAGTTAGAGAGAGAGAGCGAGCGAGCGAGCGCTCTTCTAATTGCTGGTTTCCTCCCCAAATGTCTGCAATGGCTAGGGCTGAGCCAGAAGCTTCCTCTGGGTCTCACATGGGTGCAAGGACCCAAGGACTTGGGCCATCCTCTGCTGCTTTCCCAGGTGCATTAGCAGGGAGCTGGATCTGAAGTTGGGCAACCAGGACCCATATGGAAATGCTGGCACAGCAGGTGGTGGCTTAACCTGCTTATTCCACAGTGCCAGCCCCAGCAACTTTTTAGGCTAAAAAGAGGAAAATCTCATTTTTGTGCCTATCTTGGCAATTTGAATTTAACACATTTTTTCCATTATTTTTATTAATGACTGGCCTTTAACTTGTCTTCCCCAATCACTTAAGTTTATTTCAATGAAAGTAATTCCTAGGGCTGGTGCTGTTGGTGTAATAGGCCTTCGCCTGTGGCACCAGCATCTCATATGGGCACTGGTTTGTGTCCCAACTGCTCCTCTTCTGATCTAGCTCTCTGCTGGTGGCCTGGGAAAGCAGCAGAAGATGGCCCACGTGTTTGGGCCCCTGTACCTGCATGGGAGACCTGGAAGAAGCTCCTGGCTCCTGGATTTGGATTGGCCCAGCTCCTGCCATTGCAGCAGATGGAAGACATCTCTCTCTGTCTCTCCTTCTCTCTGTCTGTAACTCTGCCCCTGAAAAAAAAAAGTAGTTATTCACCTATGTACTCTATATTTTCATGGTTTATGTTAGTTAATTGTATTACCTAACTGAAACAGATCCTATTAGCATGAAAAATTGGGAATAAAATACAACCTGCTCTTGGTAATCACACAACTGAACTGACAGAAGGAAGGCAGGTGTGAGAGGATGCAGGCTTACTGGATAAGCGTTATGCTAGCCATGGGCATTAGCTGAGCCCTCCACATCCACAGGTATGTTTTACAAAGGTGCTGGAGAATCCAGAGATCACATAGAAAGTCAGGTTTGGGGCCGGAGCTGTGGCATAGCAGTTAAAGCTGCCACCTGCAGTGCCCCAACTTCTCCTTCTTTCTTTGTGTAACTCTGACATTCGAATAAATAAATAACTCTGAAAAAAAAATTCAGCCTATGAGCTAATGAGGCCATGAAGGTAAATATTAAAAAAAAAAAATAGTGAAGTCTCAGAGAGAGAGATTCTACTGAGTCAACCTCACAGGGTTAAGGTTTGAATGAGATAATAGTTATACAACATAATGCTTGGCACTGCTATTATCCGAATGTGTCCCCCCACATTCATGTTTCAGAAACCTACTCCCCTTGAGGCCAGCACTGTGGTGCAGCGGGTTAATGCCCTGGAATGAAGCGCTGGCATCGCATATGGGCGCCGGTTCAAATCCTGGCTGCTCCACTTCCGATCCAGCTCTCTGCTATGGTCTGGGAAAGCAGTGGAAGATGGCCCAAGTCCTTGGGCCCCTGCACCCGTGTGGGAGACCTGGAAGAAGCTCCTGTCTCCTGATTGGCGCAGCTCTGGCCGTTGCGGCCAACTGGGGAGAGAACCATCGGATGGAAGACCTCTCTGCATCTCCTTCTCTCTCTGTGTAATTTCTTCAAATAAACAAATAAACCTATATGTATTTAAAGAAGGGAAGGGAAGGGAAGGGAAGGGAAGGGAAGGGAAGGGAGGGGAGGGGAGGGGAGGGAAGGCAGGGCAGGGCAGGGCAGGGGAGGGGAGGGGAGGGGAGGAACCTACTCCCCAGTGGCACAGTGTTGGAGGTGGAGACTTTTGGGAGGTGTTCAGGGCATGAGGGGATGAATGCTAGAAAAAGAGCCTTTCTACCTCCGCCCTGTGAAAGCGCAGCAGGAAAGCCGACACATGACGCCGGCCCCTTTCTCTTGGCTCCCAAGCCTCCAGAACTGTGAAAGAATAAACCTCTCCTCTTTATAAATTACCCAGCATGAATTACTCTGTTACAGCAGCACAAAGTAAACAAAGAGAGCCCACAGTATGTTCTCAATTAAGGTTAATTATATTATCTGGGGTGGTATTGTCTAATAAAAATCTAATGGGAGGGGCTGGCACTGTGGCACAGCAGGTTAAAGCCCTGGCCTGCAGCGCCGGCATCCCTTATGGGTGCCAGTTCAAGACCCGGCTGCTCCTCTTCCAATCCAGCTGTCTGCATGGCCTGGAAAAGCAGTGGGAGATGGGCCAAGTCCTTGGGCCCCTAAGCTGTGTGGGAGACCCGAAGGAAGCTCCTGGTTCCTGGCTTCAGAAGGGTGCAGCTCCGGTCGTTGCGGCCATCGGAGGGGTGAACCAGCAGATGGAAGGCCTCTCCCTCTCCCTCTCTCTTTTTTTTTGACAGGCAGAGTGGACAGTGAGAGAGAGAGGGAGAAAGGTCTTCCTTTTGCCGTTGGTTCACCCTCCAATGGCTGCTGCGGCCCGTGCACCACGCTGATCCAATGGCAGGAGCCAGGTGCTTCTCCTGGTCTCCCATGCGGGTGCAGGGCCCAAGCACCTGGGCCATCCTCCACTGCACTCCCTGGCCACAGCAGAGAGCTGGCCTGGAAGAGGGGCAACCGGGACAGAATCCGGTGCCCCGACTGGGACTAGAACCCGGTGTGCTGGCGCCGCAGGCGGAGGATTAGCCTAGTGAGCTGTGGTGCCGGCCTTCTAACTCTGACTTTCAAATAAATAAAATTAATCTTTTAAAAAAAATTTAATGGGAGCCACAGCTGTTATAAACTAAAAGCCACATAAAAAAAAAAAAACAAGGCAGGCACCACGGCTCACTAGGCTATTCCTCTGCCTGTGGCACCAGCACCCTAGGTTCTAGTCCTGGTTGGGGTGCCAGTTCTGTCCCAGTTGCTCCTCTTCCAGTCCAGCTCTCTGCTGTGGCCTGGGAGTGCAATGGAGGATGGCCCAAGTGCTTGGGCCCTGCACCAGCATGGGAGCCCAGGAGGAAGCACCTGGCTCCTGACTTTGGATTGGAGTGCGCCGGCCATGGCCACTTGGGGGCGAACCAACGGAAAAGGAAGACCTTTCTCTCTGTCTCTCTAACTCTGCCTGTCCAAAAAAAAAAAAAAAAAAAAAAAAAAAAAAAACCCCACAGATTAAGCAATTTAAATAATATATGATTTAACTAAAAATATTCAAAATTATCCTTCCAATATGTAAGAGATTTAAAAATTATTAATTAGGTCAATTATATTCTTTTTGTATCAAATCTGTATTAAGCGTGTATTTCTTCCTTATGGCACATCTCAATTTGAATGCTAAATTTTCTTCAAATTATGGAACACAGAATTTACAGTGGAAGAGTAGAGTCACAGTTCTAAACTGCTCCAAAATACCTGTCCAATAACTGAATGTGTCAATTTTAAATTTCAATTGAACTAAACAGCCAGTTTCTACCCGTAACCCAAGCCTTCTGAAACAAGCAAACGAAAATGAATAAATAACCATCACAGTCACCGAAATAGGAGGCGAGCAGTAAATATGTAAAAACATCCAGTGCAGAAGTCAGTAGCTAGGCATAAGAACATCCTCCATTTAATACACTAGAATGAGATAAATCTTTGAGAACAAATTTTACTGTTAACTCTCATAATACAACTCTTTGAGGACAGAGATCCTGCATGGAAAGCTAGCACACAGTGAGTCCTGTTGTTAATTTAACAGTTAACACGCTTACGTATGACGTCAGTGGTCACCCCAGGCTCTTGACATGAGCTGCCTAGGCTATGGAAGCCTTTTGAATCTATTGTACCAATGTTAACATTTTAGTTCGGCAAAAATATTGTGATGACATGAGCTATGAATAATAGGAGAGGTGGGGTTAGGGATATACAGGAGCTCTCTATACCATCATTACAACTTCTCTGTGAATATAAAATTACTCCAAATAAAAAATGTTTAACATTGAAAAAAAAACCCTTTCAGTTACAAAATTCCTCAGGCAAGCTCCTAAGGAGAGGGGTATTTAGCCCAGTTTTGTTATGGTTTCCACATTAGTTTGGGTGTCTCCCCGAGGCCCAGGACACAGAGTCCTGCCCTTGGCCTCCCACCTCCTCCCCGGCCAGTAAGCAGCTTTGAAACCCACCCTTCAGGTCATGTAATTCTTCCACCCCGGATCTGAGGGCCTCAAGGGAGACGTAGAACACAGACGCTGGCTGCCACCTGCTGGCCACATCCAGCTATTGCTCGAACAAACGCAGAAGTGCAGCTGCTTCCCCACCGCTTTCTCAAACTGAGCTCCAGGAGGCGCCCGGCAGAAGCTGCAAGGGAGACCGGCCGGGGGTCAGACAGGGCGTCAACAGGACTGTGGGAGACGGGGGAGCTACCATAAATCTCCAGCAAAGTGGATCGAGACCCAGAGTTCGTCTCTCTTGAGAGACTTTTCAAGAAACCCCAATTCATGTGGAAAGCACCTGTTGTTTAGGCATGGGAACTGCTGGTGAACACACCTTGAAGCCGAAGCTGGCTGCGGTCCACGGCCCACTAGCTACTGACTTTGTTCTGACTGGATGTTTGCACATATTTACTGCTCGCCTCCTATTTCGCTGACTGTGATGGTTATTTATTCATTTTCGTTTGCTTGTTTCAGAAGCAGATACAGAGACGGTGGTGGAGAGCGCCCATCCACCAGCTCACGCCACAAATAAAGGCCTGGGACACTTACGAGAGAAAAATGCCGATTTTACCGATGGCAGCACTTAGCCATTCCATACCTGAGCTCCTAAAACACGCACCCTTCACCTCCAGTGAAATCGGGAGGTAGAGAAAATCCTGGAAGCTCAAATAATGTGTAGTATCGGGTAAAATACGATCCCGAACGTAGCAGCCGCATTGTAGACCCCCCCATACCCCCGCAGTCACAACCCGCCACAGTTTCGGCAGCCCAAGCGGGGCCACAGCTCACACCTGCTCGCACGAGACTCATAATCTCGCCACGGTCACTTCAAAGGCCTTCGCGGTAGGCGCCTCCGGACCCTCCCCACCTCCTCGCGTCCATCCTCGGAGTCGCCTCATCCGCAAGGCCGCCAGTCGGCCCACCGGCCGCGCAGGCGCAACACCGCCCGGCGCAGCCGCGGGCCGCGAGGGCTTCTGGGAAATGTAGTCCAGGAGCCGCAAAGGCTGCTGCGGCTTCTCATTCTATCAAGGCGCCGGCGACAGTCCTTACTCCCGGCCTGCAGGAACGCCCCTCCGCCCCTCTCCGGGGTCGCCTGGTCTCCGGACCCGACGGCTCACAGCCGGCGCGGCCCGCGGAACCTCACCGGCAGGTCAGAGCGCGGCGGCCCGTAGCCGCGCCTTACCCCGAAGGCTCCTGGGAGTCACAGGCTGAGTTCGTGGTGCGCATGCGCGGGCGTGCGGGTCCGCGTCGGCTCCAGGCAGGGCAGAGCCGTGGGGTCCGCAGCAAGGGCTGCTGGGGCTGTTGGGTGCGTGCGTACGAAGAGGGCCTGAGCGTGTGTCCTCGCGCCGCGGCAGGCTGTCACGCGTGAGGAGGGCGACGCCTCAGTCCCGGGGCCACTTCCGGGAGCGGCGAGGGCTGGCGCTGGCGCTCCGCGTGGGGCTTGTTTGGGGGCGGGGCCTCGCGCGTCCGGGACCGCCCTGGGGGCGGGGCCGTGCGTCCGCCTACGTGTTGCGCGTGGGAGGGGCGGGGCCGGCGCTTGGGGCTCGGGGGTCCCGGAAGGGAGTGCGCAGGCGCAAGGGGCGCCGCGCCGCGGGGCAGCTGCCGGGCTGGTTGCGTGGGTTTTCCCGGGCGCTCGGACTGCGAGGACGGAGGTGAGCGGCTGGCGCCGTGGTCCGGCGGCCGCCTGGGGTTTGCTTTTGCGCTGGGTTGTGCGAGTGCCCTGTGGGGCGCCTCTGCGTGCTGACGCGTTGTTCCCCGGGACCCCGCGCCGGTGTGGTGCGCTCCGGGCGTGAGGTGCGCTCCGGGCGTGAGGTGCGGGGCGCCGCGGAGTCGGCCTGTGTGTGTGCGTCACGGCGCGCCTGCGGGAGAAGGAAGGTGGGTGGGTGTGTGGTGAGTGAGGGAGAGGGGCTGGCGCGGCGTGGGTCAGCGCGCGGGGGTCCCCGTGCTCGCTGGCACTGCAGACCGGGTCCCCTGAGGAGAATTCCGAGCGGCCGCTCCGGGAAACGGAAACCGCCCGGTTGTTGGAGGCTTTCTTCCCGGGTGAAGGAGAAAAGCTCACCGCCTGGGGGTGGCGGGGGGCCGCGCTGGGATCCGGAGCCCGGCACGCAGTTAGCGAGCGCTGTGTCGGCGTGTAGCTGGTTCTCGCTGACCACCGACCAGGGCTCGTGGCTCAGCCCTCCTGCCGCAGCGCCAGCCCCCCGACCCCCAGATTTAAGCACAGCTGTCTAGTGGGCCTCCCTTCAGTGTTTGCTCCCGCCTTTCCTCCTCGCAACGCGCAGTTTATTTGCCGCATAGCCACCCCAAAGAGCTGTGTGGGAAGTTAAGTGGAATTGTGTCACTCCTCTGCTCAGCTCTCCCCCTCTTCTCCCCGCGATGTCTTGTCACGGTTGCTGTCAGATCCACACTGATCGCCACCCTCTTCCTGCCCTGGCCTCTCTCGCCCCCACCTCCTGGCTTGCTTCCACACCCAAACCTGCCCACGCCACAGGACCTGTGCACCTGCGGTGCCTCTGCCCAGATGCTCTTGCCCTCACCATCGTGGCTCACACTCCATTTGGACCTCAGCCCACTACTGCCGCCCTGCAGAGGCCTTCCCTGACTGACCTGCCACTCCGTCTCCCTTCCTTCATAGGGATAACTTCAGCTATGCCTGTACTCTGTATGGACTCGCTTCTCCCTGCTGACGTGTAAGGTGCTTGGATTTGACGTTTTCCAACTCTGGTCTCCCAGCACCTGGTTCCCAACAGACAATCAGTAAATAGTTGTCCGATGGATGGCCAGGTGTGCGCATTGCTCTTTTGTCTCCTGATCAGTAGCCTATTGTAATCTTAGGAACTCAGTATGTTGACTGTGCCCTTATCTGACCCCAGGAGAGCACAGGAAAGCGCCAGGTGTTCTGGCTTCTGTTTGTATGTATGCATGCACGCACATATGTGTCCAGCTGAGAGGTCTGGAGACTCTGGGACCACCCACAGGAGAGGACCTCATGATCTCTCTTGTCCCCAGCCCTGCCCTCCTGGACACTGCTCCTCTCCAAATGTGGACCTTCAAGGGGGAGGGAAGAATGCCTGTAGTACGAGGGAAATTGAAATCCAAGGTAAGTGGTGATTCCTCTTTCTTCAGGAGCATTTTATCTTACCCTGTAATATGTGGGGCATTTGCTGTCCAGTTTTGGAGACTTCCTGCCCATTGGGCGCCCACCAACCCCTGGTCCCTGGTTTTCTCCTGTCACCATAGAGGATGGGAGCTGAGAAGGGCCCAGCAGCCCAGGAAGCCACCAGCAGTCCTTTCTCTGTCCCCCCTCAGTGTGTGCATGACCACCTGCCTTTTTTTTTCATTTCCAGGAATCTGTCCAGGCTGGGATAAATGCTATTCCTGGAGGGCCAAGAGCCCCTGTGATTTCTGTGTGTGTGTGCGCGTAGCGGGGTACATGCCGAGATGGGACCTGCTGAGGCAGGGACATTCCATGTTTGCTCCATGCTTAATGCTGTCATGTCGCTTGCTGCTTCTTATGAACCCATATTTGCATGGAGCTCTGTCTAGCTAGCACTGCACAGTCCTTCTATTGAATGGAGCCAGGGCAGTGAGGGCAGGGTCAGTCTCCTGAGACCAGTGAGCCTCACCACTAGAGATGATCAAGTACTTTTCCAGAATAGGCGCCTTTAATTCAGTTTCCTGAAAGAAACACATTTGCCTTCCAAATTCTGTGCATTGGTTTCCTCTTGCTGCTATAACAAATTTACCATAATTTCTACAGCTCAGAACAGTATACATTTCTTGTGCAATTTCATGGGTCAGGGTACAGGCACCGTGGTTTAGTCAGGTCTCCAATGAAATCAGGGTGTCAACTGGCTGTGTTCTCACTTGGGGTCCTCTTCCATGCATGCTGGTTTTTGGCAGAATTCAGTTCTTCTCATGCTTTCCTTGTGATCCCTTTTTCCTGCCTTTAAACCAGCAACAATGAGTAGGCAAGCCAGCCAGGTCGAGTTCAGGGTAATGTGCCTAAGTTAGGATCAACTGGTTGGTAACTAATTACACTTGCTGAGACCCTTTTCTACCATGGTCACATGATCTTTAGAGAGTATGTGATTAGCAGCTTGAGTTGGGAACCAGATTGTCCGGGTTGAACCCCAGCTCACCAGTTGCTAGCTGTAAGGTCTTCAGTCAGTTGCCTCATCTCGCTGGGCTTCGGTTTGTCACCTGTATCATCACTCTGATTCTGTTGTTAGTGTTTCTTTGTTGGTTAGCATGAGCACTAAATGAGCCAGGACAGTTGGGTGCTTAGAAAAGTACAGTAACTTTGTAAATGCCCAATAGGTCCAAGTTGCTGTGCTTTTATGCAACATAATCTTTAATAACAGCTACACAAATCACATTGTATTGTACTTAACTTTATTTAATACACTTGCCCTTTTTGGTCTTCGAACCTCAAAAGATTCCATGTTTGAGATGAGTTCACTGTTTTTTTTCAGCTGTGTGAAAACACAAACTCATGGTAGGACTGGACATGTGACTTTACATTTCAGGCACCAGTGACATTTGGAGACTTGGCCATCTACTTCTCCCAGGAGGAATGGGAATGGCTGAGTCCCATTCAGAAGGATTTGTATGAAGAAGTCATGTTGGAGAACTACCAGAACCTGGTTTCCCTCGGTAAGGCTTTCCTGCCCCTTAATCTAGAACTAGCCTGTCCAGGGGTATGTCAGTCAGGTCTGGTCCAGCCTGGTATACAGAAGTTACTCCAGTTTGTGTGTTTTTAATAGTCCCATTGAGCTGTAAGTCACATACTGTACAATCCCCTTGTATGAAATATATACTTCACTGGTTTTTAGTATATTTGGAGTTGTGCATCCATCATTGCGGTCTTAGAAAATTTTCAGAGTGGATGTTTCTCCCTACAGTTAAGTTGCTTGCATCCTGTATCACAGTGCATGGATTCAGTTTTTTAGCTGTGGCTTCTGACTCCTACTTCCAGATAATATAGACCCTAGGAAGCAGCGATGATGGCTTAAGTAATTGGGTCCCTGCCATTATCTGGAATGTGTTCCTGGCTTCCATCTTTTCCCTGCCTAGCCCTGGCCATTTCAGGCATTTGAGTAGTAAAACAGTAGACCAGGGCACTCTCCCTCCCTGCCCCTCTCCTCCACTTCCCTCAGAAGACACTGATAACCCCTTAGCTGTTACTTTTCATTCCCTCATTCCCCCAAATTAGACAACCAGCAGTCTACTTTCTGTCGCTGTAGGGTTGCCTGTTCTAGATGTTTACAAATGGAATCATAAATATATGGCTTCTTTCACTTACCATAATGTTTTTGAGGTTACCCACATTGGAGTATGTACCTCATTCCTTTTCATTGATGAATAATATTACACTGTGTGGCTAGGTCACTTTTTTTTTTTTATCAGTTCATCTACTGATGGGCATTTGAGTGGTTTCCACTCTCTGGCTATTGTGAACACACTGCTGTGAATATTCAAGTACTAGTTTTTGTGTGTGTATTTGTTTTCATTTTTCTTGGGTAGATACCTAAGAGTGGAATTGTTAAGTCATATGAAAATTCTATGTGTAACTTTTTTTAAAAAAGATTTATTTATTTATTTGAAAGGCAACATTATGGGTGTGTGTCGGGGTGGGGGAGGTTAGATAGATAGATAAATAGATCTCATCCACTGGTTCACTCCCAGGTGGCTGCTGGAGCTAGGGATAGGCCAGGCCAAAGCCAAGATCCTGAAGCTCCATCCAGGTCTCCTTCAAGGATAGAAGGGGCCCAAGCATTTGGGCCATCTTCCACTGCTTTCCCGAGTGCATTAGCAGAGACAAGGATTGGAAGTGGAGCAACAGGGACTCAAACCAGTGCTCCTATGGAATACTGACGCAGGCAGCAGCTTAATCTACTGTGCCACAATGTTGGCTGTATGTGTAACTTTAGAAACATGAAGACATTGCTTGAAAGGTTTTTTTCTTTTCTTTTTTGTTTTTTAAGATTTTATTTATTTGAGAGGTAGAATTACAGAGAGAGAGAGAGGGAGAGACAGAGAGAAAGGTCTTCTATCCTCTGGTTCACTCCCCAAATGGCTGTAACAGCTGAAGCTGCACCAATTCAAAGCCAGGAGCCAGAAGGTTTGGAGAGCATTTTGGATTTGTGGAGGTTTCATTATGTTTGATTACAGCCATTGGCCCTTGGTGATCAGTTCAGTCTCTAGTCCCTCTCCCATCTTAGGAGGTCAGAGGGGGATAAAGCTTCCCACCCTTTAATCACAAGGTTGTTTCACAGACAACCAGCCCATGCTGAGGGTGCTCATGGGCCTTGACCACCAATTACTCATTAGCCTACAAAGATGCCCCTATCACTTTGAAGAGCCTAAGGAATTTGGGAGCTGTGTGCCATGAGGCAGGGATGAAAACCCAGTATATATTTCATGTTACACATCACAGCATAACACTCCCCATTCTCCACCTGCCCTTCCTGTCCTGTGTGCTTACGTTATGCTGATAAAACCCGTTGACACTGGGTTTGGCTCTAACTTCCGTGGTGCTCACATCTTGTCAGTCTCCATGTTTGTCCTGTTTGCAGGTCTTTCCTTTCGGAGACCAAATGTCATCACCTTATTAGAGAAAGGGAAGGCACCCTGGATGGTGGAGCTGTTGAGAAGACACCGTGGCCCTGGTGAGTGACAGAGAACCAAAGCTATGTCTTACTATAACAGAAAACCATACACCGCATGGTTTCTAAACAAGAGAAATTTGCCTCTCACAGTCATGGGCACTGGAAGTCCAAGATCCAGTTGTATATTAATTTAGTGTTTAGTGATTTCCAGGTTCATGTTTCCCACATGGTGAAAGAGGCCAAGGAGCTCTGTAGTGCCTCTTTTCAAGTTTATTTGTTTTCATTTGCTTGAAAGGCAGAGCAACAGAGAGAAAGGGAGAGACATCTTCCATCTGCTGGTTCACACCCCCAAATGGCCACAACAGCAAGGGCTGGCTCAGGCTGAAGCCAGGAGTCTAGTACTCTATCCAGGTTTCCCACATGGGTGGTAAGAACTCACCCACTTGTGTCGCTCCCCCTCTTCGTGGAGGAACGACACAGGACCCTGCGCTGTTCTTTCGTCTGCTCGGCCCTCCCCGGGTTTGCTGCTGGTTCTTCCCGGGTTGGCTACTATCCCCTCCACCTCCGTGGAAGGGCGGTTCCCCCTGGCCACATTCCCCACTTCCGCAGGGGAGCGGCACACCGCCGGCCGGCTCTCTTGGGGGCTGCACAGGTGTTCCCCTTAGATGTTCCCCTTAGATGTTCCTGGTGCATGCCGTCTCTCTCCTCCTTTATAGTCCTCTTCCACCAATCCCAACTCTGCTACCCACACGCCGAGTACGCTGCTCTCCTCCAATCAGGAGCAGGTCCCACAGTTTATTGGTTGAACTGGAGGCAGCTGTGTAGAAGCTGTTTCCCTTCTCAGCGCCATATTGTGGGAGAGCAGATGCATAGAATAAGTCTTAATTCCAGTAACTCAGTCCAGTCCGGGTTGCTCCCCACACACTTGAACCATCATCTGCCTCCCAGGATGCCTTGGCTGGAAGCTGAACCAGAAGCAGAGTAGCCAGGACTTGAACTGGCACTCCAATGTGGGATGCAGGTGTCCCAAGTGGCAATTGAACCCATAGTGGCGCATGTTCTCCCATGGGGCCTTTTCTGTAAGGGTGCTAATCCCATTCACGAGGGTGGAACCTCATGACTTCAATCACCTCCAAAGGCCCCCACGTCCTCATTCCATGGCCTTGGGAGTTAAGATTTCAACATACGGAGGCTGGCATTGTGGTATGGTGGGTTAAGCCACTGTCAGAGCACTGGTTCGAGTGCCAGCTGCTCTGCTTCCAATCTAGCTGCCTACTGATGCACTTGGGAAAGCAGTGGAAGGTGGCTCAAGTACTTGGATTCCTACTACTTATGTGAGAGACCTAGATGGAGTTCCTGCCTCCTGGCTTAGTCCTGGCCATTTGGGAAGTGAGCCAGCAGATGGAAAATCCCATCCTCTCCCATGATGACTGCCTTTTAAATAAATAAATATATCTTTTTAAAAATGTTTCAACATACGAATTTTGGGAGGGTATAACATTCATTCTGTTGCAGTGTGCAAATGGGAATTCTGTGTAAGAGGCAATGTGAGGGCAGCCTCTTGACATCGTATGAGAGCTCCCACACAGACTGCAGAACTCCAGGCCTGTGTAGAGTGTCTGTCTCTTCAGAATGAGTCCTTAAAGGGAGAATATCAACATTAGTCAGTCCTAACGAGGTGTTGGTCCATTTCTAAGCACAGGTTCCTTCCAGCAGCCTCGTGAGGTATGGACTGCTATTATGGTGTGTGGTGTGAGGAGCAAATTGATGCTCAGAGAGTTTCAGTGAGCTGGCTGAGGTCACCTTGTTAGGTAGTGGCACTGGAGTCAGGATTGAAGCCCAGCTGATGGTCTGATGGTCTCAGCTCTTCCTTTTTTTTTTTTTTTTTTTTTTTTTATTTGCCAGATAGAGTTAGAGAGAGAGAGAGAGAGAGAAAGGTCTTCCTTCCATTGGTTCGCTCCCCCAAATGGCTGCTACTGCTGGAGCTATGCCAATCCGGAGCCAGGAGCCAGGCGCTTCCTCCTGGTCTCCCATGTGGGTGCAGGGGCCCAAGCACTTGGACCATCCTCCGCTGCCCTCCCGGGCCACAGCAGAGAGCTGGCCTGGAAGAGGAGCAACTGGGACTAGAAATTGGCGCCCATATGGGATGCTGGCACTGCAGATGGAGGATTAACCTAGTGAGCCATGGCACTGGCCGGGTCTCAGCTCTTTTCACCCTCATCCTCATTACCACCTCACTGGGTGTCTGCTCTCATATTTCCCTTCAGAGAGGATATTGTTGACCTCTGATGATTATAGTAATTATGATAATGTTCAAATTTGCATTATTTTCTTAATTCTTTTAAAAAAATTTTCCATAATTTTTTTTCAGCTACTTTGCAAGGATATTTTCCCTTTACACATAAAATTCCTCTTTGGTTGGTGCTATGATTTGAATATTGAACTCAAGAGTTTAGTCCCCAAAGTCACGTGTTAATGGTGTTAAGAAAGTAGAAACTTTTTTCAATTAAAAGTAGCTACAAAGTGGGACTTTTGGAAAGTGGTTCTTGTTGGATTAGAACTTTAAAGTAGAGCCGCTGTGCTTGAATCTTGATAATGTTGTAAGAAGAAAAGACATAGACATACACACTCCCTGTCTCTTGCCATGTGGTACTCTGTACCACCTTGGGACTTTGCCAGTGAGACTGCCATCACTAGAGGCCAAACACAAGAGGCCTACCCATCTTGGACCACTGACCTCTGGAACCATGAGCCAAAATGTATCTCTTTTCTTTATAAAGTGGCCTGCTGTAGATATTTTGTTGTAGTCACAAAAAGCTAAATAATACAGATGGTCAATTTATGGATTCTTTTATGTGTTTGTTTAACATACTCTGGATGTGGGACTAGGCGATAGTATTTCTTTTTGGACGTGGGACATGCCGTGCTAGGAGACAGTGTCAACTACATGGTGTAAGCTGGGAGGAAAGGCCACCAACTCTGGCAGTTGACGTGTGACTTCAGGGTTCTAAGGGGTGTGTAATAGGAAGACTTCAGATGGCAGCATGGTGCAAACACAATGTCTTCATTGCGACAGGAGAGGAGAAGAGATAGCCTTTAGCAGAATATCTTAAGTTACAGAAGAAATGTAGCCACATTATGTAAAATTTAGAAAAAGACCAAAAGAGTGAACATAGTTATCACTGATAACTGGTTTATTTCATAAAACTGATTTGCACTGTTTTTTTTTTATCATAAAGTTCATATATTCATTTATTCACATTTTGTTTTAGTAGAAATATTCTTTCTTTTTTAGATTTATTTATTTATTTATTTATTTATTTGGAAGGCAGAGTTACAGAGAGGCAGAGGCAGAGAGAATGAGAGAGAAGTCTTCTGTCCACTAGTTCACTCCCCAAATGGCTGCAATGGCCAGAGCTGGGCTGATCACAGGAGCCAAGGGTTTCTTCTGGGTCTCCCACGTGGGTGCAGGGGTAATTGGGCCATCTTCTGTTGCTTTGCCAGGCCATAACAAGAGAGCTGGATCAGAAGAGGGGTGACTGGGACAGTAACTGGCACAATTATGGGGGTACCACATACAGAGGCTTAACCTACTATGCCACAGCACTGGCCCCAGTAAAAATACTCTATTAGTGATTTCTTGTATTTCATTTTTCATTTAGATTCTAATTTATTCTATTAAAATCAACATACTTATGTAAATTATTTTATCTTTTTTCTATACTATTGAGTCCCAGAAATGGGATTGCTGGACCAAAGGGTACAGCCACTTTTTAGACTACAGACACTGCTAAATTGCTTCTCAGAATTGTCAAATTGCCAGCTTCAGTACAAATTCTGCACACTGACTCTCCAATGAGCTTTACTAGTAGACAACATTTCACACATGTTGTCACAATTTATTTCTGGCTGAATGAAGCACAGACTGTGTAACTTCACGGGGACATGGTTCCTGGAAGCTTGTACCTGGTTTTCTCTGGAATTTGCCCATTAGCCTTTCCATGTACTGTCTTGCTTTCTGTCTTTCCACAATAATAAATTGTAGCTGTCACTCCCCCTCTTCGTGGAGGAACGACACAGGACCCTACGCTGTTCTTTTGTCTGCTCGGCCCTTCCTGGGTTTGCTGCTGGTCCTTCCCGGGTTGGCTGCCGATCCTTCTACCTCCATGGAAGAGCGGTGCCCCCTGCCACTTTCCCCACTTCTGCGGGGGAGCGGCATACCGCCGGCTGGCTCTCTCGGGGGCTGCTCAGATGTTATCCGGATGTTCCCCTTAGATGTTCCCGGTGCATGTTGTCTCTCTCCTCCTTTATAGTCCTCTTCCACCAATCCCAACTCTGCTACCCACACGCCGAGTACGCTGCTCTCCTGCAATCAGGAGCAGGATCAGCTCCTGCAGGTTATTGGTCGAACTGGAGGCTGTTTCCTCCTCTCCCAGCACCATATTGTGGGAGAGCAGATGCATAGAATAAGTCTTAATTCCAGTAACTTAGTCTAGTCCGAGCTGCTCCCCACAGTTCCCCCTTTCTTTTTATTTTTTGGCATTGATACGCGCCTGTCTTCGGTGCCCCGTGGCACACACTCTGCTCTGCTTGCTAGAGTTGCCCACAGGTGCTTACAAGCCCTACCAATCAGGCAAACTGAATCCGGGTCCTCTCTTCGCCATGTTGTGAGGTTTTTAGGCGCTGATGCGTGCCTGTGTTCGGTGCCCTGCAGCGCATGCTCTGCTCTGCTAGAACTGCCTGCAGGTGCTTACAAGCCCTACCAATCAGGCAAACTGAATCCGAGCCTTCTTATTGCTGTATTGTGGGGAGACTTATTGATGTTGATTCGTGCCTTTCTTCGGTGACCTGCGGCGCATACTGCCTGCAGGTGCTTATCGTCTTACTAACCAGGCAGACCGAATCCAAGCTCTCTCATTGCCGTGTTGTGGGGAGGCCTTATTTTTCTCTATTTCTCTATTTCCGGGCATTCCTATTTCTCCTATTTTACTTCTATCTGCCAGCATTCCTATTTCTCTCATTTTACTTCTATACTTCTGTTTCTCTTATCCCTGTGGCTTCCTGGCGCCCGCCCCGAGGCGGCTTCTCGGCGCCTTGCCCCGCGGCGGCTTCCCGGCTCTGCGCAGCTTCAGCCCGCGCTTCTCTCATCTGCGCGGCTTCCCGGCTTCGCGCGCGCTCCGTGGTCTCTGTGCCCTTCGCGCCCGCACCATGGCCTCCACGCCAGCCCCGCGTACCCTATCCACTCACGCCCCGTGCGCTCTCTCCGCTTGTGCCCCGCGCGCTCCCTCTGCACTCGGCGGCTTCCACGAATCACGGCCTAGGCTCACGTTTCCTCTTCTCGGTTGGTTTAGTTTTCAGTCTAAGTTCCCCGGGCTAACCTGACGAAATGCAACCTAGCTTACGTCTCCGCCTTTCGGTTTGGCTTCCCGTCTTTTGCTCCCCGGGCTAATCTGACGGATTCCAATCTGGCTTACCTCTCTGCCTCTGGTTTTAGTTTTTCGCCTTTTGTTCCCCGGGCTGACTTGATGAATCCCAACCTAGCTTACGTCTCCGCTTCGGCCTGCCCCCGCGGCTTCATCCTCCCTAACATATTTTTCTCTACCTGGTATGTTTCCTAACTTTTCTTCCAACAATATTCCCTTCTCATTTCTCCTGACTTCTCCCCACAGTCCGTATCCGAGTCTGTTTCTTCTAGCTTTCACTTTCACTTTCACCCTGCAGTCTGTATCCGAGTCTAAGTTTCTTCTTGCTTTCACTTTCACTTTCAATCCTAGCTTTCAATTCTAACTTCTTTCCCACAGTCCGTATCCGAGTCTATGCCTAGGCTTTCGATAGCTTCTTCTGGCACCTTTTCCGTCCGGCTTTCCCCTAGGCTCTCTCTAATCTCTCTCCAATATTTTCCCACTTTTTCCCGCTTCTTCCCTCCTAGGTTTCCTATCCGAGTCACAGCACCATTATGTCGCTCCCCCTCTTCGTGGAGGAACGACACAGGACCCTACGCTGTTCTTTTGTCTGCTCTGCCCTTCCCGGGTTTGCTGCTGGTCCTTCCCGGGTTGGCTGCCGATCCTTCCACCTCTGTGGAAGGGCGGTGCCCCCTGCCACTTTCCCCACTTCTGCGGGGGAGCGGCATACCGCCGGCTGGCTCTCTCGGGGGCTGCTCAGATGTTATCCGGATGTTCCCCTTAGATGTTCCCGGTGCATGTTGTCTCTCTCCTCCTTTATAGTCCTCTTCCACCAATCCCAACTCTGCTACCCACACGCCGAGTACGCTGCTCTCCTCCAATCAGGAGCAGGATCAGCTCCTGCAGGTTATTGGTCGAACTGGAGGCTGTTTCCTCCTCTCCCAGCACCATATTGTGGGAGAGCAGATGCATAGGATAAGTCTTAATTCCAGTAACTTAGTCTAGTCCGAGTTGCTCCCCACAGTAGCCATGAGTGTAACTGAAAAGGGGGAATTATCAAATAAGCACCATGAACAAGGGGGTATGGTATCACTTGGATTTTAATACTTAATAGTATTGGATGTTGTCATTAAAACGTTTTCTTGGGAGTGGATACTTGGCCTGTAGGTTTAGGTGCTGGTTAGGATGTCTGTCCCATATTGAAGTGTCTTGTTTTGATGCCTGCTCCAGCTCCTGATTCCAGCTTCCAGTGCCACAGCACCGGCCCTTATTATCTTTTGTGTATATTTACTGGCATTTGTTTGTTTTCCGGTTTTCTTCTTCTTCTTAAATTGCTTATCTTTCCCTGCCTATCTATTGGTGACTTCTTTTTTCTTCTTTTTTCTTCTCTTGAGCTTGACCTTTAACATTGAAAAGACTAACCATTCAATACCACATTTTACTTCTAAGTATTTTCCATCCTGTCCTGTTGTTTTTATTTTTATTTACCTCTTGCTTTTCTCTTTGGTTATATGAAAATTGTTTTCATTTGTGTGGTTGAAGGTGTTCACATTCACACTGTAATTTCTCATGCTGTTTTCATGAATAGAAATTATTCTGCCTTCTAGAATTTTGGATATATTCCATATTATTTTAGTTTGTTTCTAATGGTTTTATATTTTAATATTGAGCTAATTCACCCGGGGTTAATTTGTATTACATGGTTTAGAGAACTTTCAGATTGAAGACAGGGAGATAAGCTAAAGATATTTGTTAGATTTAACTCAGAATGAGTGAGATCCTGAATAGAAGAAGTTGCAAAGATGAAGAGAAGACAGGAATTTGAGGGTTGGAAAAACCAGCAGAGCTGATGTCACTTTTGAGATATGGAACAGCCAGGATTCTAGAATAAATCATAGATCTCTTGTTTGGGAGCTGCCATTAGTATCACTATGAAAACTTCAGTTATCTTTCTTCCTAAATTCTCCATTAGGCCACACTGTGGTATCTTTACTACTAAGAATTATGATTATAGCTACTACTAGATGTTAAGCTACTGCAGGTCCACAAACCTTCTGTAGAATCCTTGGAGCAAGATGTATTTCATAATTAATCTGTTTAGATTTTATGAAGGTAAAAATACTGAATATTGCATGATATACCCAGAGAGGCTGGATTAGCACTCCAAAATCAAACACTACTAATATTTCTACAAAAAAAGTATGTGTAGTCTTCATAATGAAGTACGATTAAATTAAGGCTGTGAATATCCTCATTGCATTCAGTGGGGGTTTCCCTTCGATTTACACACATCAACAAAATAAGAAAAAAGAAGGCATCAATTCTCAGAGTTTTGGATACTGGAAAGGCAGATAGGGAAATATAGTATGTACCACAGATTTTGTACTTACTATGTGTAATTCTCAAAAAAGAAAAAACCCTTTGAGGTAAATACTTTTATTCATTTTAAAAAGCATAAGAGTATAGTTAACAGTTTATCACTCTGATATAGTTAATGGTTAACACTTCAGTAGGTTCCAAGTCTACCTTTACAGCACAGTTGTGCAATAGAAATCAAATGTGAGCTACAGGGGTTGGTGTTGTGGCATAGGAGGTTAATTGTCCACCCATATGGCCACTGGCTTGAGACCCAGCTGCTCCACTTCTGATCCAGCTCCCTGCTAATGTGCCTGGGAAAGCAGTGAAAGCCCAAGTGCTTGGGCCCCTGCACCCATGTAAGAGACTTCAAAGAAGCTCCAGGCTGCTAGCTTTGGCTTGGCCCAGCTCCAGCCATTGGGGCCATCTGGGGAGTGAGCCAGCGGATAGAAGACACCTCCCTCTCTCCATCCCCCCCCCCCACTCTCCTCTCTCTCCTTTTTCTCTCACTCTCTTCCACTTCCTCCCCTGCCCCCTCCCTGCCCCCCTCCCTTCTCCTCCTTTCTCTCCTCCTCTCTTTGAAACTCTGCCTTTCAAATAAATAAAATCTTCTAAAAAATGTGAACTACATATATGATTGAAGCTTTTTAGTATCTACATAAAATAGCTTTTTTAAAAAATTTTAATAGTATTTTATTTAACCCAATATATCCAGAATACTATAATATTTAATCAAGATTTTTACAAAATATTTTACATCCTTTTCTTTAATACTAAGTCTTCACACTTGCATCTCAAACCAGAGCAGTTGGGGCTGGCATTGTAGTTCCGTGGGTTAAGCTGCTACTTGCGTTGACAGCATTCCATATCGTAGTAACAGTTCATATCCTGGCTGCTCCACTTCTGATTCAGCTTCCTGCTAATGTGCTTGGGAAGGCAGCAGTTTATGGCCCAACTGCCTAGGCCCCAGCCTCCCATATGAGAGACCAGGATAGGGTTCCTAACTCCTGGCTTTGCCCTGGCTCAGACCTGGCTGTGGTGGGCATTTGGAGAGTGAACCAGTGGATGGAAGATATCTCTAGATATCTACCCCCTGCCCCCCTTTCTTGTTGTTGCTCTGCATTTCAAATTAAATAAATAACTTAAAAAAAAAATCAGACCAGCTATATTCTAGTGATCAGTAGCTGCACAGGTCCCGTGGCTACTGGATTGAATGTCAGAGCTCTAAAGCCTGTTCTGTTTGTAGTGCCCCACACACTCAGGATGATAATCATTCTTCCATACCAGCAGGTATTTTAAATCATTTGGGCTTTTATGCTCTACACGTTTGTCTATTTTGTTAATTAATAGATTCATTCTTTTTGGCCTACTTTTTTTTTTTATCTTTTCTCTTTATGGTTTATTCTTCTTCTCTGAGTTTGATTTTTCCCCCTTTTTTGAAAAAAATTCTTTAATGATTTCTTTATTTGAAAGGAATAGTTACAGAGAAGGGAAGAGAGAGAGTAGAGAGGTCGTCCATCTGCTGGTTCATTTCCAAATGGCTGCAATGGTTAGGACTGGGCCAGGCCAAAGCCAGGAGCCAGGAGCTTCTTCCAGGTCTCCCATATCCCATATGGGTGGCAGAGTCCCCAGCAGTTGGGCCATCTTCCATTGCTTTTCCAGGCCATTAGCATGGATTTGGTTCAGAAGTGGAGCAACTGGGACTTGAACCAGTACCCATTGGGATACCACCACCGCAGACAGCAGCTTTACCTGCAATGCCACAATGCTGGCCCCTTTGAAATTTTTTTTTTTTTTTTTTTTTTTTTTTTTTTTTACAGAGTGGACAGACAGAGAGAGAGAGAGAGAGAGAAAGGTCTTCCTTTTGCCGTAGTTCACCCTCCAATGGCTGGCGCGGCTGGCGCGCTGTGGCCGGCGCACCGCGCCTATCTAAGGCAGGAGCCAGGAGCCAGGAGCTTCTCCTGGTCTCCCATGGGGTGCAGGGCCCAAGCACTTGGGCCATCCTCCACTGCACTCCCGGGCCACAGCAGAGAGCTGGCCTGGAAGAGGGGCAACCGGGACAGAATCTGGTGCCCCGACCAGGACTAGAACCAGGTGTGCTGGCACTGCTAGGCAGAGGATTAGCCTATTGAGCCGTGGCACTGGCCAGGTCTTCCTTTTGCCGTTGGTTCACCCTCTAATGGCTGCTGCGGCCGGTGTGCTGTGGCCGGCGCACCGCACTGATCTGAAGGCAGGAGCCAGGTACTTCTCCTGGTCTCCCATGGGGTGCAGGGCCCAAGGACTTGGGCCATCCTCCACTGCACTCCCGGGCCACAGCAGAGAGCTGGCCTGGAAGAGGGCGACCGGGACTAGAACCTGGTGTGCTGGCGCCGCAAGGCGGAGGATTAGCCTAGTGAGCTGCGGCGCTGGCGAAAAAATTTTTTAAGATGTATTTGTTTATTTGACTGACAGAGAGATGGAAAGATAGAGATCTTCCACTCACTGGTTTACTCCCTAAGTGGCCGCAACACCTGAGACTGGGCCAGGCTGAAGCCAGGAGTCTGGAACTCCAATTGGGTGTTTCTCTCCTCCTCTCCCCTCTCCCCTCTCCCCTCTTCTCCTCTCCCCTCTCCCCTCTCCCCTCTCCCCCCTCTCTCTCTTGCTGTATATATTATGTCTTATGCTTTCCTAGGCTAATTAACAGGAAGGTGGATTGCAAGTGGAGCAGCTGGGACTTGAACCAGTGCCTATATGGGATGTTAGTGTTGCGGGTGTTGTTTAACCTGCTGTACTACAATGCTGGCCACAAAAGTTTACCCCTCTAAATATTTAAATACTCTATATTGGGGTGGATATTTGGCCAGTTGATTAATCTATTGGTTAGTGCACCTGCATCATTTAATTGGAGTAGGTGGGTTGCATACCTGACTCTAGCTTCTGATTCCAGCTTCCTGCTAATGTGGACAGAGGAGAGGTAGAGGGGTTGGCTGAAGTGACTAGATTCCTCCCACTAATGTGAGAGACCTGGATTATGTTCCTGTCTCATGGCTTTTTGTCAACTCAGTCCTGGCCATTGCAAGTATTTGGGGAGTGAACCAGCAGATGGAAGATTTCTCTCTGTCTCTCCCTCTCTTCCTCCCTCTCTCAGTCTCTCTCTGTCACAGTACTCCTGTTTTCAGTGTGAATAGATTTTTTTAATTTTTAAATTTTATATAAAAATAGAGGTACAAATAAATTTTATTTATTTGAAAGTCAGAGAGAGGGATTCACTGGTTCACTCCACAAGTGGCTGCAACAGGCAGGGCTGAGTCAGTTCAAAGCCAGGAGCCAGGAACTTCATCTGGATCTCCCATTTGAGTGGCAGGGGCCCAAGTACTTGTGCTGTATTCTTCTTTTCCCAGGCCATTAGCAGGGAGCTGGATCAGAAGTGGAGTAGCCAGGACTTGAACCAGCATTCCAATATGGGATGTGGGCATCCCAAGCAGCAGCCTAACCTGTTCTATCACATTGCCTGCCCCTTGAGATTTGATTTTAAGAGTACATTTCTTTTTTTTTTTTTTAAATACTGAATTTTTCTCTGATTTTTTTAAAAGATTTATTTATTTGAAAAGCAGAGTTACGGGGGGGGGGGGGGGCTCTTCCATCCGCTGGTTCACTCCCAAGATGGCTGCAGTGGCTGGAGCTGTGCCAATCTGAAGCCAGGAGCCAGGAGCTTTTTCCAGGTCTCCCACATGGGTCCAGGGCCCAAGAACTTGGGCCATCTTCTACTACTTTCCCAGGCCATAGCAGAGAGCTGGATTGGAAATCGAGCAGCAGGGTCTTAAACCACATATGGGATGCTGGCCCTTCAGGTGGTAGTTTTACTCACTGTGCCACAGCACTGTCCCCAAGAGTACATTTCTAAAAGCTCACGAGTTTATTGAGCCATAATTTATGTATCATAAAATTTCACCCATTTTAAGGGTATAATCTAGTGTTTTTTTGTTTGTTTGTTGTAGTATTTTTTGGTTTATTTGAAAGGTGGGAGATACACACACACACAGAGGGGAGAGAGAGAGAGAGAGAGAGAGAGAGAGAGAGAGAGAGAGAAATAGTCCATCTACTGGTTCACTACCCAGATGGCCACAATAGCCAGGTATGGGCCAGGCAGAAGCTAGGAGCTAGGAGTGTGGAACTCCATCTGGGTCTTGCACATGTGTGGCAGGGCCCAGGTATTTGGGCCATCTTCTGCTACCTTCTCAGGAGCATTGGCAGGAAGCTTGATCCAAAACAGTGCAGCTGAGACTCAGAGTGGCACTCCAGAATGGGATGCTGGCACCACACCACAGCACTGGCCCCTTGTACTTTTTATTTTTTAAAGATAGATTTATTTATTTATTTATTTATTTTTGAAAGCAGAGTAACAGAGAGGGAGAAGGAGGGAGAGAGTGAGAGTTTTAGGGAAATTTTATATAATAAAATAATAATAAATATAATAAATGCAAAAAAACATTTAATGAACAACCCATGAAATTGAATATGGTAGATGGTATAAAATTTATTCTATAACTAAAACCTTTATTAATTTTCAAATTGCAGATTCTACTGTTTTAGTTGTTAAATATTTCTGTAAAACCCATAATATGACAAAAAACTATGCAGAAACATTAAAATTATTATGATTGATGATGATGATAACTGCATTTATGTTATACAAACTTCATTTTTCCAGCACAGAAAAATATTTAGTTTCTTGTTGTCTTTTAGATAAAGGGTCTAAGTGTGAGACCAAGAAGTTTCCTTCAAATCAATGCAACAAATCTGGGCAAAGCATCTATCAGAAACCAGTTTCTCCACAACAAAAAGTTCCTACAGGAAAGAGGAACTGCAACAAAAATTTAATTTTAATGAAGCCCAAGAAAGAGCATACGGTGAAGAGATCCTTAAAATGTAATGAATGTGGGGAAACCTTTAGTCGAAGCTTGTCTCTTAAACTTCATCAGAACTTGCATACTGGAGAGAGGCCTTATGAGTGCAATACGTGTAGAAAAGCTTTCAGACGGATCTCCTCCCTCATTCTTCATCAGAGAATTCATAATACAAAGAAGAGCTATGAATGTGGTGAATGTGGGGAAAGCTTCAATCAGAAAGCAACCCTTAGTGTGCATCAGAGAATTCATGGTGGAGGGGAGATCATTGACTGTGGGAAGACCTTGAGCCTGTGTCCGTCTCTAAGTATGTATCACAAATTTCACATTGTTGAGAATGCCCACCAGTGCCAAACATGTGGCAGAGTTTTCAGTTGTGTGTCATCCTTTTTAGGTCATAAGCAAATGCACAATAGAAGAAAAATAGATAAATGCAATAAATGTAGGAGAGGCTTCAAGAAGAAATCAGTCCTTGTCAGGCATAAAGTAATTCATACTGAAGAGAAAACCAATGGAAATAAAGAGGCCTTAAGTCAGAGTCTGCAGCACAGAACTCACCATTTAAAGAATCCTTATAAATGCAGAAAATGTGAAAAATCCTTTAATAGGATTTTACCGCTTATGCTTCATCAAAGACTTCACACTGCAAAGATTCTCTACTCATGTGATAAATGTGAGAAGGTCTTCAGGCAGCTTTCAACCCTTATTCTGCATCTAAAAATTCATAATGGGGTGAAGCTATACAGGTGCAACGAATGTGAGAGGGTCTGCAATAGGCATTCCTCCCTTATTCAACATCAGAAAGTTCATACAAAGAAAAAGAAGCTCTTTGAATGTAAGGAATGTGGGAAGATGTTTTCTGGAACTGCAAACCTTAAAATACATCAGAATATTCATTCTGAAGAAAAACCGTTCAAATGCAATAAATGTAATAAAGTTTTTGGCCGCCAGTCATTTCTTACAGAACATCAGAGAATTCATACTGGAGAAAAACCCTATCAGTGTGAGGAATGTGGGAAAGCCTTCAGTCATCGAATATCTCTTACCCGACATAAGAGAATTCATACTGAAGATAGACCGTACGAATGTGATCAGTGTGGGAAGACCTTTAGCCAGAGTGCACACCTTGCCCAGCATGAAAGAATTCACACTGGAGAGAAGCCATACACATGCAAGATATGTGGGAAGGCCTTCAGTCAGCGCATATCCCTTATTCTACACGAAAGAAGTCACACTGGAGAGAAACCCTATGAATGTAGTGAGTGTGGGAAGGCCTTCAGCAGTGGCTCAGACCTTATTCGACATCAGAGAAGTCACTCTTCAGAGAAACCCTATGAGTGTAGTAAATGTGGAAAGGCATATAGTCGGAGCTCATCTTTGATTCGACATCAGAATACACATTGTGAAGGAAAAACCTAAGGCTTTTTTATTTTTAAATCTGTAAAGCCAAAAGTAGAAACAAATGTGAAAATAGGTACAGATGGTCTTTGAATTATGTCCCAGTAAATTCATTGTGAGGTGATTATACTTATGTTGCAAATGTGCATCTCCTAACCTGCTGCACATCAGCTTAGCAGCATGGAACACTGAATATCATGTTTACCCCCATGATCACCTGGGTGACAGAGACCTGCAGCTTGTCACTACAGCCCAGCATCGGGAGAGAACATTGTACCGCATGTTGCTAGCCCAGGAAGAGATTAAATTGGAAGAATAATTTCTACTGAAAACTATCACTTTTCTACTGTTGTAAATTTAAACAATCACCAGTTGAAACATCCGAAGTCAAGGACTGTCTGTACTTGTCCATAATATAAATTTTATATATATAGGACTAATTGATGTTGTATCCCACTTTGATAGCCAAAGAACAAAAATCATTGGTTGCTTTGACCTGAGGATTTAAAATCAAATGAGGCAAGCTTAGAAGATTAGATCAGTCTTTGTGAATGAAAACAACTCATTTGATAAGAATTACTGATATTTTATTTTCAATGTAGTTTTAAAGATATTTCATTAGCCAGAGCCAACAAAGTGGAATTGTGAAGTCCCTTTTTCGTCAGTGGGGCTTTGAGCCTCATGTAGGGTCACAGGGAAGAGTTTGTCTATTCCTCAGGACTAGAACTATCAAATTTATGGAGCTTCTTGGGAAAACAAGTGCCCCTTTCACTTGACAGAAATTTGTGGGTGAGGATAAAGAGTGATTCTTTAGATGGGTAAATATAGCTCTCACAGTGGTGTGGAGCAATGGAGACATCACTGTACTGTCTCCTTGGACATGAGGACATATGCTATTCATGGTGTGAACACCTAACAAGGCCAACATAGGTTAACAGGAAAATAACCAGGATGTACTGAAGAATGACAAAGATTAGAGCAGGGAGAAATTATTTATTTTGCATTTGAAAATAAATTGTCTATATTTATATGAATACACCTTGATATTTTCGTGTAATAATGATGTTGTGCAATAAGTAATTGGTGGAATATGTGGCATTATGGACTCCATGTTTGTTCCACTCCACAGTTTATACGCGCAAGGCCTCCCCTGCAATGTGACAACGGTATTTGGATATAGGGCTTTTGGGAGACAGGGTTAGATGAGGTCATGGGCATGGGATCTTCATTATGGAAGAAGTGCCTTTTTAAGGAGAGACACCAAGATGCCTGCTGTCTTTCTGCACTATGTGAGAACACAATGAGAAGGCAGCCATCTTCGTACCAGAAAGAGGGCTCTCAAAAGGATCTGCCCAGGTTGACGCCCTGATTTTGGACTTCTAGCTTCCAGTAAGAAGTGAAATTGTCTTGTGTAAGCCACCCAGTCTATAGTATTTTGTTGTGGTTGCTTGAGCTACCTATTGAGAAAACTCTAGATTTATATACTGGGCATTTTCCTAATCAGCTGTTCACTCTATATAGTAGCTTTCAGTCCCTCTTTGCGGCTTGTGTACAATATGTGAGAAATAAAAATCAG